>NC_083760.1:17200896-17838396 GCF_963514075.1 Conger conger
AGACAAATAAATGCCGTTTGGAACGACAAGCTTTAGGCAAACCCACACAACTTAACTCAGCAGTGCAACTCCAATACACTGAGGGCACAAGAGGCTGGTCCACTCAGCAAAAGGTGTTCAAGAAACCACCTGGCCCCTTCTGGAGAACATTTTTTGTAAATATTGTATAAACCTTGATGCCCATGTAATAGAAACGGGTAATTTGATGGAAAGCTGCCGTGCAGTGCAAAATGTACAAAATAATACCAAACTGGTACCAAGGGCCCTATGATATTTATTGATATCAGTACTTTTTTTTCCCCATTTTTATGCAATTCATATATTTATATAATACCCACCAAAAATGTTCTCCAAATTCCCAAACCCTGAATTTCTTCATTGTGAATCGACATCATTAAAACAATCTAAATTCCTGGAGATACAGTTAGAACAATAAATTCTCTGTTTCTTAAAATTATTTTGCATGCAGTCAACTGCATAATATACAAGCAATAGTTACATTAGGTTTCTTTGGCAGGCCAGAATCCAGCTGGACATGCAGATAAATATTTACAAGGGAAAATTATTTGTCCATTTTACACAAAATATGTTTCTCTTTCTCCTCTCCTCAATGAGAGAAAAGGCATGGGTGCAAATAAATAATTAAATAAATAGATCAATAAATCAATAAGTAAACAGCGACCAGTTCAAAACTGTCCATCATCCTTCTCTGAGTCAGGTGTGACTGGTCTGGAGACAGTGAAAATGTCCTGCCGTTTGATTTTGGTTTTGGGAGCAGAAGTCTGCGGTGGCTTCCTCCTCTCGGACAGAAGTTTCAAGATCTCAGCCACCTGCGACTCCAGAGTGGCCATTCGGCCGCTGAGGGTCTGAATGTCCTCCTTGAGTTCCAGCTTGGTCTCCTGTAGTGTGGTGTGCAAGGCCTGCTCGGGGATGGGGTAGAAGGGGTGTCGCGTCTCCACCGGAGCGGGGCTGTGCTCCAGAGGACTGTGGTCCAGGGGGCTCCGCGCCTCCCCCGCTTTGTCTATGCGCAGGTCGCTCTTGGTAATGCCACTGTCGCAAGACCCCGTCTTGCGCAGGGAGGTCTTCTCGTCCCCCGCGCCGCCCCTGCCCTCCGAGTCCTGGCTCCTGCCGTCGTCTGAGAGGAGCTCCATGGACCCGGCTTTGGAGACGTTGTTCCAGTCCTCCTTCTTCTCCTCGGGGGCCGCCATGTTGTTTTTGAGCCGCATCCAGCCGCGGTTGCTGGCCGGCTTGAGCCGCATGGGGCTGGTGACCTTCAGGCAGTTCTGGTCGGCGACGGTCAGGCTGGGCTTCAGCTCCATGATGTCCCGGTTGTTCTGCTTGCTGGGCTCGCTGGTCTTGATGTACACCAGCGAGTTCTGGATGGGGGTGATCTGGGAGACGGTGACCACGCTGCTGCTGCCGGTGGCGGGGGCCCCGTTCTGCATGGGGTGTGGGTGCTGGAGCGGGTGGTGCTGGTTGGAGTGGGCATTGAGCTGGTGCTCCGCCTGTAGCTGGTTCTTCTCCAGGTCCAGCTGGGTGGAGCCCTGGTTGCGCAGCTCCTTCTGCTGCTTGAACTTCTGGAAAAGCTTCCGGACGGGATGGTCCACCGGGATGGTGAGCGTCACCTCGTTCTTCTGCCGCTGCCTTTCCTCCTCCTCCTTCTTCACGTCTATGATCTTCCTGAATATTATCTAAAAGACACAGAAGAACAAGCTGAATGGTGGAGAACTCTTTCGCCCATACAAAACTTACAAAATCCTTTTCCATGGTATACACAAAAGCACCAAGGCATCTAGAGCTCTTGTAGTACTAGCCTGGAGCTGACCATTGTTAAGTAGGAGCACAAAATAACCTAATACTTCAGTTAATAGCTGCTTGAAAACTCTACAAATGACATAAACAATAAGTTAATAAAAATGGCATATATGTATGGCAGGTATCATCCCCAGTCCCCTTGGGAATGAAAAGAACCAAAACCATGAGATGACAACCTGCCCTTTGGCGCATAGTTTACCACTTAGGAGATGACAGCTAGATCATTTTTTTAGTTACGGCCCTTTTCAAGGACAATATACAGTAAAGTAAAAACTGCAGTGGTTCTA
The DNA here is from genome assembly GCF_963514075.1 of Conger conger. Taxonomy (NCBI): domain Eukaryota; kingdom Metazoa; phylum Chordata; class Actinopteri; order Anguilliformes; family Congridae; genus Conger; species Conger conger. The sequence goes on from NC_083760.1 coordinate 17,202,999, forward strand.
CTAGGTTTACTTTCATAGTTGTCATTTCATTGTTAATGTAATCAAAAATACATAGGCCAAGTACATTTACCAACAGAGAAGATAAAGGCAGCAAAAACACATGCACTTTTGTATTACAGTCACCTAATCAGCAACAGTTAACTTTCCTGCAACAGTATATCACATTAATCGCACAGCTACTTTCCATTGTAATGACGTATGCACTCTGCTGTGCTATGTAAATACATGTGAGCAATTACATTGAGTGCAGTGTTAGACAAGTAATAAAATTATTTTTATTTGCATTTCAAAATCGTAGACATTTCATTGACATTATTTAAACTTGTGTATATATTCTTCATTCTCTTCACTGACTGAGAATGCATTGCTAGGCACAGATTCTGCTATTTAAATAATCCTGAGGTCCAGGTTTTGTTAGACAGCCTCACGGGTTCTGAAATATAATGCGGTCATTAACAGAGTGATGTATCTTTTATCATTATGTGCATACTTAATGATTAAACCTGATTTTTCTGAATTGAATTTATTGCTTAATCTCTGCAACATGATGCGAAGAAGCCATATGTTTATCTGCCAATGGACTATTGGCACACTTGTAAATAAAGGAAAATTAATGAGAACAGGTTGAGACCAACGATCTGTTTAAAGGGAAGATTTCTGCCCCATCTGTTTTCAGCGGAACAACTGGCACCGAGGACTTATATTAAATATTCATACAAGCTGGCAATATGAAGTGGTTTACTAGTGTTTATTAGTAAACCATACCAGGTTATGAGGTCTAGATCTCTTTCTAATGTTGTATGGAGTTTAGTAAGGCTTTATGGAGACTCTCTAGAGGCTTGTATTAGTGTGGAGAGGTGTGGATTATTAAAGACTGGAATCCCAAACATCATTAAGCTTTAAGTCTCTCACTCAGTTCTTTATAGTGAAGGAAGACATAATAAGACAGAGCAGCGATGTTCAGTCCTGGTTCTGGTGAGCCACAGCTTCAGTATTTCAGATAGATAGCAGTGCTTGATCTTCATTCCTGCTTGGGTGGTTTTTCTTGTTACTTGGCACTTAAATGATCAATTAAAACATTTACACAGTAAACTCCCCTCACCTGGTTTCTTGGGTAAGAATTGGTTGCTGATATTAAGGCAAAAACAAAAGGGACCCCCAGGACCAGGAATGAAGATCAGTGCTGTATGTCTCATTCCTGTCTTCCTTGACTAAAAAGAGCGTGAGGCTGAACCCTGTGTGCTATATTGGCCACATTGCAATGAGCTGAAGGCCCTGCTACAGGTCTCACAGGCCACAGCACAGTCTACTGTGCAAATGATTTTATGGCAAATATAATCGGACGTCAGCACTTCCTGGGAGGATTGTGGATGGCTGTGCACACACAGAGACTGTAAGATTTGCATATTGCTTCGTCAGAACAACTGTTTGGCTTCAATAACCCCTTTAAACAATGTTTTCCCAAATGGTGTGAAAGATTGAGTGTTTATATTACATTAAAACGCTGTTCTCTAAATGGGACGTGGTGAGAAAGGAAGGAAATGAGCAGTTTTATCACCACAGGCACGTCGAAAGGGCTGTAAGCGCGAAGTGCCGTTGCAGGGAGCCCTGATGAAAGTGGGCCCCCAACCGCCCCGACAACAGGCAAGATGCAGACGTATAAATAGAATAATGGCCATCACGTGCTCTTGTTATGGCAGCACTGTTCCCACTCCCAAGTGTTGTCTTTGGGAAGCCTCTGTTAAATAATACATCGGGCCTCCTGTGCCATTTTACATTATTTAAGCCACTCTCAGCCAACTTACAGAGTCAGTGCTAATAGCTAATTATGCTGTAAACGACAAGAATGAGCGGTGGAGTTGCTTATACCGTTATTTTTATTTGGAGAAGAGGAGGTAGTCCCTGATAGTGAGACTTACTGGGAGCAGTTGTGTATCACTCATGGCTAGACTCCCCTGTTTCTGAAAGGCTGCTACATCAGCTCTGTATTAATGCCCCTTTCTTGTCATCCCGGTGTAATTACTGTGCAGCAGGGAACTACACGTTCTTCAGAAGAGGAGACCCATCAATCAAACGGCTGTGGAAAGGCTGCTATTCTTCTCCTTTAATGTAATTGATTGACTATTCATTAAGAGAATTACGTGTCCTTTTCAACCACTTTTGCTGATCACAAATCTACTTGCATAATACATTATAATAATAGTATATTAAACTGTTGTCCAAGGACAGTGGAATTATAATTTGCACTATAGGAAATCTATTTGTAACTGGGCCTTTTTGAGACAAGAACAGAGTGAACACCGCGTGTTTATCACAGTGTTTCTAAGGAGCTGGGACCATGGTTTCACTTCACCATGCAAATGTGATAGGCGGGGTTCAGAATGACTGAATGTTACTGTAGCTAACAGACACAGTTCTGACACTTGCTTCTTCATGATATCATTAATCCAAAGCCAGAAATAAAAAAAACCCCCAAAAAAAACCACAAGCTAAAATCCAATCACACTCTCCAGATGACACAGTTTCTAAAACACTAACAAAATGTACCTTGCATTACAAAATAACTTAGTAGCAGGCAACTGACTCAATCTCAGGGATGCACTGAAAGAGTGAGGAGAGGTATGGCTACGGTAATGCCTGACGTGATTTTGTCTGAGGACCGTTCCTGCATGCTGAGGGAAGTACTGAAGGACCTCGCTTTCATGCTGAGTAGCCAGAGTGCCGACAATGTTCCACAGCCCAAGTAGAGACAGTTGCAAGAGCCTTTATTTTTTTTGCAATTTAAATTTTTCAAAAGTTAATCTTGCTTCCACGGTTTAACCTGGGGGGAAATGTAGCTTTATCTCTAACTCGCTACTTGGTAAAAAAAAATACCATGCTGTACCATCAAAGTTAAGCTATCACATGCTACTGGGAAATGCAGTTCTGTAATCTAAGAGCTCTGCTGCATGTAGTTCCACTACTCCCCAACACAGTTATTTGCATGTGTGCCACACCATCCCTATGCAGCAAGCATTCCTACCCTGCTGTGAGGCCCTCTGGCTGAATACGAGCAACTAGATAAGGATTCAGGAGCTTTGATGTGTCACTGAGACACAGAGGATGTTCTGGGATGACAAAGTTTAGGATCAGGTGGCGCAGCGGAAAACAAGACTGTGCGAGACTTAGAGACGCTGTGCTTTGCCAGCAGAGAGGCTTTTGATCAGATGTGCTAGCCCACAGTTCAGAACACCAGTTGACTGGATATGCCTCGCCCCATGCAATTACTTTCCTGAGCAATCAAGGGAAGATTCTGGAAAGAGAAGCATTTTCTCAGTCAGCAAGTGCCATATGCCAAAGGAAGTCGAGCGTGGCTTATGGGTCTCGCAGTCTTCAGATGGATTACAAAGAAACACATCAATTATTAACGGCCAAGTTCAGATTCAGAACATTGTTCACATAACCACTGTTCAAAAACAGAATCAGATTTTTAACTAAATGCTTGCAAGCCAAACCACACCATTTGAGCAAATCAATGTCTGGAATGAACCAGCAACCAGCACAGTGAGAACTTCCACACCTATACTGTGCAGTCAGCGTAGTCAACTCAGGCCTTTGACTGCTGAATACGTGGATGAACAAAGCAACCAGGATTCCAGCAGATGACATCATGCAAAACGGAGAGAAAACTAAAAAAAAGGCAGGCTATTTGTAGAAGCAGACTAGTTCAGTAAGGTCCTTGAAGCCTGGATGACAAGTACCTTTCTATAAAAAGCTATTAATTCTCCTCACTCGTGTTAATTGGACTACTGCAATGCCCAAATAAAGATATCTTCCACCAGGAAAAGAGACAAGAGAAGAAAACACTGAAGCCAAAACCTCATCAATAGCCCAGACGGAAACTAATAAAACAAGATGGTGCAGCCAAGTTATTACTCATAAATATTTCAAATCATAAAGTGTGGATTTTAATGGGGACCCATTTCTTATTGTGTGCATGACTCACTTCTCATTTGCCAGGTGTGCGACAGGTGGAACTAGAAATATTTACCCAGAAAGATTTTCAAAGCGATCCAATGACACACTGTTATAGTAAACCAATTAAATACCACTATTTGAGTTCTCTCAGAAGCAACAGTTGAAAACGAGAACAATGAGATTAATAGATTGCGGTGTCTTTGAAATTCCTGTTTTTCTGTCTGTGTGATGGTCCATGATAAACCACATAAAACATCCCAATTTTTTATTTTTATATATGCACTACATATTTTTCTGCCCACTACTCCTGCTTAATGCTCATTCCTTGAATGCACCATGGCTATTTGTGGGAGTACCAGAAAGCCACATTTTACTCAGCCACTTTACTTTCTCTACCAAAGATACAGAAAGTCACACAGCACCAGGAAACACTCTCTAACTTGGATTTAGCAGAGGTGAGGTTCCTCAACCAAGGGAAAGAGTGGGGCAGTGGCTGGGGCAACACTGATTCATCCCAGTAGTCATCTACTGACCTAATTACACTTCCAACCCCACCTCCATCTGTCCTATTTTAGTACAAGTCTTCACAGAACACCATGTAATATGTCCTGAAAGTGAGAGGTGCTGTGTAGGTTTATCATGGTTAGCGGAGTAAGAGAAAAGTTTTGCTTTGTTCTGACAGGAAGGCTAGCAGTTTATAAGTTCACAAGAAAACAGTGGATTCAGATTTGCATCCCTGGCACAGTACATTGGTGCTGTGAGAGACTGGGAATCTCTGCAGTGTAAATAGAGATGGGCAGCCTGTAGCCTAGTGGCAATAAGCATAGCTGTTGGGCTCTTGAGCAAGGCCCTTAACCCCACTTCAGCTAAATAACTGTAATGTAATGTAACGTAATGATTAAAATCGCATAGGCTAGCAAACCATTTTTTTCTGTACTGTACTTGTAGTTCTATTTCCTTGTTGTGGGTTTCTATGTTTTTGTTTACTTTGCCTTTTAAACAGACCTTTTCCTGCTTCTCTCATACCATGCCGTGAAGTCAATTAATCACAAATGAATAGTGACATTACTCAAAAAGCAAATTACTTGCTAAATATAATACATGCTTAAGTCTCCAGACTTCAGACTATATAAAGCCCTTCCAGGGACATAATGTACTTACTATTTTGAGCACTGAGACTTTGATTGGCATCATTATTCAAACATAAACTGAACTACAGTACAATACCTCACACTCTTCAACTAAAACACAAAATAGACCAAAGCCATGACACATAGTTAAATATGTAAAATAACATACAAAAAAAACGGCAAGGCACTTCAGAAAAAGGATGCAAAATTGTTATTGTTTGGCTATATCATGATAGAAAAGCATAATGTTAAAACCTCACAATAAGCGCCTATTAATTGCCACAGGCACCTCTCCATTTAGATAATAATTTATACTATTTGAACCAAGGTAGCATTCTTTATTTTACTGTTTACAGTACCTTAGTCTTAGGCCAATTAGGACTTTTTAAAAATCGCTTCAAGACAAGAGGCCAGACAAAGAGAGGGAAACATAATGATGCGACAGTACACTGATTCCGACCACATTCAAGTTTCGGTTATTCCTATGTTAATGTTAAATTCAGTTACAAAGATGCCTCATTACATCCAACAGAGTTAACGGGGGTTATGTTTCCGCCCCATTCCGTCTGTCCGAATGCTTGATTTGAGAGTTATGAAAATCTGTGCATCTTCTAATGTGAAAGGCATGGAAGAAATGGGTAATGAGTGCCATTTCCAGGTTTATCTACTGTGTTTGGATCATACAAAGACATGGCAAAATATACTGTACATAAGCTTGTATTGGGCGGCACGGATGGTGCAGTGGGTAGCACTGCCGCCTCACAGCAAGGAGGTCCTGGGTTCGAATCCCCGTCGGCCGGGGCCTCTCTGTGCGGAGTTTGCATGTTCTCCCCGTGTCTGCGTGGGTTTCCTCCGGGTACTCCGGTTTCCTCCCACAGTCCAAAGACATGCAGGTTAGGCTGATTGGAGAGTCTAAATTGCCCGTAGGTGCGAGTGTGTGAGTGAATGGTGCGCGTGCCCTGTGATGGACTGGCGACCTGTCCAGGGTGTATTCCTGCCTTTCGCCCAATGTATGCTGGGGTGGGCTCCAGCCCCCCTGCGACCCTGATCAGGATAAGCGGGTTCAGATAATGGATGGATGGATGGATGGATGGATAAGCTTGTATTTGAACTATATGCATAAAACATACAGTGCAGTTCCTAAGTATTTGGGCTATAATACAATTTCTGTTCTTTTGGCTCCGTACTCCAGCACATTAGATTTGAACTGAAATAATGAATATGAGGTTAACGTGGAGGGAGTGCTTTGATTCTTGGGCAGTTCCTTTTAGGATCTATAGCACATACATCTCTGCAGGCTCTTATGTACTTCTTAGCAAACAGTACCCTGTTTTTACTGCTAACTAGTGGTTTACATTTTGCAGTGTACGGTATCTGCAGATTTGCAGATACAGTACTTTGCAAAAGTCTTAGGCAGCTGTATAACATTCTGTACAGATAAGATTAAATGAAAGGTCCTAAATAAACATACTTTACATTACATTTTAATAATTTGGCAGAGTAGTTAAAAACTGAATCAAATCAATATTTTTTGTGACCACCCTTCGGCATTAAAAGTGCATCACTACTCTGAGATACAGAACTGCAGGACAGCGTTGGCTAAGACAATTAGCAGGGAGGTTGTTCTAAGCATGTTGGATAACTTGCCACAGTTCTTCTGCAGACTTTGCTTCTGATCTCAGACAGCCTTGATCAAGTTTTTATGTAAAAAGCAGTCAATTGCTTACAATATGTTACTTTTTTTCATTAAATACAAAAATGATTAATTTTACTCTCCTAGCATACACTCACACAATATACATACTTTTTTTCATTAAATACAAAAATGCTTCTGTAAAATTAAATCTTTTGGAAAATGATTTCATTTATTCATTCATTATCTTAACCCGCATATCCTGATCAGGGTCGCAGGGATGCTGGAGCCTATCCCAGCATACATTGGGCGAAAGGCAGGAATACACCCTGGACAGGTCGCCAGTCCATCACAGGGCACACACCATTCACTCACACACTCATACCTATGGGCAATTTTAGACTCTCCAATCAGCCGAACCTGCATGTCTTTGGACTGTGGGAGGAAACCAGAGTACCTGGAGGAAACCCACACAAACACGGGGAGAACATGCAAACTCCACACCGAGAGGCCCCGGCTGACGGGGATTCGAACCCAGGACCTCCTTGCTGTGAGGCGGCAGTGCTAACCACTGCACCATCCGTGCAGCCAAAATGAATATTTGGAAATCTCAACTGTGTTCTTTTATACTATAACACACCAAAAATGAACATATATATAATAAAGTCAAGGGTGCCTAAGACTTCTGCAAGGTACAGTACGTTTGTGAAGTCTTCTGTGGAGAGTAGTCACCGACATTCAGCCTCCTGAAGATTGTTTTTTATTCATTATGGCGAGAATTAATTCTTAGCATATCAGCCTTGCAATTACTGAGCTCACCAGTCTATTTTCTTAATGATGTTCCAAACAGTAAAAGCTTCCTAATACCTGCACTAAAGAAGTGATTAAATACACCCGACTAATTAGAAACAGCTGAGAAGCCAACTGTCCAATTGCTTTTGGTCCCTTAAAATGCAGGGTGGGGGGGTGGCGCTGTGTTTAGAAAGGGATGTATACTTCCGACAAAGATACCCTCAAATTAAAGCTGACAGTCTGAACATTTATCTTACAATATAAATGCCTAAAATAATTTTACTTATGATATCAGCAGACATTTCAACAAGTTTGTCACAAAGTTCATTTGTACACTATTCCAACCTGAACGGCACGGGCAAAATTACATTACACATGAATGAATACACATGGATGCACATTAATTTCAGATGCATACAACTTCATTTAGGATGACTGCTTGAATGCTGAAGAAAACATCTAACAATTTGAAATGAGTGTTTGTGAACTCGGTAGGTAAATGACTGGTGAAGGGTTTTGATGGCTGTTGGTATCCAGTCTATGCACAAACGCTCGTTCCCTCTTCATTATATTATAATTGAGTCACAAAGAGCAACTTTTTTTTTGTTGAGCAGGAGGGAAATTAATTTAATTACTGGCAGCTGAAGTACAGAGCTGTGCAAACTCAGCATGTGTAAGCACTTACAGACCATAGCATTCATGGCAGCGCAAACATCTCCTTCAACCTCCTTTCGCACACAATGCTTGTGAAAAATGAAATGCTGAAATGATTTACAGTCATTTCTCTTTTAATTCTTGCTTAATGTGCTTTGTTCCTTCACGCTAGAGTCGTAGAAATACAAGTCGCCACAAACCTGTCAGCTGTGAGGAGTATGAAATATCAAAGGTAATGGTAATGGAGAGGCCATAAGGTGCTTGGGAAACCACATGGTAAAATGTTCACTGTAGTGTTAAATTATCTCTGATGAATTTTTACTCCACGAGCATACACTCACACAATATACATATAAACAGAAGATTTTACCGCAGTATTAACAATTCAAGGAAGTCTCAAAGAAAGAAGCCATGTAAGAGCAAGCTCATTTGTATCATAAAGCAGTTTGTTCTTCCACTTATTTTCCTACACTGTATACTATTCTGCATGATGGGCATCATATTTATTAACTTGATTGCTGGATTTCAATGGTTAATTATGTATCATATGGACACAGTGTTCGATAGTTTCAACATAATAATATCATATCAAGTAGATGTGGATGGAATAGTGTAAAATCAGTAACAACACAACTTAATCCTACACTGTTCTTCACATATGTCCTACTAGTGACAACTGTCACCAAAACAGCTTTGTAGATTTGTTTGTCACATACCTGCCAAGGTCTTTTAGACCTGTTTCAACCTCAGTAGTACAGTAACAATTATATATTGGTATTGATGTAATCTGTACCTGCAGTATGCATCAAGTTACATTAACTGAAAAAAAAATGTCTGAAAGTATTACAGCAATAACATGCTTAATGTCTGAGCATACTTTAAACTCATACATTTACAGTATATCACTGAAAGGTTCAACAAGATACTACCTCAATATCTGATAGACTTTTCAATGTTTAAATACAAATGCATATTTATTTTACATCGGCATTTACACGGATTCCAAATGTTACAGTTATGCATTACTTATTTATTTTGTATATCGTCTTATTCAACGTGATTGATCCCTTCCAAGTTCATGTACTCATATGAAAATGAGAATTAGAATAAAAAGCTGTTAAGAAAGAATATATATTCACAAAATAACTGGCTTCTTCATAAGATGGTAAATCACTTCAGTAATTTTTTTGGTTTTAAACATTCAAGACACAAGAAGTCTCTCAGGACCTGTCACTATTAATTTATTTTTTCTACATATTTTCAGCCTCAATTTTCCATTTGCATTCGGAGCCTATTGATATTCATTTCACATGTAACCGGCAAACAGTTCATGCACAAAAAACCAAGAACTTTCTAAATGAACAAATAAAGGGAAATACTTTAGAATCGAGGTGCTAGCATTTGAAATGTGGGTTTGACATACAGTCTACCATGCTGGTGACACAGGCATCACACAAGCAATTACCTTCAGTTTTTTGTAGTAATGTGGGGTATGAAACATATTTTTAAACTCTGTGATTGATTTATGAACAAAACCAAAGGTAATACCATGAGACCAGTTAATAAGATGGCTACCCGTGTATGACAGTGCATCTACTCCAATTGCATTAATCCCGAGTGGCTTTCTGCTATCAGTTAGCAAGGCGGCTATCCCCCAGCGAATGTACTCATGTTTAATTATTCCTGAGTGGCTTTCTGCTTGTTAGCTGTTAGAGCAAAATTATTAATAAGAAATTAAGTTCCGCATGCATGGAAACACGTTCAGAATTGGCACGTTTGGAATATTGTTCCGGCACATGAATGTGGTCACTGTCGTTAGTTGAATATTCCATATGCTCACACCTATAGTTGGAGGAACATCATTAATATTGTTCATTAGGACATAGAAGGACATACAGTAGAAGAGACTGTGAGGTGAATAATCTACAAAACACGAAAACACATCTCACGTGAACTACTGTACACTCAGTGGCCGCACTATTAGGTACACTGGCTCATTAATGCAAACGGATTGCTCTTCCAAACAGTGAATCTTTTGGCTACAACCCATATACTACATAAAGCGTGCAGACATGGTTAAGAGGATGGGCAGCACAGGTGTCTGCACCAGAAAGTCCAGAGAACAATCAGAGAAAAATACCCTCCTTCCACCTACAGTATAATGGGTACTGTGGCAGGACACACACCACATATAGTCCTGCCTGTCATCACTCCACACCAGATGGCGTGAGCAGGAGACCTGACAACTGTATTGGTATTTCCACTGATGGAACTTGACTGTGATCCTCCAACACCAAGCCAAAGTAAACAAGTAGGACTGCAAACAAGCTGTGGATCATCACTAAGGCCGCCACTGTGGCCACATCATTGTCAGCATGTTTGCACGGGCCATATGATGCTGTCGTGAGGCTAAAGCACACAGACAACATGCACAGAGGCGTTCTTACATCCGCTTCTTATATCCGGGGTACAGCCGTTTACTGCACAGCCCAGTGTGCATCCTTAGCCGGCTGCGATTCCTGTGGTCTTTTCCGCTATTCCTTTTGGAGTGTGTTGTGTGATTGGCAGGCTTATTTCAAGCATTTTGGTTTCCAGTTAAGGTATATAGTACCTCTGGTGCTTAAAGCCACTCGCAGCAGGAGCAGGCAGACACGGGAACCCCAGTGGGATGAATCGTAAACTCGGGGGTTTAATGAGACCGGGCAGTAATGTAGTATCCTGCTTAACCAGCTATGGCAGAGAGGAGCAGTGGCTGGAGGCTAAGAGCCCGAGAGGGAGGCTGCTTTGCTACAGCGCTGTAACCAGTTCCCCAGCCTGATACTGGTGAGAGCTTCCCCCTGAATGTGGTCAATAAGAAGACTGCTGTCAAACCTCTGCTCTCTTTTTAGGGGATTATCCCTTCTCCTCATCCACCTCCTAGCTGTCCTTCTCGTCCACCTCCTTGTTGTCCTTCTCGTCTGTTTCTCGTTATTGCTGAGGCAACGCTGCTAGAGATAGTGATGATTTGCTTCCATTAGTTGACAAAGCTACGATTGGAAAGTAAAAAGTTTACGCTATTAAAAAAAGAACAACAGTGGCTGTGGTATATAATGTGAAATGCTTTTATCTAAAAGCATTCCTGAGGTCTGTAAACAGATAGCAGTCAAAGAAGGACCAAAAATAATTTGCGCATTACAGCATAACATCTTCAGCAGCCTCCATTATTCTTGGTCTGGGTTTGTGATTCAGTTAGCACAACATGCCATAATTGAATTCAAGGCAAATGTACACTGTAAAGACACAATTAGAGAGTCTGAATGCAGAATGTTCTGGATCAATTTTATAATCCATAAGTGTTTCACAGTGTTTGCTCACAATGAAATGGCTGATAGAACAGAATCCAAAGATGCTAGTTCTGTAATGCTAATCAGAGAGGCAATTGAACTGTTGAGAATACTTAATGCATTTAATTAAAAATAAAGGAGTAATAAAACTAAAGGAATTGTTTTTCCCCAAATAATTCCAGAGCAGATTCAATCAACACTTGTACTTAATAAATAAGAGTGAAGTAAACTTTTAAATAAAACTTATCCAAAATATTTTTTTCCGAATTTTGGTGATGATTTGAACACAACAAGTCAAAATATCTACTTTCTATAATGTAATTTGCGGGGATTAGGTCACTGAAATTTTCCTGTTGATTAGGTCACTGAAATTTTCCAAAACCTGGAGAGAATGCTGAAAACAAAGGTAGATTATGTAAATTAGGCCAATTAAGTAAAAAATGATAATAAACGATTTGTTATTTAGCTGATGATTTTATCTAAAGCGACTTACAGTTGATTACACTAAGCAGGGGACCCCCCCTGGAGCGTGTATTTACATGCCTCCTTCCTATTGGCTGTAGGGATGGAGGAGGAGTGGGATTTTGGAGAAGCGCATATTTTTAAGACACGCGGCAGAAGCCTGGGAATGCTTTTTTAGGAGCAGACAGGCAAATTTATTTTTAATAAATTGCTTTCTCTGACCTGCAAACACGGCTTTTTGGAATCTTTATACAGTATGTTCGGTGTTTGTTTTCTCCCAAGTTATTTATTTTTGCCCGTAGCACTGGGCAGTTCATAGTATATCAACTAGCTCTGTACACTGGAGATAATTTAATTGTACTGTCAATCTAGCTACTTCCTCATAGATTCTCCCATTTAGGTCTTCAGCTTTTCAGTGTATTCTACTGGTGTTCTCCCTGCATGCAGTCCCGTGACCACATCACAGGCCAATAAAACAAAACACAACATGCCTTTGTCATTGGCACTAATTATCCTCTTGGCACTTTCCATTTGCTTTTGAGAACATGGGAACTCACTGTATTAAAGTAAATCCATCATAAATGCATTTGAAGTTTAAACTGAGTGACGATATTAAGCATTAACAGTCTCATCTGTCAGTAACCTTTCCTCTAGGGTCCTCATCGCACTTGTCCCTGCGTTCAATTTGCACTTCATTGTGCCTCACTCTGGATAAGAGCATCTGCCAAATGCCTGTAATGCAATGCTTTGTAATGTCAGGGAAAGGCTAAACAATCTGCATTCCACGTGACGACTCCCAGTGCATCCCTGTGGTGACTCAGCGCCAAAGCCCTCTGTCCCACTTCAGTCAAAATAACAGGAAGGGAGACGACGCTCCTCATCCCATTCGAAGCATGAGGTTAAAAGCTTCAAGGCGATATGCTTAACGGGCTGAACGTTTTCCATTTCACAACTTTGAAATAGGTTTCGAGGCTAAATGAAATGAATGAATCTCTAGGTCCAAGATGGACCCACAAAAGCCAAAAACTACGCCAAAGTGCTGAATCAGATGCTTTCAATTAAACACATGCATTATTAACCAAATAAGGGTCCATCTTAGCACTTTCATCACTCTCACGGTGAGGTTGCATCTTGTTTAGAAAATGGCGGCTGAAACACCCACACCTGCATTTCAGACACAGACAAGGAGGAATGCACACTCATCTCTCATCATTACCCACCAGACACTGCTCTGCGGATGTTTTCTTTCTTTTGGTTGAGGTTGTCTTGAACTTGATGCCAGACAGCCAACCCCTGCATGGATAGCATGTCTACAATCAAGTGGAGCTGTATTCATCAGAAGAATTCAACTTTCATGTTGGATTCTTCTGATGAATACAGCTCCTCTTTTGCGGCTTTTCATAGTCAGCTAGGAGAGAACCGTAAACTCATCTCCCGCCATCATTTCTTTCCCCTTGGGAAGGTGGACATCATGACTTCTAAAGTTTACACTAAAATAGAGTAGTTTCACAAACGGCAATAAAAAAACTGCAGGCGCACGGACACGTCCTCTATCTGGGGACCTCTACTACCAGGAACCTGTGAGCTTTCTCTACCCATCTCTACAACAGACAGTGATTCCTGTGCAGTAATACAATAATAAGGCTGGACAGAGCTCAGAGTGGAGCCTCCAGGTGAAATTGCTTTTTAGTGGTTTGTTGAGGCTTGAAAGCGCCATTCTTACAAGCAATGAACCACTTCAGGGTCAGAGGGGCTTTGGCAAAAGACACCGGGCCATTTAAACTATGGTACGTTTAACCAACAGGGAGGCAGAAGTGATTCAAGGGTATGGCTGAGAAATGGAAGCCCTAAGAGCTGGATGGGTCTCGCTGGAAGGGTTGTCTAGGAGCCAGTCTGCACTGAATCGAGAGAGACAGGAGCAGCTGGAGTCATTAGAGTCCATTTGGACCCACAGTATCCACTCATGGGTTAATTTACAAAGCGCACAGTAGAGGCCTGTTTTACTCTTAATGATCTACTGTATGTCCAAACGTACATCCTGGCAGTCATAATAGGAGCATAATAAAAAGCAAGGTGGCTCTGAACACACCAGTCTAGTACTGTCTGAATGAAACAGTGCTACCCTAAGTACTACCCACATTACATGTATTGATTGCTGTGGTTAAAAATGTATACATTTACATTTTGTGGACAAATAGCTGACTTAATGTAATACTAATTCCATACACCTTTAGTGCAGTTATAAATCACGGAGTTGTTATAAATGTTTAATTTGCTATTAATAACTATATTATACATCAGTAAAAACACAGTGACTGTAATTAGAAATAAATATAGATATGCAAGTTAATATTTTAGTATGGAGGTGAAGAATGTGGCTAACTCCACAGAAAGTTATGATACAATATTTAGGTAAGAGTATATAACAGCGATAGTGTACATTTTAATAGAGTTGGATTTATAATATGAAATCCTGGCTCCTTTCAAAATATTTAATTTACATCTATTTAATTATATTGTTTATGTAATATCAAAAAGGAAAAAAGGAAAAAATAAACAAATGGAACACACACAAAAAATATGTTTAAGAAAGTTTAAGGCACTTATGGATGATTCATTAAGCAAAAGTAAAAAAAAAAGTAAAATCCTAACCTAACATGTTACTGATACAGCAAAGAAAAACTCTTGGACCTAGCTCTGAAACTTTAAGCCCTGTGAATGAACCATAATAAATAACAGTCTTAAGAGTTTGCATGGACCTCTAACTCCTCTTCCCTCCCTTCACTTTTAAACAATGGATGAAAATAATACTTGACGTCATACTGGATTAAATGCTTCCATCACAGGCATTGGCTGCTGTGTGTCAGTAGTGAATGGAAAGGAAATCTAGTCACTGATAAGGTACTTGAGAGCTCTCACTGTGATCACATCATTGATTAGTGATGATTGAAGAACACTACAAAAGGCCTGCTCTTAGGGATCATCGCTCTCATCAAAGGAAATCTACAGGCGAGCCTAAGCCCTTTAGCCTTTAATGTCTACAGCAGCCTAATTTTCAATTTGAACACAGCTGGTATGAACCAATTATCTCTTTGAGAGAGAGGCTTGGAGTCATTATTTTGAATTACAAAGGGAGAAATCATGTCAGTGCTCATGTAAAGTTACCTTGACCATCATCCACAAAAAATATCTGTGTGTTTATGGAGGAGAAGAACTTTCAGATTGGCATTTCAGACACATTAGCAAGTAAAAACTGGAATCCATTGATTGACGTTCTGACCCCGCTTTCAGAAGTTCCTCTCTAGGAAGTGAAGTATGGAATTTCAATATGTTATTGTGAACCAAAGTATCCCTGATGCGATGCGTCAGACGGCAGGAGTGGGAGATCGCAGTTCACGGAGTCCGTCTGCGGTTCAAAGTTCTGCCGCTTCGAAATACCGTTGCTTGTTTTCTCGTACTGCATGCTGCTCTACCCCACCACCCTCACTGCCACGATTTTGCTTCTGAAGGGAGATTTGATTTATCGCTGTGTGGTAAACGGGGGCAGAGACTGCAGGAGAAACAGTTCTGATGCAAGCACAGGAGTACATGACTTCAAAGTAGGCTGCTGGGTACCTCACTGGGGAAAAAAGTATCTCTCGTGGCACATCAATAAGCAGTGCGGTCTCAAGCCCATGCCAGTGGCAACTGTGGCTAGCATCCCTGCAGGGACGGTGCAGAGACAACTGCCTACACATATGGGAGGGATTCAGTTGGTGGGGATAGCAGTTCATTGCTTGAGTGACCCCTGTTGGCCAACCGGCCATTTCTCTCTATGCAATTGTATGATTGGGTCTCCTCTGCCCCCACTCTGCGCATGCATGGCTTGTGTCTAGGGTGTGAAGAGAAGCAGCACAATGTGTTTTGGAATAGTGTATATGGGCATACTTAGTTTGCAAATTGGACATTCCAAATTCGGGTGGCATTGGATATGCCAAATGAAAAATTAAAAAATCTCTTCTGCTTCCATTAAATGTTTCCCCAAAGGCCTGTCAGAATGAATCATTCAATATATTGTGCCAAAAAGCCATCACTTCAAACATTTTTGCAACTAATCTAATTTGGTCACGCAAATGCTGACTCAAGTGGCGGCACGGATGGTGCAGTGGGTAGCACTGCCGCCTCACAGCAAGGAGGTCCTGGGTTCGAATCCCCGTCGGCCGGGGCCTCTCTGTGCGGAGTTTGCATGTTCTCCCCGTGTCTGCGTGGGTTTCCTCTGGGTACTCCGGTTTCCTCCCACAGTCCAAAGACATGCAGGTTAGGCTGATTGGAGAGTCTAAATTGCCCATAGGTATGAGTGTATGAGTGTGTGAGTGAATGGTGTGTGTGCCCTGTGATGGACTGGCGACCTGTCCAGGGTGTATTCCTGCCTTTCGCCCAATGTATGCTGGGATAGGCTCCAGCCCCCCTGCGACCCTGTTCAGGATAAGCGGGTTCAGATAATGGATGGATGGATGGAAATGCTGACTCAAGGTTCAGCTCAAATTCAGAGATGGACAGATTAGGTAAACTAACACTATTGTGCCTTTGGCTGCATGTGTGCGTAAACTTGTGTGCGCATGTGATGTTTTGATTGAGTAGTCACATGTGAGCGAGTGAGAGTGAGAGAGAGAGAGAGTGTTTGTGTGTGTGTGTGTGTGTGTGTGTGTGTGTGTGTGTGTGAGAGAAAATATACAGTATGTTGTGTATATCCATGTGCATGTATGCCTGTGTGTAAGAGCTCCCATGTGGGTATACATTTTTGTTCATTCATTTTGTGGCTGGTACAATAAAATGCAGGCTGTGGGAAACAGTTGGACTCGTCTTATAAATCATGCCTTGAAGTACAGCTGCCATGCTATGACAGCACTCATTTTCCAAGAAATGAACACTTCAAATAAATCACAACATCAGCAGCTGATATATCTGTCTATTAACTTCCCATCTGCGACTGCTTTCAGTCCTTCAGGAAGAAAGATCTGAACAGACAGTGAGTGACCTGATCATAGCCAAACTACTGCAAAGATGGGAACAGATTAAAAAGTTTAGCACCAATTAGAGCAGAATTTCCCCCGCCAAAATGACGGGAAAACCAAATTAGTGGGTGATCAGTTCTGACCTAAATGCTCTTCATCATCTTGCTGATGTGTGTGACAAGTTATTATTCTCAATTTGTGACTAATATGATTAAGGCGAAGCTAAGGATTCAATGAAAGCTGACCAACCATCTCATCTCAATTCACTGGCTTGGAACTGACAGCAGCTTTGTCATGTCATTGAGCTCCACACCTTAACACAGAGAAACTGTCATCAGCATTGCCTTTGAAAATTGCTATAAAATTATAAAAAAATGAGCATAAGATTGCTGGATCAAAGAAAATCTTTCGTGCAAATCGCAAAATCCAACCACAAGTGTTGTCTGAGGATTCTGTCATTAATACACAGCCCACACGACAGACCAGCTGAGGTAAAATAACAAAATCGATGCCAAAGGCTACGATGATGCAACAGTCTACAATAAAGATTCCTCCTTAATAATTCCCTCATATCTCAATGCGGTGCAATCCAGAACACCAACCAAAAGCTAGTCCTGTGACACAGAGATACCCAGCACAGGAGCAGGAATGTGACTCTCAGCTCTGGCTGGGGCAGTGCAGTAAGACTGGGGATAGAATGGAGCAGACAGACTGTGAACGTACCCGTTTGCGCAGGTTGCAGGTGAGGATGAGGTTGCGTGAGAAGGAGTTGGCGAAGGCGGTGTAGAACTCCAGCACCTTCAGCAGAGCCTCTCTCTTGATGACATGCAGGTCACAGTAGGTCAGGGCCCGGACATTGGCACACGCATGGGCCAAGGTTGTTTCCTTCCAGAAGACGTCCCCAAAAACGTCCCCTTTACCTGGGAGGGGGAAGAATTTTCTTTCTTTAGTGAAGAATTTTCTCTATCCACATCCTCATAATCAGCATATTCCTGGTGTAGAAGAAAATTCCTTGATTCAAATTGTTTTAGAAAGGACCACTGTGATAAGGGACTCTTTATTACATGCAGCCTGGAGAGAATTGACAAAACATCAGCACGCTGCATTCTCTGAAACAAAGCAACATGCTCTCTGATATACACTCAGTGACCACTTTACTAGGTAGACCTGTACACCAGTTTGTTAAGGCAAATATTTTATCAGCCGATCATGTGGCAGCAACTAAATGCATAAAAACATGCTGACGTGGTCAAGAGGTTCAGCTGTTTTTCACACCAAATGTCAGAAGAGGGAAGAAATGTGATCTAAGTGACTTTGACCATGGAATTATTGTTGGTGCCAGACAGGGTGGTCTGTGTATGGCCTGGATTTTCACACACAATACTCTCTAGAGTGTGCTGAGAATGTTGCAAAAAACAAAAAACATCCAGTGAGCAGCAGTTCTGCGGGCAAAAATGCCTTGTTAATGAGAAAGGTCAGAGAAGCTAACAGCTTCTTGAATTTCATAATCTGCATGTCTTAAAGCCAAATAGAGTAAAAATATAGTTTTTAAGCTTTTAAATGCAAGACGTCAAAGTGAAAGTAACACCAGAGTTGTGCATTGTTTGGAGGCTAGCTGGCTTGTCACTGTTCACCAGTCACAAACAACCACATCATATTTATCATACGGCTGGGCAAAATGACTTACATGACTGTTGATGAACAAACATACACAAACACACATGCGATTGCTAAAAAGTAATCCAAATACAAAAAAGTGTATGTAGTCTTTCACAATGGAAACCAATGTAGGAAGGCAGTATAGCAATGGTCACAGAACTGTACCAGTCACTCAAGGTTGCAGGCTTGAATCCTACTTGGGGCACTGCCAGAGTACCCCTGAGCAAGGCAAGGCACTTAATCTGAATGGCTTCAGTAACATATGCAGCGGTATTATTAGATTGCATGTATAAATGTAATCTAAACTGCTCTGGGTAAGAGCACCTGATAAATGGCTAAATATAATGTAATTCACACACTTAAAACAAGGTTAACATACTGTAATTCCCCATCAGGGAATTGAAAAAGTGCAGCAGTTTATCAATGTTACGTCAACAATGAAGCTACAAGCACCATTATTACGTGTTACATTCACAAAACGTTTCATCAAAACCATTCTTTACATCTCACTTAAGAAAAAGCAATTACAGGGAAGTGGGTGAGCTATTCATGCCGGACATAACTGCGCACGCAGACACATTCGCAATGTTTTGACCACTTGAAGCATCAGGAATACTCCATGTACTTAGTGCTAGCAAACTGGTCTGTAAAACCACTGCATGTCATTGCAATCTAAGTTCCAATGGGAAACTGCGATCAGATTGATTTAACAGTGAGGCAAGAAATAAACCCGGCTCATAGCCGCCTGGAAGTGGTTTATAGTGACTGCAGAGAATAAAAATAAGCCAAATAACATTGCAGAGGGAGATATAAGTCTTGTGACTATAGTTCTCGGGCAGGCGTTCTGGACTCAACCCTGTAAAACCCCCATATCTCACAGTGGAGGCGCCGTGCTTCTGCAGTCTACAAATCACAGGCCATGCCACAAATCCCATCCCAGGCTGGTATCAACTCAGCTTCTGCTGAAAGGAGTCCTCCTCTGGAACTCATGGGAGAAAGGAACCAAACTCCATGCAGGCCACGGTAACAAGAGTTGAGAACTTGGAAGGACGGCTTTGAAAGTTGGCAGGTGGATGGGCATGGCCGTGCGTGTCAGAAGGCTCTTACGAGAGGCAGTCACTCCTTTAAGATGGAGGCAGCAGAACATGCTGATGCAGTCTCTGACAGTTCCTGGAATGGGACTGGCTGGAGCCAGGGAGAGCCACCCTCCAGCATGCATCCCATCAGCCAGTGGGGATAATTGAACGGCTCTGCCGGTTCGGTAGCTGAAAATTCTTGGAAATGCTGCAGGCTAATTGGCTCAAATCATCCTCATTTTATTGAACCTGCCATTCTCTGGCGTGGAAGCCATAATTATACACAGGTGAGGGGAGTGAGGTGGCCTCTCCTGCTGAGGGGAAATGGGTGAGCAATGAAATCAACAGCACCATCTAATCGAATGCGATTAAACACCATAACAGTCAAGTTCTGCCACCTCCTTAGAAAATCATTTAAATTTGGTATAGCACATGCATACAAATGCGTTAAAGGCCATTATCCTAAATACGGAAGCTGTTTTGCTGGTGCCTCGCAGAAAATCAATCTAGAAAGAACCCAAATTAAGAGACTTTTTGTAATTTCTGAGATGGCAGGTTTGGCCATTCAATCTTTATTACCTTGAAAGAACTGTCGACATATTGTGTGAGAAAAATACAGTGGGCTTGCCTACAGGCATTCACAGCTTATACTGACTGGTAGTCAGCCCAGATGTTGTTGGTTGCCTTCGTTAGGGTTGTTTATAATGACACAGTCAGATGTGCCTTGAGGGACAGACCCACATTAAAACTGCGTGAGGTTTGGCTCTCCAATACCCAGTGGACCTGTATTAGGATTTTTTATTTTTTGTCATCCTATTTCCTGATCAACAGATGAATAAAACAACTATTAGCCAGTCTTGCTGTATTTTTACTTTTATAAAATTAACATCACTAACATTGGCTCTGTGCTACAACGACAGATTCCATGAAACGATGGACACGATGGGGTTAAGTTGGAAACATGCAAATAAATTCTCAGAACAGAAGCGGACTTTCCCTTTCAAGGCTGCACCTACAATCTCACCACCCCTCATTTCTGGGCACACCGTTTGTCTTGGCTTTCAGCAGACTTAAAAGCAAATGGCTGACATTCATGTCTGAATGCAGCTCATTAAGTCTGTTTGTTTTAGCTTCGTTTTAGGTTACTAAATCACAACCTTCTTCAAGCCAATTTGCCAGATTTAAATGTATCTCAACATTTTATATGAAGCCAGGCTTGTCTGTCATCACAGGACTCCCAGTGAGACATGTAACATGGTGTACACACTCATGTACTCAAGCATGAAATACAGTAAACAGTACCAGCACACCCACATACAGTGCAGACACACACACAGGGACACTCATTATGCAGCTACACAGGGTCACAACTCTTTCCTAGAATGGGGTCTTTGTGTATTAATCTGCTGCTTCACACCGGAGGCAGCCCTGTCACTGCTCGTGGAATACGAGATGGGGATTTTTTCCCTCAGTGGGTGGACCCATTACTGTGAATTTCTCCTGTCAGGAGACAGGAGGAAGCCTCCAAATTGCCTGCATAATGTGGTGCAGCACTGACAGACCGGTGTGTTGGAATGGGAGCGGGCTACTGGAACTCATATCATGTCATATCGTCTCATATTACTGTGGATATGGCATCCAATGGGCTACAATACTACGAGATGATTCATAATGTGATGTTAAATAATTCACCGCCAAAATATCATTTGGAAAACATATTCCTGAACTTTGGATGAGAAACTAGTTATCAAGAGAGCATAAAAATGAGCAAGATTTAAGATAACTGGAAGAAAGTCCAGATGACTGAGTATCTAGAGATAAGAGTTGATGAAACAGTCATCAAAGAGCCAGAATAAAATAACATCATCATCAGTATTCACAAAACTTTTAGTGGAAATTAAATATGGTCCTCAATTCAGAACAGTCATTTTGACCTTTAAATGTTAGCCATAACAACTGTTATTATAACATTATTTCAAAATGTCAGTAAGGTAATGTCATTTTTAGATGAAACATATTTAGATGAACCATGTTTTTTCAAATCTCTCAGGATGTTATTTTTCCAAAAGGGGGCCTGGCTGCTAGGCCCTCTTATCACGTCTTCTCTCACTTACTCACTTCTTATATTGCTGAGGAGATAATGTATTAAGATTCAGAATAGTGGAGGGGTGAAGGGGTCTATCTGCACAAGATAAGAACAGAGAACTTCCACCCTCACACTCCACTCTGTGGACCATGGCAACAGGACCATCACCAATGAGATCACTGAACTATACGGGAAAGCATATTTGAATAATAGAGTATGTGACATCATCCAGAAAAGGTGACAACACTGAAGATCATCCATATTTCAGTGACGATTACAGTTTAGTGCACCCTGACTAAGTCCACACAGTTGGCGTGCCTGTCATTCTAATGGGGAAAGAGGAAGGACCCGTGCGTAGGCTGCAGTGCTAAAGAAAAAGTTGATTAAAGTTGAACTCAAGCTCTGGGGCATTCAGTTTCATTTTAGGTGCTAGGAATAATATTATAAAACATACGCTCACTAAGCTGTTAAAAATGGAAATGTAGACTATTCATGTGTGAACAATATTTTAGAGAGCTTGACAATAGTTCAGGCAGTGTGAAAAGAAGCAGCACGCGGCCATTTCAATTCTCTCAAAGATGGAGCTGTAGTTGACAGTAACACATCGGAGGTAATCTACTGTTTGTGTCCCAGGAAGTCCTTCTCTGTGAACTTCACCACAGTGGCAGATGAGCGTCTTGATGCAGAAACACAAAGGGCTCTGTTTTCTGGAATCAACACCACAAGGCTAATGGGCGCAGTGAGTGGGCATGGCGATTGAATCTTGGTATTTCCGTGGCCAGAGGCGCATGGTACAGCTGGATTATGCTGAATATAATATCAGTGGTGTGTTGCAATTGCATTAATTCATACCAACTGACATGCTTCCATTCCCTTTAAAAGTCATACGCTTTGCGCTGCTCAGTCTCATGGCAAATAGCACATATCTCTGAGCACTTATTTGCAGAAGCACAATTGCATTCTCACAGGTACAGTTAGCTGCAGTTTTGAAATTGATTGTCCACTGGGGGTGCTAAAGGGAAGCTTAGATCTGGAATTACTGGAGATGAGGCATGTTTGCCGGGAAACTTGCTTGCTTGTCAACTTGCTGGTTTAGTGTAGCGGTTCAATCTAGTGATTAGCTCGTCAGCTTCTCCCAATTGCGATCTGGGTTCGAAAACCAAATTTCTACAATAGCATATCAGACTGCTTGGCGTAAATACAACAATCTATATTCAATAGAAACTAATCAAGCAGGATGGTTCAGTGGGTTTGGGGAAAGGCAATCTTAATTTCTATTTTTCTTCATGAATGTCTTCAAATAACATTTTTATGTGTAGTAGTGTTGTAAAACCTATACCTAGTGTTGGGCAGAGCTACTAGCTTAACTATATTTTCCAGTAGCCTACCATGTGTAACTATTTCCCTTAAATAGAAATCAAGTAGAATTGGACCTGTATTGGCATAAAAGTACAACCGGTAGACCGGTATCATTACAGCACAGATCACACAATATGGATGGGAATACCCTCAAGTCCCTGTACTGTAACCACATATTCATTGTTATATTTAAAATCAAATCCAATGTGCTGGAAGTACAGAGCCAAAAGAACAGACATTGTATCACTGCCCAAATACACACTGACTGCATCTGGGAATGTACAAATCTGTTTACACACTGTGCCCTGAATAAAAAGTGTCCCCCAAGAATCTGTGACTGCTCGCTACAATCAGGGCAGTCTAGAACTGGGGCTGGCCCAAAGTCGGAAATGTCATGTGCCTTCTTTGTTCCGGCTGGGGTCTCAATGCCAGTGCTTTGACAAACGACAGTCCCAACCAAGGCAGTTCTTCACCCCGGCTCCGCTCCCCCGGGCTAATCCTGCAGGGATGATCAGACTAAAACATCCCACCCCCCTGTAAAGAGCATTAATGATGGCACAGGCCCACCCATGGAGGAGCAGGCTACGTGTTGGCATCCATTACGGCTCATGATTAATGTTTCCCATTTCTTGCAAAATGCATCTGTGGCTAATATGATTTTTATGAACCTTCCGATGGTGCTTTGTGGGGCTTTTAATGATGTTAAGGAAGTATTCACAGTAAATACAATCACAGCTCCGGAACTGCCCCACGGCCTGACAGCTGATGAAAGGAAATGTATCCTCTGTTGACGGCGCGCTGACGGTAGAACGGTAATAAGCCCTGACACCCTTGAGAGGAACGCTCCCAAAAAGCACGCACTGAATCCAGGTTCACAGGCAACGCTCCACACAATTTGGGCTGAACAAGCAGCGGCGTGAACACAAAGGGATTGCACTTATTTGCATTTGAACAAAACGTCATTTGAGGGCTGACGGAACAAAAAGGCCTTGAATACCCTGCCTGGATAAGCGCACACGCCAGGTCAAAAAAAAAGAACGTGCTTGTTCGAATCCGTCTCCACCACTTACCTAGAATGGCTATGACCTCGTCGTCCTGGATGACCTCCAGGGACCCCGACACCACAAAACACAGGGTGTCCACGCTCTCCCCGGCGTGGAAGATGAGGTCCCCCGGGGCGCAGTGGATGGTCTGAAACTCCACCGCCAGGGAGCGCAGGCAGCCGTCGCTGGCCAGCCGGAAGGCGGGATGCTCGTTGAAGACCTTGCGGTTCAGGTGGACGCAGATGTCCGCCCTCATGTCCTTGGGACAGATAGACAGCACCTGGGAACAGGAGGAGAGGCACCAGGTATCAACCTGCAAGCTGGAATCTGATGGTCGCGGGCACGGTCTACAGGATTGCTGGGGGATTTCTGTTGTGAGAAGACAGATTTTTCTAATTCAGAAAATGTAGACCGAGAAAACAAATACTGCAGAAACCGATTCTCACAAGTATCCTCAAGCAGAAAACGGTCAAGCAGGTACACCGGTGCAACCCTTCCTTTCAGAGACATTTTATTACACCTCAAAACATATGTTCTATCTCTCAAAGAACCCCCGTCACAGAATTAAAAGTCAAGAAACTTACTGATCACACTTTTAAAAATTGAATGATTACTACAGTGGACATAAACATACTAAACTGAAAACATTTTTTTTTTCCAGTAGATGCACTCACAATTTTTTACTTCAAGTTTAAGGTTTCTCAATAGAAACATTTAGGTTTACTTACATTTTTGTCAAAGTCTGACAAAATCTTTGCACTGCATCCATGAATGTCATTCAAACAAACTTCATATTCAATACAGACCCAAGATCTGTCCCCTAGACACATTTGTCAATGTGCTACTTACTGTACCGTATAATGAATAACCATTCTGGACCATACAGCAGTTATTGTTACTCATAGAGTCGATTTCAATGAGAAGGAACAGACACACAGAGGAGGGAGGTGGATGACTCAGGCAACTCATATCGACCACACATCCTTCTCTACATAAAAAGTATCAGAGTAGTATCAGCAACTAGCCTGGTTCGGTAAGGTCACAAGCAAATTAAAACCAGGTTGTAGGCTTATTAGAAAAAGCTATGCACCTTGCCTGGGGGCTCTATTCAAACAATTTGCAGACACTTCTATTTTATACTTGAGCTCAGCCACAAGGAGCTTTTTGAACTTTTTGAATATTTGGGGCAGAAAATGTTTTTTTACAACTAATTCCTAACTAAGGGAAGACAGCCCTATGTAAGTACCTTCTCAGTGTCGATGCCCTTGGTCATGGACCAGGTGGAGACGATGTAGTCCATGACCCTCTCGCTAAGTCCTTTAGGGACCTGGTAGAGCTTCAGGAAGTCACGCACGTTGTTGAGCATCTCATGGTAGCGGTTTGTGTTGGCATACATCTGCTGGAAGATGGTGGTGACATTCCCAAAAATAGTTGCATACAGGAGGGCTGGGAAATGAGAAAAAGACACAGGTGCACAAGTAAGCCTTCTGACACATTGAGATACCACTCCATAATTACGTAAAGTACAGTAGAGTGTAGGGGGGCTCCTGAGTGTCCTGAGTGCCTTGGCTGCTACAGGAGTGAGGACAGGTTTGCCTTGATCTCAGCAGGTTCAAGCCTCGGCCAGGTCATCCGCAGGCCACCGCCATCCTGACCACATTGGCAAAACACATTTGGCCTCATCCCACCTGGGGGTAGGATGATTTAATTTGGTCAGGGTTCCTTTGGCTACCACTGCATCGGTCCCACTGCTCACGTGCCCACGGGCTAACCGAGAGCAAGAGATTTGTCAGTGAGAAATAAGTCACTCTTCCAATTGGTGCTGACTCTGCTGCAGTAACGGGCAGCCTGCTCAAACAGCCATGGGCTTATAGGCGACTGCATTGGAGACCTGCCCATAGCTCCATTGTGTGGTGCTTTCTGCGAGGCTGGACAGAGAGACAACGTAGCTGATTCCATTTTGGACAAAACAAATTCCATTTTGGACAAGAAAATAGTTAAAAATCTTAAAAAAACAAAAACAAACTGTACTCGGTGATAAGAATTGGGCTACCACATAGCCTTTCAGAATCCATGGATGTTCTCTATTCTTGCATTGGATACATTCATATCTGATATATGACATACAGTAAGTTATTTCAGAGTGTCAAAACGGAAGCATATAGATTGGATGGCTCAGTATATACCAATTACGACAACAAACACTGCAGCTACACAGCATAACAAAGATCCCAGAAGAGAAGCGCTTGCCATAAGGTGCTACAATGTGAGTCCAGGCATTTCGCTGTTCATGCTTTCTTGAGGGAACGGAATGCAACGATTCTCCTGCTCCTCAGAGCTGTTTACTGACAGACTCCAACACTACTCCCCCATACACTGTTGCCATAGAAACCTGACCCAAAATAGTTCTTAAAATAATTCAGTCATTTTCAAACCACTCAGGAAAAAAAGAAAAAAAGAAAGGCAACAATTTAAGAGTTACTAAGAGTCAGAGCTCTGGCACACAAGCAGTGAGAAGATCTGTTGCTCACATAATAACAGCAGAGAAGATGGTGATTAGATCAAATACAATGGGGTGCAAACATTTGGGCACCCCTGGTTTAAATGTCTGTTACAATGAATCGGTATGTGTCTGTATGTGAATTTCAAAGCGAGATTGGACTATATTTAAATTTTTTACTGTTTATAAATGATAGAAAAAAGGGCCCTGTGCAAAAGTTTGGGAACCCTTTCGGATTATTTTTTGTTATTTCTGAAAAAGATGATTGCTTAGGCCCAGACCCAGGTGATTTACTTGCTAGGGCTTCAATGGGGCAGCTGCTTGTCGCTTAGTTGCCCTCCTGGACCCCTTGGTTGTGGATGCTTCTTCCAATTAATCCTCCTATTGCTGCAGAAGAAGTTGGTAAGTACTGCAGGATGCAGCTTCGAACACTTGCTAAATCCTGTAGTACTAACTTCTGCAGCAATAGGAGGATTCATTTAGAGTAACTAAATCTGTTTAAGAACGTTCCATTTAAGACAGTTGATCTACAGTGAGTAATAACACAAAACATAGTATAAAAGGGGCAGTGTTACGGAATCTGTAGCTCTGATGCACTATTTTACCCAAACTCTTTTGGGTCTAGTGAATATTTCTGGCCAGGCAAAAAAAACCCAAAGTAATATAGATAGCTGTACCCAATGCTTGGTTCCCAAAGGTAAAGTGCTTTGGAGGACTTTTATGGCTGATGTGCCCACTGTAGCATGACATGAGTTTTTTAAGGATTACCATAGTCCATCATTACAGTCCATGTTGAATAAACATTGTAAACATTTAATTGAATTGAATTGAATACTTTATTTGCATTTTCAGGAATTTGCATGAATACCAAGTAAACAAAACAACAATAATGAAAATGGCAGATCATATCTTCACTCTGTACAGGGTTTTGCTAGTAAAATCTCACCACAAAATGTAATGTGCAATTCTGTGCACGGGCCACACACAGCAACATTTCAATTTAGATCCACCTGGTAGTCATGAAAGAATTAAACGAATACTGCACTGATGAATCATTATGTTGACGTATACTGTACTTCTGGATCTATGGTTTGGGATAGAATATGAATTATGTTAGCAGGGATAGGAAACTCACTTTGACATGGAAAACTAGTACATATATGGTGGCTGGTATTTGTTAGAACTGCATAGAAGTTAAATTAAATTAGCTGGTAATACATTGATGTACACTGTAGTACACTGATGGATTTATCAGTATTCAGCTGTAATGCACCATACTGTATTAACATTAGAAGCACTTAAATCCAACATACTCTACTGGCCCTCTTGGAAATTAATTTGACACCCTTACACAACAACATGTGTCAATATCAAGAGCAAACCTGAACTATGATTTGAGCTCACGACTGAGACCTGAAGGTATTTTAGCTAGTAAAAGAGACACAATACAAATAGAACCATTCCTCAACAAATTCTAGACTATCACTATGCTTTCTCTAAGATGTACTGGAGCAAGTACAATCTGAAATGGATCAAAAGAGGGTTTTCAAAGTGAGGTTTACAAGATTTCTTTTTCCGTGCTGTTGTGGAGTGTGAATAATTACTGTAGGACTTTGCATGAAAGAGACACAAAATGACCTGCCTGCCAATTAATTATGGGCTACAGTACTAAGACACTATACCGTAGGTGGTTAATTGAACATACTTGAATCCATCCAACAGAGCAGATGACTAGTCCTGGAATAATAATCCTAATTACTAGAGAAAACATGACCACTACACATTTATCATCAAACAGAATCACTTTCAAACACTATTTCAAGAACTACTTCAAGAAGCTATAAATTGCTATGAGTAAAGGAGGGTCAGACAGGGTATCTTTGTTATCTTTGGATTAAAACCATAGTCCATGGGATTCTAAGGAGCTGGACCATTAGTTTATTTATTGTTGGTTGGTTAACTGTTACCTGGCTAATCATAAGGTATTCCAAGCAGCTACAGTACAAAACTTGCAGCAGACCGGCTCATATTACATCAGTAATATTTGAAACACTACTCTCATTTTCACTTTAGCCTGGTGCCAAACACGGGCCTTCAGAACAGCCAAATATATGAGAGGCCAGAAAGCAAGTTAATGAAAAGAGACAAACATACATTCAGACGCTTGTGAATGAGCGCCATGCAGCTGGCAAAATAACACTACATAGAAAATGCTGAGAGAGGAACTGCATACAAGTAAGATCATTCATCATTCTATTCAGTGACAAAATTGAAGCAGTAAGACTGAATCATAGCTACGGCTAGCCTAGGCTGCATTGTTAGCAGTGCTAAGCCAATTTGGTCTGGAGAGGGTATTCAGTACCCTTGCACTAAGATAGCTGAGATGCATATTACATTATTGGCATTTGGCCAAGGTAGGAGGCATATTAATGATGCACAAATAAGTTCATCCATCTCTTTAGTGGACATGGAATAAATTCAAGACCAATGAACACAGACAAGATTGCTAGCAAGTCTGGGATAAATAATAAGGCTATGCCATCATTTCTTTGTATTAGTCACTCCCTAAGATTTAAGGATGATGTTTAGTTAATAAATTAAAAGATTGGATGATTGGGATACATAAAGAATGGTTCCAGCTAAAATGAAAACACAGCTAACAATTGGGTACTAATTGCATATCTGTCGAGGAGAGGCCATTTAAATACACTTTTAAATGAAATATACAAAACAGCAAAAAACAGCAGATGGACAAACATTATGGCCTGCTACTACATCTCAAAAAAAGGATACATAAGCAAATATAAAAGCTTAACAAATACCTCATTCATTATAACAAGGACAAAATGTTATTTATTAAAATCATTTTGAAAATATAATGCCACCAATATTGTTGAAGACATTTCATCTCAACCCTACACGTGCATGCAAACACACTCTCGCTCTCTCTCTCTCTCTCTCTCTCTCTCTCGCTCTCTCGCTCTCTCTTGCTCTCTCTCGCTCTCTCTCAACACATTCTAAATCACGTGGTAGGAGGCTGCAACTCTAATACACATAGTAACAAGTTGTAAAACATTTTTTATAGAAAACTGATTAATTGAAACAAATCTACAATAACTTTATAAAGCCAATTAAAATGAAAGAGCAAAAAATATGAATAAAAATAAAAACAACTGTGAATAATTCTACGGTCAAAAGTAGCCACCTCCATTATAGCACTTTGATCAAATTAAAATGTAGACTATGAAAAAAATAATTAAATGCCCAGATCCCAGACTCTGCTGATTTTCCTGTGAACACTTGAGGGAACCCTTAATTGAGTGATTGGCTCGTTTCCCATGTAATTAATCTGAATAAGAGGCAGAGGCTCTCCAGGGAACTTTTCACTCAAGTGGCCAGGAACAGCAGGCTAGAACTCAGTCTGCAGTCAAATCCAGCTAGCCATAACGCTATACTTACTCTTCATCATCCGCACCAATCACCCACCCCCAGCCCCGAATCACCCAAAGTCTGATCACAAGGACTGCTGCAGACACAGACCAGGGGCACGTTCAATCAGAAAATGTCTGAACGCTTTGCTACGTTTTGCTATGTTCTGAACGCTTTGCTACATTTAGCTGTTTTCTGTGTGGCTTTGAGGTATGTTTCCTCTCATTTGGTTGATATGTCAGGGATACAGCCCAAATTAATAATGATGTAGGCTTATGCATTAAAGGTACAATAGGTAAGATTTTTGTGTTAAAACATTGTCACAAAACCATTGTAAATCCCTTCCTATCCCTGACATATTGACTCACGCTCTACCTGTGTATATAAATTAGGGTCAATAAATTAGGGTTTCAAAATATACAGTTGATGGCCTGACATGCTGTACCAAAACACTGTCCATCCATCCATCCATTATCTGAACCCGCTTATCCTGAACAGGGTCGCAGGGGGGCTGGAGCCTATCCCAGCATACATTGGGCGAAAGGCAGGAATACACCCTGGACGTGTCGCCAGTCCATCGCAGGGCACACACACCATTCACTCACACACTCATACCTATGGGCAATTTAGACTCTCCAATCAGCCTAACGTGCATGTCTTTGGACTGTGGGAGGAAACCGGAGTACCCGGAGGAAACCCACGCAGACACGGGGAGAACATGCAAACTCCGCACAGAGAGGCCCTGGCCGACGGGGATTTGAACCCAGGACCTCCTTGCTGTGAGGCGGCAGTGCTACCCACTGCACCATCCGTGCCGCCCCAAAACACTGTATAACTGTAAAATAATTCAAGCTCATTGGTTTAAAATTGGTTCTAATTGCCACAGCCAATGGCGTTTCCACGTCAGCGTGTTTACAGAAAAGGGGGCGGGATAAACAGTGCTGTGGTTTGAAGGTGTTTGTTGCTGCTATTCCTCACTTGACTGTTAGAAGTCCGAAATGACCTATTGTACCTTTAAAGCCCAGAGAACACCTTCTCAAAGACGCCATAGGATGCTCAACGCGCTACTGTTTCTGTTTAAATAAACGTTTGTCAGGGCTGAAACGTGGCCCCGTACTCCTCTCATCATTATCCAATCACATAATTAGTGCTCTGAGATGAAAGGCCACAGCTCACCTTCATGAACTAACAGTAAGCCTCTTCACCAATGAAACGTATTACTTTCAAAGCGCCTCCGTCTAATTCCATTTGGTAAATAGTAATTGAGGAGAAAGAGTTTCTTCAAAGCGAAGCTCCCCGTTGATGCGTCTAAATAAAAATTGATCGAAGGGACAAGGATGAGAACTGAATTTTAGTCGCACTTCACTCAGGGGGGTGATCATTTTCCTTATTATCTTTTTCATAAACATATTCGTGCTGCTTTCAACAGATCTATTTCTCATTTTGTTGAATTGAAATCTAATCTGATGCCACTATGAGAGAAAAGAGGATGAGAAGGCATACATTTTAATACTTGCCAAAATATCAGGCAGGGAGATCTGCTATACTTACTGGTTATAAATATTTGTACTTAACAAACTACGTCAGCTTGTATTGTTTCTTTAATGCATAATAATCACACTGTGCATTAATTACACCCATTAGCAATCATCAGAAGCATAATTAGGAAGAAACATCAAATATTACGTTTTCCTCATAGCAAATAATGAGAAACAAATTTCATCTGGTGAAATTTAACAAAGGCTTGCTGAGAAGCAAGTCTCTTGGGAGCCAAGATGAATCATCTCATTCAATTGTTTAACTATACTCATACATCACCATTAAGAGACACAAACAAATCCATGGCCACACTGCTATCTGTTCTATAGGCAGTGTGACTGCTGTCAGTGTAGACCTGTACTTAGAAATATATTCCAACCTAAAGAATCCATTCAGATTGTTCTAATTAATTCTTTGTTATGTAGCTGAAGCTTTTTATCCAAAGCGACTTACAGTTGATTAGACTAAGCAGGGGACAATCTCCTCTGGAGAAATGTGGGGTTAAGGGCCTTGCTCAAGGGCCCAACAGCTGAGCGGATATTATCGTGGCTACACCGGGGCTTGAATCACCAACCTTGAAACGTTATAGTTACTTTCATAATCGCATTGCCATAATTCTCCTGAAAGAACTAAGTGGAATAAGTGGTTATGCAGCTCAGAAGACCTGGGGAATAGAAAGCAGAGCACTTTTGACTTAAGACCAATGTAAAGTTATTGTATATTCCAGCACAGATTTCATGCCTTGAAAAAAATAGTATGGTTAAACTCTAGGTTAGTGGACAAACCGCTCCCCCACCACCACCCACTGCCCCATGCCATAAAATGCTTTGAGTTACTTTCAAGGGATTAAACCCCAGATATGGATCAATATCATTACTCAATTTTTCCCTCTCTATGCACACATGGTTTAGAGTCTCCTAATCTCTCACTCCACCACTGACTTGCCCTTCCTTCGTTGATACCCCATACACCCATTCACTGTATCCGACGGTCAATGAAAGCAATTACGTTAAGGAACAATCCATCAAGTCTCATTTCTACTTGATTCAATCATCACTGCCATCATTCATGCTGAAAACTCGCCTCATTCAAAATTCGCATAAATCGCTAAAATACATTAAAAAAGGGCAGCCCAATTTCTTGGCTTTTCATACCAAGAGATTGGGCTGATACAGAATAAGTTCATAAATGGGGCAGATTGAGAGGGTGAAAATAATAACAGTAATAATTATGGAAATAATGGTTGACTCTCTACAAAGAAACACCCTTGTATCCGCACACAGCTCAATATTGAAACATATTAAATATTTACTAGCTGAGCCTCGTTTAATGATATTTTTCCAGTGTGGCACATTTCTCTTCATAGGGTAGCACAGGGTATTGGAATATCAATGAGAAACAGAATAAAAAAACTTTGGAGAAGTTAAGACACAGGGGAGGAATGGTAGGAAATTCACACTCGGCACAGAAACCAGTGGCCTGTTAGTCATGCATTTACTGCTGACGTGCAGTGCGACAAGCCAACAGGATTATTTTATTGCATTTTTATATGAACAACAACTGGTACATCTTGTGGGTGTGGGTTTAGAAATAACAAAAGCAAAATAATTATTTAATTAATGGATTGTTTGAAGTAGTACATTTGGCAATAGCTTAAAATGGTGTCTACAGAAGTCGTGTAAATTGAGGATTGGAAACAAATTCCCATACCTTCCTACTGCCTCTTTGCCGGGTGAAGTCAGCGAGCTCATTGGAAATTGAGCTCACTGGATGGAATGGAAGTGTGCACAATGCCACATACAGTAAGAAACGTATACATTTTACCCAAAGTAGATTGCAAGAACTACAGCAGCAGAAAATATAATAACTTTTAGAACATGCCAGAATCATAGTCTTAGTCTATTCAGATACCCTGTCAAACAAAGTCAAATGTTCTGTTAAAGACAAGCTGAAATCACCTTTTCCTCAATTTAGTTCAGTTTTAAAGTATATTCCATAAAATAAATGACATGGTAATACTTCTTTCTTCTTCTTTCACTTCCTGGAAAACAATTTTAATTTCAAAATTGACTCCCCAGCTTTCAAAAATCTCCCCCCGAAGATTTGTTTCGCTTGCATTCACCGATGTCATATCGTAACTTCCGTTTCAGCTTGTCTTTAACATCTTACATAAACTGACGCTGTGGGCTAAGAGATTTTGATGAGTGCTTAACAGAGAGGGTTGGCATTAAAAAGAAAGAGATAGTCATAAAATGCATGCACCTTTTGAGACACTTGCTGGCACTGTATGCCTAACAGCTCACATGATGAACGCCCACATAGACAAGAGTCATAAAGCACACGCCACTTTCATACCAACAGCTTTGAAAATGGCCAGAACACCAATCTCATGATTAAAAGAATGATAGAATAGATGATACAGTAGGAGGTGGCAATTTTATAATGTTATAATTCAGACCAAGGGGGTCAGAGAGACAGATGCACTGCAGTCCCCCTCACTTTCTACATCATTTTCTCTAATTGGCCTAAAGTTCTGTGAAGTTTCGTGTTGAAGGAATTCATATATTGTGATATTTTTATGATATTGACGTTACATCACACACAGCAGGATTTCTGTGTTTCTCGTTCGTGATGTACAGAAACAGAGTACAGAAACTACATCACAATTATCTAGGGCAGCAAATGGATTGCTTTTAAGTGAAGAATATCTTTTACACACAGACAACAATAAAGTGTTACATGAGCAGGTTAGAAATTTGAGGCCAAAAATGAAGGCCTAAAAACATGAATGAGGAACATCCCCTGTGCAAAGTACCGTGCTAAAGGCTGAATTAATGTTAATGGTGCCAATTCCTCTCCTGGTTAGATAAATCCCAACTCAGTAAAGTGATGAAAGCCATGTTTTCAAACTTTCTTCAGTAAAAGTACACAATGCTTCTGCTATAGAGTAGAATTGAGCTGAGGTGTACAGAATTCCAAAGTTGATTCTGATCTTTGTTGCTCAACAGATGAATTATTCTGTTTTGTGTACAATAAGAAAGCCCTTTCATGTTTGGCTGCTTGGAATAATTTGCGCTGCTAATCTCCTAATCTGCAGACAACAATTCCTCACACGTGGCAGGAGAGAAACAGCTGAGCCTTCCAAACCTGTGTGAGAGGACCAAACTACAATGGGAACTCAGTCAGGTCCTACAGACCAGGCCTAGACAAGAAGTTCACCAAAATAAAAATTGTATTTATGAATGTTTCCAATCTCTCTCCCACATTAATCTCAAAACAAACTGTCCCCACACCATCACTGCAAATGTCACTGGAATGCAAGATGGTGGATAGAAGACCCAGAAAACAGGCACTAGCAGGCAGTAAGCCATGGGCTTGGGGTTATTGGTGACATGCTGGTGGATGGGATTCAGAGTGCAGTCATAGGGGCTGCATCAGGGAGATTGCAGGATCTAACTGGTGTTACGCACACGTCAAACCACACTGTGTAAACAAAGAGTGGGAAGGAAACCCCCTCGATATATGACTCATCACATGAATCAGACTTGAATACTAAATTTAACAAAGCAGAAATACCCCCACATGACAATTTAGCATAGTTGCAGAGAGCAAGAGAGAGATAGAATGTGTGTGTGTGTGTGCAAAAAAACATAAACACAGTTTTATTCACATCGTTACAGAGCCTCTGAAATGTATGCATTCTATAGGCAAGTGATTTGTGTATATTTGATCTCTGTGTACTGTCTACAAACGCAAGAAGATTACAAGATTTCAATCAGATGACAGTGTTTCTCATCTTTCCCACTGTCACTGGAGGCACAATGTCATGTGTATTAGGAGAGCATTATGCAGCCGCTGTACTTAACTTCGATTTATACATTTATAATTGCAGTAATACACAGTGAGTGGGGCCTTTTCAGCCCAACACTTTCACTGGAGAAATCACCACAGGAAGAATCTGCCCTAAAGGCATTAAAGAGTTCTTGCTAAAGAGTAACAGTATGTTCTGAAATGTCAAGGTAGAAGTGCTCATCATCTAATTACCAGAGCAATATTTTATACAGGGATATGACATATGACGTGTTGTACAAGGGCGTTCGAGCAAGCACACACAGATGTACACGCACACACAGACACACACACACACACACACACAGGTACACGCAAACACACACACGGACTCATACGGACACAATTACGCACATACAGACACACGTGCACACATATGCACACCTGCACACACAGGCAAACAGAAACACATTTACGCACACACACACACACACACACACGTGCACACACACAAAATAGCACAGTCAGAAAATACAGGGATGCAGAAATCAATGGTATGGTACAGAAGTGCTAACACATGGACACACAAAAGTGTTTGTGTGCATGTGTTCATGACCACATATAGTACTGTGTCATGCTGTCACAGCTAAAAGAGAAGATGACCCTTGTCCTTTCCTGTTCAATACTCCTCAATAAAAAGTGTGAGAGAACGGACTGCTACCAATTAAAAAGCATAACAAACTCAAACTGGCTCCCCTGAGGGGTGAATTAGTCTCTTGGGGGCAAGCTTTACAGATTCATCCCATTACAAAAGTTCTGCGCAAACTCTCTAATTACCACCTTCCCCTGCATCCACTAATCACGCTCTGCCCAATTTGGATGCCCAAACTGGAACAGTGAAAGCTTGCCGGACTCGGCAGCAGACATGACCTGAATGAGTCACTCAAGGTCTGAGAGACAACGCGCTACAGAGCAGCAGACTCACTTTGGATGAATCGACCCACAGGCCATAGCGCAGCGTTTCTCTTCTGCTCTGGGATCAGTTGGGACAATGACTATCTGTCTGGCATTGAGGAGGCCAGCCCTTCGGAAAGATCACACGATTCACATTCACGCGGCCGAGTCTCTGAACGAACCTCACAAATGGTCATACGAGGCGATCATTTGTTGAAATGCCAGACAGTAAATATGAAAATATTGAAAAAAAAACAACTAATATAACTCCCAACTGGACTGTTATATTTAGAACCATCGCTGCTCTCTCGTTCTGTCTGTTTTTGTGACTCTCGCTCCGTCTGGCTCCCTCTCCCTTCGACACTGTGGGCAGAATGACAGATGATCTCTCACGAGCGTATTATCTGCCCGTGCTTTGTGGCTTCCACGGGGGGGGTGGGGTGGGGGGGGTCAGTCCTGAGCCAGAACCGATTAACACATTCATAATCGCTATAATCGCCCTGGATCAATTATTCTGCTCAATTTAAATCACATTGATGCTTGTTTCTTATTCTATATGGACTCGGGCATGAAACTGCACCCCCTGCTTTTACAGAGATGGCACAGCCAGCCATAGCAGATACATGGTCTAATTATCATCATACAGGGATTATACAAGCCCAGGTAACTATTGTGCCTCTGATCTAAACGCAGCCTGCCAATCTGTTCTCCCTTTCGTGCTGCAAATGCTTAACTGAAGGCTTACTGTTCCATATATACACTCAGTGAGCACTTCATTCGGTATTTATTACACTTATATTTTAGACTAATTGGTCTTCTGCTGCTGTAGCCTATCCACTTAGAGGTTTGATGCATTTGTGTTCAGACATGCAATTTTGCATACCACTGTTGTGTGGTCATTTGCATCCCTGTCAGCTTTGACCAGTCTGCACCTTCTCCTCTGACCTCTCTCATTAACTGCTGCTCACTGAATGTTTTTTGTTTTTCGCAAAATTCTCTGCAACCCTAGAGACTGTTGTGCTTGAAAATCCCAGGAGATCAGAGGTTTATAAGATACTCAAACCACCCTGTCTGGCACCAACAGTCATTCCATGGTCAAAGTCACTTAGGTCACTTCTTCCCCATTCTGTCATTTGGTCTGAAAAATAGCTAAACCTCTTGACCTCTTGCTTTTATGCATTTAGTTTCCACCACATGTTTGGCTGATATTTGCATTAGCAAGCGTACAGATCTATCTAATAAAATGGTCACTGAGTGTATATTTGATTCATCCAAGTTTTCACTCATTATTCAATGGCTCTTTCCTTGTCTGTGACAACTTCTCTCCCCGCAGCACAACATAAGTCAAACGGGCAATCTCGTTTCAGAGCAGAAGCTGTCTGTGTGAACAAGGAGCCAGAGTTAGCTTCTGCCATCACTCACGTTTCATTCCTGCTAAACTGGCAGCTGCTCCGTTAGATTTCTTCAGTTTCATTATAAGTGCAAATGCGGATCGGGTGAGCTCATTATGCGCAAGCTGAGCGTGGGCCACAGTCTCATATCTCCTGCCAACGTAGTTAAGTGGCCCAGTAATCAAAAATAGCTATTTATGCGAAGGAAAGAAAGGTGTGGGATGAGGACACTCTGCTCCTCTAGGAGAACTCGTCTGTGCGGAACGTGGGCTACTGGTACTCTGCTGGTTCACATCAGCCCCTTTGTGCAGGTGAAGAGCTGCTTAGCATAGCCAGCTGTCTGTTCTTGTGTTTTTTTAAATTACACCTTTCTCAGACAACAATGCGGCTGGATATAGTAACAGCACAGGCGATTATAGTGAAAGGATCCCGGTACCCAAAGCCGAACCGCCTCTCCTGGGAGTCAGAGATACAATATGGCTCACCGATGTCAGGCAGACACACCGAGTGCACAGAGGCACTCATTGGGAGGGGCAAGACGTCATATGCAATGCTGCGGATTGATTTCTTTGAACGGCACAATGCGCTCGTAGTGGTCTAGACCCAGGAACACTTTGTGTAGGGAATCTTCATCAATAGGTTAAGTCACCCCAAATTTCCCGAAATAACTCTTGACTTTATGCACTTCATGGCAGGCATTCTGCCCAAAAGCACTTATTTGCCTTCTTAAATACACAAATACACACTCTTTTATAAGGTTTAAAATACATCCTCGTGCTTTTCTGCTAAATAACATATCACAACGATATACAGTACTGTATGAAAGTAATAATAAAACAATTGAAAAAAATTGACTGTCTGTACTCAGTTTCAAATTAATTTAATTCACTTTTATCAGAGTAATGCAAGACTTGTACATTCACAGATATACACTGAACACATTCTAATTACACAATGCATATGCAGAGATACCGAAATAGGTAGAATGTACCTTGGAGTTATCATAACATAATGGAGTCATACAGAGAGGAAAAACATAACCCTGAAATAACACAATCCAAAGCAGCGTGGTAACTGAAATCTGCAGGTTGATGATTACAGTACAGATGATGATCTGCAGGTTGATGCTAGAGCTCCATAGGAAATCTTTCCTAATAAGTTGTGCTGGTGTCTCTCATTATTGGCGTTAATTAAACTGCGACTTCCTGGAGCTCAAATCATAGCTTTCTGGGAGGAACTATGATGAATCAATAGCCAGAAAGACGGGGAAAAGCATTAGGGAGCTCCACAAAAGTAATGACGAGCGGTGTGTAAGCAAAGTGTGTGTCAAGGCAACAGGCCACTGCATCTCAAATAGATCAGATCAATTTGAATGCTTGTCTGCATAACTAACACAGGGACTACTGGCCCCCTCAGACCTAGCATCTCTAAGCTTTGTGTGCTTGCCTGAGTATAGAGTACTAGCACTGCATCACACA
Organism: Conger conger; assembly: GCF_963514075.1. Taxonomy (NCBI): domain Eukaryota; kingdom Metazoa; phylum Chordata; class Actinopteri; order Anguilliformes; family Congridae; genus Conger; species Conger conger. Next base: position 17,242,247 of record NC_083760.1, read on the forward strand.
AGCACGATAGCCTCGGGCAGGGATAGTCAAATCTTGTCCTTGAATCTGAATCCGGCCCTAGTTTTCTTTCCGCCCTGATTATTCACTGAACAATTAGTGCTACTTATTGGACTGTCTTCACACCTGACTCCCAGGTAAAAGGAGGGTGGAAAGCCAGCAGTTCTCAGCCCTTGAGGACCATGCTTTGAGGAACAGGATTAAGTGCCCAATCAACATGGCTGTATTTAACACCGCTTTACAGTTAGAAGAGTGGAGAAACCTGAAAAGTCTAAAAGGGCAATTGGCCAGTGTGGGACCATGCACTAAAAATAACCAGGTACAACATTTTGCAGAACTGGGAATGCTTGTCACCTGAATAAAGGAAAATTTCATACAATCCCTGCCCCACCCCCTACTGCATTCTTAAAATGTCCTCTCGGTGGATGGCACAAATTAAAACACTTGGAAGGCAGAGTCAGACCTGCGTTTCATCAAAGGGAATTTGAATGATCTTTTTGCCTTTGAATTGAATCTGTGCTGTGCTGAGGGCAGGAGGGTGCTCCTGTTCTACTCCACAGGTAACTGGAGATAGCCGGCCTGCACTGCGGTCAGGCTGGGAGGTCAGGCTGGAAAACCAGGAGCCAGCAGATCCTCAATGAGGCGAATAATGAGCGCCTGGCCTCAGCACAGAGGAGAGGCGGTCTGTAACGCTCAAACCAGACAAAGGTCTGACCTGCCGTCAGAGTTCATCAGCGCCCTGTTCTGACCTGCTCCTGATGCCTCTGCAGAGAAACAGACGTGAGCGGGCTGCACCAGTTGGAGATATGCGCCCAGACTAATGCCTTGGTCTGAGTAATCCCAACATTACATTACAGTACCGCCACTGTGCTCCACTGGCCAATGTCTGGCCTGTGCTCTCACAGAATACATAGCCTTCAAGAGTCCTTGGCTGTAATTTTTCCCAAATTGAGAAACAGCACAGTAAGGGAAACATCTCTGAAGCAGGATAGACAAAAGGGGAATCACAGCCTTGCTGTAAAATCCATCATGAAATTAGATTAATTATGTTCAAAAACATAGCTTGAGCTGGTCAAACCATGTTGAGCGTGGAGCTGGTCTGAACTGATCAACCAGCTACCAGCGGTTTAAAAACCTAGCTTGAGCTGATTTTTTTTCAGCAGGGAGGATCCCATTTCCTGACAACATAAGCGCAAAAGGGTGCACAAGGATTTGCTTTCTTCTGCCAGGTTTGGTAATTTCATGGCCTGCAGTAACACCGTTTGCATCAACATGGGTGTGTCAATAGAAACATTCAGCGCTGTACAAGCTTGCTGGTCAATAATGTGTTTGCATTTTAAGCCAGCTCAGACCAGGTTTAAATTCAAACGCCGGCACATGTACGATTTCGATGGCGCTATGAATGTGCCACACATGAATACAATGAACAGAATGCAAGATATATTTTGTTTATGAATGTGACACATAATGAATGCAATAAATATTTTGTTCATTTCAATTTATCTATTTGACAAGCAAGCTGCGTTTTGCAGTTTGACTATTTGATATGCAAGCTGTAAATGGTAGATGGTTGGCATTTATATAGCGCCTTTATCCAAAGCGCTGTACAATTGATGCTTCTCATTCACCCATTCACCCATTCACACTCACGGTGATTGGCTGCCATGCAAGGCGCCGACCAGCTCATCAGGAGCATTTGGGGGTTAGGTGTCTTTCTCAAGAACCGGCAACCCTCCGACTGCCAGACGACTGCTCTTACTGCCTGAGCCATGTCGCCCAAGCTGTGTTCTATTATGCAGTCCAATGTGAGCTATCTAGACATTCCAACTCTGTGGAGTTAATCAATGTAAGCTAATTGAATGACTGGCTCTAAACCTGTCAAATGCACGTTTGTGAACTGGTGCATTGGTTCTCGTTAGGTTACTTTTCTAATTGCAGTTCATAATGGGACTATGGTGGTGCTACAGGACCATATACAGTGAGGCATGCATTTACAGCAGCCATTAGGGAACAGTGGCTATACATGAAAAGTCCACATGCATCAGCATTCTCATCCTGGTCCTTGAACCAGTATGGAACACAAATCTAAAGCGCCAGGATTATACATGTATGAAAAGCTCCAAAACATGAAAAGTATGTGTTTGGGCCTTGGCTATTCACTAGTATACACTGAACCCAGGACACACAAAACATTTTTATTTTTGCCTTTGGCACTGCTAGGTCAATGATTGATTGGACCTTTGGCTTGTTAAAAATGCATGTAACCAAGGTTCAATTCTGAGGTAGGATGCTGCTGGTGAACAGTACCCTTGAGCAAAGTACATAACTTGAATTGCATCAGTTCGGCCATGATGAAATTAGCAGTTGACTGTGGTCCAGGTTTTTAAAAGGAAACAAATGGGGTGATGTGATTGGCAATACACACCCACAGATAAATTATTCCTCTCGAATGAGCCTCTTTTACAACTGTGCCATAGTTGCACTAAAGCCTGGTGTCACTAAATTACCAAGATTGGGGTGGACACACCCTAATTCGCAAGTGCCTCCAGTTAACGCCAGCATTTGACAGTTGCACCTTGACACCATAAAATAGGGCCCAGAGTGGCTCATTAAGGTTATCACAGGACAGCACTGAGGTGAAATGGGAGGGGATAGAGGGCAGGGCAGCTGTCAGGAATTGAACTCCTATAATCTGGCTTTCTTATTCTCCTGTGCCACCGGCAGTAATATTAGCATATTGCTAAAGGCTTCAGACTTAATAACAAAGCTAATTAATAGACATTTCAGTTAACTTAACAAAATTAACTGAGTTTATTTAAAAAAGGTCCAGTACCTTTTTTAAGCATGAGGAATTCTCAGATTTGTACCTTTTTTTAAAAACTCTTAATACTGTAATTTACTGTTTTTTCACTTATTTGGATACCATTCACAGTAATGACTTGGGACCCAATGCTCACATTAAAATGAACTGATTGGTATTCTCTGTGGCTCAGTATATGAATCATCAAATATCTCAGAGAACTTCATATTAAAAAGTAAATTTCAATAAGGTGTTTTATTGAATCTTTATCTATAAAATTATACATAATCAAAGAAATGCATGGAATTTAATGATTGATCAATTCATAGATTGATTGATTGTTACTTGGAATGAATATTCCAAGTAGAAGGGTTTGTTAATTGCTCCTTCTCATTTAATGAATCATTGTATCATTAAAAAAACATGGGTGTGACACAGTGAAGCACTACAATGACCACATGACCATTAACTGGTCCAATTAGATGGGCTGTGCTATGAGTAGCCTGGGCTTGAACCCTTAACAAAAAGACCCAGAATTTCCAGACCGTATATCTTGTTTCCATAATACTTTTCCCCTTCAGTTCACACACATTTGCCTATTTAAAGAAACATGTTCCAAGCTTTTTCCTGCAACACCAAAACTGCTGATCAATCACCAATAATCAATCACCACTTCCCTCTCTGCCTCTGCTCCAACCCAGGAAATGATAATCTATGACACACCATCATTACAGAAGCCCTGCTGATGGGCATCCGTCATTCTGCGTCGATAGAACGGGAGGAGTCTCGTCCTTAATGACCTTGGTATTTATCCGCCTTGCAATCAAAAGTTTATGACTGCAGACTGATGTTCACCGGAAGCACCAGGGGACCTTCTAATTGGTCTGTTTTTCACCCTGCTGTGAACTGGCTTCTAATTGACCACTCCTTATCCAATCGATCGCTCTGAGGGCACTGGGAGTTCATCACCTGAGGGCCATTAATTTGTTCCTCCATTCACACTGTACCTGGGGAGTTGCTATAATCCTATGTGGCTAGGTGTGTAATAACGTACTATGTAGCTAGGTGTAATCTTAAGACTCTGGAACTACCAAGTATTAAGAGCATTGAAATATTTGCTCATGAAGGTACTGCAAGTGAACATTAGCTAGTTAGTGTACAGTATGTGGCTAGTTGCATAATACATTATAGTTGTATTTAATTTTATTAAAATAACTTACATATATATTATACACATATATTATAACTGAAAACATGCTCAATGGGTATCATTTTTACAAATATTTTTACAAATATTTTCTTGCAGGTAAAGTTGGATAACATATTAGATATTATATTCACATATTAGCATACGTTGATATTAATTGTAAAAGGATTTTTGACCAGGGGTGCCCATATTTTTTGTACACGACTGTAAATACAGTCTAAAAAGATGACAGCAGCTTAAATATATTCTGTGGACAAAATGAACATGATTTCTGTTTAGAGTCAGATTTGCATCAGTAAATTAAGTCATCTAAATGGTAAGCACCATGATTTGCCATTGGGCTTTAGGGGAAGATGTGGGTGGGGATACTTGTCAGGAAAAATAAAAAAGACCTCATTTCCAGTTGGCTGCTTTCTGCTCGGCGACAAGTCATATGTTATTTTAATTCAAAATGTTGTGTTTTTGTCAAATTGAAGTGATTTTGGGGGAGAAGCCAAAATGCCAGCTGGCTTTTCAATCCACCATGCCAGTGAAAAATGAGACAATTAAGGCAATCTGAAGATTAAGCCAAGTCTGAAAAAGCCAAACCTGGCAACATTTATGTAAACAATGTGTTATGTGTTTTTGGCCAATAGCTGCATTTTGAAGCGTTATGTTCTCCAGTTGTACTGCCTATACAGGACCAGTGTAGCTACACATCACAGTGGGGAAGCCATGAGACAGGGGAAGCTGAGATGTTGTTAAGGCACTGCATCACAACATACATGGTTTTACTGCCAAGCAAGTCTCCATGAAAGAACAGATCTTTCAGTGTTAGTGCTTTCACAGTAGCTGCATCACCCAAGAGCTGTATCATTACATGGTCTGCATTTATATAGTGCTTTTATCCAAAGGGCTTTACAATGAATGCTTCTCATGCACCCATTTACGCACACACACACACACACACACACACACACACACACACATACACATCAATGGCGATAGGCTGCCATGCAAGGCACTGACCAGCTCGTCAGGAGCAGCTGGGAGTTAGGTGTCTTGCTCAGGGAAAACTTCGACACACCCAGGACGGGAGATCGAACAGTCAACCTTCCGACTGACAGATGACTACTCTCACCCCCTGAGCTAATGTTGCCGCCATTACCTTTCTAAACCTGTCTTCACACATCAGCAAAATAAATATGAAAGCAGTGAACCAGTCTTTACAAGATTATGAAGAGAAGCTAGGTTTTCATCTGCAAAGTCTGTGTTCCTTTAGAATGTTAATTCCTGCATTAAAAAATCCATAATTCTTTCCTAAGCACAAGATATGAGGTTTGTTTAAATGTAATTGACATTTCCATGACAAAGCAAAACACAAACAAAACACTAATCTAGGTAGGTGTCCTGCCCAGAAGAAGAATTGATTTATTGCGTCCATTCAGCAATCTAATGGAATTGCGGCTATTGAGCAAGCTGCTATCAATAAGTACATGTCCAATCTAAACCAATCCATAGATCTCTCAATAGTACATCTACTGTAAACCGCAGCCGTGTGTGTATAGTCCCTCTACCATGTTATAGACCTGCTTTGTCACATAGCACCACTACACCTACGGTAGTGCAGAAGGCCTGCCACTTTACAGAGGTCCAGCACTTACAGAACAGCGGAACGAAACGAGGGTACTCACAGCCCACCATCATCATGGCCACCGAGAAGATCTTCTCCCCGTCCGTGGTGGGCGCTATGTTCCCGAAGCCGATGGTCGTAAGGCTGGTCATGGTGAAGTAGAGGGAGGTGATGTAGAGCGAGTCTTTGCTGGGGCCCCCCTCCCATTGGCCGGGGCCGCTGGTGTTGTAGTAGTAGGGCGAGCCGATGCTGGTGGCCAACTGGTAGAGCCAACTGTCCGTCTTAATGGTGTTGGTGACCTTGTCGATGACCTCGTAGTCGCCGATGCTGTACCAGATGCAGGCCAGCCAATGGGCCACCAGCCCGAAGACGCACACTAGCAGGACCAGCACGGCCGCCCCGTACTCCAGGTAATGGTCCAGTTTCCGGGCCACCCGGCCCAGACGCAGCAGCCTCACCACTTTCAGTGAGCTGAACAGACTGCTGATCCCCTGTGTGGGGGAGAAACATGGTGAGCACTGACCGCCCCCAGTGCTGCAGAAGACCCGTGTGTACACATGCAAGCTTGCACACACAGGCATAATTCTATTACGCTAGGGTTAAGCAATACGTCATAACTGCTGCTTTCAACACTATTATGAAATGAATCTAATTAAATGAAGTTTTTTTTCCCAACTAGCCATGCTGTTTTACCCATCTGAGTTGCCCAATGTGTAATAACAAAATAATTAATTAGTTAATCAATTAATATACATTTTTCTCTGCCCTTGATTGTGCTAGCAGAGAAATACTATGCATATGCCTACAAGTGAACTCCTGTCCCATTGTTTTAAATTATCTTAAATTATTCCACAGAGAAATTCAATCCAAAATCAAACCAAAGTCAAACTAGCTGGGCCATATTGGTGCCAAAGCCTCCTGTTTTTATGAAGTCGGCAGAATCTAATCACATGATTCAATGACCTTATTATCAATTCAAAGCACAGTAAAAATGATAAGACATAGGACATCGGAAGCTTGGGATGCAACAGCAGAGTTATTAGGAAAGATCTTACAGATTACATGAATTATTACAGTCAGGATTTTTCTTTCCACCTATAAACCATTTATCTGACGGCTTTCACACCTTCGAGGGAAACCAGTGTCTGTGTTAGGCCGTGAAGAGCATGCAATCCTTCTTGTTTATCAGCCCAGAAGATTAAGGGTGAACAAAAAGAAACACAGCTACTGAAATGGCAACCAGAAACATCAGCACAGCGACCTCGTGCTTCAGGACAGGGCTCTCTGAATATGGGGGTCTCAGCCATGCATTTCAGAGTGGAGGAGATTGGACCAGTGGACCTTTGCGTGGTCTTCTGCTCGTGACAGTACGGGGAATATGTCTGATGGCAGAGCGTTCGATCATTCCCAGGATGCTCCTCACAGTTATGGACCACACAGCCATTGCTCTGGAGGAGGCAGCCCATTATGTTGCTGATGTAAGCACACCTGTACATACTGAGATAGCAGCACACCCAGGGTACCTGCAGTGTACTGAACAGTATCTCTAGTAGTGCAGGAGCAGCATGAAACAGGCAATGGGCAGCAGGGTAGAGTATCATGGGGGGTGGTTAGATGGGTGGATATCAGGTATATTCTGGAATAAAAATTCTGGAGTTTTAAATGTAAAAATAAAAATGTTCGGAAAAATGTTAGAAATGAATATTAATTTGAAGTGATGCTGTATATTGCATTTCATGGCTATTCACCAGTACACACTGAACCCAGGACACCTTTATACACACTTTCATATTGGTGATATTTTCATCTTTCACACACCATTTCACTACCTTCACGTCTAAATACTCAACTTCATTAGTGAAAATGTCACGCAAAAGCAGAACAACTAAATGAGATAGGACTGAGCCACACATCTGTCTTTTAACCTCTGCATTTCACACACCACAAGCACCATGCACAATTGCTGTAAGTATTGCAGGAAACATAATGGCTTCAGAAAAGCTGAATTCTCTGGATATGTCTTTAACCCTGGCCTGACTGGCATCCATTTTCTCTTGTTGGTAGGTACTGTACATTTTGAGCACAGATGGGCAAAATGGCCCTTTAATGTGATCACATATTCTTATCTGCTCATGATCTTCTTTCTATATAAAATGCATATTACGTTTTGTGATACCATGAGACGTATCGGGTTATAACATAGAGAAATCACAGGACAATACTATACCCAGAAAATAAAGGCTGGGTACATTGACAATTCCTCTCTATGTGATATTTCAGTTGAGTCATAGAAGATTACCATAAGCATAAAACCTCACTTCCATAGTGAAGGCAGTATGCCAAAACGTCTTTTTGAATCTTTAGCCTCATCTTAATTGAAATGCATAGATCAATATTCTTTAATCTAGTTGAAAAAAAGGAGACAATGGCAGAGACAGATACGGTTTCAGATAAGTGGTCTTGTCTACACAAATAGCTGACTATTTGTGATGATAACTTTCTAAAGTCACACACTCAATCAGAAAATATATACAATTTATTCAAACCTTTCAGTGCCTTTCATAAACCTGAAGGCACATCCATGAAACTGCCACTGTATATATTTTATGCAAGCGCGGCATGTCTGGTGGTGCATATCATCTTTTAAAAGTCTAGTGCTGTATTTGGAAGAAATGTTAAAAATATTCTGTTAAACTTTACTCAATGTCCAATAACAGTTCTGTGAGAATGCTTTGTGGGGAAGGTTTTGAATTAAAAAATGACATGGCTGTAATTGCCCAAGATTCTGTTTTTTGTTTTTGATGGAAAGTCATTTCAAGCGGAACAGAGATTTCTGTTGGGCACACTACAGATAACCATCATTTACAAAAGCACAAATCTGGTCTCTGCAATAAGACAAGTTGTTATTCTTGTTTGTGAAAAAAGGGGTAATCAAATCCAACTTTCTGTGGCAAACTTCATCTCAGTGTATTGCGTAGTCACTGTGAGCTACAGTACTGTGCAGAAGTCTTAGGCACCCTAGACTTTATTATATATATATATTTTATTATTTGTGTGTGTTAGTATAAAAGAACACATTTGAGATTTCCAAATATTCATTTTCCCAAAGATTTAATTTTTGTATTTAATTTGAAAAAGTAACATAACTGTAAACAAATGACTATTTTTACACAAAAACTTGATCAAGGCTGTCTGAGATCAGAAGCAAGTAACCAACCAAAGTCTGCGGAAGAACTGTTCTCCAACATGTTTGGAACAACCTCCCTGCTGACTGTCTTACAGAACTGCAGGACAGTGTTTGCTATCTCAGTGATGCAGTTTTGTCGCTGAAGGGCAGTCACAAAAATATTGATTTGATTCAGTTTTCAACTATTCTGCCAAATTACTAAAATGTAATGTAAAATGTATAGGATGTTTATTTTTGACCTTTCATTGAATTATTTTTGAAAGAATCTTATCTGTAGAGAATGTTATATAGGTGCCTAAGACTTTTGCACAGTACTGTATGTCTGTGCTGTGAACAGTGCTGTAAAAAAAACCTTGTCAAGCAATGCAGGTAACAATGAGCACAGTTAATAGGCATTTCCGCTCTAGTCATCAACACTGACCCTGCAAGGCTCTTCTGGAGGACACTGTCCACAGCACAAAAATACTTGACACTGTCCACAGCAATGGCGAATTATAGAGAGTGTGGCATTGCACAAAAAATATTTTCTTGCAGAATTTGTGAAAGACAGAGCAGCAATGGCAATGGAGTGTTTTCTCATCCAAGTCAGCTCAATATGAAATTGCAGGCTTCCAGAGCACAGTGAATTGACATTTATTGATCGGTCTGGTTCTTCAAGCCATCCTTTGAGATCATGTAAATATCTGGCAACCCGTGCTATACAGTTTAAGTGGATTTCCAGGACTGCACAAATGCATAAATGTGATATATGGGCCAAAAGCATTCACACACTTGTACACTGAAATCCATTCTGAATGATAGTGCTTCAATAGCCTACTAAAACCCCAGCATGCACATGTCCCATTAGCATCGTAAAACTTATAGTTCTGTCCGCCTTTGTGTAACCAGTGGAATGGAACACTTTTAAAATGCTCTAAATGATTACTTTCACATTTGCATTCATGAAAGGACAGACATCTCCATTGGGGAGCTAAGCAAAACACACACAAAAGGACTCTGATAATGTGTAATTAATACGAAAACAGAGGGAGCGAAGCAACAGGGGGCATTTCTGACAAGGTAGAGGGGCTCATAAAACAGAATTCCAATGATGAAATAGTGTCTATAAACATGTCTCTACAACAGTTAGAAGTGACTGAGTACACACAGTATCATATGCGGCAACACAACATAAAAAAGAGCAAATAAAAACCATGCGTACACAGCATTTTAGAAATGGATTACGATTTCATTAAGGGAATGCCCCAAGGAGTTGATTGGCTGTGGAGCGACAGCTCTCTCTCTTTGACTGGCTGCCTCACAAGTCTGCCTGTGCTCCAGGCCTCCCTGGGGCCCGTATCACACGGCGATCATGTAAGACACTCGCATTAAGTAAACAAACCTAGAAACGCACAGAGGGGGGGTTGGAAACCATAAGGAAGCATGAATAACAAAGCAGACAAGGAGAACAGCTTGAGCAATAAAACAAAACCATGCAGGAGGTAGAGCACAGTACAGCAGAATATAGACGTGTGAAGGGAAATGGATGGATGGAAGGAGGGGCAGATAGAGGGGATGGAAGCAGAGGGTGGGATACGCGCTCTTATAAAAGCATAACCGATCTGAGGAAAACAGACAAAGTTTTTTTTTTTTTTTTTTTTAAGACAGTCAACATTTTCCAGAGATCCTCACAAGCAATATCACGCAAAAGTGCCAAGCAACTGTCTGCTCATTATTCAGCATTCAGAGGCAGGTATGAAGTCTGAGTAGATGGGGGACACTACTGCAGCTCCCCGCTGCAGTACCATGAGTCCACAGCCATCGCAAGCTGTCAGGACTAATGCCGAGTTCTGGGGATGAAGGGTGGCAGAGAGAGAGACTGGGGAGTCTCTCAGAGCCCAGGCAATATAGGGAAGAAAATGGAGTAATGGGGTTACCGGGAGTACAGAGTCTTCTGCCCGGGTGGCATTTCTCTGCGGATTAGCCGTCTCTCGCAGATGCCCGACTGACGAGATGTCCAAAAGTGGGTCCTTTAAAGAAACAATGGGCACAGCTCAAACATGGCCACAGCTGCTGGTGGCTTCTGAGTGTTTTCATATAGTCAACAAACTGGAGAAGTCTTCATTTTATCCAGTGGCCTCTGACTGTATCCACAGTAACTGGCAGCCCAGCAGATCCTGATGTCCCATAGATATAAAATTATCCAAGGGTAGGGTGACCTACCTCAGCGTGATTTCAACATTGGCCGTTATCGACCAGTTCATATTTCCATTTGCTGTTAGCTTAAGTCATTTTGTTTCTTTGGTCTTGCGTAGGTCAGTGCGGTACATCTGGCACTACTTACTGTAAATATTGAAATTTGTCAAGGACAGATGCTGACTTGACAGAGTACACAGGGAAAATACATTCTCAGGTTTGGAATTCTGAAGCTATGAAAAGCAGAATTAAGTTTCAAGGGTACAGTAATGTAACTTTTGACAGTCTGTCTGGCACTATTTTTAGGCACACTGTTAAGAGTGAAAACCCTTGCAGCTGAAGAAGTTCCAAATTGAAATATCTTCTTTTATTATGGAGGGTGAATTCAGGTAATTTGGGACAGTTCAGTTTCTGAGTCTGCCCTCACCACCAGTGACAAAGACGTGTCCCAAATAACCTGAATCCACCCTAATATCGATAACGTGGATCCAGTGACCACATTCAAGGGGTTGATCATGTGCGCTTCAACAATGATTACATCACATAAAAGACTGCAGAACTAATAATATCTGTATTTTCCAAGAAAAACATAATATTTTAAAATAGCACGTCCTCCCAGAGCCAGATATATCAGTAATGATTAGATTTTCATATAAAAGCAATGGGCTGTCACTGATGCTTTCCTTGCAGTATCATCTATAATTCAAAGGGACACTTATATAACACAGAGGCTTCAGCTTCAAGTTATTACAAATTGCACTAGGTGCTTCTTAAAGAAGTGACACTGATGCTGACCACTGCATCAGAAGAATTCACCCCTAAGCTCCATCACCTGACCATCACATGAGAGTGGACTAGGTTCTTCTCCTTGCACATAACCATCAACAGCAATATCACATCCATGCCTTTGCACGTGTCACCATTAAGAGACAGCGCGTACTGTAGGCCAGTCATGCGATCGTCTTCTTCTCTAGAGATGTCCAGTGTCTGCACGTGTACAGACACCCTCCCCCGCACACGCACACAAACATGTCATATCTCAGCTGGAGCCAGAACGGGAACTCCGGTCATGCTAGAGAGAAGACTCCCAGGAGCTCTGTCAGCTTGTCTCCACGTTCCCGCAGAACATAGCGCGACACAAAAAGGTCACGGTGGATTAAACATGGGCTGGTTCGGCCGCCGGGCATGAGCAGCACTTCGAAGAGCGGTTCTGAAAGCCTCTCTAAAAGCAGGTAAAGTCCACGCAACCACATGCGTGTGAAGCCTCAGGGGCAGTTGAATATGTAATATTCAGGGGAACCTTACATCGCTACGAGCGCATGCTATTGTGTCGGCTGAGCATGTGACCGCATACACGTGTGTACAGCTTGGCTTGCAGGGGAATGTGCGTACCGTACATGGAGCCAAGCACATTTATTTCACCCAGGAGGCGTGAACCTTCATATCACTGTGATTTAACATACGCTGTACGCCCATCAAGTGGACAAATAAGTACAGCAAAGAGGAAAGCAAGCCAATCAGTTAAGCCGTATTTGACTAAAGTAAAATGAAAATAGTATGCTGAGAAACAGAGTTAATTGTGTTTGATGTAGTAAGGAACGCTTTGTGACTCAAAAGTTGTACGTTAAGAAGTGGCTTCATTCATTGGCCGGGATGAAAAACACATTTGTGATCAGCTTAACTAGCTTGACAAGTGTACCAAAGGAATTTCAGAACTTCCACTAAGGACATTAATGGGTTAAGGAAACATAAGTAGACAACAGTGTATCAAGGCTTTGCCCATACAGATGCACGATTGCAGTGGAGTGCATATCACCTCCCCAGAGCCAGGTGTCTCACCCACAGTTCACTGTTCCCACACCTCCCTTCCCTCATCTCTGCTCTCCTGTTTGGTAGCCATGGGCTGCAGTCTCAGCTGCAGTGTCAGGGGTTCCCTTCAGGCATGGGAGATATCCAGGGCTCTGGGAGGCATGGGAAACCTCCAGTGCTCTGCTCCACACAGGTGGTCCAACAGCAATCAGAATGCTTTACCAAAATTCTCCCTGAATGTACCCATCACTCAGTCTCTTCTCTCCCTCCAGTAGCTGGGCCCCTTCAACCGATGCCTTTATTCTTCTCATGCTGCAGACATTGGCTATTTTCGTTAGTTTAACATTAGAGGAATTCTCACAACACACCTGCACTGTTGCTAGGATATCACCTTGCCAACCAAACATCCCTTGTTTTTATCAAAAGCTATAACACCCCCGTCACTAATTACATGTAGGTGTTTCAACAAAACAACTTACACTTATTTTTACTGAAAGGCAAGCTACGGTATCTTCTTGATGTAGTGAGCAGATAGAATAAGCTTGGCTTTAAAACAAAATAGCAAACAAAGTTGCAGGTTTACAAACGTCAGTTAGCTAAAGGGAGTGGCTTTACTTCTGTTTCAGTTTGTAAAAGAAATGGACCGCCTTGGTCCAGCTATAACTTGGCCTTTCACATAAACCCTTCTCAGCGAGAAGGCACAGCTTGAGGGCTCCACGCTGAACGTTTTCGAGATGTTGAGAATTTGACCGTATTGATTTCCCATGAGCTCCTTGGCTCCTCACATTCATCCCGGCTCCCGCGAGACAGTGGGATCCGCAGCAGGGCCCTCAGAACAATTACACGCATAGGGAGAGCACTGAGGAGCGCTTACGTGCTACCGCTACAGTCCTCTACCTCCACTCATCAGCCCTGACCTTTTCTTTCTCTCTCTTTCTTTGACTCACCACTGCTCTTGAATTGCCCCCCCCCCTTAAATCCATCCTTCCGTCACCCTCTCTCAAGTTTTCTGAGATGGACTTCCTCTTCTTACAAGACAGTAGCCCTGATGGCAACGTGGCTTAATCAATGCTATCACTCAGAGAAAAGAGTCAGGCTATCTAGCAGTGAAAGTCAGGTGAACGGCAGGCAGTGTCTTTTCGGAACGATCCGAGCAACAGTGGTTACATGTCATTCAGATTTTGGACATTAAATCTGGCCTACACAATGAAATGGAGAAAGGCCAAGTCAGAGAGGCATTAAGCGGACGATGCTTCATTCAGGTCTGCTACTAGAGTTAGACATTCTACAGATTATGCAAGTTTGTTGATACAGTCTCACATTTTTTACATTGTGACTCATGGTCCACTAAAGGTCTAAATTTTTGAGAAATTCTGATCATACTGTACGGTCCACTTCCCCAACAGTCAAAACATTGACCCAACAAAGGAGATTATTATGCAGTTGTTCTATTGTGAAATATCCCCAACTTAATCGTCAGTGAAGGAAAAAAATAAAATCTTAAATCTTATTACAAGACTAAAATGCTTGTTAAGACAGTCACTATTTGCAGTTAAATCAGTAGCGTTCAATCAACGAAACAGCTCTGTTGGCATTTTCACTCCCGTTTCTTCATAAAAAGTACAGAGAAGTATGACTGCTTTCACTGCTTCAGGCTTCCTGTCAAAGCTCAGCGCTGTTTTCTTTCTTTTTTCATAACATAAATTTGGTGAAAAATGATATTTTAGCAATATATCTGGGGACACCTGCTGATTCAAATTTTAAGAAAGACATTTGATAAAGCTTGCTCAGAAATCATATACTCATACACACTTACTCTACATACAGGTGCCCACCTGACAACCCCTGTGAAATACTCTCATTAGCACCCTGCTGAGTCATAGATCAGGAATATCTGAGCTGGAATTTATGCACAGCCCCCTAATAAGCACAAGGAAATGAAAATTTAATTTAATACACACATATTTGTTAATACCATTGAAATGTAATTAGGACATTCATTTCTTCATCGTCATTGCACTGTATCTCAATAAAAATGGTCTTTCAAATGTGTCAAATTAAAGAGCCCCTATAAATCTAAGACAATACAAAAAATCATATCTATGATTTTCATACTGAACACTACTTGATCCTGATCCTATATACAAAGCATATATGAATCCTTCAATATGAAGTTGTAATTTATGACATACAGTCTCAAGTGATTCTATGAATTATATTTGAATTGTGATTATCATACATACATGGCATGCTTTGAGTGTTTATTTCTAGTTTTACTTCTTTATAATTGAAGATGTATCACAGGGGATGCCTGTAAGGGGAAAATGCTTCAGCCATTTGCATAAATTTAAGTCAATATGCCGTAATTAAGTCAGCACATTTAAATGCAATGCTGTTTTTATGTAATTATGAAACAACCAAAGGAATACAGATATGTTGAATCACATTTTAAATGTACAAGACTAAATATTTCTTAATATTAAAATCCATCCATCCATCCATCCATCCAACAATTATCATAATCCGCTTATTCTGAACAGGGGGCTGGAGCCTCTCCTGGACAGGTCGCCAGTCCATCGCAGGGCACACACACCATTCACTCACACACTCATACCTATGGGCAATTTACTCTCCAATCAATCTAACCCGCATGTCTTTGGACTGTGGGAGGAAACCGGAGTACCCGGAGGAAACCCACGCAAACACGGGGAGAACATGCAAACTCCACACAGAGAGGCCCCAGCCGACCGGGATTCGAACCCAGGACCTCCTTGCTGTGAGGCAGCAGTGCTACCCACTGCACTATCCGTGCTGCCCTAAATATTAAAATCACATGTGAAAATATATATATATTTTTAAAGTGAAGTCTTGTGCTGTTGTTTTATTGAGGATTGAGTAATGAACTAGGTTTGAGATCTGCTTTAAACCCTGTCAGAAGAAACAGATTTGAGGCTCATCAAAAGGAAAGAGTATCATAAATATCCCATCTGCACATACTGTACTAACACCAGTAACACATTTTACTCAGCATTACATTTTCAGACACATTTGTATTTTCACCATTAGATGATATATGTGATAGTGATATATGTAAGCAGATTTACATATATGTGGGCAAAATATATGTGGTGATCAGGTGAAAGATCAAACACAGTGACTGAATCTACCTTCTAAGCACAATTTGCTACCACAATCATTCTCTTTGGTCCCAATGACAAATCATTAGCAAGTCACCAATTGGCTGGGCTCTGCTCTTGTCCACCAAGACAATAATGAGTTCATATCCGCTGGGAGATTTAATCTAATTGTTTTGTGGAAGCCTATGTCTGTATTCCAGGTATGACAATAACGGTCACATTGGAGCAGTTTTTCCCATGCCGTCATACTGTAGCTTTGTTCTAATACCAGTGAGAGCAGGTACCTAGGCAGGGGGAGGGATAGTGGGGGCATCCTGGAGAGGTGACCAGTGGGGAGCTATGCTCAGAGATGGGGGCTAGCCCGAGTGGTCCACAGTAATTGGCGGATGCATTGATTGCTGCCAATAAGGACGGATGTATCAGGAAGTTTCTTCACAGTTCTCTCAGGGGGCTCTTGAGACCCTCTCCCTGTGGGCACATTGGCCAATCCTCCTCATCCTCCTGGGGTGTTGGTCACCACATGAATGTACCACAAAAGTAAGTACCACTCTGTGTCCAATCTTTACACACTGAGCAGACATGCGCATAAATCTGCAAAATGTTCCATAGTATTTATTGCTCTTTCCCACTTAACCTCAAAAAATATAATGACATAATTGTTAGATAGCAATGACAAATGCGAATCAAAGTAATTGCTTCAATTCATGAATATTTAACAGTATTTCGTTGAGTTGAAAATTGATTTCAACAAACCAAGCAGAAATCTAAGGGGGAAGTAATAAAACAGCAACGTGGTATGTGAGATTAACATTTGTATTTTGAAACCATGGACAAGTGCACCTGTGTCTGTGGCTGTACCTAATGTAGTACACTGAAACACGTTTTTCATATATAAGGGGAGATGAATTCTATTCTGAAGCTCCTCTTTCAAATTGTCTGAAAAACATTTGAATTCCTTTGACTGTTGGAACCAGGCAGCAGTAAATCCTACTGCTCAGTAAGGACTGCAACCCTGATTAAAGCTTTTCAGGGAATGTCTGGACATGAAGATAAAACTGAACGGACCCGCCATCCAACTGATTGTTCTAACAAGCCAATTGTTCAAAAGGCTTCAAAAACATCTTCACTAAAACACAAAGGCTTTAAAAAATATACTCTGAAGCATAAATCTTCAGAGTAAAGAAATCTGTGTTATGCCATAGTGGGAATCATAATTTACCTTGTGTGTTTCTCTGGGTGTGATTAAGCGAATGCTAAAATGGCACCCACAAGACTGTCTAAATACACTGCGGTTTGAAGAGGAATGAGTCCCTAGAACACTGTGCATAGGGCAGACCAGTTTATTTCCTCACCTTTACAGAGTAAGAAAATAGCAGGAAAAGAGCCTTGGCTATGCAATGTTATGTCGGTTACATAAACTGCCATCTCAAACAGTCTGGAAAAGCAGTCTCAAATAGAGTGCTACTGCGCATTTCATATTCGTGCCCTCCTACCTGTGCCTTAAAACACAGTGGAAACGCAGCTGCACCCGGCGGACTACTGCAAGCTGTTGACAACTGAGAACAATGGGAGCCTACAGCACGGCACGCAAGCGCTGGAACGTTAACATCAGTCACTGACTTCACGGGGTCATTTGTGGGTTGTCATTGACACAAGAGGCTTTTCTCGCCCTGCTGCAAACACATCCAGCCTGTCTATATACGCAGCACCTGCTCTTGATCACTACGGACCTGGCTCAGCTTTGTCAAGCTGATTAGAGGATGGAGGGGATACAAATATGTCTTTTATGAAGGTGCTTTCCCAGTCCATCGATAAGGAGCACCTGTGGACCGTGGAATGCATTGCAGACTGATCAATAGCTCCTTTACAGTCAGCAAAGGGAATAGAGAGGAGGAGAGAGGTACTACATTACATTTCTGTGACTTTGTTCTGCATTTGCAGAGGCAAAGGAGAGTGGAGCTATAAATATCACACTTAGGAGAGGATGGACTTCGAGACCTTGTAAGTAGAAATACAAGAAATCAGGGCACATTCTCATAGCCTTCCCCTTCACCCAGGATACAATTCACACCACATTCTACTTGTTAGCAAATCTACTGACTAGAGGTTGCCAATGAATTCAAGGAATATTGATTGGTTACTCAATTCCATGGAAGCCCAGTGTCCTTTGCGCTTGTGGAAAATACCGGAACAGGCCTAACTGAACCCTAGTTACAGGTTGGCAGGTAACCTGAGCACAGACTCATGACTCATGCTGCAGCAGCACAGAGATAGTCAGGTGAATTTGACATACACGCTTGAAACACTTCCAGCTTACCTCATCCACATTCTCAAAGGCATTGATGATGTCATAGGGCAGGCAGGACAGCAGGTCTATGACGAACCAGGTCTTGAGATAGTTCATGCGGATGAGCTTGGGGTCGGAGATCACCTCCCCGCCGGGGCCCACAAACGTAGTGTGGAAGTTGAGCACGATGTCCACCAGGAAGATGACGTCCACCACGCTGTCCAGCACCAGCCAGGCGATGTTGTTCTGCTTGGTCTTGAAGGACACGTTGTAGGGCACCATGATGGCCGTGTAGAAGGTGAGGATGAGGATGACCCAGTCCCAGGTGGTCTTGAAGGTGCAGTAGTGCAGGATGATGTGGGGGGGTGTCTTGGGAGCCTCCTGCTTGTACTGGGGCAGGATGTCTGAGCCCAGCTGGAGAGCCTGGGGGAGGAGGAGAGGTGGAAGGGGTGAGGGAAAATGACCCTTGTGTGGTCAATAACACGGAATACAGAATACAGTATTTGTTCTAACATGTTGGATACAATATGGAATGGGTATATGTAATATATATATATATATATATATATATATATATATATATATATATATATATATATATATATAATTAAAAGCTTATATAATAAATCCACCATTCATCAGCATCAGGGGGCAGGTGGAGTGGTCTTGATTTCCTTCATTATGAACTCGACCACCTTTCTCAACAGTTTAACTGGCCATCTGCAAGTTGCAAGAATGCTTAGAATGTCCTGAACACTACATAAAATGTAGACCACTGGTTTCAACTCTAATATCAATTATCTATCATATTTCTAATTCTCTTATTTATGCCATTTATATTTTATTTACATATACAGTATGTTCTATTTTCTAGACACAGAGAAGTAAAAATACCGAAAATGTAAGTTAATATAAACTATATTCCAAGATTATATTACAAACAGCGTTCCCCTTGGCCCTGATGGCCGCACCATAATTAGTGCAATCTCTCTACCGTGAAGATTCATTTTCCCACTCAATAGACCAGATTTAATGTATTTATCTGTCAGAAGACTGGACTTTGTGTTCAGTTTTCTTCCCTGAAAACACACAAGCCGGCTAATTCTGCGTTCACATCCATCGCTGTAAACGGCAAATCAGATGTCATTATAGTGGGCGAGAGCACAACGGCAGACTGTTATTAGGGCGGCAAAGAACTCTGTCAATGGCCACGGCAGACGGCACTTGCTGCTGAAGTTTTTACCGTTACAGTCAACAGAAAACCAAATAGGATGTGACACAACACAAGAAAACAACACAGAATGGACAATAAATGTTTTGCATTTTTCCTGTACTGTCCCAAAACTGCTGTTTTGCCGTCTACCGTGATCCATGTGAAGGCAATGGCACTCTATATGAGCTAAACTCGATGGCTATAAATCTCCATTGAGCAGTAGCAAGACCCCGAGGACTCCCACTCCACCTGAGGGAGGGACACCGTCAATAACACCATCAGCGGGGTGAGGAAAATGGCTCAAAACCCAGCTGCAGGAGACGGAGGCAGGTAGGGGCAGCGGAGCGGGAGAGGAGGGGAAGTTATGTGGGCACGGGGCACTAATGAGCTCTAAACGCCGGCCTGCCATGGGTGGGGGCGGGAGTTCGGTTTCAGCATGCACTCGAGATGCATTGACAGCACCAGAGCCTGGCGCTTTTGAATTCTTCATGACTTCATGATGAGCTCCGTCAGGGCTGCCTCTGAGAACGTCTCATTCTGGGCCCCAGCTTTTGAAAAGCCTGCATTGCTCTAGCATTCCCAGCTGCAAACACTGGGGCTGGCATCCAGCACTATTAAAAGTGCATAAACAGTCCAGAATGTTTGGTAAAAAAAAAAAAAAAAAGTTTTTACCATAGCAGTTTAGAGTGCTGACAGCATAATAGCGGGTAGAAAAACTTATGCAGCTGTCTAAAAAATACGAGTTGCTGTGAAGATCATATTATTCATATTCTTCAATATGTGTGTGCACAGTCACAACTGCTTGTGTGTGTTTCTGTGTGTAAGCGAGTGTATGTCTGTTCAAGTATATGTTTGTACAGGTAGTACACGCTATAGTATGTGTGAGACAATTAGTGAGTGTAAATTTTGCACGCTCATATACAGTATGTGTGTGTATGTGTGTGTCTATATGCAGTCGCAGTATTCAGTATACAGTTGACGGGCAGAGCACAGCGCGTTTGTGTACAGTATAAAATACAGGGTATTATATCTTATATTTAAACATACCTCTGCGAGTCGCGAGTGCTTGTGGCTGACCTCGGTCTTGTTCATGGGCGTGAGCTGCTGCAGAGTGCTTCGGCTGTTGGTCAGTGCCCGTGTCAGTCGCGCAAACTTGGTCCATCCTGTGAGAAACATTTAAAAAGTCTCATCTTTGGGCAGCCAGACTACACAGGAGAAATGCTGATGATGAATAAAGCGCATCACTTCCCTCAATTACAACCGCTAACACCCCTGGGATGAAGTAAGCCTTCATCACCTTTTAACATCTTCAACATTAAGAAACATTATGAGGCCTAGACTAGAGACATCGGAACACTCCATTGATCCAAGCACCTCATTAACCTTTAAAGACAAGCCAGCAGCTTTTAATGGTGGATTTCAAAAGTGAATTCCTGAGGCATGGGCTGTGATAGGCATCTCAAATACAATTCTTGGCATCGTCTCAAATTTAAACACAATTAATAGAGACATCTGGCTTGTTTTTGACATTCGCAAGCAAAACTGTCGAGGAACAGTACAATCTGAATCTGCATTTCAGACTCAAAACAGATGCTTCAAGCGAAGAGGCACAGGTGGGGTTGTTTTGGCACCAAAACACTCGCAAAATATGCACAGAAGGCTGCAATTAAGGGATAAGGGTGTAAAACTGGCAACGATCAAAAATTGCTACAGAAGGTTAAATCAGGCTGTGGCCTTGCTGTAGGTCTTGCAGTCATGTGACGGAAAATGTCACCGTATGGTAAGTGCTATCTGAATAAATTAGAAGTAAGTCAGAAAGAAAGTGTGTGTACATAACTGCACCTTCTGTACTGCCAACATGTTCTGTCCTTTGGGCTGAGACATACGTCAGCGCTGAGCCGGGCACACAGAACTGCACAACTTTATGGGAAACCGAGTTAAATCAGCAGCCATTATCACTCGGATAAGAACTTCTGTGATGAGGAGACTTACATCCAAAAATGTTTCTGGATCATCCTGTAATCGAAAACTGCAGAGCCAAGAACTTACAGCCCCATCGCACACCAACAAAAAGGCAGGTTCACCAGCAGTTTCCTAATGAGAGCTGTTTATGAAAATTTCATTATGTACTGTCGCTGTAATCATACTCAGGAAACAGGTGTGTTATATTTGGAGAGAGACACTGCTGTTGAATTTTTTGGTGCTTTTTTGTATGCTATACAAATAAAATTGTATTAAATTGCTTTGAGGCCACATGAAGATGGACCCACAAGGTCCATTTTATCAGGTTAAGCTGCAGCCTATATCTAGAAAACTTGTCAGTGAAACTATCTAAAAATCTACTTTAATTACATTTTTGGTTGAACTGCTCCTTTAACCTGTGCTTAAAGTAGAGCTGCATTTTTAAGGACTGCTTTGAATAATTAAACATTATTATACCTAATGGGGTATGAAAGCTGTTGGCTGTAGCATACTAAATAAGGAGATTAATGAAATACAGTAACGAGCAGAAACTGAGCGCTCTGGCACTCCTCTAGATGGAACAAGGCTTGTACAGGGACTGGGGCAAAAGGATGGCTGTTTACCTTCAACAACACGGCCGTTTCATAAGCTTTTCATCATTGAGGCT
Source organism: Conger conger (assembly GCF_963514075.1). Taxonomy (NCBI): domain Eukaryota; kingdom Metazoa; phylum Chordata; class Actinopteri; order Anguilliformes; family Congridae; genus Conger; species Conger conger. Next base: position 17,264,300 of record NC_083760.1, read on the forward strand.
ACTACAGTGTAGCCTCATTCAAAAATAGACCTTACAATATACCCTACGTACGTTCCTTGTGTGGTTCACAAAAAAAAAAAACATTTCACCCGAGGCAAAGAATCCTACACACAGTGTATGTCTTTACAAATAGAGAACAATGCGGATGGCACGAAACAAAGCTGGGTGAAAAAAACACGTCAGGAGCACGAGGGGGTCGAAACCCAACGCAAGTCTCTGTTTACTATGCTGTGTAGCTTGGGGAAATGTTCACCACAAGCTCCTCTATTGGGGGTTGGAGGCGCTCCAGCTCAGACGTTAGCTGCCATTAGGGACAGACCCTGTCTTCGGCTCGGTTCTCTTATAGCAGCGCTACTCAACTCCATGTCCTGCGGGCCACAGTGTCTGCATGCATTCGCTTGAACGGTGCGCTACACCACCGATTTCACAAATTATTTTACCTGCTTGGTTCAGATGAGCTAATTCACGAAAGCAGGTGGTGTAGGGCACGGTAGGAGCAAATACCCGCAGACACTGCGGCCCGCAGGGCGTGGAGTAGAGTAGCGTTGTCTCATAAGGAAAGGGGTGGTTGCTTTGAGAGCCAAGCGAGCGTAAAACGCATGATTCTGCCGAGCAGTTTCAATTTAATGTGCCAAATCTGGCCCTGAGAAGACTGCCGCCCTGCTGGCCAACATCTGCCATTGAAAGGCAGGGACGGTTTTAAGACAATAATAATCCGTGTGCCACCTTAACTGAGATAAGGAGTATGAAGAGTGATGCAATTTAGGGGGAAAGCTATATTTGGGTTTTTTAACAAAAAAAGGACCTGATTGAAATGCACCTAGTTACCTCTACCGATGTTACTTTATTCTGATTACTCTTTATTAGACATGGAGCATAGAAAAGTGTGAAAAGGTGAAAATGGATTGTTCATATCAAGAGGAGCGGCAGGGTAGTATTGCAGGGGGGTTTGCAGGGGCCAGTGCTGTGGATGGATGCAAACACTGCACCACACTTCTCTATGGTTCTTTCATCCTTCAGAGGGAAGCAAAGCATACACTTCAAACAATGGGCCCACACCCCACTGGATCACAGAATTAAGTTAGGGTTACAACGTCACCTCATTGCAAACATGACAATTTTGGGTACACAAAAGAAGATGTTTTTGTTATGTTACCATTGCATATTTATTACAAAAGCAGTAGTGCAGAAATCTAATTTGGTAAGGGGAATTGCCCCAGCTGCTGGCCCTCCTATTTGTTTCCGTATTATAGAGCAGGGGCCCCGGATCTTAAATTATTGATGAATAACACCATCCCTCCAGGAAAGTGAGACTTCTTACAGCAAACAGCTGGCACAAGGCTCCACACATTTAGAGACATTTATTATAAGCAGTATTTCTCTTGAGACATCTATAAAAGATACAAACGGTGGACAGTAAGTGATGTCATGCACAGTTTCCAAATTCCCTCTCTTTCTGGAAGGTTCCTGCCATCCAACCAGGACATTTCCTGAAAAGGTGTTTTGCGGTATAAGGAGTGAGGGGTCATCTTCTATTTCTGTCCCAGCACAATGTTTATATCTGCAGGTGTATATTCTCCTTTTCATGTCCCAAGGGCCTGGTGACGTCCATGTCTACCCATAGCATAAAGCCCATAAAAAGATATATACATTTCAATATCTGAGGACTAACTCAACCTATACATACAGTACAAATCAAAGTCCTACTTTAAAAAGAAAGTAACGACTGCGAATTGGACCTGCTACCCACTATTAAATACCATATGCTTGGCTAGATTACATACAGAATTATCAGATGAGGGCGTTGGAGAAACAGTTCTAAGGAACACCAACAGTCCTTACTGTTATGCAAACCCTTCAGGACAACTGCCGATCATCCCTGGAGATACAGTACATTTACATTCCATTGCACAGAAACACTTCCTACACAAGCAACAATTAGCTCAAATCCCCTCATTAATAACACCCAGACCCGGGGAGGAACTGCCGTTTGGTGGATCGAATCAAAAGTATGTGTACCAAGGAGTCAAACTCCTGTTTCAAAACGATGATGGAATTCTTTGTGACGGGGGTTGCCTGAGGAACATCTGGAGTGAGCCTGTGTGATCACTTTCAATTCACTTCAACGCCGAGGTGTCCCCAGACAACAACAACAGCTCCCCTCCTGTATACAAACTGCACTTCTCATCAGTAATGCCACAAAATAAGCAATCTTTTTTTCCCCAACAAATAATGAACTTGAGAACATAGTCACAAGTTTCACAGTCAGGAGTGTTTTTATAGGCTAGCCCTGTCTGTTCGCCCATCAGTGAGGTGTTCTGAACCTCTCTGTGGCCCTTTCAATGACACAGTTGCCTACTGGGTGACTCTGTGGGTGGGATCCTTGTTAAAAGGCAGACACACTTAACATAGCAAGGGGCAGATACTCTGGCAGCTCAAGGGAGGGAGGAGCCTGGCAGGGTCTATCAATCACAGATTTCTCTCTCTATATCAGACTGCCCTGATTAAGCACTGTAAAATATGCCTTGACAGGCCTTTTTCCCTCATAGTTTATGGAGTGCTTTTCTCATAACAATGTGTCCGGCTTTGGAGTCAGGGGATTCCACAGCCTAGCTTCTCCACCAGATTCCTGTGAGCCTTTTGAGTTGACCTTTGGACCTACCCTTGGTGGACTCGTCCTCAATGGGCTGCTTGAAGACAGTGATGTCTTTGAAAGTGCACAGGAACAAGACCACCTTGTCGTTCTCGTTCCGGATGGGTGCGATCTGCATATAGAACCAGACAGGAGTCCCTGCAGGGTTTTAGACAGGATCAGAGAGGAGAGACAGGGTGACCAGGTGACCGATGCTGAGACAGCACAAGAGTGGCACTCTGCTGTCAACATTGGCCCTAATTTGTAGTTGCAGCCAAGAGCCCTTATAGAGATGTCTATATGTATGAATCTGGTATTAAGAGTGAAATGTCTGTATGCGAGTGAAATGTAAAAAAGTGTATGTTCAGTCTTATACTTATACAGTAAGTATATACTGTAGTATCTCTGTCTTTGTGTCAGGTGGGTTGAGCATGTGATGACAGTATTCAGCAAAAAAGCCCAACAACCAACTCTTAGTTCTAAGTTGAACGCAATACTTTATATTTTAAGATAAGCTTCAACAAGACAGGGCACAGGCCAAACAGGGCATTTACAGGAAACGGCAGCCTTTTTTCTCTCTGAAGTTAAATGTACAGTAAATGTCATCCATTTCTCTGGCTGTAGTTATATCTGTAGTAAATGGATAGGACACATTCAGTATACTCACTGTTCTTTCTGTACAATAGGACTTCAAAGCAAGTGGACTCATAGCTATCAAAGGTCTGTCTGACTTTTTCTATTGTCTTCTTGTCAGTCAGCTCTCCGTACATAAAACTGTGAGAAAGGGCAAACAGTGGCATGGAGAAGCCAAGATAAAAAAAGAAAAGAAAGAGGGGGGACACAAACAAGTGGATGTCAGACAATAGAGAAAAGGAAAAGGAAAAGGGAAAAAAGGGGGTTGAAATAAATGGAGATGAGGAGAGTGTGAAAGTGAAGGAGTTGGAGAGGAAAAGGAGAGAAAACGACAGCATTAGAATAAATTACTACACTACACAAACAGCTTGGCTCCTATAATTTACTGTGTGGGTGATGACAGCATCTAACCATGCCCTCTGACACACACTGTATATGGGGCGCAGGGTACACTCACCCTATGGTTTTATGGGAGTCGGTGCAAGGATGCTCAGTCACTTCAACACCATTATATTCCCTGGAATAATGCCGGAAGCACGCATCTCCGGGTTTCTGTTATGCTCAAGACAATCCTACAGTACAGCATGAAAGTGATCTGCACAAAAATCCCAGTTCTGTCTGCATATCAGGATCCAATTAAAATCCAGTCAAAATGGCAGAACAGATCTTCTGTGATGACCGAATGCACAGTGCGTTGGAAGGAAAACCTGGTTATTTCAGTTTTCAGAACACAGAAAACTGTTCAAGGCAGAAACTTCACAGCAACAGTTTTTGACATTAAATTATGGAAGGCAATTTCCGGACACGCAACATGATAAACTGGGTATAGGTTTTTTTTGACTGTTTTAATTGACTGCATGAACCTAGACCTCTTACTGTAGCTATCAGCCACATACCAGGACGAACACATCTTTCAGTGAAGCCGTCTGACACCTCAGTCTCCTGAAAGTTCACAGTCGGGGACTGTAGTTTGTCTGGATAATTGCTTTGACATGGAAATAGTTCCATGTTTAAAAGGGATTGTTAAAAAGGTACACCTTGATATTTCTGTTCCAAAGAAGAAACACAATGTTGATTTGCTTATTGCATGGATATTACGGCCTCTAAGCACAATGTGCATGCTGAGAAGCAATTTCAGTAAAGACCTTTTTTATTTTTAGACAGCATTATTGGCTTTGCCTCAAATTAATAAAAATGGTGGGAAACACAACATTTAGACTGCTTTAACAATTTTTTTACACTTGTAACAAACAGTTATGCAGTTCATATCAGTTGCTAAAATAATTTGTCTAAAATAAAAAAATGAGCTCTATTTACGTTTGCCTGTGTGACGGTGTCTAATTATTGAAAATGACCCTACAAAGCATCAGTATAACACAACTATTTTGTCTGATCACTAATCTTTCCAGCAAAAGTACCATGTAAATAAGAAAACCAGAAACACACTGAGACAGATGCAATCGCTGAAATCGACTACAGATGGATCCATTTAAACCTTTCCTCACAAGTTTTTGTAGAGTGGACACCAAACACACTGCCATTTTAGTGACGTTACTGTGTGTGCAGTCACAGCTCTACTTGCATCATTAAAACCGTGGATGTTCTTCACCTCAAGTCTTTGATGGAACAAAAAAGGCCATGCACATGGCACCTGCAGCTGTTCTCTGGAAATATGGGATGTCTCACATACAATGCAGTACATTCATGAAAATTCCCAGTTCCCAGAAGGCTTAAGCACAAGCATTTATATAGCGCCTTTATCCAAAGCGTTGTACAACTGATGCTTCTCATTCACCCATTCATACACAAACCAACGGCAATTGGCTGCCATGCGAGGCACCAACCAGCTCGTCAGGAGCATTTGGGGGTTAGGTCTCATGCTCAGGGACACTACGACACACCGAGGGAGGGATCAATCCGGCAACCCTCCGACTGCCAGATGACTGCTCTTACCGCCTGAGCCAATGTCACCCTCTATTAGAAGTAGATTTTTCAGTGATTTACTTCCTTCTGACTGCCTATGAAATTCCCTGCACTTGCAGCCCTCTGCATCTCGCGCCCGTTGTGGGCAGTGTTACTATTCTCACTGCTGTGATTAACGGCGCACTGGACCTCGTGTGTGTGGTATGAGCCACTCAGGGGGTGGAAACAGCAGGAGAGGGATTGTCATTGGTCCAGCATGAGGAGGTGGCAAGTACATAACATAAGAAGGGATCGTGACAGCAGCAGCCCATACTTCACTCACATCAATGCTTAACCCCGTAAGTCTCACAGGCCCAAGCCTGGGCCGGGCTGGGTTTATTTTGTGTTCTTTTAACGGTGGAATTTTCAATCACTTTGGTAACAGGATATACCGCTTGATAGCGTTAAAAATTACGGTTCTATCTGTAAGCGTGCGGGGGCCTCGCCTTCTCTGCATTTCTGAAATCTATATACTACACGTAATAAGGTAATGTCAGTGTCCAGCAAACGAAATGCATAATAATGCAATTCTAAAAACGTGCTAACTCTGAGAAACGTCGATAGTATGTCCATTGCTTACTTCAAATTTATCTGGAGGAATTATCATTGTTGTCCGTTTCGCCGTTACTTCTACAAAAGTACTTGCACATAGGAATGCTATTATCTACTTTTTTTATAGGCTCTCTGGAACAACAATTAGAGCCCACATACGAGCTGATCTGACCAGTATCGGTAATCCATTTGCATCTAGCGAGACAAGAGACTTCCAAAAAATCTCTGGTCTCTCAAGACACTCAAGTATTCTCTAGTGAATATTTCTGAGGAAGAGAGTGAAAACAGCTTGGGCTCTACAATAAACAGCATTTTCATTGACGTGAAGATTCTTAAAATATTGTATTATTATTCAGGATGCTTGTAAATAAGGAGCTAAGAAATAGCATGTGAAATTGTGGAATGCGTTTGACTTGTTGATGGGGGTTGGGTATTTGACAAAGACGTCAATCAATGGACCTCAATGATTAGTATACAAGTATACACAGTATTTTACACATCATGAGACCCATAATGCAATTTAGTTTCCATGTGTCCCTTTGGAGTTTCCGAATGTCCTTTTTGGAAAACCGCCTAGACATAGCTTAGAAAAAACTATGCAGAATGCTCATTTTTAGTGATATTGTCATCGAATTTCAAAAGGGATTTGCCCAGTGTTTCGGCTGTGGCTCCATTGTGTTTCTAAGTGCCCCAGACACTGCTACAATAAACTGTACCCACTGAAAATCTTTTCAGTGAGAGAAAAAAATATTCCACTTCCTCTGTGTTTGAGCTTCTTTAGTAATACTCAAGAGTAATTCTGACTCTCGCAAAACAAGCCCTAAAGGGTTATGCCTGTAGTCAAAAGGGTTCAAGAATAGTAGCCATTTTATTTTGTGTATGTAATTTTCAAGCTTGTGTAAAGAAAAGGGGCGATCCTTAAGGGGTTAAAATATCAAACTGAGCCAAAGGGCTTTCAGGAATATCTATTTTCTTACCAAACACAAACCAGTCGAACATTTTATACAATCAAATCCCCTTCCCACTTGAATGGAATGCTCAAACCTGGCTGCGGTTTTTCAGACCTGGATGTAGTTTCACAAAACTACCAAGAGCAAGTGCAGCACAGGGTCCCACTAAGACATCAGACAATCACCAAAGCTGAGATGCAGTGGTGTCGGTTGGTGTACCTGCGCCTCACTCACAGCTTTGAGAAGGTGAAGGGAACTGAACTCACCTGCACGTGCTGCTCTTCTGCATCACTTCGGCTCTGTGGTACCCTGACAGCTTGCAGAATCCGTCATTACTGTACACTACTGGCCACTCCACAATCTGGGCGTTCCCAAGCAGGAAGCTGGTTTCTACCACAAAAAGACCGCGTGTTACTGGCTGCATCGCACAGAAAACAATGTACACACTATCTGTATGAATACAACATTACAATGCAGTACAGTGAAGTATACCTTATTTGACTTTTTTGTGCAATGTACAGGCATGTGTCTGGCCAGATGATGGTGGAGCAAAATCTTTTTGAGCAAAATCTCAGGAATAAGCAAGACATTGCCTGATACTTTTCAATTATTTCAATTCAATCATTTTGGAATTGGACTTGAACCTGTCCATCAAAAATATATAACTGCACCCTTTAACAAGAAAAACCACCATGTATCAGTCTGTAGAAATCATACAAATTGTGGAAATCTAATGCGAAAATAAATTATTTAATGTGCAATTCTATTAAGCTGCACGGTTTTCTATTGTAGAAGGGCTCTTTTGCAACTAGCTCTAAGGAAGGAGGTTTCAGACAAACTGCAACATGGACCCTTCACTGGTTACTAATGATTATGACATTTCAGGAATTACCTGACATTTGAAACTCAATCAATTTCAGAGGAAAGTTTTACGGATTTATGTTGATTTCAGGATCCCATGTTCTGATCACAAATGAGAGTTCTATTGTGCATGACCAATAGTTTAGCAGCTCACACAATGACGTTTCCCAGGCAATTTTAGATTCACATTCAAAATGCTTGACACATGGATTCAATATAGGTATATACAGTATGAATATGAATACAACAAGGCTAAGGGTGTGTCACCAAAATAATAAATACAATCCTATGAGTGTACAGCTAATCTGTTCAATATTTTTAGTTTGTATTGTATGGGATACTGTAGTTTAAAGGCTTAAATTATAGATATACAGTATATAACTGTTTTCCTTCATATATTATAAATAATATCACTGTTTTCATGCTCCATATTTTTTTTTATGTTGATTCTGTTCACTATCCTCATTTCACTGCATGTGTCTCTGGGATGAAAACAAGGCACAGAGCTAGGAAGGAATGAAAATTCACTGTTCAAAGTTAAAGCAATCTTCCTGGAACACCGCCATCGGCAACAGAAAACACTTCAAAAGTTTCAGCCAGAAAATTGCTATTTGTTCCAGCCTACATACTTTTGCATGCAACACAACTGCCAGGTGTCACCATCTACTGTACTGTGCCACCTGAAACAAGTGCTGCGTTGCATCTTTCAGCATGTATGCCTGGGACAATACCTCACAGAAAAAGGAAAACAAGACCTAATTGTGGGTGTATGGGCACACAAAGGGACTCATTAATGTCTGAGGCCTGCTCACAGCCCAGGCACGCCACCGCATCAGCTTTCTTTAGAAAACCAGCGCCATGTTCACCTGACAGGAACAGATGTTCAGGGCCTCACGCTGCAGTCCAACATTTTTATGCCTGGACTCCAGTGTGGTCTTGCAGCGTTTCCTGATCGGCTATTTAAAACTAAAGCCATGCTGCTTACTTAACGGCCTGTGTAATACTGGGCAACGAGGAAGGGGGAGGCAAGTAAACGAAGAGGAGAAACTCTAACGAGCAAGCGGGAGCACCTTCTGGACTGCTCTCCCAAACGTGTTGCATCAAACCAGTGAAATGTGAGGCAAAGGAGTACACACAACACAACGAGTGCTCTGCTGCAAACTCAGAAGCCCTCAAGAAACTGCCTGCCCACCCAAAGGACACAAACACACACCCAAACAAATAAAATGTACCAAGAGGATGCATATGGATATACAAGCTGTCTCCTCCACAATAAACCGCACACTTCATGCGGGGTAATCCAGTACTTGGGACAAATGACCTCTTAAAACAATGGTGAATGATTTATCTCTGTCTTCAAGTCCTTTTCAGGTTGACAAACAGATATCCCCATTACACACAACTGACCTGGCCTCCTTAAGCATGCCTTTTTTGATACTGCCTAATACACATTCCTATTCCATATGAGTCCACTACAATAGACAAGTGGACCTTGCCCCTGATCCACCTTGTGACTAGAGCATCAAAGCAGGCTGGTCATGCAGAAGAATAATCTCAGAATGGCCTGTGTCGGTCTCTCATCAGGACAAAAAGTCTGTCAGTACTCAGGGCAAACCCTGCAACTAGGGCCCAGGCTCTATTGCCCAGAAATAAAATATTTTCAACTGATACAGGTGTAGTTGTGGGGCCCATTGGTAGCGAAAAGTGAGCCATAATTAAAAGCGCTCCTCTCCACATTAAGTCATTTGTTCGGTCAAAAACTAAGTATACAAACATACGTATACTACGTATACGAACGTACGTACAGCACACATAAAACTGATATTTTAACAATCTCATAATACCTGAAGTTCAAACTTGACCCACTGGTTGATCGTACGGAACATTATAATGAAGAAACTATTTACTCAGAACAAACTGAGGGTTAAAATGTACTCCTGTTCAACATTGCTTTTGCCACAAAGAACCTCTCAACACATTGGCTGCCTAATAGACAAAGGAACTGAGGCATATTACTTAGGGATGAGAGATGCAATATAAATTGATCGTGCACCATAAACTACAGCTACAAAAGAGGTGTTGCGCAGCTGCTTGGCTGTTTCCATGGCTTGCATGCGGACTCCCTGCGAACAGACAGGTGCTATTTGTTGTGAATTAACCTGGCAGATCAAAATATGGTGTTTTATGGTTACCTATTCACTTCAAACTTCCAGTGTATCAGCTGACTGAAAGATCAAACAGCACTTGTCCAGCGATTCGTTCACTTCAGCTACAAAGAAAACGTATTTGTTTTGTGTACTGCCTAATGCTCAGCAGTGGGTAGACACTGTCTGTCAATGGAAAGAGCTGCAGAAAGCAACAGCACAAAAGCAGCACTCTGTAACACAACACAAACCGTGACAGACATTTGGACAGGGTATGACAAATTCAGCGCCATTAGCAGGTGATAAAAGGGAAGCCAACATCCTTGTGTGGAGAGCCTTCCTGAGAGAGTTCAGTACCTGTAATAATGAGCACTCTGATTCCATACTCAATGTGCATGTTACAATTACAACATGCCATACAAGTGCTATCTGTTCTGTGTCAGCATTCAGATGTACAAATCCATCCGTGAGCTAACTTTGCAACACATGTGCATCACCTATCCCTGCCAAAGCTTTTTTCTTCTAAAAAAAATAAAAAAAATAAACTTTTGACTTGATTTTGACTTGTTCCAAATATTATGGAGATGGAACAATGACTATAACATTTAAAAAACAACAACTTAATTAAAGTGAAGTAAAGTCATTTTAAAATGTGTTTGGGGATATGTATTCCTCATGGCATGAGGCAGTACAAGCACTGTGTTTATTTATCAAAATCAGATGCTGTACAGTGACACTAAACACTTAAAAATGAACAGAGTGAGGCTGCCAAAATAAAATTGTTTAAAAAATGTTTTAACAGCCTGGAGAGGAGGAACAATGGAGACGAGGAACAAGGAAATGTTGGCAAAACTTTGCCTAATTATTAATTGTGAATTCGTGTTTTAATTAAACTCCTCATCAATTCTGAGTCAACAAAGACAAAATCACAATCCATAATAGGTTTTGCCAGAATTACCCTTGCTCCTCCTCTCATCTCCAGGCTCAAAGCCACTGAAGAGAAAAAAGTCTTGGCAACATTATCAATTTGCAGTCCTTTCCAGGCTAACAAACTTGCAAAAGTGGGGGGGGGGGGGGGGGGTTCCAATTCAGCTCTAATTCAGCACACTTGATTCTACTAGCAGTTAATAAAATTGCCTTTGTTAGGGTTGGAGTGAAAACACACAGGATCTCCAGGAACAGGGTTGGGCAGCCTTGTCTTAGTGCAATGATATGGCGCAAAAGTGAGTAATGTTTATGCCAGTGACACAACATTGTTATCAAACAAACCCATATAGAAATGCAAGGCACAGGCCTGGCTATGGGTATCAAAAAAAAACATTGACAATTAATTTGCCAGCAATTAAATATTAGATATTAGGAGAAAAAAAAACCCACTGCACTGCAAGTGGTTAGATGCTGGAATTGAGTCAGGATTAGAATCCACAGAGTGAACAGGGCACACAGTCAAGATCCATTGTGTGATCATGATTTATTATTCATTTAAACATGTCACAAACTGTACCAAGAGACAAAATCCAGACCCATATTTTAGCGTCAGAATATAATTTCTTAAACTTTGTAACAAAGTTGTTGTGTATAAAAATGGGTCTTATTTAGTCTGGTTTCATGCAGGAAATGGGACCTTTCCTTTGTCAAAAAGTTAATGGAAGACTTGGAGTGGATTCAAGGATGAAATTAGTTGTGAATGTTAAGTGTAAGAGTAATTTGTTAAAAAGGGCATTTTTCCCTGTGGTATTTTTTCTATGCATGTATTTTAAGTTCATTTTCGCCAAACTTTATGCTCAATGTAGCATGGGTAGACCGACTAGAATCAGCCCATTCACATCATATTACACACAAGGTTTGAGAAAGGCCCACTACTATAAATGCAAACCTGTTGAGTACTAGCTGTCATAGTCATATCAAAGTGTACTCATTATCTTGTCATTGAATAGCTATTTCCTGCACCCATTAAATACCATCCCCCACTGCTGTATGTTTCGTTGGTTCAGCTTCCTACTCTAACAACTACACAATAGCTCGACTCGTGTGAGTTAGCACTATACTTCCATCCACAGAACGAGTGACAGTAGCTTCAGAATCAAAGGTTTTACTTTTTGAACTATGAATTAAATTAATTAGGATTTAAATTAGGATAATCTACATTTCCTATTGCAAAACAACTACTTTGGTGCTTCAAATGCACTTACTGGAGTTACCATCATGCTCTTAAACTTGAATGCAAAGTTAATGTCCAGATACATAGGAAACAGTAAGAGGTACAACAAAATTAGATTTTTTCACAATGAGAGAAGTGGATATGTACTATATGTATTTGGTGAGAGAGATGTAAAGCATTTAGTCTGACTCAGTTTTCACAGTTGTCCACAGTGTCATCGGTAGGAAGAACAGGGAACTCATTGCTAGTTCCCCAAGGACTTCTACCAGCATGATTCAGTTCCAGACTAACAAGGCTTCTCCCCTCCCCTCCTTTTACACTAAGTACCTCCCTGTTTATGCCTTCAGTTCAGTTCAGTTCAGTTCAGTGTATTCTTTGTCCCAAATGGGCAATTTGTTTGCAGCAGGACCACACACATACCACACAACAATAGGCATAACACAATACAGACAGACAGACAGATTCTGCACAAGAAGCATAATAAATAGTTCAGTTGTGATAAATATTGGCAGTGCATTAAAAACTTAGTCTTATGAAACAACCAAATGCAGAGAAGCCATCTAAATGTTGCTTAGTTCTTCCAGTTGTCATCCAAATTGGACTCCAGGGTCATATCAGTCTTCAGAAAACTAGGAAACAAATATGCAATACCTTAATATGTCATCACTAAGGCCAAGAGGACAACATAATGTTAATATTCTGAACCAATTTAATCAGACACCTACAATAACCAATCAGAAGCCTTCAGTATAATTAATTAGACTATTCTATTTCACTATTTCAGCAATCATGACCGCACACTCCAGAGCAACACATTCAACAGAATAATGTGGCCTGTTCTTCAGCAGAACAGACAAAAACATCTCTGTGTATCTCAAGTATGAAATTCACCACTTTCCAGCCAAACAAACACTCATGTACCTGTAAGGGTGCACAGTTCAACAAATATGAGTACATATAAATAAATCTGTAGTCCATGACAATGAATTAGAAAATGTTAATACATCAAGAAATCAAGCAACCCTAGGATGCTTAGGAGAACCCATTTTAAATAGGGGATAGTTTTGTTAATTTAAGGTTCAAATATGAACTAGTGACAGAAGAAGGCTTCTTAAATTAACTTTAAGGATAATTACAGAACCTATAGGCTTATTTCTTTTTAACCTTTACTTTTTAGAGTGAAGTGCGAAAGGTTTTGTGTTACCACAGTTACCATAAAAATAACAACACAGATGCAGGGAATGCATCGTAGCCCTCAGTGGTTAACCCAACACCAATGTCGCAGACTGAAGCAGGAGTGAGTCATTATGGTTTTAAAATGTCCCTAAAAACTAACATCTATAATACAGCAGACAGCCATTCAAACAGCATCGGGCTGTCGCACCAGATAGAGCCAGAACTGCATCCAGTCACGTTTCATAAGCAGACATCACACAATAGCACTGTGGAGATCAGCTAGGGGAAAGATGGGGGTTTGCAGTGCATGGGGGGAGAAGGGGGAGGTAGCTCTCTGTGTCTCTTCAAGAGCAAAGGGGTCAGTCCCCCACATAGCACCTGCAGGCTGTTTCTGAGCCACCTGTCGGGAGAGATGGTAAATGTCAGCACGCAGCAGGGCAGGGTCTTGCAGGCTGTGGCTAGGACGAGACAGGCGGGGATGGGCTGACCGAACATCCCTGAGGGACAGACCCTCAAAGCATATCTGCCTCCTACAATGTGAGAGTGAGAATAAACCGTAAAGCCAGTACAGGTCAGATATTGCATTCTCTTTGATCAATTTACTACAGGGTCTCACAAGATAGAGCCCCATCCCCTGCTACAATTAGACATTCTCTTCAAGCAAAATCGAACAGGCAGTTAAAGCTCTTCTACAACACAAGCTCCGCTGCATTGCATAACTTATGTTTGAAGAAATTCTCGCTCAATGTGCCCCTCGTTCAATGTTCTTTCATTTCAATTCATCTTTCATGCACTGTCCACTATGCATTCCTATTTTACTGTGTTTAATTAATTATTGCATTATGAAGTGCATTTTCTGTCAATGTTAAATTCATATAGGCTGTTTACAGCAATGTTAAATTGCATAATAAAAGAATTACATGAACATACACTCAGTGAGTACTTTATTAGGTATTTATTAGACTTATTTTAGTCTTCTGCTACTGTAGTCTATCCACTTAGTGGTTTGATGCATTGTGTGTTCAGAGATGCTCTTCTGAATACTGCCGTTGTAATGTGTAATTTGCGTTACTGTCACCTTCCTGACAGCTTTGACCAGTCTGGCCATTCTCCTCGGACCTCTCTCATTAACAAGGCGGTTCTCCCCACAGAACTGCTGCTCACGTTTTTGTTTTTCGCACGATTCTCTGCAAACTATACTGACACTCAAACCACCCTGTCTGGCACTAACAATCATTCCACGGTCAAAGTCACTTAGATTGCATTACATTATTGGCATAGGACATGCCACAACCTCCCATATATACAATGGACAATGCAGTAATAGGATACACCTGTTGTCGCTTTCGGGTACTCAATCTTGGAAAAAAAATATTTCTAACAGGACTGCTAGCTTTATTGGAGAGTAGGAGCTAGCATTTGGAAAAAAAAATAAAACATTTGAAAAAGACCCCAGTGTTGGGTTCCTTTTCTTAAAAAAGACATTCAGTGTTTACACATACACACATTTTGTTATATAGTTTAGTTATTTTAAATATATAATTTCATTTAATTACAAACTTAACTTCAAAAGTAAAGACACTGCATGATGGAATTGGTAATGCGTTATTAATAATCCATATCCAGTGTTTTTTTGTTATCAGACTACTCATACTGTTTGAACTGTTCAAACAGTACTTGAAAGTATTTCAAATTCCCAGCCAATTGTCCAAGTAGGTTATTCTATTATACGGTATGTGGGGGACTGGGCAATAGCTTGAACCACAGCGGTCCTCAGAAACGAAGATGAACTCAGATATGTTTTGCTGTGGTAAATACAATGTGGCTTGTTGGAGACTACAATCATATAATTTGTGATTACTACGGATTAAATACATCGGGGAAAAATATGTAGCGAAAAAAATATATTCCTGCAGAATTTGAGTGTGCGAAGCGTGGATCAGTGACTGCGGGCTTTGATAAAATGAAACATAAATTACCGGACTACCTACCATAGGTTTACTGACAATTGTCCGGGTGTCCAAATCTGACCTCTAGTGGTGCAGGCGACCATTGCATGTAGACAATTTACAGTATAGAGATTCACAGAAACCCCCACTGCCAAGACAGCAACACAAACTTCGGATAAATATCAGCATTCCCTTGCCCTGAAACAAGCAGGCCATAACAACACGCTTTCGAGTTTTCTAAATTCCTGCAACGCTCAAATTAATAAATTAATGCAACGCTCAATTGGAAGAAAAAACACTGACACATAAAATGTTCGCAGACTGATAAGCATTTTAAACTCAATATTACAGCCACCAATTCTTAAACAAAGCTATGAATCTTGACACGCAGTAAACAAATACCACATCCCTACCGAATTAGACGTTATCGGTTTATGGGCAAATAGTTTCAACCAAACAATTACACTACGTGCATTGGTATGCCTCGAGAGTTGCCCGATCCAAAATAAATAAATAAAAATATGAAAACGTACTTTGCATGTATAACAGAATAATGTTTGGTAGAATAATATTCATTCAATAATCTTTCACACGACATGCATACTACTCTATTCCCATAAAATTAAAGAACCTGAGGCAGGTTGATGAAATATATTTAAGTAAAGCATGGTCTATGTGTTAATTCCTCTCTGAACTGTGTTACTAATAATTACATTTCACCGATACATAGAATGCCTTTTCTAATTTTCCAGTTTGCCCCATAGACAACCCTGACAGCAAATAATAGACTATGCATCTAAGGTTTTGTCTCGTGTACTTTTTAAGCCACTTCATATGCCCTGTTTTAGGAACAATGCCATTTGGTGAGCTATAATAGATAGTTCAACTAAATATCCAAGGACATAACTTAAGGCAACTGGCCTGCGAAGCGAGTTGTACGAAAGCTATCTTGGTGGGAGAAAATAATATAAAATAAAAAGTCCCCGTTGGGCACTTGTTTTAAAGTTATTATAGCCACACAGTTCCAAAATCACAAAGGATGATCAGTGACGTAATACACGCATTCACAGGTAGATATGCTATCAGTCGTTGATGTGATATTTCCGTTTGGAGAGCTTTTCGTGAGTACCGTGTCACGCATCATGTCCTCGTGAGTTATGTCATATTGCGTGCTATGAAATCAAGAGGGCTAAGAGGTGTGATTGTTTTGGTCTCATTTTAAGAGTGCTGCATATTAAAGGAAAACATGGGGTCTCATAAATGGAATTATCTGCGACTTTCTGATACGGCCTGAAATTTGTAAACTAAAACTTATTATAAATTATGAACACACACTAGTCTGTAAGTAAAACAATAAACATATTTAGTAGGCAAATAAAGTCATGATAATCTGCCTTTGCTTATGGCTGGACAGTAGCCTACTTCATGGCATGTTTTAATTAACCCAAACACAAACAACAATAGTTTTATTTCTATTGAAAGCCAACCAATGCGAGCAAAGATATATAGTGCATTCATGAAAAGACTACTGGCTTGCTATAATTGTAAACAACCTGTCCTACAACACGATACCAGAACATAAAAGGAAATTAACGACTTAAAAACCAAGCAAACCACACTTCACTCATCTCGCACAATTTCAACGCAGGCAGTCCATGTGAAGATGCAGAAAAGATCGGATATACCATCTAAACACCTATCTAGGCCAAACAATAGGGCGTTAATAAAAACGTTTGTTGTTACGGTTTTCTAAATCTAACAAATTATATTAGGGATTATATTCAAACTGCTAAATACTCTGGTAGCAGCAGTCACATATTTAATTTGAAATAACAGTATACGAATATAGGGATAGTCAGATATCCCTCTCTGTACTACATTCACCGTGCCAGTGGACCAGTTAAAATATATCATGGTGCGTAATATTAACATAATTTGGCAAAGCAGTAATATATTTGACTAATAAAAGGCGAGGTCGTCCACAAATCTGATAAAACAAGCAGGACGAGGGATGCCACCAGCTTTGATTCGGCATATGCACGGCAATGCGTTTATAAAATATTAAAACAATATTTAAAATGTCTCTAAACTTTGTTCTTCCCCGAGGCAGTTTGGGTAAAACAGAGAACAAGCTTTCTTACCACTTGATCGCCTGACAATATTTTCCAAAAAAGTGTTCTGCGGTGCCACCAGCCCTCGCTTTCCCCCTGGCATTCTGCGATTGGGCAGTGCTGATAAGGGTCGATGGCAGTTCTAGAGTTAGTCGGAAAAGTTAAACTGTCTGGATGGGTAGCTGTCGGCGGGATGAAGAAGCTCATGGTAACGTTCCGCCTTGGCTGATTGAGGCTCTGTGGTAGGAGCGCTAGAATCTTTGAGATCGCCGGTTCCCTGACTGAACACGCATGCGCATTTAGGCAAGCGCTCCACTCGACAACAGCGGAATCTCTACGCAGTTTCAGGTGCTTCGGAGACAATTGCGCACGAGTAGGCTGTCCTGCATCACTTGCTGGCTTAAAAAATAAAATAAAATGGGATTGACAATGCTAAGCGGTTAAATAAACAGCTGGTGTGACATGTACGTGCATGACGATAGTTCATGAATATTGGCCGCCAAATTAAAAGTACGTAGAAGGTGTAGATTAAACGAGACGGTAAAAATACAATGAAAAACACTAAAGAAATGAAGTCATTACATCTCTGTGACAGTAAAGGACATTGTCCACAATCTGCAGAAAAAGCAGTACATTTTATTCCACAAAATTGTAGCCCTATTGTCGTTCCCCCCCACTTCTTTCTAATGAGTGGTAATTACCTGACTTGCGTAAAATGAGTTTGCTCCTGGAGGTGGGTGGGGAAATTCAAAGCACAGCAGTAAACATCCGGCCAATACGGTCCTTGAATCATTGGATGGTTATATACTACGCATACACCCAATTTTATTCTATTATAAAAACGATGGTATTGGACGAAATAACGTGTTATATTGTGTCGTTGTGAAGTACGTTGGCCTACAAAATTGGTGACAATCATTTTTACTAAATATAAAGACTAGTGTTTACAAACAACTCGAGAAGGTGGTGCCACAATTTGTGAAATGCTTCCAATTTGTCAGGGTTGATAGTCATGTACTTGGGCCCCAGTCATTGTATTTATCTGAATACCGTTGCTTTAAATCCAATAATGACAAAAAAAGTTTCAATCAAAACCAGCCTTTTACAATCGTCATGAATATTTATTCACACAAAAGTTGCCAGTATTACATACTGCCGAAGTAGTTTTCTAGCATAAATGCACTGAAATGTACGTTTCACACCTTTAAAGCCCTGAACAAGTGCAAGAGAATTTGCTTGTCAGTGTAGCCTACTGTACACATTACTTAATAGCTTGAAAGACCCAGTTTCCAGAATATGTGTCTAATTTAGGCCAGATAATGCCCTAAATATGGTACTGGTCTACTGCAATTGTTGATGAAACTCAGCATGTGCATGCTGAAATCAATGTTATGCTATAGATCAGTGCTTCTCAAAAATTTTGCTGTCAAGGCCCCCTATGTCCTTAGTGATATTATTTTGCAAGGCACTGCCCTTGTCGTAAATGTCTGTATACTTGCAATAAACCATTTTGTAGAAGTGTAAAATAATTACATGGGTTGTGTAGGCCTATCAGATATGAAATAAAATACAATGTCCTCCTACTACACATGGAATATGATTTTAATTTCACTGCTGCCGGTGTTTTCCCAGTCTACCAGATGCCATCCGACTTGGTATCATCACTTACAGATGACAGGCAGAGGAAGAAGTGTAACTGTTCAGCAGAGATTATCTTCCTGACAGCTGCCACTGCTTCAAACCACATTGAGGCTAACGTGGCATTTGTAAGGAAATCCGTGATTTAGTGCCACTGGCAGGGAAAAGAACCAGAGAGCAACCAGAACTCAAGTGTAAGGAATGGGCAAAGAGAAAAGACTCAACACAGCCTTCCACTCGCTGCTTGTTGTCTGTTGGGGAGGGAACTAAGGCTTAGACAGGGTGACAAAACAGGGATTACTGAGCCAGGCCATCCAAGACAAAAGCCAAACCATGGTTAGGCAGTTTATGGATTGAATACCAAGCCCACTAACACCACTTGAATAAGCCAAACGAATCTAAGCACTTTGCAGTCAAGGAGAAAATGCATTAGCCACAACTAATGTATGGTTCATGAAAGAACATTGTTTTGATTCAGAAGGAAGGGGTCCATCCATCCAGCCATCCATCCAACAGACACACTCACACTTAGGGGGCAATGTATACTCCTATTAATCTAGCCTGTATGTCTTTGTCCTATGGGTGGAAGCTGGAGTGCCTGTGGAGGAAACCACATGGACCACCATGGCACCCCCAACCAAGATGCACTTAGTTTCAACCAATTGGCAGGAAGTGGGTACATGGTGGTTGTCCCGTCGCCACTCCGGTAGAAGTGATGATAAAAAGTATTATTGAGAATGTAACAGAATATTACTTTATCTTTCTGAAGGCAATCCTTTCCCTGTTTGCACTGCTCTTAAATACAGCAATATTTACATAAACATAAAACACATTTAGCAACAGGCTATTCAGCCTGACTTGGCTCATCATTTAAAATGTTTTATTATTATTTTATTTATATACTATATATATACACTCAGTGACCACTTTATTGGGTAGACCTTTACACCAGCTTGTTAATGCAAATATTTAATCAGCCAATCATGTGGCAGCAACTGAATGCACGTGGTCAAGAGGTTCAGCTATTTTTCATACCAAATGTCAGAATGGGGAACAAATGTAATCTAACTAACTTTGACCGTGGAATAATTGTTGGTGTCAGACAGGATGGTTTGAGTACCTCAGCAACTGGTGGTATTTTCACAAACAACAGTCTTTAGAGTTTGCAGAGAATGGTACAAAAAACAAAAAACATCCAGTAAGCAGCAGTTCTGCAAGCAAAAATGCATTGTTAATGAGAAAGGTCAGATGAGAAGCGTCAGACTGGTCAAAGCTGACAGGAAGGTCACAGTAACGCAAATAACCACACATTACAACAGTGGTATGCAAAAGAGCATCTCTGAACACACAACAGGTTAAACTTCTAAGAGGGTAGGCTTCAGCAGCAGAAGCCTTAATAAGTCAAATACATACCTAATAAAGTACTCACTGATTGAATATGTTTGAATAAATGAACTTATTATAGAAAGATACATCATCAAAGGTTAAGGAAAAAATTTCCCCCAATGAAAATATTTTTTTTCAAGGAATGACATAAATATGCTATAAAACGTACAAGGGGAAATTTTACTTTAAACTAAAAACAAATAACCAGTTGTGGACATTTTATTTATTTATTACCACTTTTGGGCAATTTAATCTGTTTTTAAACTGCATTAGTGTGTTGTCTCTATTTGGGTGAGTTAATATGAAACTGCTTTTGACGGGAGAAGTAAAATATTGATTGAACCGAATATTCATCTAAGCCTTGGTATCATTTAAATAATAAAAAACTGTGTAAAAACAGATACTGAAATCAGCATTACGAACGACAGATTAAACCTGCAAATGTTTTATTCCGCATTACTGAATGTAAATCTTAACTTTTATTGTCATTTGTCATAAAACCATATGCCCGATGCCATCTGACATTTATTAATATAATTTCATTTGTCTAATGAAAACTGTCTGTGTTGAGGCATTCATTTCTGTCCAAAGATCAGACACTCCAGAATGAAGCATACATTATCTAGGCAGCCAACTATGAAAAAGACCATCTGTAGTAGCTGCTAAAAAGAGACCTGCTGCATTTAGATAAAGGAATAAACTGTATTGTCAGTGCAGTCAATGTTCATAGAGTAGTTTATACTGTAAACACTACATTTTCCAGGACCATCCCAATCCTTTGCCAAAACAGCAAAGAGCTAGCAGGGAGCTGAATTTATGAGTACACACAGTTGTGAAATAGATAATAGAAGGAAATTGCGGTGCTACATTTAGGAAAATGTAAAAAAAGGTCAGTGTTTAAAAAGGTCTCTTGTTCAAAAACATGAGTGAACAAAATGTCTCAGGGTGGCATCTTGCATGAATGTGTTTCCCATTCTGTGGAATATTACAGACACTAGTTATATCAATGCAGATATTTACTCTCCTGTGCTGCATTCTGCTACCAATAACTCGTAACAGTGATAATTCATCTCTGGTGTAATTCTCCAGTTATTCCCCCATGACTGGAGGAAGTCTAGCAACACACCCCAGCAATTTTGTCATCTGTTCTCTGCTGACGAACCTCCCAGGGGGAAGCAACTTGAGTTCTTGGATCTAGAAATTGTTCAACTGTCTGGCTCAACCAAAAGAAATGTTCTTGATTTCCTTAAATAAATAAATTGAATAAATATTTTAAACCCTTCCACTCTTCTTGCCATTGTATGCCTTTCCTGAAGGCAGCACTTTTGAACACTATACACATACACTTGCTAAGCACTTTATTAGGTATTTATTAGACTTATTTTTTGACTTATTGCTCTTCTGCTGCTGTAGCCTATCCACAAGAGATGTTAACCTCAGTACCTTTGCTGACCTATCTATCTATAATAAGTTCATTTATTTTAACATATTCACTCAATGAGTACTTTATTAGGTATTTATTACCTATTTTTTAGACTTATTAAGTCTTCGGCTGCTGTCACCTATCCACATAAGATGTTTGACGTATTGTGTGTTCAGAGATACCCTTCTGAATACCACTGTTGTAATGTGTGGTTATTCACGTTACTGTGACCTTCCTGTCAGCTTTGACCAATCTGGCCCTCTCTCATTAACAAAGCATTTTTGCTTGCAGAACTGCTACTCACTGGATGTTTTTAATTTTTCACACCATTCTCTGCAAAAGAGATCAGCAGTTTCTGAGATACTCAATCCACCCTGTCATGGCACCAACAATTATTCAACAGTCAAAGTCAATTAGATCACATTTGTCCCCCATTCTGATTTGGTCTGAAAAACAACTGAACCTCTTCACCATGTCTACACGCTTGTATGCGTTTAGCTGCTGCCACATGATTGGCTGATTAAATATTTGCATTAACAAGCTGGTGTACAGGTCTACCTAATAAAGTGCTCACTGAGTGTATGTTGCTCTATTGCAGAGAAATGATTCCTCGTTTTCATCAAATGCTCTTTTCGGAGGGAATAATCCATGCACTTCTATACACTTCAAGCACTGCAGGCAAGTGCAAGCAGAACAAGCAATGAAAGCAACTGTGCTGAAAAACAGATTACAGAACAATGGAGCTGTAATATATATGCTATGCTTTTGCCCTCAGTTTTATTGTCTACTGTTGCCATATTGAACTGAAATTCAAAATGAATGTATACGCATGGAAAATATTACCTAATTTATTCAATACACTGCATGTATATTGCAACGTTGCACATGGTTGTTACTGTAGTGTCTGGAAAGATACTGAACTAAAATTTACCTATTATTTTGTCAAAAATATCTCACTTGCCTGTACTCTCTCGTGTCTGCTGCATCCTGTGTTCCACCTGCTCCTCATCTCCACCTTCATCTTCTTCATTTCCCTGTCATATACTGAACGAAATAGTCTTAAAATAGCTAGATAGGATTCCTTCCTCAAATTCAGGTATCTGTTTCTTCTATGCATCAGTTTGTGAATAATACTATGAATGACCTCTGAAGTTTTTTTTACTAAACTATCAAAGGCAATGTGATAATATCCAACACACTTTTTGGGTTACTACTTTTGTGTTACTTCCAACACATTTTCTGTCAAAGTGACTTGACAAAGTGATATGCAGGTATTTGGACCAGCTATTGATTCATAGCTCTACTTGACAACAAGCATCTGGGATAACGGGGCGACATGGCACAGGCAGTAAGAGCCGTCGTCTGGCAGTCGGAGGGTTGCCGGTTCGATCCCCCGCCCGGGCTCTGTCGAAGTGTCCCTGAGCAAGACACCTAACCCCCAAATGCTCCTGACGAGCTGGTCGGCGCCATTGATGGAGAAGCATCAATTGTGCAGTGCTTTGGATAAAGGTGCTATATAAATGCCAACCATTTACCATGTTTCTGTGATTTGCTGGACCCTTTGAAATGATCCTCCTTGCTGCTAATTAGGAAAACAATGTAGGTGGACTCAATAAAAGTTCTGGCTCATTAACAAATTCTTATATAAGATGTTTGCCAATTGTGAGAGAGTGTCTTATCATTCAACTGTAGAGATGCCCTCAGATCCAGTAAGACCGTACAGTAAATGGTATTATGGGAGTTTAAAATTACAATTCTCTGAATGGTCAGATAATTACCCTGCTTTGTCCATTCACCTGAGGCAGGTTTTAAAACCACATAGGGTGGAAGGGAGCAGAACAGACCTTCAATTCTCAGAGGACAGACAGGAAAATATAGCTACTAATATTTTTAAAATTTCCACTGTATAGAATATGAGGTAATGCTCTTTGTCGGTAAATATGGGACATATCAGTTACACAGCATGGTCCTGTATGTGTACAAACTATGAAAAGAACACAAGACGTTCAGATAGTATTTCACACTTTACCTCACACGGAACAGCATTATGAACATAAAGACCATGGTGTGTACAAACCAGAAGCAGGGTATTACTTTCTTTCAGTTTGTCATAAGTGTTCATGTCACAATCTCTCATAGCCATATTCTGTAGATGCTGATATAGAATGTGCCATTAAAAAACAATAG
Organism: Conger conger; assembly: GCF_963514075.1. NCBI lineage: Eukaryota > Metazoa > Chordata > Actinopteri > Anguilliformes > Congridae > Conger > Conger conger. The sequence goes on from NC_083760.1 coordinate 17,288,065, forward strand.
AAATCTATTACTATTTCATAGTCCCTTGCATTCCCCTGATACAAAAGAATCACTGCTGTAATAGCACTTCCCACTTTGAGCTGAAAATGGTTTGGGTGTTGATTCTGATTGATGAGTTTGAATGTATTACTGGCACAATACATCTCGTGATTAATATTGTTGGTAAGTTTTTGCAGTGTTCTGTAACATGGACAGGATATTTCTGACTTTGCTTGAATCATTCAGGGCCATAGAGAAGCAGGGCTATTGTGAAAAAAAATGAAAGTGTGATGCCTTTTTATAAACATTACATTGTTTCTTTCTTTTATATATATGAAAAGGAAATGTAATGTTATCCATCAATGCCTCTTTCAATTTATGGCTCTGTGTCTGGTTCAGACTACTTGCATTAGAAAAGAAAACAACCGCAAAAAGTAATTTTGGGTGGGGGATGGGGATGTGTGGAAACTTATGAGAGAGAGCACAATTTTTCAGTAATATATCAAATAGAAGTACATAAGGTGGGTAAACGTTGTGTAGTCATATACCTGCTGCTGACTGTTCTTTCTGTAGTCATGTATCCAGTGCTGACTGTTCTGCCACTCTGGTGTGGGGAGTGCTAGGTTTTTAACATACCTCTATCCATACCTACCCCAGTGCACAACGGTAATTGGTGTAATCATGCTAATTGCTATGCTTAATATCCATCAATATACAGCATTATCTTAGTCTCGAAATATCATCAAGGCTCTGTGCATTCACAGAAACTTGCCCAAATGTTTTATTACCATATTATTCAGAATCTCTCCCCTGAAATCTACTGTTAGACTCATGAGCATTATGATATCAGATACTATGAGGGTTTTGGGATTGATAAGCGATGTCATGTAAGCCTACTAGCTTTTGCACCATGTTGCTCAAACAAATTCCCATAACGACCAACATTCATTTGAAGCAGTGCAACAGTCTCAGTTTTGCATCTGCCTTTTAAAAGACTTCTCTTTGGCACAGGGCTCCTTGTATATTCCAGTTGGTTGGCATCTAGGTCTACTTCCAAAAAAAGTTGGATTGCTCTGTCTTGCATAAAATCATACAGCAGCTATAGTGAGAGGTCCGTTGGTGTACTCAGCTGGGTGGACAAAACTAAACAACTGGCGGCACGAATCATATTGGTTACTCAGCTGCATGGCTCTTGGCTCAAACTTGGTCTCTAAACACAGCAGCAACCCGCATGTTCTAGTGCTATCACAGCGAGCGTCTGAGCTAAACAGGCACGATCATGCAAATGCTCCCGCCATTCTGTCAGTGGTCTCTCTCTATCTCTCTGTATACTCTCTACTCTATGTGTGTATTATTCACACACAGCCAGGGGTGTCTGGGGGATACCAAAGCAGGTACCGGCAGGTGTGGCAAAGCATAACGAGCCTACATGACACCCATCCATATGAGTTTTCAAAGAGTGCCGAGGCTGTCACTCACAGTGGAGAGGCACGGCTTGATATTAGGAACTAGGGTTGATGAGGTACCCACTGTTTACCATACACTTGACCAGCAGTACCCTACAATCAGTCGCATTCCACTGCTATCTTGAGCAGAACATAGAAAGAGGGGAAATGTGTAACCACAACCTGGTGTAAAATCTGGCTATGACCTTCTTGAAATTACCAGATGGCAGCTGTTTCAAAACATAGTTTGAGCTGGTCAAACCATGTTGGGTATGGAACTGGTCTGAACTGGTCAACCAGCTACCAGCTGTTTCAAAACCTACCTGTAGCTTGAGCAGTTTTTTTAAGCAGGGTAGACATTCAGTTCATGTAATATCCTCTTTAGTTGGTTTTGTAGAATTGGAATTAAAATCTATCTTTCCCTCCCATTTGTTGCTGGGGGTTTCTACCTTTTGCGATTTGTCCATCCAGCGCTCTGGTGAACAACAAGTTTCTCTCTGTCACAGTATTTGCCCTCTATTTTTTTCATATCAGTTCCATTGGTAGGCTTTTAAAAAAGCTTTTTCAAATAGGAGCAACACATTCAACCTGTCTGCTGGGATCTCAGCAGAACAATCCCTCATATAATTACAGAGCTTCTAAATCTGGAGGTTTCACATCTCAATGGAAGTAATACTGCTGGATTTCATTCTTCAAGTTTAATCAGGGAGTGAATTAGACCCGGGATGTCAGATTAATTAATCAGATAACTATTGGGTTGAAAAGAAACCAGCAGCTCCCTGGGCCTCAGTGGTCAGATTTGAATGTTCCTGATCTACTGAAAGTCTAAAAATGTGGCTCCTATGTTGTACCTGTGCCTTATTTTTGCAATTAAAACAATTACTGTGTCAGAGAGACACTGGCAGGGCCTTTTTGACTCTGTTGGACCGGTACTTTCAAATAAGTACGGATAATTATCCCTCCGCGGCGTGGCATTTCAAGTCTCGTGATTTGGCCATGTGACTTCCGAGCGTGCATCTCGGACAGCGCGCGGTGACTCACGCATGAGAGAGATGAGAGAGGGAACATCAGGTGCCTTCACCAGGGGGTCTGCCTGCCATTCGGGTGACACAAGCCCCCACACAGCTGCTGTTCCTCCAGTGACAATGTCCTGGGAAAATGAAGGGTGATGGGGTCCGGAGGGCGTGTGGTACACTGCCATCTCTGGAGACGGGGCACGCAAGTCTGACCCCGCACGTCTACAGCCGTGTGTCTAAACTTCTGTGCTAATCACTAACAATGGCTAATAATGCACAGTTCTACTGAGCCAAAGTTTCCTCAATGTTTCCTGTTCTCATTCTGTGCCCTTTGCACCGACTGTGAACAAGCTGTCATAGATGTTTGTGTATCTATATTTATATCAGGATGATATTGGCCTAAAAATGATGTGATCTTTTACACGTTTATTCACCAGCATGTAAACAGTAGTTAAAAATATCATGCCTTAAGATACAAATATCTCTAAAGTGTCCAGGAGTGAGTAAAGCGAGGAAAGTTGCAACGTAAAGAATCATTATAGCAATCATAAACCACTGTAATGCTGCATGATGCCCCCAATATACAGGAAATATAATCCAGTAATCATCTGGGGTTGCTATCTTTATTTAATCATTCATTTTTCCAGAACAGAGCTGCATGATTCTTCTGAGTAGGCTACCAGCAGCCTGCGTAAGCTAAGCAGGTGGTTAGTGCTTAGATGGGAGACCTCCTGGGTAAACTAAGATGCTGATGGAAGTGGTGTTGGTGGGCCAGTAGATGGCAACCTTCCCTCTGGTCAAATAAATCCCAATGCCCCAGTGCAGTGACAGGGACACTGTGCTGTAGGAGACGCTATCTTTCAGATGAGAGGTTAAACCGAGGCCCTGATTCACTGTGGTCATTAAAGATCCCATGACACTCTTGCATCACCCAGGTGGGTGCTAATCATTGGTGGTGGTTGAGGTGAGTTTCCCCCTCATCACTGTAAAGCACTTTGGGTATGTGAAAAGTATTATATATTGTCCTACAGTATATAATACCATTGTTTAAAGGCAGATGGACAAGGTTTCATTCCAGAAGAATATTTATCCTCATGAAGAAGGTCTGACATCTTTGGCTAACTTCATTGCTCATGTTTTGTCAATACTTGTAGAAGTTGTTTTCCAGCATAAATTTTCAAAATTAAGTGCAAGACTTGTCAGTGTAGCCTACCATGCACTGTACAAAGTAAATTATCATAAGCAGTTGGGTATCTTCAGCTACATATTCAGTTGTTGCTTCAATGTTAATTGCTCTGTGTGTAATTAGACCATGTAAATAGTACTACGGCAGTGTTAATAAACTTTGCCCATCTACAACAGTGCAACTTAGGCAGCTGCTTTTAGATGGGCCTATGATGGATATGGAAAGTGGAGAGAACAGCACAAGATGAGGAGGTGATTACTGCTGTAAGTCAACATTTATTTAAGCAATCATATCTGGATGATGAATTTTGCTCATAGATATGCAAGTGGGCACTGGGATCATAAACTTCATTATCAGTTATTTGGCTTTGGCAGCAACAAATCTTTCTCTCTAAATCTTTACATTTTCAGACTGAGGCTTAGCAAACACACACACACACAAAGCGAGAGAGGGAGAGAGAGAGAGAGAGAGAGAGAGAGAGAGAGAGAGAGAGAGAGAGACCCATTCATTTTACCCCGTTTCATTTGCAGGCTAAAAATATTCTTCATGGTAAATAATTTTATGATATTTTGTTGATGATGATTTCTCACACATGTATTTACCAATAACTGGTTGACAAGGCTACAGTACAAATAGCAAGCCATATTTTTTAAGAGGCTGCTTGAAAGGAAGTTACTTCAGAACCATTCCGTTACCACAATGTTTCAAAACAATTACTGTAAAAATACATTAATGTACTTTACTGAATGGAAAACTGTATTTGAAGAACCTTATTTTAAATGCCACTTTGAATCACAGCATTCCTGTAGTATTGATTACTAAGAAGCAGCTGCTTTGTCTGCTGCAATTTGGCAAATGCATGAGAGGAGGAAGGTGATATTGAGCCTGGGAGGATAGCCCGTTCTCTTTTCTTCGATATTGATCACAGATGGAGGAATCGATGGCGCTGGAGTGATGAGGCGATGGTCTGCCAGGTCTCCACTGCCAACACAGCTGACCTAACTCCCCCGGTCTGCTCCACTACCGTCCCTCCTTAACTTAATCACTGGTCTGTCAGGGAAGCCGAGAGTGAAACGGTAAACCACACGTCTGCCACAGTGTGATGAATTGTGCCCTTGTTTCATGTTCATCTTCAGCTAAAACAGTTCCAATAATATTCATTCATAACTCAGAATGCCAAGTACCTTTTATGTCCTGGTACTGTAAATGAGTGATGAATAAAAGATGCTCACACAGCATTATGCCCTGACCCAGCTCCGTAAGGATGGGCCTAAGCAGCCTTATTTCACTTTTCATTGCATGTAGGAATGAAATAGCAACATAGTATCTGGTTTGTACTTTTATAATTCAATATTGTTCAGCTGCTTCACCAAAGGAGAGATTAAAAAACACCTCTCTAGTTGAATTAGTCAGTGATATTAGACATTATTGGAATTCTCTTTGTTTGGTCTTGTAATACACTTCCAGTTGCTGTTCAAATAACTGAACACTAATGCCTAATTCAACTGCAACTCTGGCTGGCAATATGGCTGCAGCCAGAGATAATATATATATATATATATATATATATATATATATATATATATATATATATATATATATATATATATATATATATATATATATGTGCTCTACACTCTAACCGGCACACTGTTGAGGTCTATACACTGTTGCTATGTGAGTGTTACTGTGCCACGTAAATGCCACGTAATGTACTGTGAAGAAAAATATTTGATCCAAGAGCAGGGCCTCAAAGTGTCAGCGAGCTAAGCATGATGGGAAATGTTCTAAAAGAGGAAGCTTTCTACAGGGCAGTGGTACATTAATAACTTATACGGACTATGGACTCCCAATTGCCATATTCAGCCAAAGTACTAAATGAATAGTTCTCTTAGTCTGGAATGCAACCTCGACTTTAAACTCCGAACCTACTTTAAAATCCTACTATTCTGGACGATGGCATTGATCATTTACTGCTGTAACCTGTAGCCTCTAAATGCTAGCGTTCTGTCTGCCCTTACACACTGAATCTTTTTTATAAGAACCCACTCAGGTGCTGAATAGGCTTATTTCCATGCACTCCTCCATTCAGAAAACACATTTCTACAGACTGTATGTAGGTTATCTCATCTAGAATATATTATTGTAACACCTGTTTTACTGCAACACGGAAATATTGTTCCTACATAGGTGTATATCATTCTTTCGCATTGCATTGTATAAAAACAGTTTAATAGATATACTCTACAGTCAGATTAATCTACAAGGCCCAAGTCCTTATCTGGTATGTGTTCGTCGTATTCTTAGCCTTTGAAACTGCACTTCCCTCGAGGGTCATTCAACACACTTGTCCCTGGCTATGGGTATGCGCTTCTGCCAAATGCCTATAATGTAAAATATAAAATTGCTTTTATTTGTTTGCAAGAGACATTTCATATCTCAGTTTTATATCACATAGAGAGAGGATCTGTGACAATGGGACAGGTGTACAAAAATGTAAATAAATAGCTGTCAAACAAGTATTTGGACATACGAGTACATTTGTATAATCAGTATTTGCAGTTAGTCTAGTCATTTGTCTAATTAAGATAGTATTTGACAAACACCGCATCCAAGAGCTTGTTTGTCATCTACGTACTTATGTACACTTTATTTGTACACCTGTCCCATTGACGCACATCCTCTCTCAGTGTGGGAGATTGATTCCTCCGGAACACGTGCAGCCTGCTGCTCTTTCCGTTCAGCAGGCTACCAGCTCCACTGTGCCGCTGCAATGACGGACGGCACATCTTTCATAGCGGGACCAGGCAGCCCACGGGCAAGCCATTGACCAGAGGAGTCCATTCTAAAACCCTGTGGTCAACTTTGTCCCACGGTACAGCTGGTCTCATTAAATTTGTTGACCACTTGTGGGCACTATTTAACAGCAGTAAATTACACGTAACAGCTTTGTGAAATTCAGTCCGCGAACAGCTTTCCGCTATTGTGTGGGCTTTATAAGTGCACTGCAGGAGAGTGCCATGCAGGCAGCAGTGTTTGTAGAGTGTAGTGAGGCCCGGACTGCATCTTTTATTTGGTAAGTTTAAAGAATGGATTCAGCCATAAATGAGGAGCATTTAGCCGTGGCGCGCAGCTCATCTCCACATCCTGTGGGCTGCAGTGTCTGCAGGTATTTGCTCCTACCGTGCGCTACCCCACCTTATTTCATTAGTTATCTTATTATCCATCCATCCATTATCTGAACCCACTTATCCTGAACAGGGTCGCAGGGGGGCTGGAGCCTATCCCAGCATACATTGGGCGAAAGGCAGGAATACACCCTGGACGGGTCGCCAGTCCATCGCAGGGCACACACACCATTCACTCACACACTCACACCTATGGGCAATTTAGACTCTCCAATCAGCCTAACCTGCATGTCTTTGGACTGTGGGAGGAAACCGGAGTACCCGGAGGAAACCCACGCAGACACGGGGAGAACATGCAAACCCTGTGGTCTGCAGGAGATTGGGGTTGAGTAGTGCTGCTGTATACTATACATAGTACTGTTTTCTTTAGGCTGGGCATCAAGCTCAATGCATGTCTATATTAGCCCAATTTTTATATCTTGTATCTTTCTTGACAAGGTTTTTTTTAAATCCATAATGGACAAAGTGTTTGCAAAAAGTTTTAAAAACAATTGAAATTATTTTATATTTGATCAAAATTACATTTAATACAATTCTTTAAAAGAAACATAGAGATGTCTGCAGAGGGGAATGTGCCATGGAATGTTGGTTTGTGGATAAAATAACAGAATTGTTTATGGCTACTGGATTACTGCAGTACCAATGTGGTATGTCATACCTCAGGTTGAAAAAAACAATATTTTATTTTTGTCTGCCCTAGAGACTCTTTCCCTGGCATTCTCCTTGAGTCCTGACCATGCTGTGAACTTGGCAGAATAATCCTAATCATAACACAACATAACATGGGGGCGACATTAGCTCAGGAGGTAAGAGCACTCGTCTTACAGTTGGAGAGTTGCTGGTTAGATCTCCTGCCCTGGGTGTGTAGAAGTGTAACTGAGCAAGAAACCTTACCCCCATTTGCTCTTGACGAGCTGATTGGCGCCTTGCATGCCAACCTTTGGCATGTGAGTGTGCGTCTGAATTGGTGAATAATTATCAAGCACTTCGGAAAAAAGAGCTATATAAATGCAGTCCATTTGCCAATTGAATTTGATACAAAACCATGTCATTCTGCTTCAGATAAGTAATGATATCTCAGCAATGACCAAATTTGATATGATATCCAAGACCATACTTTTTGTAGAATAATCTTGAATACTCTTGAAATCAGATTTCTATTCCGCGGTAATATAAATGTAAAAGATCTGGTGAAGACCAATAAATATATAAGAACCATTTCTCTCCAAATGTAGAGTACAGTAATGGAGTCAAGTGGTGATAACAATAATTTGTTCTTTAGCTGATGCTTTTATCTAAAGCAATTTACAGTTGATAAGACGAAGCAGGGGATTATCCCCCCTGGAGCAATGCAGGGTTAAGGGTCCTGCACAAGGGCCCAACAGATGCTAACAGTGAAGTGAAATTCTTCACCTACTCTGAGCACTTGCAATGTTGTGAAATCCAGGTAGAATAAATTCTTAATGAACACCAGCCATGACTGAAAAATCAGCATGAGCGAATATGAAACACTATTATATCCTGGTGTAAAATCCAGCTATTTCAAAAGATAGCTTGAGCTGGTCAAACCATGCTGAGTATGGAGCTGGCCCGAACTGGTGAACCAGCTACCAGCTGTTTCAAAATCCACAGTAGCTTGAGCTGTTTTTTTCAACAGGGTATAATTGTTTGCTTAATTCTGTACATTTATAACATTATTTGGCAGTTAAATATGTCCTACCAAACGGGTATTCTCTATAAACACAGTGGACACAGTGGAATTATTGGCACCCTTAATAGAAACGGAGAAAATGCATATAATAAACAACATGGATAATGATATTTTATATTTTCAAACATATGTGAAAACTCTATAAATGTATTTCAATACATGTTTCAGTGTTTTTTTCTAATTTTTTCTGAAAACCACAGGTGCCAAAAATATTGGAACATGTTTTTGTGGAAATACATTTTGTATTTAAAAACCTTGGTTGATTCCATTGAATCATTCATTAATAAATAAAGATTATGCTAATAACTTTATTATTTTTTAGTTTACAGCACTTTTTGTGAAGCTTTATCCCAATACTTCTGGAGCCCACTGTATGTGATCATTTGAAATGTGGAACAGATAGAAAAACACACTTACCCATGCTCAACATCAGGGGTGCCCACATCCACTCCTGGAAGGTCAGTGTATATACTGGATTTGATGTGCTTCAGTACAAAATTAAATGTATTGATGGCCTAAAACCCATTTTACAATGCTCCCATAGGCGGGTGATTGAAAGGATACGCCAATGACCAATAACAACAAGATGTTTTTTCATCAGCAACTTTTTAATTTTCTCTCACAGACAATTGTTGCACACAGCACGCACAATAAAAAGCCAGATCTGCAGTACAAATGAAGCAGGAAAATAACAGAGCTCATTACTTATGCATTATAAAACTACCAATATTCTGGTTTGCATAAAACATGTTAAAATAATTGCAGGGCTTGTCACTGAAAGCATTTTTCTTTTAATGTGGAGGCACTAGTGGGAGTTAATAAAATGAAATAGGCAGCATAGGTGGAAAGAACTGATTGGCAAAGACTCTTGTAATTGTGTGCTTAAGTGAAAAGCACACATTCTTATAAAAATCTGATGATTGCGTAAGAGAACAATTCCCGCACACCCACAGACAAGTTCACTAGAAGCACTTTCAAAGGACGAAACAATACAATAACATACGGCAGCAGTAATCCCTTTCATTGAAACACAATGCTAATCACTGCTATTCACCTGCGTGCAGTTTGTTTTTATCTCTAAAAGCAGAACCCCTTCTGCCACCCTCTCTCACCTAGTGAGGAAGCTGGTGGAGCCGCAACCATTAAAAAGCCTGCAGCTGAATAGAGCAGAAGGAAGTGATGTCATCAGCAGGAAGTGATGTCGTCAGACAGAAGTGATGTCATCAGAAGGAAGTGATGTCATCACACGGAAGTGATGCACTCAGTGGTGCTCGTGGCACACAGCCCGCAGTCACACCTCAGGGCCACTGGGTACGTGTAGAAGGGGTCTACTTGGGTGGAGCAGTTGGGCAGCTTGACTGTCACCATGCGGGTCTCGTTATAGGTGCACACACGCTGGTAGGACTCAATGAAGGGCGGGTCCAGGACAGGCTTCTGTACATAAAGGAAAGATGCATAGTCGCTTAGTTGTACATCGCTCTGGATAAGAGCGTCTGCTAAATGCTTTGTAATGTAATGTAATGAGTGGTGTGGGGAGAAGTCAGCTTTGGATAGACAGCCAATAACCGAATGCACTGAGCTTAACAGGTGCTCATGAAAATTCTGCTAAGATACACATAGCCAATTGTGTTTAGAGGAATGCGGGTTTCCCGTAAGTGTTATTGAGACAGCCCCAAGATGCCAAAACAAAACTTATAAGAATCAAAAAAGCAAAATGCCTAAAGCTAAAATGGAAGATCCAGAGATTTGATCTTTACTATGACACGTTTTAAAGTATTGCAGATGATGCACTATGTACAAGTTAGTGTACTGAATACACAGAAGGCCACAAGCTGTAACAGGAGAGCATGAAAACACAAAAGTGCAGATTCCCCAATTCACTTAGCATATACCGCTTTAAACCAAGTAATTTACAGTTAAACCCCCCCTTTTAACTGTAATAACCACAGACAATCAGAACACATTTACACATACCCATTAGGCAAGCAGCAATCAATTCACTTATTTTAGGAGTAGCGTCAGCTTCAGGAATGTGGAAGGCATGACAGAAGCCATTGAAAATAAGCTTAACTAATAGCCTGTGATATCGCTGAAGGAATGCATAATGCCAATGACGTACTGTATTCAGAAACCTTCAAGAAATCTCTTTGCAAGAATCAAATCGCTTTAATTTATTTCATATGCCAAACAATTCAAGAACATTTTTTGAAGTACATAATATATAACCTACCATAAGTGATTTCACAAATATAGCAACATTAAAACATGTGGTCTATATTAACAGTAAGTCTTGTATACACTCAGTTAGCACTTTATTAGGTATTTATTAAACTTTCTTTTGACTTAGTGGTCTTCTGCTGCTGTAGCTTATCCTTTTAAGAGGTTTGATGCATTTTGTGTGTTCAGAGATGCTCTTCTGCATACCACTGTTGTAATGTGTGGTTATTTGTGTTACTGTCACCTTCCCGTCAGCTTCGACCAGTCTGGCCTTTTCTTCTGACCTCTCATTAACAACGCATTTTTGCACACAGACCTGCTGCTCACTGGATGTTTTTTTTGTTGTTTTTTCGCACCATTTTCCACCAAACCTAGAGACTGTAGAGATGTCTTTATATAATATACATATATAAATATATGCCACACCTTAAACACATATACATGAATTACTTTCTTGTTGAAGGTAGCAGGACAGCCTAAAGTTTAAACTGTGTATGTGTCCTCTCCTCACCTCCCAGGTCTCGCAGCGACCCCAGCAGGCGTCGGTGGTGACGTGCAGGCCCCCGCAGCCTGGTTTCCGAGCCAGGAAGGTGAACTCCCTCACCGCACAGCCGATGAAACGCCGCAGGCTGACGTGAGCCTCCCCTGCTGCAGTGGGGTCGAGGCCCGCAAGCAGCACTGCCCAGCAGAGCAGCGCTCCGCACCTCCTCGGACACAGAGAGCACAGGACACACGGTGAGCCACAGCACCTGCACTGCGTCCGACACAGGCAGCGCCATTATTATCCCGCCATAACAACCTTTTTGGAAGTCTGTCGCGAGAATCCTGCTGTACGCCTGCACCAGGAATAAATAACAAATAATCTTTTGCTACAAGTCTAATGTCTTGGAAGTCTATATTGATAAGACTGCGGTGAGCCTGCTATTCATTTAAAATCAATTTAGTGGTTGCACAAAAATCATTTGGGAGAAGTTGATATTGCAATGCTGCAATAGTTTCACAACTTTGACACTTACTTTTTGATACCAGACAAAGTTCTTCAAAAAATAAATAAATGAATAAATAAATAAATAAATAAATCTGTTGTATCCAGCTAGTGGTCTAGGTCTAGGTGGTTTTCTACTTGGACATTCCACTGCCAACCATCCAAAACTTCAGTATCCTCCTAAACTATTCTGCCAGACCTAACCTCTACCCACCTCTGACTCTCACCTTGGTATCAGTGTATTATAACACAGTCTGCCTGGATCACAGTCTGCCCAACAAACTGGCCAACAAACCCCCCCTTCACATCATCCCTCTGTGCAGTCCACACCCTATGCTCCTCAGGGCCCTGCCGTCTGACTCTTCCCACCGCCATCACAGCAGTGTGCAGATCATTCGCCACCTTCCGCTGACTTCTAAATACTCTATAAATCTTTTTATTCATTACCTGGGTCTCTCTAACACGGCCCTGTCCTGGAGAAGTCCCCGTTCTACAACTAATGCTGTAACCGAGCCACTGAGTCAGCAGTGATTCATTCTGAAGAATGGTCATATTGAGTCGGGATCTGATTTAGCTTCCGCTGTAAGTGTCATTGATGTAGTAGTTTAATTATTTTAATATGTCTAAACTATGATACAATATGTCACACTTACACTGCCATTTATATCAGAGTATTCTCATACCATAGTCTAAATTCAATTCGCATTTTGCATTTTAACATTTGACTATTGGCTCTGGGTGCATGAGTAGTTATTTTACAGTTCAGAATAATGGTGTTAGATAAATAACCCAATAACCCAATAACCCAATTATCCAGCTTCAGAGTAGAATCAGTATATTAGACACATTCATCCCAGCTGCCCAGCTCTACTGTTTTACTCAGCACTCAAGCTCAGCTAGGCTGTGCATAGAGCACAGATCATAGGTCACACAAGAGACAAGAGACAGAGCAGTGTGAATCCCCTCCAATTCTACTAGAAGAGATGCGGTCGGACACATCCACATGAGATATACTTCACTGCATGTTTACAATGACTCACACATACGTATACCAATATGTCCACACATGCACTCACACATGTAGTGAGCAAACACACAAACACATGCACACACACACAAACAAAATGAAAATTGGGTACATTTAATGATAACTAAAATATTCAAATTAAAATGGTTAAGTTGTCATGGTAATAACTATCCTCTATATGTAACTTGTATATGTCAACAATTCTGATTAAAACAAGAACAACAAGACGAAAAATAAGTTAAAAAAAATTACTGGTTCAGAAGCAGAATGACCAGGTTAGGAAACTACAGTCGAGATCAAGTTTAGAGCAGAGAAACAAGTTCTCAATGTCAGGAATTTTCAGTGGCCACTTACCATGGCAGCCCCTGTCTCAGCTCTCTCATCTGTGTTTCCAGTAGGTTACCCAGGGCAGGTCACGCTGGTGTGGGTCTCTACTGTCCTCCCTGCACTGGCTGCTGATGTGATGCCACCTGTGTCTCCTGTGCTACTGTAGCTCCAGGATCTGGGAGGGAGGGCTGTTATATCTCGGGATGCCTTGTCAATCAGGCACAGACTGGGGCGGCCCCACATGAATATTAATAATCTCTTTCTCATGATACATAACAATACCCTGAAAGCCATTTTAACACATCCGTGCCCTGTTAATCCCGTTACCTGCTCTGACCTCACCCCAGGAAGTATTCTGCCTGCGGGAAGAGTTTCAGTCAAGTGGTCTGCTCCCAGAATCCAATTGTGTCAAAATGTCCTCTTTGCTTTCCAGGTGATCCTCAGTGCTTCCTACCTGTTGCTTCATATGATTTGATATCAGGGGGGTTGAATATGCATTTAGCTGTACCACTCAGGCTTGATCCATTCCTTCTTCATTACAGATACTTCCAGTTTTACAGCCTACTTGAGAGGAAAGTTGACTTACTGCCTATAAGGTATACATTCCCCATATATGCCACGTATACATACAGTGTGTGAGAAACAATAGTTAACAATGACCATGGCAACAAATGAAATGATGAGGCCATTAATAGTTCGGTTGGATCTGGCAGGGAGCGATGGAAGGCTAGCTGAGTAGCTACAGTACAAAACTGTCTAATAACTCAGTTAGCTGCAGAGTTTTCCCAAGACAAATATGTCTGTGTTACTGAGTTGCCCAGGGATATTTCTTGACTCCACTTAATCTCCCTTTTCCTGGGTGAGGCTGTCTTCCTGACAGAGAAAATAAACAGTTTGTCTAATCCTGCCCTGCAGTGCTGCTACCACGAGCGGCAGCAGCCAAAAGCTCATTCCCCGCAATACTGCAATGGTACATTAGCTTAATTGGGAAAAGGTGGTTCTTTTGTTCCTAGCCAGCCACACGGAAGGAGGGAAAGCACATCCATATTCCCACTTCATCCATGCTCAGTGTGTTGATGGGTTTGCTGGAGAGCAGGTAATGTTGTCACAGGTGAGGCCTAGCCCTGAGGCAGTAACCTGTTATTTTTAGGTGTGTTGTGAACTTGAGTATTGTCACCAGGAGACAGGGGAGCCTGGACAGTCCTGTGCATGCCTCTAGGGAGGGATACAAATTGAGGGATGGAATCAGTCATTCACACAAAATAACAACTTGTATTTTAATTATTATGCCTGGATTATTCCTGTTATGGACACACAGGGGAAATAATATATTAGCTTAGAATGGGCTTAGCAGTTGATTTTAGAATAGTCTGTTGATTTTTAAATAGAAAATGTAGGGATCTGCTAATGTGAGTATGATCCCTTTTGGGTCAGATTGGTGTTAGATGTGGGGCATGGCTCACTGGCTCTTTGGGGGGTAAACCTACCCCTTCAATGCTCCACAAAAGCAGCACAAGAAACAAGAACATAGTTACAGAACAGCTTTAGAACCCTGTAGATAACCATCAAACTTTATCACCAATATCACAGAGCAAAGGTCATGGGATAGATGCTTTTAAAGGCAGATGGGTCACACTTTACAGTGTTCATGAATTGGCATGATCTAATGTATGTTAACATGAATTAATGATGGACAAATAGATGAATTATGCATGTAATTAACTTTTCATTAGTTAATGCATTTGTTAACACCAAACTAACATATTTGTATATGAATATTTATATATTAGCAAACCCAACTTATAATTAGTTATCCATTAACAAATACATTAACTGTCTTTTTCATTCCAATATGAATTGGGAATAACTAATGTTGTTGTTAACATTAATTAAAGTTGTCCAAATACATTAACAGAGCTGTAAAGATGAACTTCTCAGTAGTTAGTTAACTTATTGGACTTGTACAGATGGCTTTATTGGATAACTTGTCTTTTAGGTGATACATCTAGGTTAATATTTCTTTAAAACACATAAACCCTCACTGGCAGGTAACAAATATGAGGCAGATGGGAGTGGGAACAGTAGGGGGGAGAGACTGGATTACAATCGCAAACAATCGTGGAGATTGTGTGAACTGAGGGGCGGGGGTTGGTGGTGGTGGTGGTTAGGGGGGGTTGATGGAGGGGTGAGAATGGGATTGCGATCACAGACTGGGAGACAATTTAGCGTGAATAAATTGATTCATCAAAATGAATACAAGTTTGCCTAATTTGTCCAACAGTCGTGTACTTTGTTGTTAATTTTTCTGTATGTTTTAGTCAAGCCGTGGGTGAAAATTTGTATAAACACTAGTGCCCAGGAAAGAGTCCCTTGTTACCCCCAGGTTACGTACAAAAATGGCAGGTCACTGTTCTATGGATCTACCTTTATATAAATATGCGACATGACAGAATAATGATCACCATATACAGATATAGCAAATGGCACTGCTGAACTGTGCACTCCATATACCAGAAACATCCAGGCCTCAGAAAGTAATGATTCAATGGGGCAAAAATGGCCTCTAGTGTTCATGATTGGTATTTTTTCAATAGAAGAAATGCAACGACCAGATGTAGGGAAGCATCTAAGCAGACCCACACACACAAACAGAACCACACACACACACACACACACACACACATACACACAGGCACAGGCAAACACACACGCACACACAAACAAACTTTTCCATTAAAAAAAGCTTTTCCTTTTCATAATAAAACATATAATTCTAAGTTCTGGATCTCAGTAGTATTTATGATATCGGAAATAAAGGAACAGTGCTTGGTAGGCTCCTGAAAAACTGGATTAAATAAATAAAATATTTATTTGGAAATCACATGAGAACCAAATAAAGAATAAATACCAATCCATACTGCTTTGCAAACTCATACATTGTGTACATCTCCCCTGCAAGAATCACGTGGAATAGTCATGCAGGAACTGCGCCTGAGGAATTTGGTTGTCATGGGTACAGCGTTCTGTAAATGGCAGTAGGCTGCTGCACTGAGAAAGCGAGTACATTTGCCCTTTGCAGCACTCATTTTTTACTGTAGGCTTAAGCTATGGGAATTTGTCACTTACAGTAAAGGACCGTATGCTCATTCTTAATATTGCTGTTGTGGCATTAGCTTTATTCCAATAAAAAGAGATGTAAAATTAAAAACAAACTCTATACTATCAATAAAATGTATCAGGGTTTTAAAGATGTTAAACCTCGTGCAGTGGTATTTAAACATTGTTAACTTACTTTTATTGGGGTTGGAATTTGATAATTCCTTTTCTTTTTCATATTGATTCCAAGTTTCCAAGTTTAGTTTTTTATTATATTGTGCAAAATGCTGACTTGTATAAACAGTGCGTTGATACAATCTGACCTAGTGCCGCAGAGCTTTGAGTTACACCAGTGTAAAATGTCAAGGGGAGAAATAGGGACAGTCACCTACCAGCATTTCACAATGAAAGCCTGCTACATGCAAATCATTTTTTGCTACATGCAAACCAAAGGAAAAGCATATTTTCCCCTTCCTTTTAAAAAAATATTTACATATACAGATAAGCACCCCACTCCCCCCCAAAAAGAATCCATCAGAACACAAGCCTCACATCAACTGTCCGTTTAAAGCAAAATGCCAGTTGCAATACCTGTTTAAACACTAAGTGTAAGGGGCTTATGATGGAATTTGTGCGGCCATTTGCTTTAAATCAGGTGCAATTTAATTTTTTGAGAGAAATGACCAGATTACTCTCAAATTCAATAGACCTAACTTCATTATGTAAAATGATTGTTTTAAAACTCAAACCTGCGGTGAGATATGCTATTTCTACAAGTAGTGTAGGTTTTTATCTGACATTTTCAGAAAAATGCTATTTAAACTGTTGAATTGCTATTATTAAATTGTTTGCGTTTGAGTCAGAACAGAAGTGCAAATATCGAACCAGATTCGGTCTGTGGTTATTCATTCACGTAGAATATTTTTCACCTGCAGATGGCGCTCAAGTAGTAGCTTTTCTAATTGATCAAACCTCTTCGGCAAGAGAAATAAATATGACTTTGTAGCAACATTGTAAAAAATGATATCTGATACAGCAATACATACAATCTAAAATATGTATCAGATAATGTGCGAGTTCTGTGATACGTTCTGTTATGAAAAGCCAGTCTCATATGTAAAGAAGAATGCAAATAGTCAGCACCCAGGATACAAACCATTATCTGACCATCAGATAGCAGGGTGATTCCCAGTGCCGTGTGTGTCGCAGCTGGGAATATACAGTAGGCAGAGGTAGTTGATTGGATATTAGTTGCTAAATTCAAATGAAAACCAGCTTGTTGCAACATATAAATATAAAAACACAGAATGTGCAACAGAACAGGCACACGTCTATCACTGCTTTATGCACAGCCTACTTTATGAATGTTTGCTGTTTAATCCAGATTCATCTTCATTTCTTTCATATAATGTTTTTGGAATTACGATCACGGTTACAGTACCTATGTAAATTGATCCTGGATCAGTTTTACCCAGAGCTATATTTAACCTTTAGGTCCCAGCTGTTGCTTGTCGTTGTCCACCACGTCCACTTTCCCTCGAAGGTGTGGACCTCCAAATCTGCGCCCTGTGGGTGGAGTTAATCGTACTGCACAACCTTCGCTACTCATTCAGTATCAGTACTTCCAAACAAACATTGTTTATGGCTGAACCTGCGTCAAAGTAGGACAAACGGACTGAAACGCTTTCTGACTTTTTGTAAGTATACACATAACGACACACAAATTGACATGCTTTTTTTGTACAAAACCCAGGGTCAGTACATTCGTCATTTCGATGAAATAGTCAAGACTACCCTATACTATAAGTTACCACGTCAGTAAAATGTTAAGATTTTTTTGTAGAAGAGGCCGTTCTGCTACTTGTTACTACTTTAAATCAAATAACGACGATTTGCGCCGCATACATCTTTTGCATTGCGGCTGATCTTACAGCACTAGTGTAACACGTGCACAGTGGGAATCTATTTTCGGCAGTGACAGGTTCCGAACATCCAAGCGTCTCTTGCTCTATCTGACATTCCAAGTGTCAAAGTGCGTGGCATTTAGTCCCGGCTGACCCTGCTACAGCTTACATTTAAAACAGGAAAAAATCTTTAGGTTTTCTGAAAATATATATTTTCCCACACACATTTATTTTGCGTTTGTGCTCGTATTTGCAACAGGTGTATAACTTGGGTTGACGTTGTTTATCTTGCTGTGTGCACCTAAATCGGAATGTATGTATGCATACTGCTAGGTGCTTCTTTCTGAAGCAAGTTTAGGTTCGGATACACAGGACGAGTATTTTGGAGAATAGAGCAGTATATTTGGTCTGCAAATCATTGTCATTGCCTGAGAGAAAGTTAATGTTGCAGTACAAGAGTACTCATGTCTGCTTGTTTTCTTCTGCTTTGTTTTTTGTAACATTAATTGATTTCAAACTTCCGTTCTGTACTTTATTGGAGTGTACTATACGCAAATATATTTGCCCTTGACTTACAAATGTACATCTTATATTAAATTAACATTCCATACAACATACAGCTGGAGGTTTACTGGCGCAAAGAATACACAAGTTACAGAAACTTTCTCTATGTTGCAACAGCACTGCTGTGCTTATAAATAAATTATAAAAAAATGAATATCATATGATATAAATATTATATAAAGCTTTGGTGGTGTGGGGAGCAAGGGCCGTGTGGATCTGCTGGACATTCTCTGCTCTGTGTGTGAGATTACTATGTGCTACGTATGCATCATGCGCCATGTTGTACTGCAAGCTCTTGTCCTGGTTCATCGATAATTGTTCTTGATAATTGATGCGTTTTGGCACACCTTGACCTTTCACTCCCACTCAGCCTACTTTCTTGGTAGGCTTCCACAAATCCACTACCCGCAGGAGCCGCACCTTGTACAACTGAAAACAGGGCTGGGGTGTGTTGCTGTTTACATATTTACTAGGTGCTAGCCTTATGTTCCTATCAGAATATTCACTGCTATAAAGCACTGTGGAGTGTGATAAAATGCATTTGTTATCATGCAGTCGGTGTGGATTCACAGCCCAGTTATGACTCTCAGTTATGACCATGTGTAAAGTTGAACAAAGTAGTAACCCACCTCTGGTATTTAGTCATGATGCATGACTTCACAGTACACTTTATGTGGGGCTATATGTGGTACATAAGGACCCTTGGGAAATATGGGCATTTTAGACTTTAAAGTGCCATATGAATGTGTCCCTAAGGAGGCATAATGTAACAGTTTAAGTATGGAACAGTATTTTCACAGTACTTTAGCACTGTTCTGATTACGTTTGTTAAAGTGTCTCCATGAGCAGGAATAGGAGTTCTGTGTAGATTGAGTTCTGCTCTGACTGTCCCTTTAAACTCATAAAATGATAGAGCCCATCTGAAAAATTGTCCTTTGTGAACTGACTACTAACAAAGGCAATACAGTTCCACAGAAATTATTGTAACATAGCAGAAATGCCACATTGAACTCCAATGCTTTTGACAGCTAGAGCTATGGCAACAGCAAAACCTCTGTTGTTGTTGTTGTTGTTGTTGTTGTTGCTAGAGTGGCCAACTTTGGCTTACCTTACTGCTATCAGTTCTGCTGTCAGTACAGTGTGAATTTCTATAACATCGCCATGATTGCAAGATGTTACTAAAAAAATTTAATCAGTTAAGTGGAAGTGTCTGTATTTATGTTATTTCGGGACTTGCACACCTAGTAACAAAAAGGCAAACAAATGCACCATTTGTGGGTGGTGTAGCATTTCATGGCATAGCTCAGTTATTGGCAGTTGGACCTTGTACTGGAAACCACAGTCAGGCCTCTGGGAGTTATATTCAATTTGCCAGTTCTTGGCATACTGTTCCTAAAAATTAAATAAACAAATAAACCTTTGTTGCCAGAGCAAAACATTATGAGGATATCCTCATTTTTATATGTGTACTGTATAAGTAGATGAAAAATTATGTTCTGAAAATGTAAAATGAAAGTCATGTTCATCCTGAAAGGGTGTGGTAGCCAAGTTCTGGACACACCTTTTGGCTTCTGCTCTGAATGGGCTTTTGCTGAAAGGATTGTAACATATTGTTCCTGGCAGATTTTATAGTCACAATTAAGGAAAAACAATGTAACCGCTGAACTACATTCTCCAGCACACCCACATATTACAGTTTTGGCATTTAGCAGGTTCTCTTATCCCCAGCTTCACTTTTTTAGCATAAAACCCATTTATGCAGCTGAATATTTTCAGAGAATTAATACCTTCCTCGGAGGCACAATGGCATTTCCAACAGGGACTCAAACCTGCAGCTTCAGACATGAGGCTAATCCCCAACCTGTTGTTTTACACTACTGCCTCTTCTGTGTTTGAGCCTGTGAGAAATCCAGGCTGATTGTGGGTGAAATGAGTGCCCTGTTTCTGCAAATGTAACTGGAAGCTGCGCGTGTTAGCTTGTGTTTTTTATCCAGCACACATGTACGCAGTAAGGTGATCCCTGCGGGCCCTGTCCCATGTACTCACCGTGGTCCTGTGTGACTTTGCCACACGGATAGACATTGGCAGCTTGCTGAGGGAAGGGCCAGCTGACTCTGTCTCTGGATAGCACAGATTCCACACCATAGTGGGATGAGGAATAGCTCTACAGCCTACCTCAAGGGCAACAGCTCCTTGTTAGTGTGTTTGTGCTGACAAGTTTGTGAAGGAAGTGTAAGTGAAAATGTGTCTTGACTGTGCAAATATGCGTATGTATGTACTTGCATGCGCACGCGCATGTGTGTGTGTGCGCGTACAATTTCGCCATGCTTCAGGATTTCTGATTCGCTTCAATTAACTAATAACTGCATGTGTGTGCTTGTGTTTGCTGATGAATTTGTGTGGATATAAAAGTGTTGACCTTGCGTATGCTTGACCAGAGTCACCTACTGCGTGTACATGTGACACTCACCAATGCACTTGATAGGGCAGTCCAAAAATAATAGGATGTGTATGTGCCTGATGCATATTAGAACAGTACTGGTCATGCAAACATCTCTTTTTTTCCAGCAATGAAGAACATTTCTTAAAAGCCTGCAAGCTCATTTTTATGCTTACCCACCATTTATCTTCATTGCAAAATGTTTGGACCAAATGTATCAGTGGTAAATATATAAAAGAATCCAGAAGATCTCGTTGTTGGGCCCTCCTACTGTAATCCCCTTCCACATGTTTCTGCCTGTGTACAGTCTGACCTTTATGTGCATGCAGAAAGAGATGAAACACTGTTGCCTCTGGGGTAACACCCTGATTTACAGTCAAGGTAAACTTTGATAGACATAAATAATGCTGCAGATGTCAGATCCTTTCATTGGTTTATCCCACAGTCGAAGACCAACACACAAAACAGCATCAATCAGCTGTGACAGGGATAAGTGTTTTTCTTTGAAATAACACTTTCAACAAGATGTTTGCAGATAGCGTACACCTCATTAGAAGCTCTTGTTTAGAATGCGCTAAGTATGGTAAGCCTCCCTGTATGCTGTGCTATGCTTCAAATAGATACTGATAAGGCATTAGCTCTAGTTCCATGAAACTGATTAAGGTGGGTGGGGGAAATATGAACCACATCACGGCCGCAGTTGAAGATTACATTAGGCCTTACGTGTATATTTACATGTGTTGTAGATTTCTGTCATTCTCCATTGCCGCAAAATCAGTCAAAGGAGAACCTTCCTTTCTCTGTATAAAAGGAACCCAATCAGAAGTATTTCCCTGATCGTGTGCACCTCACTGTAATGAGCTGTTATTCTGAATGTGGAAGTGGTGTACCTTTTTGAGTTTCAGTGTGTTGTCTACATCACGTTTAGCTGATGCTTTATCCAAAGTGACCGTTGATTAGACTAAGCAGGGGACAATCTGCCCAAGGAGCAATGTGGGATTAAGGGCCCTGCTCAAGGGCCCAACAGCTGTGTGGGTCTTATTGCCGGCAACCTTGCGGGTCCTTGTCATGTACCTTAGCCTACACTGCAGGCTGTTGCACGGTGGTGTGGAGCAGGTAATTGCAGTGTTCCCCTGTGTATTCCAGTGAATGAGCTTATTGATAGCTGAGACTCTTCTTAAAGTAGGATTTCTTCCCTGTAATCCATTTCATGCCAGGATTTAGGCTTAGTACTTAATTGTTTACTGCATTTGCCATTTCAAAACTTTTGCATTTCAATTGCACTACAAAAAATAACTGCATAAACAAGCCTTTTAGGCTTGGAGTAAGGCCTAGATATATATTTTTTCCAAGAAGAAAATATTAGCTTGTTTAAATTACTGTATGCTTGACAAGTGAAATTGTATTACCCCATTGGCAAATCTTGAAATGACTCATAATACCTCACTGGCAATATTTCTTGGCTTATTTATTTAAAAAGTCTCTAAAATACTAGACTAAAATACTTGTTTTTGTTTTTTTGCTGTGTGCTCTGGTTTTACTACTTTTTTCATTCATTCATATGCTTCTGGCCACGTGACAGTTTGAATGTCAGGCGCACACAGACATAAATCAGTTATCATGTGGCTCAAAAGGTCGACTTGGTTGGTGTGTGATGAGGTGCGGTCATCCCAGTTGACTGAAACCCTTCCATCCCAGTTTGCAAGGCTATAACCAAATGTGTCTTGCCAGTCAGGGCCGCAAGCCACAGTCGGAACTGACATGAACTGGCTTCTTTAACAAGATTAGCCGCACTGCAGCCCCGAGGTTGTGTTTGATGGGATATTTTTAGAAAGCAGCATGGATCCACTTGTCACTTTTACAGCAACCAAATTGTTGATGTAGAAAACGTATATTAGGGAATTAAATTATTTTGGATAGATCACTTTAAATTACAAGAGTGAAGAACTGATTTCTCTCTTAAGTTACCTGACTATGCTAGTTTTGAGTGACTTAAGACCACATGATTGTGATCTGGCCACTTACTGTATATAGAGTAGACATCAAATGGTGAACATTAAAGGCCTAGTGATTTGGTACAATTATGTTTTGCCAAATCACTGTTGTATGTCTTATAAAATGTAGAATCAAGGTTGGGCAGTTCCAGTCCTGGAGGGCTGGTGTGTATGCAGGTTTTTGTTTCCACCAATTGCCCTTGCTAAATGAGCAAATTGGCTTCACACATCACAACTGGCTCACTTAGATCGCAGTAAAAAAATCATATATATTTAGGGACACAAAAACTTTGGCTGTCATTCGTGTGCCTATTTAGAATGTAGCTAAAATGTCAGATGGCATAAATGCTAGGGCTAATGAAGTCCTTAAGGCCAGAAGTTGGCATGAAAACCAGAAATGGATACATTGCCCACCGCCGATGTAATTGGATATTTACTGAATGACTAATTAACCTGATTTAAAATGATGTAACTAATTTTCAGTATTGTCTGCTTTGATTTGAGTTGAACCTAGTAATGTAACATGAGTAGCGTTCACTCAGCATTTTCATATGTAGGGACTGTGCGGGCTGCTGATTGTCCATGCACTGTGATAACACAGTACAGTAGCATGCACAGCCAGGCTCTCTCACCATCTGAAGAGACTGAGCCTTCTGATTAAGCACTGAGCTCAGCCCAGTGAATGGAGAGCCCCATTAGCACACTATTCTAGTCACTCAATGCTCTGGGGGTCTGACACAGAAAAGTACAGGTTTGCATGTGTATGGGAGTGTGTGTGTGTGTGTGTGTGTGTGTGTGTGTGTGTGTGTGTGCGTGAGCATGTCTGCTTTTCCAACAGTATTTTGTTTGAGTGCGTTAAAGTGCTGTAGTGGCAATTTATTCCAGAGCCACTTAGCTCGCTGACTAGTAGAGTGTTTTGAGTCCGTGTATTTTAATCCAACCATATGTTTGCACATTTTCGGAGATTTGCTATCATTAAACAACAGCTAGCAGTTGTTAGTTCGAGCTACTCACGAATCCAGGGTGGGAGACATGAGATCGGTGCATGGCGGTTTATTCGCAAAAACAGAATCTTCAGTGTCCAATACAAGTTGTAAACAAACAAAAGTTAAAGTAAATCTATTTATTTATTATAGCATAACGACGACGACGTTGATGACGGTGACGGTCAAAAAACTTTTTCACTCCACACTAGACAGCTTCCTTCTACCAACTAAACTTTGCACACATGATATTATACACGGGCGCAGTAACAATTAGGCACTTGTAGAAATCAAACAAACTAAACAGCATGCATAGCTAAGCATTTGACTATTTAGATACTAAATTACTTAGAACTGATTATTATACACCATAACCAATATAACCAATAGAAAAATATTGCAATATCCATCCATCCATCCATTATCTTAACCCGCTTATCCTGAACAGGGTCGCAGGGGGGCTGGAGCCTATCCCAGCATACATTGGGCGAAAGGCAAGAATACACCCTGGACAGGTCGCCAATCCATCGCAGGGCACACACACCATTCACTCACACACTCATACCTACGGGCAATTTAGACGCTCCAATCAGCCTAACCTGCATGTCTTTGGACTGTGGGAGGAAACCGGAGTACCCGGAGGAATCCCACGCAGACACGGGGAGAACATGCAAACTCTGCACAGAGAGGCACCGGCCGACAGGGATTCAAACCCAGGACCTCCTTGCTGTGAGGCGGGAGTGCTACCCACTGCACCATCCGTGCCGCCTAAATATTGCAATATTCATAACCAAAATCTTACAATACAAACTGAAACGGTGATCATATTAACAGTAATCACTTACAAGTGCTGTTTGTTTTGTTTGGTCACAGTTTTTACAGTGTACTGTATTTGTGATGCATTTGCTTTGGTTTTCTGTGCGGTCTTGTTGGGAGTCATCCCTGTAGAGGGCGCCAGGACACCTAACGGGTTGTTGTGAAGGAAGGACAGAATGAGACGGGGTGTGAGCTGTCTGTGTTCTAGTGATTTAAGGAATCACTGTACTGCTCTTTCAGTTATATTGGTATGCCTGTATGTTTTATTGTGCATAGAATCTCCTGGCAGGGCCTTCCAGTTGTTGATTAGTATCCAGTATATATTTTATTTTTTGTGTTTCAGTGTCTACACAATCCTATATTTTTTACTCATCCTCGGATTTCCTTGATAGACACTTATGATGGCATTGGGTACAAGGCTTTTACATTTGTGGCTTAACCTTCCTCCTGTGAACTGTGAACTTTCTCCAGTTTTTTTCAGTTAGCTCTATTGAGAATTGGTCAACGTGGAAGCAATAGATACTTATGTCGTAACTGAATACATTATTTTTATTTGTTGTTACGCATTCAAGCATGACATGCAGATGTTTCGTGTAATGTTATGTGTAAATATGAAAATAATTCAGCAGGTGGTGTCAGCCCTCTCTATCACATTTAAAAGACAAGAGATAATATATGAGGTTTAATTCCATTTAATTATATTGTACAGTACATTCTTGCCACTTGCTCTACTTTGATATTTGTTTTACTTTATTAAAAAAACATGACAATGAGCTGAATAATCCATCTTCTTATGCAGGCAATTTCCCTTCATTGTAGTATCTTTCTTTTAAAGAACTCTTTTTCCGTAGACAATATAGGGCTAAACAATAGTACATTTTGTAAAATAAATGCACTACAAAGACAACATTGATAATTTATTTCAGAAATAAATGATAACCAAACAAAACAAAACCAACAAAAAAGCAGTTATCCCCAGTCCTAATCCTGGAGAGCAGGATTTTTGGTTTTGGTTTTTGGTTTTGCAAGAAACCAGGTGACCTGAGTTAGCCTTGTAAACAGCAGCTTTAACTGGTCAATTGCTGTGCTACTCAACAGCATGAGCCGGCAGACCCTGCGGCTCTCTAGGACCTGGACTGAAGACCACCGGTTTAACGGCGGAATTTCCACCCCTTCTATTTCCAGCGCTCAAACCACCGCCGGGTGGCTTTGCAGTCCCTCCCCCTGCTCTCCTGAGCCCTCGGCCTCACACTGTAGTGCTGTGACTGTGACTGTGTTCCATCCTCTCTCCCCCCCCAGAGCTCAGCCATGCTCTCCAGATCCTCTGGGTGATCCCCCCTCTGTGGAAGTATGGCATCCGAGAGAGAGGACCCCCCAACGGAAACGGGGCCCATCCCGCTGGACATCGACAATGTCCACATGCTGCTACAAGGTCAGTCTGCGGAGGTGTAATTTCTGCAAATGACTACATTATCAGAGGGGGAACGCGCTCCCTGCCACCGCTGTGGGATCCGTGCCATGTTTTCCATAATGCAGGCTGCTGTGGAATGGAATCAATGGAATCTTCATGCTTTGATTTTTTGTTTTGTTATTTATGAGAGAGATAAGTGAAACTGTATTTATATGTTTAAATGTTTCATCAGCTGGAATGTAATTGCTGTTTGCAGAGCGACATGAGGCTATTTAAAGCCCCTGAGTTGTATATGAACAGACAGAGGTCACTACAATGGAAAGAATGAAATTGTCGACAAGGGTCACGTACAGCACCGTTTTATCTTCCCGGCAGAGGGTCTACAGTAACATGCTCTCATTGGTCTTTGGCAGATGTAGCACTGGTGTAATCATTCATAGCACTGAACGGACTGTCATCATAAACTCAAGAAGTGCTTTCAGAGGACACTGCAGTCAGAGCTCAGGGGCTGTTGACATCAGGGGTCTGTGAACTAGGACACCAGCCTGCAGTTAGCTTGGTGGCAGATTCAAGCAAATGTCATACATGAGATCATTTTATTTTCGTGTTTAGGAGCCTTTGCACCATCCATCTAGTCATGCCTGTATAAACAGTGCTGACCCAGTCCTGTTGAAACTTGGGAGTTTTCTCTGGGACATGGGCAGATTAGTGTTATTTGTCGAACTGTAAACCATTCTTGGACGCTAAGTCATTTATAAAGGCACTCATTCAGAGGGGGTGGGAGAATGGCTTACTGTGATACATGTTAGAGTAAAGGAGCGAATGTGAGCCATGTGAGAGTGAGAATGTCAGTCATGTATCTTTGATTTCACTGTGTCTGAGGTTTCCACTGTGATAGCCTATCTGTGTGTAATGATAAAACACACAGCAGCAGTGCTGGGGATTAGGCTTTGAGTATCCACTTGCAACTCTTTTTGAAGGTTTGGTTTTATCCCATTTAAATATGTTTTGAGTACTTAAGTTCAAGCTACCCTTTTGCTTTTATGTTAAAGGTGATAACTTGAAAGTTGCTGAAATGAATGTAAAATGTTTAATTGAAACAAACAAAACCAAAACAAAAGTCATTTATTAATGTATTCCCCCAGAGAATAAGATTTGTTGGTCTGTTGCACAGTTAAAAATCTAATACCATAAGTAGCTGGAACCTGTTATGTACTGTTATAATCTGGCATTTGATTTTGTATTGTGTGTGTGTGTGTGTGTGTGTGCAGGTGTGTGCGTGTGTGTGTGTGTGTGCGCGCGCCTGTGCGATTGTGAGTTTTAATGTTTATACATTTGCTGACCATATCTTAACACGATGGCATAGTGACTGAAGTGAAGAAGTAAGAGCTCATTACCATGGAGCTCAGAGACTGTGGGTTGTTGATGTACCCTTGAGCAATGCGTTTAACCTAAACTGATGTAAGAAGGTCAATAATTCGCCTGAATTGTTCTCTATGAATGTCCAACTGCTTACATGGATGACATATACAGTAAAGACTACACTTCATAAGACTCTCTGGGCGAGGATATCTGGTTAGTAAAACCATAACATAACAATCAATTGTTTTGAAGAAATCAGAAGATGTTGAAAAATGCAGAAATCTATCTTCCAAATTTACTGTTTATGTTCTGTGTTCTTGGAAGCCATACTCGAGGGTCGTAAACTGTGCTATTTCTGGCACCTGACTGGCTCCCCTTTACCCTTATTTAGACATGTGTTAGGTCTTTGTGGTTGTATTTGTACTGTGTCTAGCTATGCAGTGCCCAGATGTTGTACTTAATGTGGGTCTTCTGAGGGCTGGCAGAGATGTCAGTCTGCTTTCAAATGATGACTGTAGTCTGGGTTTTCTTCACTGCTTTTATTTGGTCGTAATGAGTACCAGGAAAAAAATGATTTCTATATTCAGTGCCTACCCCAGTTTCCATTTGATTGTGCTTCCCAGTGAAAAGACAGATTTCAAAACAGAGGTTATTTGAATAGTAGCTTGACCCGAGGAGAAAAAATTCATAGTCAAATATAAAACTCAACTCAAAAAATATGACTTTACCATTGTTACATTTTCTCCAGCTGCTCCCAAAAGAGGTAATCACAGTACTTGACTGCAGTGTATAGCAACATTGTAGTTTGACGTGCATATACTTGCAGTACTCACACATATTTCAAGGATTTAAGCTCCTTTTTAATAGCGCTTAACCCCTTAAGTGGAACGGTGAGGGTTTATCATTCATTCCTTTTTTCAGGGCACAATTTTCAATCACTATGGAAACAGGATATACCTTTTGAAAGCGCTAAAACTTAAGGTTCTATCTGTATAACCAATTTTAAGATGCCATTGCTTTAGCGACAAACATTCCTTATTTTGTACCATGTGATTGGTAAAACAAGTGTGGGGACCTCGCCTTCTCCGCATTTTTGGAATACACATACTACAATAAATAAGGTAATGTCAGTGTCCTTTTCACAACAAGTGTCCAGTGGACCAATTGCAAAAAATGTACTAACTCAGAGAAAAGTTGATAGAACATCCATTTACTTTGGCCTTGTATATTTCTACAAAAGTACTTGTACACAGAAATGCTATTATCTGGTCTCTGACCAGTATTTGTAATGTTGTTGCAGAGAAAATGCATTACCCCCATCTGTATGTAAGACAATCCTGTATAATTTCAGCTCTTCAAAGAACCAACTATGGGCATGTTATTGAAGTGATGACTAAAAAGCATTACTGCTAATGACATTACATTTCTCCCACATTGTGTTTCTCAGCGTACCAGTCAAACCTACAATAGCCATCTTCTTTCACTGTGTTTGAGCTTATCTAATTTTGTTTGAGCAATATTTGGAGTAATTCTGCCTCTTGGACAACAAACCGCCAAGAGTTACTTTTATAAGAGACCTGGATTATGCCTGTAGTCAAAAGGGTTCAAGAATAGTAACCATTTTCTTTGGGTATGGCATTTATAGGCTTGTATCAAGAAAAGAGGCGATACTTAAGGGGTTAATGTTGACCCAGCAGAGATGTAACCAGGCCTTTTCCTGACATGAAACGGGTCTTTGGTGCTCCCCATCATTGGGGAGACGGATATTGGGTCCTCCCACATTGGTCGCATTAAACTGTGTCTCTCTCCTTTTTTCTGCTTTGGAAATGTTTTTTAAGTTTTGCTTTGATTAATTATTTTGTGAGTTTTGCTTCGGTGCCCACCAAAATTTCTCTACACAAGAAAAACCCTATTCAAGGCCTGCATTTCGGGCCAGTTTTGCCGACGCAGATTAAACCTAGTCCTGGACTAAATTCAGTTTTGAATGTTGATTAGTTGGTTTAGTCCAGGACTAAACTTAATCTGTGTCTGTGAACCCTGCCCATAGTGTTCTAACTGCCCCACACTGTCTGCAGTACAGAGTGAGGGTGTAACTGGAGCAGGCCCCCTGGGGAAATATCACGCTATGATACTCAAAGGCAACAAGTCTGCAAGGGTAAATACTCCATGAACCACAACATAATGTACCATAATACAGTTGATGTTTGCAACTATTCATCTGCATAGAGTATCACATACTCCCTTTTCCCCCCTCATCCTTTTTTTCCTTCTTCTGATTGTAACAGTAATAGCAACCTTCTGCCTGTGATAGTGTTTCATGTATGAATTCATTAAAACCATGAAGATGAAATAGTGTAACGAAAAAAAGGTTCAGATATCAAGTGACTGTAGAGACGTAGATGGGGAATTTCTGGTTAGATGATGGTAAATTACCCCTTTGAGTGTTACATTTTAATCACCAAAACCTCATTCTTGAATGCCGTCTACTGTCTTGGCATTATGCAGTTCCTCAGAGCATTGGGCCATATTAGGATATGGACATATTCCTGTATGCATACAGTATATGAATTTGTACACATACTTTAATAAATAATAGTCAAATAATAGTCATTTGAGCAAAATATTACATATAACCCCAAAACGCTCATACTTGAACACATATTCACATTCACCTTGTGCAGCCACTGCAGATAAAAAAAATCAAAGACAAAGGATAATTGAGGATTAAACTTGGCATTTCAGAGTTCTGATTATCTGATGTATAATAAAATCCAAGATCTGAAAAGTTATATTTTCCTTCCCTTTTCATTTAAAAGTCATTGTTTGCCACCTATTTAAATAATAACCCAAAAAGCCATCCGCTCATACTTATACTAAGGCTAATCCCAAGGCTTCATATCTCTGAAATCTGTTTTCATTTTGTAGAAGTGCAGATTCACAGAAAGTGATTGTGATACAATCTTATTATCGGTTCGTGAATTTCCAAATTAACAGTAATATCTGAAATACAGAGAGTAGTCAAGGGTTCTGAGGAGTGGCAGAAACAGATCAAACATGCTTTTCCATTAGAGGAACAAATGTAAGAAGTATGTGCATGCAGAGTGGCCTTGGAAGGAGGCAGTAGAGTGATGTAAGCAGGAGTTTGTGACACCTTAGACTGGAAAGTCTTGGTTTCATGGGGGGAGGGGGAGGGCTGAGGTGATAGCATGGGAAATCTCTGCAAGAACGCAGTGCTAATTTAGCTGCTGAGTGATAACCAGGTTGTGCTCATCAAATCAAGTGGTACTAAATAAATGATTTATTGAAACCATTAAATCTTTATGATATTTAATGAGCTTGTATTTTGCATAGTGTGTTTTATCCTCTACAATTATTAATTCATTCTCATACCTCTTTTTTTAAGAGAATTGAAGTGGAGCCCTGTCGTGAGAGAGTCTATGTGGGATATGGGTCAAGGTTGGAGGCTCATAATGGCACTATGCACAGCAATAAACAGTTTCCATCTTTGAGTGGATGCCCAGAGCAGTTGTATTGGCTGAAATGTTTTTTTTATCTGAAATGTTTGCTATAATAGACACTATTGATGCTATTTTGCCTGGTTGGCAGTATATCATAATGTACCCTCAAGGAAGGTGCTTAACTTGAATTGCTTCAGTAAAAACCCAGTAAACATTGTGTATGATATTATTGTAGATAAAATCATGTCATCTTTCTCATTTACTCTGGATAAAAATGTCTGCTCACTGCTTGGAATATATTCATCTCTATATGCTAGTCAGTTTTATGACATAAGGGTACTGTAACTGTGCAAAATGTGTAAAGATGTGTGCATTGAGATTTCTGGGGTAACTAAAGACCATATTCATGGTACACCTTCTGTTGTGCTTGAAATGACAAGCCTCAATTAATCATTAATTGTGAAGATGAAGTCAAACTCTGTGATACAGGGAATTGTGTTGTTTAGATTCTTGGCAGATTTAGACTAATTGAGTTTTATGGCATTTTATATTGCTGTTGGTAATTGGCACAGTGAATGGGCTGAGTGATGTAAATACTTTTGAGGCTTTAACTGCATTGTCATATTGTCACACACAGCAGTACACACATACAAGGGGGGCGACGTGGCTCAGGCAGTAAGAGCAGTCGTCTGGCATTCGGTGGGTTGCCAGTTCGATCCCCCGCCCGGGCTGTGTTGAAGTGTCCCTGAGCAAGACACCTAACCCCCTAATGCTCCTGACGAGCTGGTCAGGGCCTTGCATGGCAGCCAATCGCCGTCGGTGTGTGAGTGTGTGTATAAATGGGTGAATGGAGAAGCATCAATTATACAGCGCTTTGGATAAAGGCGCTATATAAATGCCTGCCATTTACCATTTACATCTTCATATCTTAGTTCCATAGAGTTATAGACAGTTAAGTACAGGGTGTGCTCTTGTCATTGATGGGGCAATTTGGCACATTGGATTTTTCAACAAATAAGAACACAACCAAGTAATTCTGAATATTTTTATTTATTTAATTTTTTTATTCAAAACCAAATATGACTTCATTAAAGGTGGGGCCAGATCTGGGAGGTGCTTTGTCCGCCAACTGCAATTATCAGTGGCAAACCTCTGCGACCGTCAACAATCCCCATGACTGGTTAGGGGGATTGCGAAAGTACACTTTATTCTCTCCTTTACGCGGTACAAAAATATAATTTTGAACATTTGTACCTAAAAACATCTTATTACTTAAAATGTGAAGTGCCATTTGTTTACTTTCGAAGGTGAACAAGAAACCTATCCTCACCTCAGATTGATGTGATTTTTACCACATGTAAATAGGAAGTTTACCTCAGAATGTGAGGTCACAAAAAATTGCGATTACATTTTTGAGGTTGTGCCTCTTGTTTTGGAGAAATTAACAATGTGACAACTTATCCCGCTCTCCCCTACATTCTCTCCCACCAACCTGCGTAATCCATGGCAGAACACTCACCACTCATTGGCTGTGCTGGAGAGATAAGGAATAACATATACACTTTATGCTCGCCCTGATCAGAATGGTGGCCATTAACATGCAGGTTTTCATGATGATAGAGCTTCCTATACCCAGAAAGCTTTTTATCTCCACTGAGACTTGGGTCTTAGTTTTGATGGGGCTATTTGATCTGTTGGTTTTGCATTTCATGGAAGAACTGTCTGAAAATAGAGCAGAGAATCACTTGGCTCATGACATGGCCACATTACCTCAGCGTGCAATGCAGATTGCAATTTCACACTTAATGGTGTAGAGGGAGCTAGAGCTCTGTGACGCACAATCTGTGCTGTGTTTATTGGGCGGGATTCAGGCTTGTTTACATCAAAGCGGTGTGTAGACACACTACTACAAACTACTTCTGTCACATCCCTTCCCAGGCCGATGTGCGAATATGGCCTGTATAGTTTTTACTCAGTGCGAAGAAAGCTGACCCAACACTTTATGTCCCAAGAAAGCCTTCCCGTGGCCGCTGTGATGACGGTTGCTTGATGCGCTTGATGTGTGGGAGGCGGAATCACAGAATCACACACTAACTGGGTCATAGCCTCTCTTGTCTGGGCCTGCAAGGCCTGTGTGGGCGGGGCAACCTTACTCTCCTGCTTCCAGAACCTGTGGGACAGGTGGTGTATTGGAAACTCTGCTTTCACTCCTTATTCATCAAAACGGGGCAGCGTGAATCACTTTGCACTTTTCTTCTTCTTTTGTTTTTCAGCTTGTACTGTAGTTCTAATAATTCGCGCAAGCATAACAGGTCAAATCGATTTACTGTCATACATGGCAGAAGACTGTTTTTAAGCACTGTGTTTATGAGCGGTTTGTGCTCAACATGCACCACCATTCTACGATTTCGGCTTAAACAAAGGAAGGCAACCGGTCGAGTGATCACACTGGGCTGATTTATATTCTTGTCATGGGTGAGTAGTGCAAACTGCAATATTTTGTCTGCTTGACTATAGCTACAGTATGTGTGCAGCATCAAGAAACATCAGGATAAACTGCAAAAACTGTAGTTTGGTTGTATAGAAACACTCAAAGCCAATGATATTACAGATGATTATTTTGGTTCTGTGACAGTGTAATTTGTGATTTACACAGTTGCATAGGGCACATTGTTATCTAACTTTGTTTTATGATTGATTATTTTGGTATATTATCTATGTGTAAAGTATGTGTGTCTGTGTGTGAGCATGCACATGTCTGTATCTCTATGTTTGCTTGTGCATGTGTGTTGTTGATTTTGAGAACAAAGCTTTAGGGTACAGTAGCTTACTATGTGATTTTGTACATTTCTTTGTTCATTGCATCAGGAAAATCATGCCAAGTATTATCAGCCAGCATCTGTCATTCTAAATGTGACTAAACCTCAAACGCATTAAGAAAAGTGAAGAAATAGGGATAGAATACAAATAGAATCTACAATATAGAATATAGTTTCAAGAAACAAATTTGATTTAGCACTGTGTTTGGATGAAATAAAAGCAGTGAAACTGTCTAGATATGGTTTGCCGAAAGCAGCGTGCACATAGCATATCTTGTTTTTCTGCTCATTTGTGTTCTTGCAAACCGTGAACGTGTCATACAATCAGATGCCGGCCTGCTATTCTTCTAAAGTCTGAGTCATCAGGGCCTTACATCAAGGTTCCAAATTGAGTTATCTGTGTAAGTCATTTAAAGGTCAAAACACTTTCTTGTGTGCTTTATGTGTAAGATGGAACTAACCCGGGTTGGAAAAATAGATTAATTCTCATTTCATATGAAGCAATGAACGTGGTTCTGTGAAATTGAGTGGATGTGTATTTCGAGGGGGTGCTATTGCTGTTTCTGTGGTACCTCCTAGAACACCCTGGCCCTCTTGGCCCTGACCGTGTTTGAGTCACACTTGGAGCACTTCCTGGTGTTTAACATTAGCCCCTGCCCAGAGTCCAGTCTCCAGCCTGTGTGCAGAAGGAGAAGCCTTCTGGATGATCGGCGAAAATCCCTGAGGTGGCAATGAGCCTGTCCATTGATCACCTTGGAGCTCTGGGATCCGTGCTGAAAGTGCGCTGGGAATAGGCCTGTATTTGGAGCAGATAGCTGAGGGTTTAAAGATTGCTTTTAGGTGAGGGTTCAGGAAGAATCTGAGGAAAATGAACAGGGAGGAACACCCATGGTCCGGCATTCTTTGTACCGTTACTGACTGTCATTTGGACAGTGGTAAGTGGACTTTCCCGGCTTATGTTCTCTGTATGAAAGCCTTTTGTATGCTGGCTGTAAACATAATTTACAAGAGTATGAGCGTGCCACTTTTAATGATGACTGTTTTTCAGAAACTGGAATTTGGATGGAAGCATCTTTATTTATACATTTTCAAATACTGTGTTGGAAAAAACCTATTTGTATATTCATTTAAAATATATAAATATATATTTTATACATTTTCCGTCCAATGTTGGGCTGATTATATCCCGTTAACATCCTAATTTGAAATATCTAATTCCTATTTGTAGCTGCGTTCTCAGTCACTTCTGGAGGGTGATGACATAAGTGCCCCTCCTCCTCCTCGTAGTGCCACCAGCCTGCTTCCTTTCACACTGCACAGCTTAACCTGCATAGATTTGCATCAGAGGAAGACTTCTCATAATGCACCATGCAGTCCATGCCTGATCAGCAGGGATCACTAGAGAGCGATAAAACATGGATCTAAAAATCTAAACTCTCCCCGTACCCTGGGCAACACAATTATGAGCAAACCAAAGCAAAGCATACTTATTTCTATTAAACACATTTATAGATCTTTCAGTGTACGTGTTGTGTCTTCGGTATTGTATACACCTACTTGTCTTGTTTGGAGTATTTGATTCTAGAGGTTCATTCAATGTCTGTCTTCCATAGTGGAGCAGGAGCAAATTCAGAAGAGAACTTTCACCAACTGGATCAATGCTCAGCTTGCAAAGGTGAGTCCAACGCATAAACCAAACATAACTGTTAGAAATAACCATTTATGCATTCCTTTTCTGTAATGTTATTAATTCAGATACAGGAAAAACAATGAGCCAGGCTGAATGGCCCTATTGTCAGCAGTACACCATTTACATTGTTGTTTTCTTTTGCTATTTCTCAGCAGGAGTATAATGCAGCTGCTTTAACTTTTACAAAAAATCAGAAATTAGCTTTTTATGTCTGGACCTAGTTTTAATAAATAAAACAAAAACAATGCTAATGAACTTATGCATAGACACTAAATTAGTATGATAATATATGAGACAACAAAAAGCTCTGGTAACAGTTCTGTACCACTTTGTACTGAGTAAAAAGAAGATAAACAGTGGAAAATATGCAAGTCAGGCCATTCCCTTGAACACAGAGCCCAGCCCACAGACACTTCCAGCTGGGCCAGGACAAACAGAGGTTACCCTGGTCTTCTTCTGCACTCCTGGCAAATGCACATGAACCAAACTGTTCCTGTCCCACTGGTGCTGTGGCTCTCTGAGCGCGTGATGGGGGCCTGTAGTAAAAATAGAGCTCTGGTAGCAGGAGGTGCAGACAGACAGCAACAGGAATCTCCCTCTGAGCCTCCCCCCTCCCCCAAGTTGGCAAAGAGCAAGGACACTGCTTATAACATGACCCTGCTCCACTGTAACCCTTTCAGTGCGGATAGCTTCAGATGGACAAGCGTGCGTGAGAATAATACTCCCATTACAGCACAGCTGAAACCACTTTGTGGTGTATCACCTACAAGGAAATAGCCTCCAAAGTGTTCTGGCCCATGCAAAGTACGTTTGACATATTACTGTCATACAAAACTAGGAGTGACTCAAATTCCAGGTGTTGAGGGAGTCCCATTTGTCTCTAAGCGATTATTCCTTCAGTCACTATCTTAACTGGTGAAATATAAAGGGTAATGAGTGAAAAGTGTCCATCTTCAGTATAGGTTAGCATGCCCTGGTGATGGTCATCTGGTGATGTTGGTGTTTGTTGCTTGCCCTGGTGGCAAGGCTATTGCAAATGGCTGCGGTCTCTTCTCCTTCTCAGAGGAAGCCCCCCTGTGTGGTGCGTGACCTGTTCCGTGACTGCCGGGATGGGTCACTGCTCCTGGACCTGCTGGAGGTGATGAGTGGTCAGCGCATGGTGAGTGCTGCCTTCCCTCACACCCACAATGCCCCATCACTTTCTTTCCTCTTCTCCTTGTTGCCACGTGACCTTTACCATCCTTCCCACAGAGTCGGGAAAGAGGCCGAGGCGTGTTTCAGCACCGGAGTAACATCGAGTCTGCCCTGTCCTTCTTGCGGAAGAAATCGGTGAGAGTTTCAGCCAGGGCCCGGGTCCCAGAAACTGAGAGAGTGGGGCTCAAGATCATTGCTCATACTGTGCACGTTTGATAGTTTGTGTATCTATACAGTAGCACAATAATGATGCTCAGCTCATATGTCAGGAAGATGAGTTTTTCCATTGAGCTGTCCATCTTGCTGACTTGTGTTTACGCAGATCAAGCTGGTCAACATCAACATTCCGGACATCATCGATGGCAAGCCTTCCATCATCCTGGGTCTGATATGGACAATCATTCTACACTTCCACGTGAGTGTCTCCTTCATGTCAAGATGGGGCCTGCCACTTGTCTTTGTTCATGGAAACTAGTCATTTTAATTGCTTTGTTAACTTGTTTACGGGGAGACAGAACTGCTGAAAACATGTCTGAACCTAAAATATCTTGCATGATGTCTGGAGTAGAGCATCAATCTGTCATCATATCACCTGCAATCTCCAAATAATTTATTAGAAAAACAGGTGGCACATCCTGTTTACAGTACTTAACTTTTTGGAACGGTTTCAGCAATCTGTAATGATTGTGATTAGGTGGATTTTATAAGAGGCGGAATTTTGTTTGTTCGCAGAATACAAAAGTGTTTCATTCAGACACATTCCAAAATCCAAAATGTAGTTTCTCTCCACCTTTTACCCCACTCTCAGAAAAAAAGTGACAGTGGAGGAACAATTTTGCTCTTCAAGGATCACATTTCGCAAATGTACCCGGAAAGTACAGTACAGCTCTCTTTGCTGGCTAGGGGTACAATTTTAGTACCTATAGGGTACCACCCCAGCGACAAGCATGTGTACCGTTTTAGGCACTTAACCTTTATTTCTGAGTGCATGTGTACCCCCGCCGCTGTGAGTGACCGTGTCCGCGTCGCTCCTTCAGATCGAGGAGCTGGCCTCTGGGCTGTCCTTCAGCTCCCGCCAGTCCTCCATGGAGTCCCTGGCCAGCCTGGACACCTGCTCCACCAGCAGCAGCCGCAGCGGCAGCGCCAGGAGCAGCCCCATGCCCCGGAGAGGCTCCCCCCTGCACCAGCGCTTCCGCGTCTCCGCCAAGAAAGCCCTCATGCTGTGGGTCAGGGAGCAGCTGCACAAGTGAGCGTTCGTTTGTACCCCGGCGTTTGTTTATGCTTTATCTGACCTGCTCCGTTGTTCGTTCAATCACCTTGATGTGCACTGTTTTGTGCGCCAAAGCTTCTGCTAAATGTAATGTAATTTAATGTTCTCTCCATCTCTGTCCCTAGCAGAGCACTGTTATAACCTCAAGAAACATCCCCCCACCTCTTTCCCTGTATTGTCTATATAGTTTATTTATTTATGTATATTCTAAAGCAGAGTGGACAGTCTCCGCTCCTTTCATGTATTTTGCTTTATTCAGGGAGGGTAACAGAGAAGGGTTCACAGTTTAGCTCCCACCTATGCCTGAGAGGCTGTTGCCCTACAGGCTGCACCACGCCTCTTGCTGATGCTGTATTTGTACTGCTTCTTTATGTAGGCATGTATTTTCATGTTTGAAGTGCAGTTAACAAATAATTATGCTTGGTCTTAAAATGTCTTCTGAAGACTTCAGAGCAAAATTTACTGAGCTTACACTTTTATTAGGTATGTGAGCACTTTTATTAGGTATGTATTAGACTTGTGTTTTAGACTTATTTAGTCTTCTGCTGCTGTAGCCTATCCACTTAGAGGTTTGACGCGTCGGGTGTTCAGCGATGCTCTTCTGCACACCACCGTTGTAATGTGTGGTAATTTGTGTTACTGTCAGCTTCTTGTCAGTTTTGACCAGTCTAGCCCTCCTCCAGTGACCTCTCTCATTAACAAGACATTTTCATCTACAGGTGTTTTCATCGCACCATTCTGAGTAAACTCTAGAGACTGTTGTGCGTGAAACTCCCAGGAGATCAGCAGTTACAGAAATACTCAAACCAGCCCATCTGGCACCGACAATCATGCCACACTCGAAATCACTGAGATCACATTTTTTCCCCATTCTGATTGTTGATGTCAACATTAATTGAAGCTCCTGACCTTTATCTGAATGATTTTATGCATTGCACTGCTGCCACATAATTAGATAATCGGATTAGATAATTGCATGAATAAGTAGGTGTCCTAATAAAGTGCTCAGTGAGTGTATATCTCCGTGTGGCTCACCTGCTTTCTCCCTCTCTGACATGTGTGAGTATAGGGCTGGCTGCACCCTCAGTGTTAAGGACTTCAAGACCAGCTGGCGCAGTGGGGTGGTGTTCCTGGCCGTCCTCTGTGGTCTTCGCCCTGACCTGGTGGACCTGTCCAAGGCCGAAAACCGATCAAACAAGCAGAACCTGGAGGAGGCCTTCCGGATCGCCGAGCAGGAGCTTCGAATCCCCAGACTGCTGGAGCCAGAGGGTGAGGCCCGTAGCCAAGATTGGAGCAGGGTTCTTTGTAGGCTGCAGAGTAGTACTTAGTCCTTATTGTACTTGGCCTATTTGCCATTTGTACTGGTAATGATGTTCATGGCTGTACAATGGTTTATTTGTGAATTGCTTATCCAACCTGTTCTGTATGTTCTAATGACCTTGATAGGCACTTCTTTGTACGTCGCTTTGGATAAAAGAGTCCGCTAAATAAAATGTAATTTAATGCATGCAGTTTAGACGGGACACTGGCTACATGTTCAAGGAGGCTTCACGCATGCCACTTCATGCTCAAATCTCTTAAGCACATTATATGAGCCTCCAACTTATACACTGATTTTGTTTCTCTTTCCTACCTCAGATGTTGATGTTAGAGACCCGGATGAGAAGTCCATTATGACCTACGTGGCCCAGTTCCTGCAGTACTCCCAAGAGATACCTGCCTCTGAGGAGGACATGCAGGTGAGTCTTCTCCAGCAGTGCTGCGCTCTTTGCCCCTGTGGTCTGCTCCACCTATTTCAGTTCTGCGGCGATGCAGTAATCCTAACACGGTCTTTTCTCCTCTTTGTGGTGAAGGTGCAATATCTGACTCCACCTCTCTCCCCTGTCAACCTGCCTACCCACTACACTCCTGCCATCTCTACTTCACCTCTGCGCCAGGTATACCTCTCTCTGCGGGGCACCTGAATTCACTCCAGCTTTCACCTGGAGACAGACTGACATGTTTTATAAACTCTTACCCTACTACCCTTCCTACTGCTGAATGAGGCATACTATCAGCGTGCCTGTGACATTTCTCATTTGTCTTTATCTGATTTCCGATCCTTGTTGAAATTCCAAAGCCTTGCAAAATTCTCTGTTAAACACTATCCTATATGATTTTTTCTGGGAAAAAAAAGTCCCGGAGGATCATAGTGAAGAAATTTTCATTTACCGTAGCATGCAATTGCTCCAAGAAAAGATTATCTTTTAATGTCAAAGTAATTAAGTGGCGCCTGGGATCATCTGCTTTAAGTGCTTGTCTGTTATTTCCCTCAAGCTACAGCCTGAGCATTTTCTCCCCTTTGAAAATAGGACTGGTGCTTAGAGCAGGTGCAATATATTAAGAGAATTTTGTACTGGTTGTAGGGCCCCCAGAATGCATTGCTGAACAATCATATCTTTTGGATAAAGCAGCCTGCTCTGCCCTTCACCTTCTCCTCAGCTCCTGTTACCATGTCCCCTGGGGGACTTTCAGTGCTTTCAAAAACTTTTGGAGTTCTGCCAAAAGAGATACACAGGAAAAGTATCACCTGTGTTGTTGCTCTCAGTGAGTTTCCTGAGCAGCCCTGTGTTGGTAGTCCTGTATGCGCAGGTTTCCATTTTCTCTTCCGGCCTGACTCTTATAGCAAATCCAGCCTGACTGTCTGTTCTCTGACCAGGCTCACCTGCTCCATCCCACTCCTATCAGAGCAGCACCTTACCAAAAACCTGAGTCCTCCAGATCTTCTCCTTCAGGGGTAAACACTGTTCTTATGCCCAGTTTTGTGTCTGTCTCCCAAAATCACTGCTTGCTGTCGTCATTTTTTGGTGGTCTTTATAACTCTCGTTTTGACATCACAACGTCAATTATTTAGTCATTTTACTCACAGACATTCTAACATTGTGTTCATCTGCTCGTTTGTGAAACTTTTGGTCATTATGTTTTGTGTTAGTTGAGTTATATTATCTTTATGAGCTCTATTAGCTGAGATATCAAATATGGCTGCTTCTCATGAAAGAGAGGGGAGCCTTGTGAGAATGTTGGCCTACAGACTGAAATTAACTTGAAATAACTACTTTGTTTTTTTTTCAATGTTTCTTGTGGCATGTTAATCAGCATAAAATGCTATAACAATTATAGTGGAACTTTACTGGAGCTGTTTCGAGGTTGGATTTATCATCATAACGGGTGGCAGTACGACTGCTAACAATGCTAATAGGTTACATGGGTTACCTGCCTTTTCTGCTAAGGCTAAAATAGTGTAATCCTCAAATGACTGGGCAAACAAATTCAAACAAACATAAAAGATTATGTGAAAAATTATTTTGGTCCTTTTGACTGTCATGAAGTTTATTTTGGACTGATGAATCTCCCACCGGCTCATGTTGCGCTATATTGCGGTTTCCGGCGTTCCCAACATTAACCTCTCTTTGCCATGACCCCAGACCTCTGCCAATCAGAAGGCCCGAGAAGTGACCTGCTGGCTGGCACAGGCCTATCAGGAGCTGATTGAGGGGTGGGACTCCACAGAAGGCGAAAGCTATGCAGAGCGATACCATGTAAGAACCTCTCTCCACTGTTCTGCTTATAGCACACGCACATGTTCCTCTGGAAAGAGAGCAGGCTGCCATGGATACGTACACACATACAGGATGTACAGTATATGTGCAGGACACATCCGTGTGCAGTGTAGGGGAGAGCGGGGTCCATTGTGACATGGGGTGGATTGTTATTAGATGTTTTCTGAGCACTAAATTGACAGGAAACTGGTCCGTTGAAATCTGAGGTAGAAGAGTGCGTGGGGGTGTGTAATGTGATTTACAGCAGGCTAGCTTGTTTCTGATCTGGAAAAAAAAAGCATTGGGTAACAATGGACCCTGTGTCACAACAGACCCTGCTCTCCCCTACAGACTCCCCCTATGCACAGAAGTCCTAGTATTATAGCTTGCACCCCTTTACCCCTTGAGATGAAGTAGCTTGCATCTATTAATGAGATATTACACCCTTAATGGTCATTTAAATCTGTCTAGCATTACATACTGAAATAGTATTCTGGTTTTCCAAAAATTAGAAGATACAAAGATGTCTGACCTCTGTGCTCTGTGTGTGTCTGCGTGCGTGTGTCTGCGTATGTGTGTATGTCTCTGTGTGTGCGTGTGTCTGTGTGCGTGTGTGTGTTCATGTATGTGTGTGTCTGTGTGTGGGTGAGTGTGTGTATGCACGTGGGTGTCTGTGTATGTGTGTGTCTGTATGTGTGGGTGTGTGTGCGCGCATGTGTGTCTGTGTCCGCGTGTGTGAGTGTGTGTGTGTGTGTGTGTGTGTGTGCATGTGTGTCCGTATATGTTTGTGTGTGTGTCTGTATATGTTTGTGTCTGTGTCTGTGTATGTGTGCGTGTGTGTGTGTCTGTGTCTGCATGTGTGTGTGTGCACGTGTGTCCGTATATGTTTGTGTGTGTGTCCGTGTATGTGTGCGTGCGTGTGTGTCTGTGTGCGTGTGTGTGTTTGGACTCCAGGTGTTCCAGACATTCGTGGTGTCCTTTAATGAGCAGCGGCGGCCGGTGATGCCCCTGCTGACCGCCATGCGACGCACGCCCCAGCTGAGCGAGGAGCAGCGTGCCCTGAGAGCAGCCTGGGACGCCCTGGCTGAAAAGGTGAGATGCACCTCAGACCTGGTCCTACTTAGCTCCGGCACTCAATGTGGTACTTCCCAGAACAGAGGTAGATCATACTTAAGTCAAAATAAAAATGAAGAGTTATTTTTAGAGGAAATTATTTGAAATAGGAAATTCAGTTATTAACCTGATAGGCATTCACATATTTCTGGCTGGTCAGTATTTGTACAATGAACATTTGTGTTCAACTTCCAAACAGACCTTTCCTGTGGTTGCTGGTTCTTAAATATTAAATATTAAATCCAAGGTGGCAGTGATTTTTGTATATGCATTTGTGTGCATATATGTTTGCTTGTGTATATTAATATTTGTACTGTATGTATGTTTGTGTCTGGTATTTCAATTATTTTTTTAATCTTTTTTTCTATCTTATATTTTTGTTTGTAGCTGCGGGAGTACAAGACTGAGCTGGACCTGAGTCTGCCCAGTCCTCTGGACTCGGTGGGCAGGTGGCTGCTGCGGGCGGAGGGGGCGCTGACAGACGAAGACAAAGATACGCAGGACCACGCCCGGGCCGCAGAAGACGCCCGAGAGAAGCTGGAGCTCCTCAA
The DNA here is from genome assembly GCF_963514075.1 of Conger conger. Taxonomy (NCBI): domain Eukaryota; kingdom Metazoa; phylum Chordata; class Actinopteri; order Anguilliformes; family Congridae; genus Conger; species Conger conger. The sequence goes on from NC_083760.1 coordinate 17,331,389, forward strand.
GGTCTCTGTCCCCCGTGATCTCACTCTCCTGTTCTCCCTGTCCTTGTCGCTCTGTGATCTCACTCTCCTGTTCTTACATTTACATTTTAGTCATTTGGCAGACACTTTTAATCCAAAGCGACTTACAAGTGCATAGGTTCTACTATAAGTCAAAGCATCACATACAGAAACTAGTAAAATACACATGAAATGCTGTTCTAAACATAGTTGTCATCATAAGTGCATTTTTTTTTTTTTTTTTTTTTTGGGGGGGGGGGGTTAGACAAGGATAGGGATATCAGAAAGGAGGGGCAGGGGAAATCAGGAGGGAGGACTAAGGTAGAGTTTGAAAAGGTGGGTTTTGAGTCTGTGTCGAAATAGGGGGAGGGATTCTGCTGTTCTGACAGTGGTAGGCAAGTCATTCCACCACTGAGGAAACTGTTCTCACAGTCCCTGTCTCTCTGTGATCTCACTCTCCTGTTCTCACAGTCCCTGTCTCTCTGTGATCTCACTCTCCTGTTCTCACAGTCCCTGTCTATCTGTGCACTGAGATGAAGCATCAATGTCTCTTTTGCCAGACCTCAATGGAAGAAATGGGCCATCACCTGAAAACCTATAACTCCTTCATGAACGTGGACGAATACCACGCCATTCTGGTTCCAACGGACAAAATGGACGAAATCAAAAGAAGGTCGGTTCAGATGCCTCTGCAATTTAAGTTTACTGGCTCCTGTGTAGGCCAGTGGAGAAGTTACTGTACTTTCACTGATTGCTCCGTCTCCACAGGTTCACCAGCGTCCGTGTCACAGCCAAGTACCACGGGATCAAACTGGAGTACCAGGAACAGCGGCACACAGCCCTGGACCTCCTGGGCCAGCTCAACAGCAGACTGAGCTCCTGGAACAGGCCCTACTGCTCCCAAGAGGGGGTTCGAGTGCTGCTCCAGGACTGGCATGTGAGTGGCCGTAATGGCTTGGGCTCATCTTGAGCATTTTCTGTTCTCAAATTGGTAGATTTCATCACAGAGTAAGTGTAAATAAGATCTGAGTATGCCTTATTAGTATGCAAGTTTAATGACACCATAAAGATTTGCAAGCCAGTGCTCATTATAAGAAATCAATGTAGCAGTCAAGCTAATTGTTTAAAGCTATTGGCTCTTTTGTCGGGTAAATGTAGTAATGTTGCAGATTTTCGTGAAGCTCCGCAGTGAGCAGGAGCTTATTGTAATGCTGTAATGGAGGAGGAATGTTAACCTTCTCCTCAGATTTATGGAGTGGATTTGAGCCATAACACCAATCTCATTACCATGTTATGCTGGGTGTAATTACAGTAATAGTTTGTGGACCAAGGGATTTAAGAGACCATGGGCTTAATTAAGAGACAGTGAAATAAATCTGACCTTAAATGGCCAATGCCACACTGCTAGGGGGGAAATAGACCCAGAGTTCTTCTTATGGGAGACTCCAGTGGAGATCACTTCAGGGGTGGCAGACGTAGTTGTTGAGCAAACGTAAAGGAAGTAATTGTGTGTTCTCCTGTGTGCAGTGATGCAGAGATAAAACTGCCATACGTACGTTTTTACTATTCAGGAGGCTGTGGACAAGCAGGGCCTGGTCTCTCTGTTGAAGGCTGCTCTTCTAAAGCTGAAAATTGTTGCTGCCAAATACACTAGCAAATCTGCCCTGGGTAAGAATGTAAGCGTGAGCATGCATGTGCATTGGGGAGTTCTCCAAATGAGGCTGTAAGGTAGACTTAATGCTGATTCACATGGGACTAATATTATCATGACCTCTGTTTTATGAGAAATATGGTAGGTAATTTGCTGTGGAATCTGTACTTTGCAAATTACGAACATGGCAGATTCACAAGGGATTAACATGGGGTCACTGACAACCTCTGCAATTATTACAAATCACATGAAGTCCCCGGGCAGTACTAGTCCTGTGTGAATAGGGCTTTAGTCTCCTGGATAATTTGGAAAAGGAGACAGTATATATTGAATGGGACTTCTACCATACCTTCTCATTATTTTGGAAATGGGCAGAGACCCAGGGGAACCATTCTACTGTGAAATTGCTCTTTTTGGACAGAAGTGCTTTTATAAGAAAAATGCGTGGGTCTACATTGCAGCTTGTCATTTACCTTACCTCCCATGTGCAAAGTAAATACCTCCCACTTCATAAATGAAAACTGAAAACATAAATTATCATGGTAGATTAATTTTGTCCCAGTTGTCGTAATTGTTAAACAATTCAGATGGCTAACAGACTGTAGCCTTATGGTGGAGTGTGGTGCTGAAGCAGTGATTTTTTTATTTCTAGTTTTCTACAGTGGCAACTTTTCACATCTCTCTCTTTCAGTTCCCTTTTGAAAGTATTATCTTTAGTAGTTCAGACAGAATTAATATTTACATGTGCACATTATTTAACATAATTTAAAGATTGTGTTCATTGATTTTAAAAATAAAATGTATTGTATTCATACATTGTATGATAAAAAATACAATGGGCTCCACAATTATTTGTCAGATACTGCATTGCCATGTTTGGTGTTGAAGCAGAGATGCCTAAAAGAGGCTCAGGGAAAGGCACAGGGAAATATGCTGGATCAGTGATATTCTGGGGCTGTTTTAATTCCAAGGGTACTGGGGCAGTGGTTAACATCAATGATATTATGGATTCTATCAAATATCAGGCAATTTTGGCTGACAATCTCTACCACAAGACTGAGACTTGGCTGTAGGTGGACTTTTCAGCAAGACAATGACCCAAAGTATACCTCAAATTTCACACTGGAATGGTTCTGTTACAACAAAATTGACGTTTTCCAATGGCCATCTCAGACACCAGACCTCAATCCAATCCAATCTGAAACCTGTGGGTTGAACTGAAGAGGGCACTTGATAAGCACAAACCAAAGAATGTGAAAGATTGCAAGAATCTGAAAACAAAATTCAAATGTGTTATTTAACCTCATATTACAGACTCTGTGCAGTTATCCTTGCCAGAGGTGGATTTGCATTACATGTGCATTACCATCTATGGGTACCAATAATTCTGGAGCCCACTGTTGTTTACTGATTTATGACCTCCCCCTGCCTACACACACATACACGTGCACACACACACACACACACAACGCACACCCACACACTTACTCACACAAACAAAAACGGTCCTCTCCCCCATGACCCCACCTCTGCCCCTGCTTCCCACAGCTGCAGACTCCGAGAAAATCACCAAGCAGATGAAGGATCTGCAAGGCAAGAGTGCCAGGTGTCTGGAGGCGGTGCCAGTGGCAAAGGGCACAATGAGCCGTGTGATGTCAGCCTGGGACTCTTACTGTGACTGCCTGAGCTCTCTGCAGGCCTGGCTTGCCCAGGAATCACAGTCCTATTCACATAGAGCAGAGGTACCTCTCCGGGCTGGTCCTCTCCTACAACAAACACCGTCATTTCTAAGGCTAAATAGCACTCACTGATATATCTAGTATGGTGTAGCCAATGTGAAAAGTTAGCAGGTGAATTAACTTTGAATTAACATTAATACTGTAAGTATCCTATGGATCTTTTTTCATTTATTCAAATTTATTCTCACCTTTTTTGATATTCTGGCCAATGATGTTGAGAGTCTGGAGAAGTTAATTTTAATGTGTTGCACTGTAATCAGCATTTGTGTAATAATGCATTGCACATTGTGAACTGAGCCGTCTGTAGTACTACACAAAAAAGTTCAAAAGGTGACTGGAAACGTTGGATGTTATTATCTATAATGACATTGCTTTAGGCGAGTTGCCTTTGTCTGTTTGCTAGGTGAAACTGCTCTCTTTTGTCTGTTGTTCTGAATGAGCGGTTGTTCATCCCGGGACTTGTCCCCTCCTTCACCAGGTGACACCTGAATGTATGTCAAAGTGGAGCAGCCGCCAGGCCCACCTGAATGAAGTGGGGAACTTTCTCACAGAGGTGACAAGTCCGCAGACCAGCCGCACCCTGGCAGACGAAATGCGCAAAGTCAACATGCATTGGGCTGACTTTGTCAAGAGAACCACATTTGTAAGTGTGGGTGGTTCCTATTGTATCTTATATCCTATTATTTGTATTCTCTAAATAATTACCTCAGATATGTATTTGTATCAGTGTTTCTGGTACATCTGTATAAACGTTCCGCAGTGTGCTTACATGTTGTACTGCATAATAAGCAGTTGTTTACCAGTGCAAGATTATCCACTAACCTACAGTACATCCTTGTGCTGTACAATGGATAAGATCATTGAATCCACATCCAACTTTATCTCTGAAGCTAAAGTGACTGTAAGGTCCAGCACAGTGTAATAAACTTGATCCTGCTCCCTGCCCAGGCTGGAGCTTCCCAGCCCAGCACCAGCCCCCACAGCCCCCAAGCTGTGCAGGCACTCTGCCGCGAGGCCAGTCAGCTGTTGAAGGAACCAGTGGAGGCTTTGTCTGGCCCTTTGCGTACCTACAGAAAGAGGCTACAGGTACTTGCCTGTTTGTGTGTGTGTCAGTTGTGTAGGATATCATAGCATAACCATATCTATCTCATTATCATTGTCTGATTATCATTGATGTGCTCATGGCTGTTTGATGGAGGTTTGTGTGGGCACTTATTCTGTTTCTGTTTCAGTTCATGATGAAGAAGATAAAAGATGTGGACAGTGACGCTCTTGCCCAGTTCCCAGACTGCTCAGCTGAGACTTTGCAGAAACTCAGACACACACTCCCTGAGGTGCAATATTGTGCTTGTCTTCTCTTTGTCCACATTTAAGGCTTAATCTGCTCATAGGCACCACTGTGAAGGCACCACCCTCCACCATAAGGATACTGCTCATAACTTTTTGAGAAGTGATATCTTCACTGACATCAACAATGAGATGTGTGCTGTGTGTGTGTGTGTGTGTGCAGGTGGTGAAGACACTTTGCGGAGCAGAGCAGGTGTGTGAGGAACTGCAGCAGAGTGTGTCCAGCCTGGACGGACGGCTGGCAGAACTTCAGCACTGTGAAACTGAGGCCAGGGATCTCTACGAGCTCCTGAAGCAGGCATGGAAATATGGCCAGAACCAGGACCCCAGGGCCAGAGTAAGCACATCTAAATTATTTTCCATCCTTTAAATCCACACTGTAAAGGTGTAAAGGCATCTCAACCAGATCTCCCCCGATGGAGTCATACGTTTTGTGGATTTGTGTTCACGCAGCTCATTATGTGCCTTTTTGTTCCTTTAGATGTTCATCTCTCGAGCCTTGCAATTAGAGGGGCAAGTAGTGACTGAGGAGCAAGACCTCCAGGTCATGGTGATGACTGCACAGAAGAACTCTCCTCTACAGTACCTGATTGCAACTGCAATGCAGGACAGGGTCAGAGCAGCTGTTGCACACTCACAGGTATTTAGTCCACTTCCATTTTCTTGGTGCCTAATTATTCTGAAAGCCAGTGGTATCGACTGTCATAAGGATGGTCCTTGCCTGTCCTGAATAGATCTTTCCAACCTTTGCCTGTTATCTGCACTTCCAGGAAGCTGTTGGGATGCTTAGCTCAATTGGGGCTAGACGAGACCGAAGTCCCACTGAAGATCAGCCTCCTTCTAAGATATTCATCCAATCACACAGAGAGGAAGTGCCCCAAACCCAAACTGGCATCAAATTTCACACGGTCACCCAGGCCCAGGTCATGATGACTGAGACACAATCGCTGCCTGAGACCCACGATATGCATGAGCCCCAGCCTAAAGAGGAGCCCCTGCCCCAAGAACTTCCCCAGCCCCTCGGTCAACTTGAGCCTCTAGTACAGCACCAACCTCTAGCTCATCCCATACCTCTTACAAGGCACCAGCCCCAGCCCTCACCTCATCCTCAGATGCAGACTCAAGAGCCCCAAGTTCTGGCTCAGCCTGCTGCTCTGGCTGAGCTCCAGGCCCTGTCTCAGCACCAGGCCCAACCCCAGCTGCATCCCCAGGCTGTGCCTCAGATCCTTATCCAGCATTACTCAGAGTCCCAACCTCCACTACAAACATTCACATATGCACAAGCAGTCACTCGCTCACTGCCCAAGCCACACTCACAGTCACAGCCTCAGGTAGAAACCCATCCACAAACTCACACCACATTTCACACCCCAGTTTCTGCCCAGGCAGTGTCTAAACCTCAGTCCTACACTGAGGATCCAGTCCAGCCTGACACTAAGGCCTCTGTCCAGCCTCTACCACAACCCCAACCTCATGTGATCACCCAGGATACAACTCAGCACAAAATCAAGCCCCATGTCCTTACACTAACACATGATCAACCTTTTCCCCTAGCTTCACCCAAGTCCCCAGTTCCTGATTACCATTCCCAGATCTCTGCCCAGTCACAGGCTGAAAAGCTCCAGTCACGTGCCAAGAATCGACCCTGGATGCAAAAAAAGGCCCAAACGCAGGTTCGGACACAGACAACGGTAGCGCCACAAAAGAAGATTCAGGAGCAGTCATTAGTTCATACCCAGACTCAAGTCCGAACTCAGGCCCCAGTTCAGGCTCCACCCAAGACCCAGGCCCAGGCTCATCCTCAGACCAAGGTCCAGGTTGAACCACAGGCCCACATCCCGATTCATCCCCAAGCCCAGGTCCAGGTTGAACCCCAGGGCCGCATCCCGATTAATCTCCAAGCTCAGGTTCAACCCCAGGCCCACATCCAGGCTCATCCTCAGTCCCAGGTCCAGGTTCAACCCCAGGCCCACATCCCGATTCATCCCCAAGCCCAGGTCCAGGTTCAACCCCAGGCTCACATCCCGATTCATCTCCAAGCTCAGGTTCAACCCCAGGCCCATATTCAGGCTCATCCTCAGCCCCAGGTCCAGGTTCAACCCCAAGCCCACATCCCGATTCATTCCCAAGCCCAGGTTCAACCCCAGACCTACATCCAGGCTCATCATCAGGCTCAGGTCCAGCCTCCACCCAACACCCAGGTCCAGCCTCCACCCAACACGCAGGTCCAGGCTCATCCTCAGCCCAAGTTCAAGGTTCAACCCCAGGCTCACATCCCGATTCATCCCCAAGTCCAGGTCCAGGTTGAACACCAGCCTCACATCCCGATTCATCTCCAAACCCAGGTTCAGCCCCAGGCCCACATCCAGGCTCATCCTCAGCCCAAGGTCCAGGTTCATCCGAAGACCCAGGTCCAAGTTCAACCCCAAGCCCACATCCCGGCTCATACCCAAGTTCAGGTTAAACCCAAAGCCTACATCCAGGCTCATACTCATGTTCAGGTTAAACCACAGGCACACATCCAGACTCATACCCAGATTCAACTTCATCCTCAGGCCCAGGGTCGACCCCAGATCCAGGTACAGGCTGAACCACAGACCCAGGTCCAGGCTCCACCCCAGACCCACCACATCCAATTTCATCCCCAGGCCCAGGTCCAGACTCAAGCAAGCGTTGAACCTCAGTCCAGGTCTCAGACTGAAGTCCAAATTAAACCTAAGGTTCAGGCTCAGGCTCAAGTCCAGGTCCAGATTCAACCCCAGTCCCAGATCCAGGCTCAGCCGTTGGTCCATACCCAGAATCAAGTGCAATTTCACCCCCAGACCGAGTCCAAGATCCAGCCTCAGCCATGGGTTCATTCCAGAACTGAAGGATCGCCACAGGTTTATCCACCAACTCAGTCTCAGGTCAATCCTCAGCCATGGGCCAAGGCCCAGGCTGAAATTAGGGTTCAAACCCATCGTCAGGTCCAGTCCCAGCCATTAAGCCAGACCCAGGCCCAATCTCAAATCCAGCCCCAGTCACGGACACAGATTGAGGAACAAGCCCAAATCAAGCCCCAGCAATTGCCTCAATCCCAGGTACACACCCAGGTTCAGCTTAAGCCATGGACACTGAATACTGAAATAAAAACATTTCCACAAACATATCCGCCGACCCACAGACAGATCGAGCCTCAGTCATGGGCCCAGATTCAAGACCAGACTCCATCCCAGACAAAGACCCAAATCCATGTTCATGTCCAGGCTGAACCACAGGCCCAGACCAAGTCTCAGGTTCAGGTTGAGGTCCAGCTACAGCCACTTGCCCATGGCAAAACTGAACCAATGCCTCAAGTTCACCCAGAGGCAAAGGCCCAGCCCCAGGATCAACCCCAGCCCCAAGCTGTACTCCGTACCAAGGCCCCAGCCCTGGCACAAGCCCCACATCAGGCTTATACCGAGGCTTATAGCAAAGCACAGGCACTGGCTCGAGACAGATTTGAGGAAGCTAAACATTGCCTGCAAGACCACATCCTGGATGCTATTACAACGTTCCATGACACAGAAATCTCAGAAAAGGAAATGGAAAGGAAGGAGGTAGGCATCACATTTTGTTGGGGAAAAAGAGTTGCTTTAAAATGGGTGCAATCTATTTCAGGATTTTGTGCCAACCTGGATCTTTTGGAACACCTTGTATTCATAATTATTTAATTTGTTCAATCATATCTTGATCTGACATTTGTAAAAGCACCAGCTACAGTCGCAGACTGCAAATACTTCCTAAAGATCTGTACAGGAATTAACCAGTGTAGTTTACAATATAGAGCTGTCAGAAAACTATGGTAACTAGTTTGAAGGAATACCAGTACATAGACCTCCCATCCAGGACCAGAGTTGTGCACCCCTACTTTAAAAGTACTGTACATTCACTCACATAACAATTGCATTTGTGTTGAAGCAGTACGTTCCTTATTGCTATCTCAAAATTGTGCAACTGTTGAACATTATACTTAACAGTCTCTTCCCACTCCCAGGAGACCAAGAAAACATTGGACACGGAACTCCTTGAGGAGTTCCTGAGAGCAGCAGAAGGCATGGAGGCATTCTGCACTGTCGCTCAGCTGAGAGACCTGGAATTCTTCACCGAGTCAGTGAGGACACAGTGGGAGGTAGGCCGATTTGGCTTTGCGCCTAAAATAAAATATGTAATACCATCTCGTAGAACGCATTTATTTTGACAATGTTAGTGTACTATGGGGAAAAATCCAGTGTATGAGTATGGAGTGTATATGTGCTGTATATCTGTATATTTTCTTGGAACTGAATGTGTTTATATGGTTGGAAATTATGATGTTGTATTGTTATGTGTATGTGTTTGCATGGTTGAAAATGCAGATATTATAGTGCTATGCTGACCAAACATCATGTTTATCATTCACACCCCATCTTATAGAGCATCAGTCTTTCCTGCCCCTGTTACGTATGACTCAAATGCATGAATTTAAAGAGTAACTGCACTCAGTGTTTAGGCCTGTCTCCTCCTACTTCACAATTTTGAAAAATGCTTCCTGAGGTGGGTGGAGTAGGTGTGTGTGAATACTATTTGCATATAGTATTCTCTAACCAATCAGGTGCCGGCAGTCTCATTTTAAAGTAGGCATACGAACATGTTTTCAGCTAGTTTCATTACTCTTTAAGGTGCTTATGGAAATTCAAAATTCAAACAAAGAAAAACAATGGAGTGTGATTATTCCAATGTGTATTGCCAAACATCACTGAGGAACATTCATATGTGTTGCTGTAACACCTTAATGTGCGTCTGTATCTTGTCATTCTAAGCAATTTGCATGTTTCACTTTTCACCCAGGCTGTGCGTTTAGAGATAGAAGCATTTTCGAAGCACTTACAGTTTGAGGTTGAGCGAAGAAACTTTCACACAGCTGCTTTGCAATGCGAGATGCATATTAACAAAGAGAGATCCAGCGCTCACTCTAATCTTGTTCACAAGCACCAGGTACTGAAGTGTCTCATACTAACCAGCATGGTGGATGGGTTTTATGGTGTCCGATGTGCATGCATATCCTTATGTTTGGTGGAAATTCAACACTTCCCCTAAATTGAATTCAGTGTTTGTTCCAATATGCAATATGTGTGTAATATTTGCCTCATGTCGTCATTCGAAGTTAAAGGTAAAATGCCTTACTTGAATCTGAATTGAAATAATTTGTTATTATGAAGTGTTTGTGGCTGTGGCATTGACAAACTGATTATTAATCCATTAAGCCTATTATTAACTGGACTGTACATCAGTTGCATAATGTATTCAAATTTGAATATAAAGTAACAATGATTATTTATCACATTGCATTTATCACATATAACATATGGATAGCATGCTTCTCTGAATTCAAATCTGTATAAAATGCAACATGCCCCAGGCAGCGATCTAGCTGACATACCTTTTTGTTACTGCTAGCAGTTGGCAAACATGTTTGGCCACTCACCGGTGAGCTTCTGAAATGTTATCAACATAGCAATGAGCCCCAAGGTTTAGTAGCATAAAAGCAGACCTCATCTGTCTGAACAGGTTTATGAACGTGATTCACTACAAACCCTACACCAAAACTTCCATGTACTGGTTGTACATGTTTTAGTCGTGCAAAAATAGGTTTTAAATATATAAATAGGTTTTAAATATATTGATAAATCCTGAGTAGATAAATGCTCATTCAGAAAGTCTGAATTGACATTGTGGCTATGAATTCTGTTCCTGTACACTATATATCAGTGGCCACATGTGTCATTTGTCTCTCTCAGCTTGATAATAATGGGCTAGCTGTTTGACCTTGCTACTGTCAACTCCTTCTTTGTGTTGGCTTTAAATTATATTCAAACTACTTGTACAGATTGACTCCTTTGAACTGATACTTGGCAACTGCAAGCACAAAGCGGTTAACCCTAGTATCCTTGCCAAGAAGAATGATTTTTTATAATGGTAACCTCAAGGTATTTACGTACAGTATGCTGTTTAACTGGTAAGATCAGATGTACTGTGTCTGAATGTTCATGTTTTTAATGTTTGTTTTTCTGTGTGGGTTGATAACAGTATTTCATTACCCACGAATCATGTCACAGTTCCAACTGCTTATCTAATACAGTATGTTAACTAAATAGTATTTATAGTCAAGGTAATCAAATTACATTTATTATTAAAATAAGTTATTGCCCAAGAGGTTTTACAAAGCAGGGGATTACTCTCATAATAAGATTATTTGACTAGCTGTATATTTTGCTAGTTACCAAGAATGCAGAATAATGTTACATGCCTGCAATGTTTTTGATATAAGCATGGAATAAACAAATGGAGCTATGGGGTGGGCAAGTTTGTAAAATGCAAAAACAAAACTGAAAAATCATTGTTTCATAGAATGTATTGTAGATTTTAATTGCACAAGCATAGAGTCTTAATACATGTCTGCATTTATCCTACAGTATTGTGCATACACACCACAGATACATTATAATGGTTTTAGATATATTTGGCCGAACAGACAATTAATGTTTTGTACAAGCAATTTAATAATAAAATGAACATTTGAATTCAATCACATATCAATCAGATATACAGTCAGGTCCATAAATATTTGGACATTGAGAAAGTTTTTTGTTATTTTAGCTGTCTACCATAGACATGATATTAGAGTAATGAAATAATAAAAGAACAATAACTTCATCAATGACCAAATATTTATGGACCTGACTGTACCTTTCTCTTTTATCCATTCTCAGTTCATTCTCAGTCTCTTTTTTCTGCGTGTAATTGTTGCAGTCATGGTGCGAGGGTGCAGGGTACTCTGGTTTGCTGATGGGTTTGATTAATTCACTTCGGCGACACTAACGGGTGGAGTGGCTTTGGCCCTTGGGTACCTGGGGTCCACATTGGTGCCTGGTTGGCTGTGGAGTGACCACTGCTCTCCTCTCTCCAGACCTGCTTCTCCCCGGAGGGAAATCTGGCCCTGGCAGGGCGGCAGCTGGAGGTCCTGAAGGAGCTGTGCGACACCCTGAGCCCAGAGGATGCCCACCGGCTGGCCCAGGCCCAGCTCCAGGAGTGTGAGAGACGACTGGCAGCTATTCAGCGGCAGTTCAGCGGAGACAGGGAGCCACTGCCTCTCGACACCGGGTGAGACAGAGACCAGAGACGCTGTGTGCATATGAGTTGTGTAACCTGTGTGGTGTACTCTTTGCTAGTGTTGTGGCCTTTGGTCTTTTTAGTGTCCCACAAGTCTCTGTCCTTTCGCACATGTAAGACGTACATGAATACACACAATCACACACATAATGTACATAGATACATGATATCAAGGTTGCACCAATAAACCTTTTGTCTTGAATTGCCCTGACTCAAATTAATTGGAAGACACAAGATCAACTAAAGTACATCATCAATGCCCTGCCAGTGACTAGATACTGTAATTCCTATAATTCATGTGTCTTTCTTGCATATTTTGCCACATGAAAGGCTGGTTCCATCAGTAGAAGTGAGATTCCTCTTGGGAGTCTCTAATTAAGCATATGGGAGTCCATTAGCCCAGACTGAAGTGTGTGCTAAGTAGTGGTTCTCCCTTCCCCTTAGCTAACCTCCTGTTATTTTTGGGTTATCTTGTAGGCACCCTGCAGAGCCTGCTAAAGACAGGGCTGAGCACAGAGACTCTGCGATGTTGTTAGACGCTCCACGTGACAAAGCCAGACCTCAGGTACTGCTCTGCTCTGTTTCCTGCTCATTGGTAAATCCCACTCATCCTTTTCAATGAATGCTAAATACACGATCTCAGTAGCATTAAGCACAGTAATTCTGATATTTCAACAAATTATCCAAATGGTTTGTTATATAATGGTGGCGGCATTTTGATAATAAGGTTAAAATATTTAAGCTTTAATATGGGACTATTTTTCAGTCCCTGTAATTGGATGTGAATGTGTTATTCAATAGAATTTCCATTAATGGAGGACATGATTTTCAGGTTACCCAGGTGATTATCGGGGCAGACACAGTGGAGGTGAGGAAAGCTGAAAAAATTGTAATTGAAGATCAGACTGCCAAACTGGAGGCATTGGGCAGGTATGGTATTGAATGTCTTTCCATCTGTTGAAAGCTAAAAGCTTTTTTCACTGCAAAATTAAAGATACAGGCAAGGTAATAATTATGGGATTTAGTATTGTGTGTTTTAGCATGACTATGAGGTCATTTTACTGTTGCTAATCCAATTCACAGTGGTTTGAGACTCTACCCTTGCCACAATGGAGTGAGAAAGAAAGGAAGTATACAAGCTTATGTTTTTTCATATGCAGATATGAAGGTTCAAGAAATACCTTCCAGGCCCAACTGGCCAAGAACAAGCAGAGTCTACAGTCATTTCCCACAGATGACGTCTCTGCTGCTGATTTGAAAATCCACCTGCAGGATTTGGAGGTCTGACCAATCCCACAATCCTCCTCATGCTCAAATTAATTTGTTTTCTTGGATTTATTTGGTCTAGGAGTGCAATTATCTGGTTGCATTAGAATACCTAACCTCACATCCGAATGTGGTTCGTACAGCCAGCAAAATATCCATAATATTAAGGTTGTAATTGCGTATGCCTTCAATACTGGTATATCGAATGTGAAAGTGAGTGTGACGGATCGTAACTGTAAACTCTGCGGCCCAGGCTCTGCAGAAGGAGTCGGAGAAGCTCTGGAGTGAGTGTGAGCTTCAGGCCTCCCAGTGCTCCAAGTTCAAAGGGGAAGAGCATCGATTGGAGCAGGACAAGGCTGAACTGATGCAGGAGTGGCAAAGACAGCAGATCTTTCTACAGGGGAGGTACTATACAGCACTACACAAATCACTCTATACTGTGTGCCAGTCACTGAAGAATCTCCAATACAATACCATATACCTTTAATATCTATGAATACAGTATGACACTAGGTACTTGAATTATGGCATACCATGAAAAAAATGAATGTGCAATTCTCTCATTTCTATAATTTAAATAATCTGTTTTTTTTACTGTTCTGTCTGAAACAGACTTAAAATGTTTACGATGATCTATGTGACAGATTTCTCATTACATGTGATTTCACAAAGAAACACCCTGTACTCACACTTCTGTCGCACAACAATAAACACAATCAGTCTTTATTGTGTGTCAGGATGAAGTCCCTCCAAACAGCAGTTGAGCTGATTGAGCTAAGGGAGAAACAGATCGGTCACATCTCTGAGCGCCTGGACGAATACACCAGGAAACCCAAGGACGTCACGGCTTTCTCCCTTACAGACGCCCACTGCCTGCAGGATATAAAGGTTCTCTTAAGTGCAAACAAGTAGCTACCTTGAAATACTGAAATAGACAAGTATTTTTGTAAGTCTTATAGTCTTAAATTAAGAATTACCCAGAAATAGAGATAGTGAAATATTTCAGAATGGTTGGTGATTAATCAAATTACCATACTGTAAAAAGTGTTATGTAGACTTGAAGTACATGCAAATGGAGTGAGGACAAGATTACCCAAACAGGCAATACCAACTAATAAGCAAAGAATATAGTGAAAAACGGCTTAACTGCACTTCTGCATGAGTGCTGCTGAGGCTCTCTTCCTCAGGCTGTTTTCTCCTATGGCTTTTTTGTTTATCGGAGTTACAGTATCGAATGTAGAATTACCATATTTTCAGTTGCACGATTTTACCCGTAACCCTGATGTCTCCACTCTCCGCAGGCCCTGGAAGAGGACATCCAGCAGGAGATGGCCCAGCTGTCCAGGCTGGACGGCGAGGACAGCGCGGCTGTGGGGGACCCGGACCCCGCGGTCCGGCTGGCTGTGAGCCGCGCGGCGGCGGGCTGCAGGCGGACCCTGGAGCAGCTGCGGCAGCAGGTGAAGAAGAGCGAGGCGGCGTCGCGGGCGCTGGACCGCTTCCTCCTGTCGCTGCGCGCCCTGGCGCAGGACGTGGACGGCACGCGGGCGGCTCCCTGCGAGGACGGCGAGGTGCTGCGAGACTGCCGCGCGCGTCTGACGCGTCTGCGCCAGGGCGCCCGCAGCATGGCCGGCAAGGCCCCGCAGCTGGACCGCCTGCTGGAGGGAGCCGGGCTCAGCGTGACCCAGGACGCCGGCCCGGCCTCCTGCCTGGACGTGGTGTCGGCGCTGGAGGCCCGGCTGGAGGAGGCGGACGCGGGCCTGGCCGGGCGGCAGCAGGGCCTGCGGAGGGAGCAGGAGACGCGCTCCCTGGGCCTGAGGAGGAGGACGCTGATGGGGGCGCTGATGGAGCTGCAAGAGGCGGCCGAGAGGCAGGGCCTGAAGGAGCCCACGCTCCCCGCCGTGCAGCAACGGTGTGTGAGCGCAGTGCCCAACACCACGCACTCAGAGGGGGATTTCACTTTTAGATTATCCTTTATTTAACCAGGAATAAGAACACGTTTACATTTCACATTTCACATCACATTTTAAAGAGGGGCTGACACAATCAAGCTCTTTATATCCCCAGCTCATGTTAGCTATGAGCAGCAGGCAGTAAAAACTGAGATTGAAAATAACTGACCTCGTTTAAGGATATTAGTTCTGTTGGGAGCTTTGTCGAGTGTCTGAAGGCCAGGTTAGGACCGGTCGGCTTTGCGGTCAGAAGGCTGTGCATTCACTGTTTTGACTCTGCTGCCCCCTTCAGCATGCGTGCACTCACTGACGTGGAGAGCCGGCTGGCTGGGCACCGCACAGAGCTGGTCAACCTGCAGACCGCTGCTCGGGAGGGTGATATCAACCTGGAGGAGCTGGAGAGCCAGTGGGAGGACACCCAGAGAGCTGTGAACGAGCGGTGAGAGAGTGAGAGAGAATGAGCGGGGAAATGGAGGAAGAAGGGATTGGGTTGGACAAGAATAAAGAATGATAAGAAAAAGGGGAAATAAGAAAGAATAGAGGGCTAGGAAAGCAGAAAAGTGTGATAGATGGAAATACTTTCAGGTCATATTCTCACTTTCAGTAAATTTTATCTTCTCACAACCTTTTGAGGGCTTTTCTCTCCAAGTTTTTAACCTCGTTTGCTATTTGGAGCTTCAGGCCTGGAGTTTGCCCTTCTGTTACTGTGTATAGCGTCTTTGTGACGGCCTTCTGTAGAAAGCGCTACTCGAATAAAATTGAATTGAATTGAATACACTGTCTCACCATGCCCTCCATCTGCAGACTGAATGACTGGGGTTTCTGTGTTCGGCTTTGCAGACAGGAGCAGACCCGTGTGCTAATGGAACTGCTAAAGAAGTTCCAGAGCTGTCGCAGTCGCCTTAGCAACACGCTGCAGAGGGCGGAACAGACCGTCAGTGAGCAGGCTTCTTACATGGGCAAGGATAACCTCCAGAGGCTCATAGCCACGGTATACCCCAGTCCACGCACTCATGTGATAAATGCATGGGTCATTCCTTATGGCTCAATATTTTATCCACCACTAGATGGCACACTGTACCTTATGTTGTTTCTCAGCAAAACATGAGCCTGTCACTGTTTCTTCCCTGTTGTATATTCATATTGGTGCATTTTCATTACCTTTCATTAGCACGAGATAACATCTGCATACCTAGTGTCTAGAGTGGCTGATTGTTCGTTAGTTCTGTTACAGTTTTTTTTTTTTCAATTGCTAACAAGCATGTTTCATTACTGAGATCACTTCGTCAAAACTCTTCATACAATTCCCTGTACCAACACACAGCCTGGCATAACAGTTCATTTCATGCTCCAAATGCACCATAACTACCATAACTCTGCAAAATAAAATGTCTCAAAATAAAAATAATTCTGCCAAAACATCAGCACTAGTTTTCTTCCAATCAGAATACTTTGTCAATCATTGCACAATGATCTAAAGAACAGCAACATGGAGGTCACATGCACAGTAATGCTGGTTTAACCTTTGTGCATGATGCCTGATCCATCCCTGGCAATCATCAGCTGATATATCCAGGCATCTGGCATCCTATCTCTGTGTTGAATGTCACCACACATTCCTGTTCCTCTGCCCTTCCATTGTCCAGCCATTTATCTTCCTCTTTCGCCGACTTTTCTCCCTGGGTCCGTCCCATTTTTGGAGATGAAAATTTCTCAACTCCTGGGCTGGTCTCCAACTGAATCAGCTGTGATTATATTTAATAACCAATTTGCAATCAGCGGGACAATCTGTATTGACTTCAGTCAGCACATTGTTATTCATTATGAAAGCTTGTTTCGGGTTTTTAATGCATTTCAACATAGTTTTAGTGGCTTTGCTGTCCACTTGAATTTGAGCCTATGTGTTTGGAACCTGAGTGCATCAGTTTTGACATGGAGTATGCAAACATTTAGCTGTAGAAATATACAGGTTTTTTTTTTTTTTTGTGGTTGAGCGTAAATGAGAAATACATTCAAGAACACAATGACAACTGTGTTCACTGAATGGATTTTTTTGCCAAAGCAATCATTCACAGTTTGAGTAAGTACTGTGGTTCTAACTGTGAAGTGTCTTGAAAAAAATAAACTCTGTTTAAAAAAATGCTTGTTAGCAACTGTAAAAGTTGTAACACCCCTAGGAAATAAGGTGTTTGTGTTTGTTTTTGTGTGTGTGCGTGTTTGTACATACATTTGTACAAATATGCATGTGTGTCCTTTCCTCCAGGTCGATGGGATAAAGGAGGACTTGGCCAGCCTTGGGGAGGGGGTTGAGGAGATCAGGGGAGTGTGCAGGCAGCTGCAGTCCCAGCTGAAGAAGATCCCCGAGTGTGCGGACGCCCCGTTTGAGAGCGAGGCTGACGCCCTGGTGGACCGCTGGCTGGACGTGAGCCTCTCGCCTCTTTGTTTGTCTCGTGGTGATTGGTCTAACTGTAGCACCCCAGCTGCTTGGCATTATCCAGCAGCCTGTCACTGTGAGACACGGAGACAGCTGCTAATGCTGTCCTTATGTAGCACTCAGTCTGTTAGCCACATGGTTTCAATGGTCACAAGCCAGGGCATTGCCAATGATCTTCATTCTTCCAAAAAAAAAAAACAACTTTTAATCTGCCCCCATTTTCACCCAATTTCTGAAGCCACCTGTTTGTAAGAGTGCCAAGGCGCACTAGCTTGCTCTTGCCTCAAATTTCACGAAGATTGCTTTAAAGAGATAATATCTTCTCAATCTGTCTCACATTTGCAACACTGGCCTCTGAAAATTCCAACTTGCCTTGTTCCCGACAAAATTTCTCAGTAATAGCACAGCAGCTGAATAATGACATGCCTGTACACTCCCTGGTCTTCAGGTGACAGAGAAGACAGACTCCCATATGGACAACCTGCACGTGGGGCTGGAACTGTGGGACAAACTGCAGCTGCTGGGGGGAGAGGTGGACAGCTGGATGAACAGAAAGATGTCCATGTTTGCCGAAGAGAGACACCCCTTCCAGTGTGAGGACGAGGTCACAGCACTGCAGGTACTGTAAACACACCGGCCACACCAGGATTTCACATTCCTGTGACCGCTATACAAGTGAGGAAGTATGCATTAAAACACTGGATTGAATTTCATATTCTCCTGCTCATCTACAAAGGTTGCAAGAAACTGATTACTCTATATTGAATTTTTTGTATTTTTATTTTGAATGGGTGAAGGGTTGGCACGGTGGTGCAGTGCATAGCACTGTTGACGCTAGGTTAGGTTAATTGGAGAGTCTAAATTGCCCCTAGGTATGAGTATGTGAGTGAATGGTGAGTGTGCCCTGTGATTGATTGGAGGCCTATTTTCCAGCCCCCCAATGCCACTAACTAGGCATAAGCAGGTTAGGTAATGGATGGATGGATGAATGGGTGAATGGGTTGCCTTCCTATTGCATTTTACGTTTAAATCCAGTCGTGTGTAGGGAATAAGCGCGTACCCGTAATCCCTTGTGTTCTCAGGATGAGATCCAGGCTCAGGATGAGAACATTGAGCGTTTCCACAGGAAGTCCTCTGAGATCCAGCAGCTCCTCCAAAACAAAGAATCTCCGCTGGAGCTGCAGGCGAGTAATAGTTCAGCAGCCTCCCTTGGGCGGTGCTCTGAAGCGGAGACTGTGTTTTCTCACCTCCACCGCACCCACAGGTGATGGAGACCCAGCTGAGGAAGAAGATGGAGCAGGTGAAGGAGCTGTTCGCCGACAACAGCGACGTGTTTCAGGAGCTGATGGCGGTGAGGCGGGACATCGCCGAGCGGATCTCCGAATGCCAGTCCTCCCTGCAGGCCATCGAGGCTGCTATGAGCACGCTCAGTGCCACAGACAACCCCCAGCTCCTCGCCCAGATCCAGGTGCCCAGTCTCAACCCAGGGAAAACCCATTTGCAAAGTGCGGTTATCCTATAGTAATAATTAATGTATTTCTCAGCAGTGCAACTTTTAATTAAATGTATCATAATCTGAAAGCCATGACAGTAATCTTTATATTCACTCATATGTGAAGTGTTCCAATGTTTTCTGATCATGTTGATATGTTTTATAATACGGCATATTGCAGTATGTTCTGATTCCATGAGGGATATCTCGCAAGGATGCTGATGACCTTGACAAAGAATATCACAGGTTTATGACAATTATTTGAATCGTTTTCGGAAAAACCTTAAGGGAAAAACTGTAGTCGCAGTGTTAGGGAGCGTTTGTCAGACCGGGTGAATAGCGCTGTAAGAGTATTGGGACGCCTGTCTCTGCAGGAGCTGTCGGAGCGCCTGCACTCAGAGGCTGAGCAGGCCGACTCCCTGCTGAAGGAGGTCAGCCTCATGGCCGGCGTGGCCAGTCCTCACGCCCTGCGGGCCCTCACTGCTGAGGGGGCCCGGCTGAAAGAGAGCGTCCGGCACGCCCAGGAGCTCATCGTTCAGAAGAAGGAGCAGGTGGAGAGAGGCTTCCTCAGGGCCATCAAAGGTGAGTTGGCTCAGGTGGTGACAGAGGGGGGACACCCCAAATGCCAATCATAGCTTTACTGCATTCCACTGTGACCAAACGGCAGATAATTAAGTCCTTTCAGTGGCTGTAAAGGGAAGTAATAGCCTGAAAGGGTAAATAGGCTAGTGGCTATAGTGCTTGAAGGGGACCTGGACGTTTTGGTGGTTCAAACTTCGGTGTAGCCACAATAGGATCAGTGAAGCTGTTGGGCAAGGCCCTTGATCTTGAACCACACGCTCCTGGGGAGGACTGGCCCCTGCATAGTCTAATCAACTGTGAGTCACTTTGGATAAAAGTGGCTGCTGAATAAGAGTCATATAAAGTCATATGTTTCTCATTATATCTTTAGCATCAGGACCTTTTCTGTCTGTTCCAGATGACTGCCAAGCCTTTGAGGAGTGGTTCCAGGACCTCCAGCTCTCTGTGAACGAGTGCTTTGAGAACCCAGAGCAGAGGGAGGACGTGGAAGCTTCGCTGCAGAGACTGACTGTGAGTCCCACTGCCGTTCGCCCCAGGAACACGCTGCCCGACAAGGCCTTTGGGCGGATGTGCTAACAAGTACTTAATTCTTATATTGAGACATAAAATCATATTTCTCTTACTTTTTTATAAATAAGACAAATGAGGAGAGACAGTTTTACTCTTTTCAAGATTTGAAAATTGGGAAAGTACTCAAACAGTTACTAAAATCAAGATAATGTTGTCTGAGATAAAAAAAGAGAAGATTTTATTTTACATTATAAGACTAAAACACTTGTTAAGACAGACTTTTTTTTAGGTGCTGACGTATCTCCTATCTCTGCAGCAGGGATTCTTGGGGTTTAAGGAGGGGGAGAGGAGGCTGGCTCGGCTGAAAGAGCGTTTGGCCAACGCTGGAGAGGAGCTCCACTCCGACCAGCTGGATCCACTCAGTGTCTTGCTGCAGGACCAGGAGAAGGAGCTGACCACATTCAGAGCACACTGCCAGGACCGACACAACCACCTGGAGGCCTGCCTCGGCACACTCAACAGGTACACACCTCACCACGGATTTCCTTGAAATATGAGACAGGTGTGCGCTGTAATTGGATGCGTTTAATCTGTGTTTATATCCGGCTGCAATTGGGAATGTCTTTTTGTGTTTCAGTCTACGGGAGGAATACAGCCATATGGACACATGGCTGCAAGCAAGAGAACACAAGCTAGCACAAGGGGAGGAGCTTAACCGCTTGCAAGAAGAAGTTCTCAAAGAACGGTAATCGTCACTAAAGGAATGTTGGATGTCAAGAGAAAGACAAAACTGTAATCGCAATATCTGAGTATACTCTGCACACATCGACCATGTATTGTACATACTTTGATGATGATAGTGATTTTAAAGTGGCAATGATGGTAATAATGATGATGATGATGATGATGATGATGGTGATGGTGATGATGGAGTTTTGAAAGTGACAAGGATGGTATTAATGGTGGTATTGATGATGGTGATGGTGATGATGATGATGATGATGATGAGAGTAATGGAGAGCTGGTCTTCCCTATGCTGCAGTGACCGTATAGAGGGTCTCACCAGCCTGGTGGTTGCAGTTCGTGGACAAGGCCTGCGGAGTGATAGGCTGGTGAGAGAAAGTGATGACCTGCTGCAGCGGTATCACGGTCTGTTGGCTCGGCTCGACAGCCAGGCAGAGGCCCAGAGCACCCTGGTCAGGGAGACACAGGCGTTTGAGGCCCAGGCAGAAAGCACCAGAGCCTGGATTGGAGACCTGCAGCAGAGGGTGAAATCTCTGGACAAAGGCACTGTAGGAACACAGGCTGAGATTGAAGACAGAATGCAGAAAGTTCAGGTTTGAGAACCATTCTCCCTTCAGTGTTTTGCATTCTGGTTGCCTGGAAGATGTAAATAAATAAAAATAGAATCGATCAGTCTGCAACTGCAACTTTGAAAAGATGACATTCATGATATTTAAAGTGGCTTCAGAATAATTGGCATCAATCTATACTCTGTAATCTATAATGAAAAAAAAGTGAAGTCAAAGTAAAAGCTGTGGTGTATTTACCTCTATTTCTGAAGAAGAAATAGTTTTATTTGCCTGATTCTTATTTCAGTGTCCTGTCTGTCCAGCCTCATAAGTTCAATTTCTTGCAGATGTTTTTTTTTTTATTAAGAGAAACGCTCCAGCCTGCTCTGTATATTAAATTCAGTTGTTGACCATGACTGTGTGTCTGGCTGTCTTTGTGTTCAGGCACTTCTCAGCACCAGGTATGAAGGAGAATCCAAACTGCAGGGTCTGAGGTGGGGGGCACAGAGGCTATCCCAGCAGAAAGACCTGGAGAAGGGCAGGAGGTGTGGAGTCCTGCAGACAGTGAAAGATGCTGAGGAGCAGTGGAGAGGAGTCATGCAGTCTGCAGAGGAGCTGCTCGGACAGGCAGAGGCCCAGAGCGCCCTGGTCAGGGAGACACAGGCGTTTGAGGCCCAGGCAGAAAGCAGCAGAGCCTGGATTGGAGACCTGCAGCAGAGGGTGAACTCTCTGGACAAAGGCACTGTGGGGACACAGGCTGAGATTGAAGACACACTGCAGAAAGTTAAGGTAAGAGAGCCATTCTGTCTGGCTCAGCTTCTTTATATGTTTTACATTGTGGGCACTTGGAATGGAAAAGAAATGAATTGGTCATTGGGGATTTGGTCTTGGTTATTCTTTGAGTGAAAATAATTCAGGCAGATTTTCAGAGAATGGGAAAATTGGTCTCATGATATTTGGCATTTTCTTCTGACATTTATTCAATTTTTCACTCATTCAAATTGTTCCACTTTCTTTTCACATCACCTTTGGTCACATCAATTTTATGCATTCAACTGTTCCAGTGAAGGGGCAGCATTAAATTTCCCTGTTGTGCATTTGATTGTCCCACCTGACTCTAGCTTTGCAGTATACTTCCTGCAGATTTTTAATTATGAGCTATTTCCTCTTTTCCTGCTATTATACAAAATCTACTGTCTGTCTGACTGAGGAGGATTAAGGTTAAGCAGCCAGAGAGAAACAAGCAGTGGAAAATATCTAAATTCTTTACAAACATTTTATTTTAATGTAAAATAAACTTTTGGTTTTGTGCCTTTATTTAAGAAATGTACAAATGGGTGGAAAAATCTCTTCTCTCCCCTTTGGTAGCCAAAGAAAAAATTAAGATTATTATTGTTTTTTTGGTAGATTGAAAAGATTACATAAAGCGAAAATTTTATTAATATTAATTCATAATTAGCTGTTGGAAGTTCCTCAGTGTCTATGTAACTGTACAATGAACAGAAGTTGCAGGCAGAATTTCATAACTAATTATTTGAATTGGATGCTGGGTGTCTATCCTGAACGATGATTCTGGGCAAACATTCAATCAGGAGCTCAGTACTGTTTATTCTCCATGAGCTGCTTGAACAATGCTTACTGGAGCAATTACAAATGGTTTGAGCACCTGACATCCTCTACATTCCTGAAGGTATTCAGCCGAGATACAATTCCACGCAATGTATCTCACCAAGAACCCTAGCACTTTCAGAAAGCCACTAAATGGCCTAAATCGACGTTGAAATCTTTTACTGTTTACTTGCTTTTGCTTTTTGCGCCTACAGCAGAAGGAATCCACTGGTCCATAAAAAACATGTCAGTACACAACAAAGGAAATGGTAGTAGAAAAAGGAGCTGGTAGTGCAAGTTCCTTTCTTCTCAAACCATCTGCAAGCCATCTTTGAGAGCTCATTTGAATGTTACATTACCTCTCTCTCATGTCTCATGTCAAGTAGAACAGGGAATCTGTGATGATATAAACTGCCCAGCAAAAATACGATGTGGACTGAAGTAAGCTCTCAACTGAATACAGGACCATGCCTGCATTGGAAGACATGTGAATGAAGCACATGTGGACTCTATTGTCACTTTGTATTTATTGTCTATCTGTTTGCTTATCTGTCTGGCTCGCTTTGTGTTCAGGCTCTTCTCAGTGTCAGGTATGAAGGAGAATCCAAACTGCAGGACTTAAAGCAGAGTGGACAGAGGCTATCTCAGCAGAAAGGCCTGGAGGAGAGCAGGAGGTGTGGTGTCCTGCTGTCAGTGGGAGATGCTGAGGAGCAGTGGAGAGGAGTCATGCAGTCTGCAGAGGAGCTGCTCGGACAGGCAGAGGCCCAGAGTGCCCTGGTCAGGGAGACACAGGCGTTTGAGGCCCAGGCAGAAAGCACCAGAGCCTGGATTGGAGACCTGCAGCAGAGGGCACAGTCTTTGGACAAAGGCACTGTGGGGACGCAGTCTGAGATTGAAGACAGAATGCAGAAAGTTCAGGTTAGAGAGCCATTCTGTCTGGCTCAGCTTCTTTATGTGCTTTAAATCTTTGTTACTTAAAAACAGAACTGAAATGAAATATAATTGATCCATCTTTTTCTGTTTTTTCTTTTTAATGCAACTTCTACATTGTGACTTGATATATGTGAAATACGATGAGGGTCTAGTGTTCATCTGTCCATTCTGTGAGCCAGTGGCACTACAATGACTCCTCTTTCCCCCTCACTCCTTCCTGGCAGGACTCCCCTAACTTTGGCAGAGCTGGATAGGGCTTGCTCAGGTTTTCAAGTGGGCATCCTGCTTCTTCATTTTTTTTGTCAACAGTATTTTATGTTAATGTAATGTGGTAACTTCATGTGTGTTCCTGTCTTGCCTAGGGCTCACTTGTAGTAGAGATGTAAATCTCAATGACTTCCCTGGTAAAAACTAAAATAGCCAATGACACCTCAAGAGGGCTTGACAACAGAACCAACGTCCTGGAACCACCTCCTCGGACCACTGCTCAGCTCAAGCCCCTCCTCACTACGACTCTGCTTGGCCAGATCAAACGTGATGCCACAAGCTTTTTTTCTTGCTACTCTTTCAATGCGGAGGAGCTCCAGGGTTCCCCAGAGTGAACCTCAAACCTCAACTAGTAGATTCCAGGCTTTCCATCACCACTGCTCTCTCTTGAAGATGAGCACCTGGTATTTATTTGATCCTCTTCCCAGTTCACTGTGAGCTGAACCTGGTCCACCTGTTTTGTGCCACTTGACTAGAGGACAATGTCTGGTATGAGCCTTGTGTTGGTAATTTCCTCCAGAAATTTGAGCTGGCTCTTGAGATTCATGATGCATCTTCCAGTCACCTGCTGTGGCATGGATACCTTTGTCCTTCACTCCCTTCGATGCACTCTCACCTGCTTCGAGAAAGTTGATTGAACAGATGCCCTGGCTAAGCTGATTATCCTTCTTAACAGCTTGCTTCTGTCCTACAGCCAGCTGTGCTAGGATTTAGTCATGACACCACCTGAATTTTCCATGTGTCTGTCTTGCTTGACAGGAAGAGAGTATGTGCTCCAAGCTAACTGGTTTTCCAATTATTGAATAGCTAGAGATCTCTACCAACCCCCCTGTGGAGGATCGTTGGTGTTAAACATCCTACTGAATCAGCGTCTTCTCCTGTGCACTCTCCCACCGAGTCCAGCTGCACTTTTTTTTCATGCCCAGGACCCCTGACCTACCAGCTTTCTTCCTCCACCTTTCGGGGTTCCATATGCACCATACTGCGATGTTCTCTTGGGTCTTCCTTCTTCTAGCTTGGCCTGGCCACAACCCAGGCCCAGCCTACCTGCGTCCACTAACCCAACAGTGTCTGCATGTTGCTGCTGTTCCTCCACCTCCTTGAGTGCTTTGTTGACTGACCACTTGCAACCCGTTCTGACTTCCGTCTTTGCCTGGTGGACCTTCTCGTCCTTGCTATCCCTCCACATCACACTGGTGGTTGTATGTCCCATTTGTCCTGCAAGGATAGTAACTGGGACAGATTTTCAGAGAGGAATGACTAGTTATATTCTCATCGTCTTTTTAGATTCATCAATTTAATGCAACAGTTCCAATCAATGTTTTGTTTATTTACCTCTATTTCTGAAAAAGGTCAGTTATATTTGCTTTATGTTCATTTGACTGTCCAGTTAAATTTCTTGTCAATTTGTTTTTTTGTTAAGAGCAATGCTCCCACCTGCTTTGTATATTCAATTGAATTTACTTCAGTTCAATTCAGTTGTATGACATTGACTGTCTGTATGTTCAGGCTCTTCTCAACACCAGGCATGAAGGAGAATCCAAACTGCAGGACTTAAAGCAGAGTGGACAGAGGCTATCTCAGCAGAAAGACCTGGATGAGAGCAGGAGGTGTGGGGTCCTACAGACAGTGGGAGATGCTGAGGAGCAGTGGAGAGGAGTCATGCAGTCTGCAGAGGAGCTGCTGAGACAGGCAGAGGCCCAGAGTGCCCTGGTCAGGGAGACACAGGCATTTGAGGCCCAGGCAGAAAGCACCAGAGCCTGGATTGGAGACCTGCAGCAGAGGGTACACTCCCTGGACAAAGGCACTGTGGGAACACAGGCTGAGATTGAAAACAGAATGCAGAAAGTTCAGGTTAGAGAGCCATTCTGTCTGGCTCAGCTTCTTTACCTGCTTTAAATCGTGGATACTTAAAAACAGAACTGAAATGAAATAGAATTGATCCGTCCTTTTCAATTTTTTCTTTTTAATGCAACTTCTACATTGTGACCTGATATATACGAAATACGATGAGGGTCGGGTGTTTCTCTGTCCATTCTTTGAGCCAATGGCACTACAATCACCATCGGCGATTACTGATGGTGGAGTGAAGAACAAACAATACCTTTGTTCTTCACTTCCATTGATGCACTCTCACCTGTTCTGAGAAAGTTGATGGAGCAGATGCCCTTGGCTCAGCTGATTTTCCTTCTTAACTGCTTGCTTCTGTCCTACAGCCAGGATTTGGTCATGACACCACCTGAACTTTCCATCAGTCAGTCCTGCTTGACAAAAAGAGAGTATGTGCTCCAAGCTAGTTTTCCACATAGTGAATAGCTAGAACTCTCTACCAACCCCCCTTTGGAGGATTGTTGGAGTTGAACATCATACACTGAGCAAAGGAGATACTTGATTTGCTGCCCCCCCCCATGCTCTGGATGCCCTACTGAATCAGTGCCCTCTCCTGTGCGCTCTCCCACCCAGTCCAGCTACACTTTTTTTCATGCCTAGGACCCTTGACCTATCAGCTTTCTTCCTCCACCTTTCGGGGTTCCCTCTGCACCATACTGCAATGTTCTCTTGGGTCTTCCTTCTTCTAGCTTGGCCTAGTTTCACAACCCAGGCCCAGCCTACCTGTGTCCACTAACCCAACAGTGTCTGCATGTTGCTGCTGTTCCTCCACCTCCTTGAGTGCTTTGTTGACTGACCACTTGCGACCTGTTCTGACTTCCGTCTTTGCCTGGTGGACCTTCTCATCCTTGCTGTCCCTCCACATCACACTGGTGGTTGTATGTCTTATTTGTCCTGCAAGGATAGTAACTGGGACAGATTTTCAGAGTGAAATGACTTGTTACTTGATTGATTGTTTTATTATTCATGGCGTCTGTTGTTTTATGTTCTTCTGACATTTCTATAATTGGGCTGGCATTTTACCCCATTGTTCTATATTCTTATTGTCTTTTTAGATGCATCAATTTAATGCATTCTAACAGTTCCAATCAACATTTTGTGTATTTACCTTTATTTCTGAAAAGGGTCAGTTATATTTGCTTTATGCTCCTTTGACTGTCCTGTCTGCCTCACAGTTTAATTTCTTGCCGATTATTTATACAGAGCAGCTCCTACCTGCTCTGTATAGTCAATTTAATTTACGTCATTTCAATTCAGTTGTATGACATTGACTGTCTGTATGTTCAGGCCCTTCTCAACACCAGGTATGAAGGAGAATCCAAACTGCAGGACTTAAGGCAGAGTCGACAGAGTCTATCCCAGCAGAAAGGTCTGGATGAGAGCAGGAGGCTTGGGGTCCTGCAGACAGTGGGAGATGCTGAGGAGCAGTGGAGAGGAGTCATGCAGTCTGCAGAGGAGCTGTTTCAGGATGTTGGAGAGCTGCTGAGACAGGCAGAGGCCCAGAGTGCCCTGGTCAGGGAGACACAGGCGTTTGAGGCCCAGGCAGAAAGCACCAGAGCTTGGATTGGAGACCTGCAGCAGAGGGTGAAATCTCTGGACAAAGGCACTGTGGGGACGCAGGCTGAGATTGAAGACAGACTGCAGAAAGTTCAGGTCAGTTAAATGACCAAACACAGTTAAATGTTTTACATGTTTAAATCTAAACATGGTAAAAGAAAAGCATCCTCATGGAGAATATGCGTTTCCGTGCTTTTCTGACCCTACGGCTAAGATTTTACTTATTAGTGTTCATTAATTTAGATCTATGAGTTCCAAGCCTCTGTAAACTGTCTGTGAAATTTGATCGTTCTTTTTGCTCTTCCAGAATGCATGAATATATTTTCTATTTACCAAGGTAGATGCTGCACCTTTATCCGTTTTGATTCATTTTTTGATTTACTCAGAATGTTAAATAGTTTACAGAAGATCAAAATGATTTTCTCTCATTATTTGCCAGAAAAATGTTAATTTTCTTGGAGACAAAGCAAATACTCTACAAATTGCTAATCGTAACAGTATAATTCCTCAACAGCTTTTACAAAATACATTATTATAGTGTAATTAAATAATTTTAGGGGATTTACAAAATAATCTCTTAGGGAGTTTTATTGGGATAAAATAAATCTAGAGAAAGGAAAGTGATACTGGGTCCCATTTAGTTTTTCTTTAAAATTGCACAGCACTTAAACAACAATAAATGGAGCCTAAAGTTATAGTAACTGTATTATATTTGTATCACAATGTACTTTCTTTTCTTTTTCTTTCTTTCTTTCTTTCTTTCTCAGGCTCTTGTCAGTGCCAGGAGTGAAGGCGAATGTAAACTGCAGGACTTAAAGCAGAGTGGGCAGAGGCTATCCCAGCAGAAAGGCCTGGAGGAGAGCAGGAGGTGTGGTGTCCTGCTGTCAGTGAAAGATGCTGAGGAGCAGTGCAGAGGAGTCATGCAGTCTGCAGAGGAGCTGCTGAGGTATCCGGCCGTTCTCATGGCAGTTGTCCTGGAGCTGTGGTACATACTTTCTGAATGTTTTAATGTAATAATTGGCATAGAAAAGCCCTCAGCGGGAATGGCTTCAGTGAATGGAATCCAATTAAAAAAATATCCATAGAGACAAAGCTCTTTGTCTTTAACATCTTTTAAGCATGATTTCAGACCTCTTTGGCTGTGGTTTTAGTAGTGTACTTTTCCCCACTGTTTCAGGATGTTGGAGAGCCTTGTGGAGCGCCTGCTGTCAGGCCTCTACCAGAAGCAGCAGGCCCAGGACCGTGTGGAGCAGCTCCAGCGGCAGACTGCTGACCTGCCCCGGCAGTTCCCCTGGCCAGGGCTGGGTGACCGTCGCCTGGCTGTGGAGCACGTGCGGAGCCTGCTGAACCGCACCCGGGCCCTGCCCCCTGCCCTGTCTGAGCTCCAGGCCCAGGGTGTGGAGCTCTTCCAGCTCACTCAGGACCCCAGCTGGATCGACCCATCCTGGGGGGCCCTGGAGAAACGCTTGCCCCCACTGCTTAAAGAACTGACGGTGAGCAGGCTCACACGATTGCCCTTATGCATGTCTTCTTGGTCCACTGTACTTGAGAGACATGCATAACAATTGAGATATTACTATGGCTACAGTCAGTATTGGGCCCGGCTAAATAAGCTGATAACATTTAAGAATGGCTAGGAGCAGTGATACATTCATTAAGTATTATATTATAGTGGAACAGTAAAAATTGCTGGTGCAAAATCCAATGTTGCTAAGTGTTATTTAGAAGTGTTTGCCTGATTGGGAATTGCCTTGTGTTGTAATGCCTCTGTCCAGGACGTGTCTGGGAGTCTGGAAGAGGGGATCCAGACGGAGCGGCACTGTGCTCAGCTTGTGGAGCAGCACAGTGCTGCTCTGGACTGGCTCCAGGAGCAAGTGCGGGGATTAGGGCCACTACCTCACGACAGAGCCGGCCTACAGAGCACCATTAACACACTGAAGGTAAGGTACCTCTCTTCAGCCCACGGGAACACACACACGCACACGCACACACACACGCACACACACATGCACAAACACACACACTCACACTCATTACATTACATTACGTGGCATTTAGCAGAAGCTCTTATCCAGAGCGACGTACAACAAAGTGCAAATCAAACACAAGAACAAGTGCCAAGAGGACCTGAGAGGACAGTACAGTTCTGAGTCCTAGTGTAAACATACAGAAATTCAGAACACACTCACACTCACACACACATATGCACACACATGTGCAAACACACACACTCACATGCACACAGATGGACATACATGTACCTGCATGCACAGTATGTACGTACATGTACACACACACATATGTGCATATGAGGGAAAACTCTACTTACTATTTTTCTGCCGTGTCCACAGTTTTTTCATTTTTTATTCTTAGCGACAAACTCCAGAATCCGGGGAGGCTGT
Organism: Conger conger; assembly: GCF_963514075.1. NCBI lineage: Eukaryota > Metazoa > Chordata > Actinopteri > Anguilliformes > Congridae > Conger > Conger conger. Next base: position 17,361,475 of record NC_083760.1, read on the forward strand.
TAATGAAATTTGAAAGTACTCATTTGTAAGAGGCATTATTCTGGAGACAGTGGACTCACCCGGGCAACAGTGAATAAGCCGTGTGTGTTCTCTCCAGGCCCTGCTGCAGACTGCTGACAGGGAAGGGAAGGAGATGAGAGAGCTGGACGCTGTGAAAGCCTCCCTTCTGCTCCTGTGCACTCCGAGCGGCCAGACCTCCCTGCAGGAGGAGGTGGGCCGCATGCAGGAGAAGAGAGCCCGCTCTGACACCCAGGCCCGGGACAGGCTGCGGGAGTGTGAGGCTCGACTGCAGGACATCGACCGGCAGCTGAATAGGAGAGCCCAGCAACTGCGAGAGGAGACCAGTGGTCTGCAGAGAGACTTGCACAAACTGGGCCAGAGCATGGACTGCAGTCAGATGCCGGCTGACGTTGGCCACCTCCAGGACCAGTGGAACACCCTCAAGGTAGCGTTTATAAATGAGATGCAGTGGATTCCCTGCCTATTCCCTGTAATGTGAATTTACTGTGTATGTAGGTTCTGCTAGGGAACTTGAGTTTCCTTCCCACTAACATGCAATCAGAGTGGCCATGGTTCATAAAAAAATACACTAGTGCTTAGGGCTACGGAGGACTATTTGTCTGTGTAAATATGAGCCATATTGTCACATATTTCTGCCATAAACAGGCATAAAATTGTTATCTTAGCATGTCTTGTCTGACTTTATCGCAGCTTATCTGATCTTACGTGAGTTTCCAGACTTTTCAGCCTACATCCATACTGCATTGCTGGAGACAGCAGGCTTGAGACCTCATTTAGCTCGGTGTTTAATCAAATCAAATGTTGCTTCATTAAAATGATATAAATCCAAACATTCAGCATTAATTTTCAGCCTCTATCTGTAAAAACTGTGCGGCTTTATAAATTAGAATTTTTAATGTAAAACAAGCAATTAGCACACTAATGTTCAAGTAGTGAAAACACTAAAAGACATCGAAACTTTGGCATTAAATCTAATGCTCTGCTTCAAAAACAACACCGGGGGGTGGGGGTCATTGAAATTCCATGGTTAAACAGTTGGTGGCAGCAGTGGACTATGCTAATCATGCCTCACAGAGGCAGTGACCTATGGCTACCTTTCTCTTGTCCTCATAGGTTTAGAAGTCACTGGGATAGTGTGCTGTTCTGAAAAGTTGTTTCCAGTGTTGTGTCTGCCTGTAAAGCACTCTCTTGTGTGCCCTGCAGCACTGTGAGAGGCCTCTGGAGCAGCTGGGGGTTCGGGTGCAGGATCTGCAGCAGGCCCTGGCGTCAGAGGTCACAAATGTGGCGCTGCCCAGTGACGTGGTCTCCGACGTGGCTGTTGTGGCAGAGGAGCAAAGCAGGTTTATAACCCTACTTCTTTTACACTCCTCACTTCAAGCTGACTGTCACCAACAGAGACAGCTCTACTGAAAAGCACCTATGTATGTTTAGGACAGTGTTAATGTATTGTTGTAATATGCAGTGCATATTATTAGCAGAAGGGAGTATTCAGAGCATTCTTCTTATTTAGTCCATTAACTTACGTTGAACAAATTGTATTGGTGTTCTGTTCAGACTGAGGACTCGGCTGTCGGAGAGCCTGGACAGCTGTGCACAGCATACGATGCACAGTTTGAGAGACTCTCTTCAGGCCCTCCAGCTGTGGAACAAGTCTGCCCACACACCGCTGTCCTCTGGCTCTACCCAAAACATGCAGGTAACCGGGGCGCAGAGTCGCTCAAGTGTGCCATGACGTCTGTAACTCGCTGTTATTTTTTTCCTTTTCAGTTAGGGATGCTTTAATAATAAAATAATTGAGAACGCTGGAACAGTCACCCTGTGCAGGAAATGGTTATGAAGCAGATTACTGGAACTACTGAGTCAGTTGCCATGGCATTTTCAGCTAGCCCAAGATAGAATAAATGAGAAAAACAGGGACGAGGATAGACAGAATGATCAAAAGAGCCATAATTTCTCTGCATGAAATAATTTAACATGATTGCAGAATTTTTTTTCGGGTTATTCTGTACATATGTACACTTTGTTTGTATGTGAAAAATAAACTATTTCAGTCAGTGGTGCAGACATGTTGTGTCATCCTTTTGGACTTAAATGTTTCAGCTGTTTTAGACAGTTTTTCTGTGTACTTCTATGAGAGAAACTCATATATATATGAACAGAGGACATATCAGGAAAGAAGGGACTGTGTCTCCTTCATCTTTATTGTTGTGCAGAAATGCAGTGTTTGCTTCTGCAGGTTAAATGAACAATCGTCGACACTGAAAGACTGGTGGAAGAAAGCATAAAAACCTGAGTGCCTGTTTTTTGGTCAGTAGATCTAACCCAATACATGTGAGGACTGTTTTTGCGTGCTGGTGTTTATCGACGGATCTGTGTGTTCCAGGCTGCACTGGATGAGGGAGAGAGGCTGAGGCTTGCCCTGAAGGGGGTGCTGTCACACGAACAGTTCCTGAAGGACAGTGTAGGACTGGAGCAGATGGAAAAGCTGGGCAGAGACAGCTCAGATGTTCTGAAGGACAGTGGGGTTCACATCTCCAATCTCACACACACCCTTCAGGTGAGCGCTCTCCTTTCAGAATGGGCCAATGATTTGATTAAGCCATTGTGACCAAAACAAAAAAATACCTCCCCTGCATTTCTGATGAACTCATAAGTACTGTCATATACATATAGTTGAATTGATTTTAAATGGGCCTCATAACCTGTAACAATGTTTTTCATTGAAATTACCCCTCATTCATTTTTCATTGAAATTCAGTTTTTACTTTATTTAGAATTAGTGCGATGGTTACACTGTAATTTGTTTGCATGACTTAACTCCCAATGTCACACAGAAGAGGAAACAGGAAGCAGTGTCTGAACGGCCCACGTCAGTAGCAGAGCAGCAGCACGTGCTGAACCTACTGGATACACAGGTGCAGAAACATACACCTCAGGTACGGTGCATTCCCACCATGAGTCAACACTTGATCATCTCACACTTCAGTCAGATAAGTGAGAATTCACTGACATTTCATTAAAAAGGATTTTAATTGTAGGTTCATGTCTTAGTTTATTACCAGATAGTACAGCAAAAGCACAATACAACTGCTGTTTGTATGGTCTGGTCTTTATCGTCTTCTGATCAAACTCACATGTGGACATTTGTGCCCTTTCCAAACAAAAAAAATGACTTATTTTTTTCCAATTAAATTAATCTGCCAATGATAGAGCACTGCTGGCTGGTTCCTGATTAAATCTGTTTGTTATCACTTGCAGGTTTGCCACAAGACTGAAGAAGTGGACAGTGCACGATTGAAGGCAGGAGTCAAGCCTCATGCTGATAAGGAAGTGGTGCTGAGTCAACAAGAAGTTTCTGTGTCATCCTGGCCGGCTGACGTCAGTGGCCTCAGAACGGCCCCACATGATCACAAGGTCAAAACTGGGCTTCAAGCAGACACCTTGAGGAAGCGTGTTGAGGTAGCAACACCTGGCATGCAACAGACAGATTTATTCACCACTGGAAACACTGACACTCTCAGAAATGAACTTGACCGTACTCAGCAAGAGAGCACTGAGATTGCAGTTATGGATCGGCGCAGCTCTGAGACTGAGAGGAGTGGGAAGACAAGGCCCAACAAAAAGAAGACTGAGCCTCTTCCTTCAAAGAAACAAGACAGGGAGTTAAGCTACACCAAGATTTTGGAGACTCAGGAACATGGTCAAAGAGAGCCCTGTGAAAGCAGAGATACACATAATGTGGAAGAAGTTCCTGTCTGTCATTTTCCAAAGACTCCTCACCTAAATGAGATTCAACAGTCTGACAAACCCAAGGGCTTGAACATTGACAGTTCTGTCATGCAGAGCCTGGACACAAAGACTGAACACCCTAATGCCCCAGATACTTATAAGGAGCATGAGAACATACAGGCTTTACAGTCAAAGAAAATGACCACGGTCTTTCTGGATGCTGACACACTGCATATACAGACACCAGAGCCATTGAAATCGAAGAGCAGTGATACACTGCGCATTGTGTCCTGTGAAACAGGTGGGTTAGACACAAAATGGGCTCCAAGTCAAACAGCAGATGCCAAGATGCAGCCATCTGACATTAAAAGGCATGAAGAAGCAATATCTGGAGATACATTAAAATACATACGCGGCCTGCCCATCAGTACTTCCCCACACAAGGCCGCACAAGACAGTACAATGCAGTCGCATACTGGGGAAGAACCCAGTAAAGCAGAACCTAGTGTTGTCCATTACCTGAGAGAGATGCTAGGCCCAGAGTCACAGATGAGTGAGGAGCCTCACACTAAGCAGATGCAACCAGTGGAGCAAGAGGCTGACCGGATAATCCACGATGAAACCTCCCTGACCAGTCTTGCTGAACAGCCGCATGGTGGAGTCACTGAACCCAGGCAGATTAAAAGTACAGACTACCTCTGGAGCCAAGACACTCAGGAAATACAGAGAAGGTACCTTATGTTAAATCTACCTGAGGTGGCTGAGGTCCAGAAAGTTGCTGCAGAGAAGCCTGAGACACTACTCACAGAGGTCCAGGACCATGTTGACCAAATCAAGGGATACCAGACAGAGTTCAGTGAACCCATCCAGCTAGACAAAGGCACTAGAGTCATCCCCACTGATACCGCCCAGCTGGAGAGAGAAAGGATCACTAGAGACATCCCCACTGATACTGCCCAGCTGGAGAGAAAAGAGATTGTGAGAATGATGCACACTAATCGCACCCAGCTAGAGGAAGGAAGTCTTGATACTCTTGAGGCTCACGGGCCAGTCACTGAAACAACACTTGACAGGAACACAGAGTCACCTAACAGGGAGGAACATAACTCCAGGCAGATCCACATACAAAGCCAGCTAGGGGAGCAAGAGACTGACAAGATTATCCAGGATGAAACCAGCCTGACCAGGCTGGCTGAACCACTGCAGGGGGCAACCACTGAACCCAGGCAGATTAGAAGTACAGATCTCCTCTGGAGTCCAGACACTCAGGAAATGCAGAGGAGGTACCTGGTGTTAGATCTACCTGAGGTAGAGGTCCAGAAAGTTTCTGAGAAGCCTGAGGCTCTACCCGTGGATGGACAGGTCCATGATGAGCAAACCAAGCAGCCCCTAGCAGAGTTCAGTGAATCCATACAAGTCGAGAGAAAAAAGAGCACTAGAGTGATCCCCTCTGGTACTGCCCAGCTGGAGAGAGAAGAGATTGTGAGAACAATGCATACTGATCACACCCAGCTAGAGGATGGAAGGCTTGATTCTCCTGAGGCCCACAGGCCAGTCTCTGAGGCAACAGTTCACAAAACCACAGAGTCACCGAAGAGGGAGGAATTTCACCCCAAGTTGATCCATACCCAACCCCAGCCAGGGGAACAAGAGACAACGAGAGACAAAATTATCCAGGATGAATCCACCCTGACCAGGCTTGCTGAATTGCAGCAAGGAGCCACTGAACCTAGGGAGATTAGGACCACAGACTACCTCTGGAGCCCGGACACTGAGGAAACACAGAGAAGGTACCTTGTGTTAGATTTACCTGAGCTAGCTGAGGTCCAGAAGGTTTCTGAGAAGCCAATAAAGGACCAGGGCCATGTTGACCAGGTGGAGTTCAGTAAGTCCATCCAGCTAGAAATGAGAACTAGAGAAATCCCGTCTGATACTGCCCTGCTAGAGAAAAAAGAGAGAGTGAGTCCCACTGAGAAGGCCCAGTTGGGGAGAGGAGCGGGTACTAGAGTGATCCCAACTGATACTGTCCAGTTGGAGAAAGGAGAGGGAATTAGAGTGATCCCAACTGATACTGCCCAGTTAGAGGGTGGAAGGCTTGATACTACCGAGGCCCACAGACCAGCAGTGAACAGAACCACAGAGTTCACAGAGAGTGAAATTGTGGAGCTCCCCCTGCCAGAGTCTGCCACAGAAAAGGACAGCGCACAACAGCAGGCCAAGGTACCTGAAGCTGAGAGAGAGCATGTTGAGACTCCCAAGACTGTACATCCAGGGGCCAGGGAGTATGTAGCCCAAAGCAGCAATGAAGTGATGGAAAAAGATAAGAGTATGAGGCTGCCATTCATCAGTATGGCACTGGCTGAGCCAGGGCTGGGCTCCTCAGACACTGCAGCAGAGCTCTCAGAAGGCAAAGAAAGCAGGGACCTGGAAAGCATCAAGTTACCACAGGTAATGCTGGAATCTTTACTGCAACTGTACATTTCTCACTAAGTCCAATATTGTCAGCTACGGAGACAGGGTGTGGCGCATATAAGGGAAAGGGTATCTTATCTTGGCATTAAGAATGATTCTGGGACAAGTTATTTGGCAAATTAAATGAAATGTGCAAGTTCTGGTTGACTGGGAGTGATATAATGTAGATTTTCACTGAGAAAGTTGTTTTCAGGGAAAACATGTTTTAGGGGAAGTCTGAATGGACTGAGAGGCACAGTGTAATTGTTGTTTTTTCAATCTGAATAGAGATGCAATATTGAGATGCAGCTTTTGCAATAATCAGCCTTTGCTTTTTCTATTTCTAATCAGGAACCATGAGATGCCATTAACTGTCTACTGCATGAAGACAGTGTTTCATGAATCATTAAATGAGCTACATAGCTGCAATCAAAATAAAAGGTTTTTGATTATGGCAAAGTACCTGACTCACATAATAAAAACATCATAGTTAATTTCCAAAATAAAATACATGTAGCCTGGGTCCCTGCTCCTCCTTTTAGGTCTATATATTTAAAAGTGAGAGAATATCAGATTGTATCACACTCTTATACCCCTTTATAACCCAGAAGCAATGTCCCACGAATGTCCCGTGTTTGCTTTTGCTGTGAAAGGGTCAAGCTGGGATATCCGTCCCTGGGCCCTCGACCTGGGAATTACCCAGGATGGATATGGCTTGGTTTTGGTATGAAAGAGGAAATCCAGGGTTACTCGATTCAATCAAGGAAACTCAATGGTTAGGACCAGAGACATGCTAGCAGCCTATGTCAGCAACGGTGCTTGTTATAGTTTTGTTTAAAATCCATTGTGTCATTCTTTATTTCAAGAAAATCATTTTGCAACTACCTTTCTAGTATTTGGCAGCCTGTATTTGTAATACAGGCCAAAGTTTCAAAAACAGTCTATTAACGGCTCCAAACTGTTTTTGATGTATTTATTTATTCATGTTGCTACTGAGACAGGACAGCCCTATTCAGCAGTGAATTATACAGAAGTAAACTTGCAGACCAGGGTCTGGTGTGAATGGCAAGGACCCCTGACATTCACAGGTCCATTGTGTGGTGTGAATGGGTCAAACGTGGGTTGATCCCGGGTTCAATATCCCGTTTACATCCTGGGTTTTCTATGAGAAAGGGATATTAGGGATACCCTCTTCAAAGCTTGCACTCCTATTGGGTTACTGCTGAGTTTTCTCAAAGGTTCATGATGTCATGTTTGGGCCATGTTTGACATGTCTCTGATGTATATTGAATATCCACTTCATTGTTTTTGATTAATTTAAATCGACAAAACAAAGACAAAATGAGCTAATGAATATCAGGAAATCTGTATCTTTCTTGTTGTTGTTGATGAATTCCTCGTATCTGGTGAAATACTTTTCAATTGACTCAGTGTGCAAAACATGTTTCAGAAAAATGAATTAACCTACAGTATATGCTGTAATAGATTATTTACTAAATGAAAACCACAGATATAACATGAAGCTGCAAAATACAGTTAAAAAATCTGAGTTGAAAATTGAGTAACCACAGAATAAACTTTCTTTTCTGTTCTTTGTTCGCTCTCATGAATAGTAGTTAAGCTGATATGTCAGTCGTGTTCATCTTCTGCTTTTTTTACTCCTTCATCTATTTAGCCCAAAGATATGCCTATAGGTATGGCCATGCACACTGTAGTTCAGGATATAGGCTGCATTCCTTTTAAATAACGTAATGGGACATTGGGTGAGTGGAAAGTAAATCTGGAACTTCTTTGTATTCTCAAACAGCAGGAAGAAAAGAGCACGATGAAACTGCCGGCTTGGAGTGAAGCAAATCAGAAAGTCTCTGAGGAAGGGGCTTCTGAAGCTGGGGATATTACAAGGAGGGAGGACCTACCTCTGGAGCTGCCACATAGACCGACCATGCAGGAGACCTTCAGTGAGATACAGCAGCTGGTAGAAACAGGACCCAATAACTTTGTAATTGGGGTGAGTTATCTTGTGCCTGATAACCTGATTAAGCAAAGAGTGAAGATGATGTACGATAACACACCAACATTATGAGCTTCTTTTGGTTGTGACTGAAACAAGTAGTTATAGATATATAGGGTTTTCTCCATTTCTCTCTCAGTCACTCATTCATTCACTTTCGAAGAAACACTACATTAATAAAAACATTTAAGCAGTAGTAGAGCAGTATAGGAGTTGTATTTAACATGAAGTGGTTGTTTAGTTCATAACTTTTATCGTAGCACTTCTTTAAATTTTAAAGTATGTTATTTTGCTGCTCTTAGATTCTGTGTGGTCTCAAGGCTCATCTAATGTGAAGATAGATATTTGATCTATCAGAACTATTTGGGATTACAGGGAAAGCCCCTGTGGGAACCGCTGGGGAGTTTGGACACTTCACACAGAGACCTGGAGACCCGACTGAGCCATGTGGTCTTCCGGATCCTTAATTGTCGGAACCGACCTGCCCAGCTCAACACCACAGCCATGACCCAGCAAGTAGAAGAGGCTGAGGTGAGAACTTTTTGTATTGCAAATACAATACCCTTCTTTGTTAATAATTTCAGTACTTTCCACCTAAAAAACACTTGGGGTAGGGTCTCATGCAACTACATTTTATTGGAGGAAGATACTGAGATAGGAATTTTAAATGATGAATGTCTGCAGGTCTGTACAGGTCCTTTTGTGATTGCTTCTTATATTATTTCCACATGTATGTGCTTGTGAGTCTCATCTAGAAAGGCTGCGCACAGGGGTAATTGGAGGAATTTGCATGTTATACGTAGATAAGGTCTAAATGTAGGGCTGTGTTACAGGACTGCAGACAGTGCGCTCAGGAGCAGCTGGCAGCCTTTTCTCGGATGTGTGAATCTGAAGACAGGGTCTCGGACACTGCTCAGCCCATGGAAGGACAATGGAGTGCTGCCCTATGGGAAGCCTCTGCCGCGGTGCAAGCCAAAGAAGCCCAGCTCCAGCTCGTCACACAGTATCACAAGCAGTCGCTGGCTGCTAAAGCTACTCAAGAGAAACTGGCAGCTGAGCTGGAAGCACTGAGAGCGTGAGTCTCACTATCTTCCATATCTTTTATATTTCAGCAGTTTTATCCAAATTATGCTTTATGTGTGTTTATTTCAGGTTGCACTAATGATAATATTCGGGCTTATACTCTTTAACTACCTTTCTCTCATATGGGTTTAGAGCCCCTGTGGAAAGCTGCTCGCAGAAAGCAGAAAAACTGCGTGCTGTCCTGTCGGATTTGGAGCAGGAGAGGACTGTGATCGGAGAGCTGCTCCAGACAAACACCCAATTGTCTCCCTACCTGGGGCAATCAGACAGACTGGTGGCGCACACACTGCTGGAGCACCTGCAGAGGGAGTGGAGAGAGCTAGAGAGGGATGCGGAGAAGATGCTCTACCAGGTCTCTGTCCAGATTCAAGAAAGTGGTGACCTTCTCCAGGAAGCACAAGAGCTTCAGGGCCAGCTTGACACTTTGCAGCAATCTCTAGGTCCACCCCAGCCCTCAACAGATCAGTGGGACCGCCAGAGGGCTGGACAGCTGATGGTCATGGACTCTTCCCTCACGGCTGCTAACCAGCATTACCTTCACATGCAGCAGCAGACCTCTGACACACTTTTCCAGAGATTTCAGGGAGAGAAAGAGAAAAGGGACATTGAGCAGGCCCTCCACTGTGTGAAGGAACAGGTGGATTGCCTACAGGGGCAGATTTCCAGACAAATTCCCAGCAGCAGTAATACCACCCTGGGTAAAATCATGAAGGTAATGCATGAAGCCTTTACCTGGGCGAAGCAGACAGAGAGTAATATTGAGGCCAGTAAGAAGGTGGTACTTCTCCCAGAGGGGGTCCACAGTCAGATCAAAGGGCTTAAGAAGCTGCAGTCAGAGATCACGACCAAGCAATCCCAGCTAGAGTCATTTGTTGAGGAGGTGAGAGAGCTTATCCCTGAATTGGATGAGAAGGACACTCCTATGGTACATTCCTCACTCAACACTCTGAAGGGATTGTCCAAGTCAACTGCTGAGAAGCTGGCTCGGGGCCTGCAAGACATGGAGGTAGGCTTGCAGACAAGGGAGAAAATGTCAGAGCAAATTGCCGACGTTGACTCCTGGGTGGTGGCCCATGTTCACAAACAGACTGTGAGGGACACTATCAGCGGTGGCAGCACAGCAGAATTGCAGCGCAAGCTCCGCCAGCTCCAGGAGACTTTGAAGAAAGCAGATAAACAGGCAGCAGTCACAGAGGCTCTTCTCATGAGGAGTAGAGACATTGCTCCAGAGCTCACCGTCATTGAGAACTGTCGACTCAATGACAAACTCATAAGCCTCCAAGAGGACATCAAAGGCATTATCAGCTGTGAAAAAAAAAACTGTCGGGAGCTGGAGGCGCTGCTCCAAGCACAGGACTCTGCACGTAAGAAGTTGGCCTCAGTGGAAATAAGCTTGAGGCAGATGTTGGTAGACTTGAACAGGTTTAGGTTCCCTATTACCAGAGACTCGCTGTGTGGTGTCGAGCCTATAAAACAGATGATTCTGGAGCAGAAAAGTCAGGTGGACCAACTGCATCCCTGCAAGGAGGACAAACGGAAAGAACTGCTGTGTAAGATTGCTGAGATGCAGAACAAGGTGAATGTATTGGGCCAAAAGGCAGAGCAGCATGAAAGATATTTATACTGCAGGCAGCGCATAGAGGATCTAAAAGAAAAAGTGGAGACTCACCTTAAGGTGAAAGATGAAAGCATCAGCAAAGAAGAGTGGTTTAAGAACTGCCAAGCCCTCCTCATTCAGTTTCCTCTAATCCAGAACCTCTGTAAGGTGGCTGAAGTGGAGCTGCAGAACATCTCAACAGATCTCTACCCATCTGAGGTGAACTCCGAGCACACGAGGCTCCGCCAAGCTGCAAAGAGCTTCTCCACCTGGGCCCTGACTGTCTCAAACAATGCTAGTATCCTGGAATGGGAGCTGATAAACAACCTCCACTACCCCACCGAATACAAGGCCATGGTGGAGCTTCTCAAAGATGCCAACCGTGAACTTGAGCAGCCAACACCGGTGGCGTCGGAAGAGCAGGCCATTGATAGAGAGTTGTTGAAGTGTGCGACTCTTCGGAGGAATGTGGAGTCTAGAGCAAGGGTGCTGGAGGCTCTAGAACCCAGGAATGGATTTGGACAGAAGGGTCAGGAGCATAAGACTGCAGACTTGGCGGACCTGAAGAAGAAGACTTTGAATGGCTGTGAGATGCGAATGGTAGGTTTGTCTAAGTATGCATTCACCCCTTGGGCTATATCAGCAGTTTTTGTAAATATGTAGCATGATGCTCTGTCCATTTAAATACGGCAGTAAAGATTGGTTCACTGCCTGTTTGATGGGTTTTGCTTCTTCAGGAGAACTTATTCCAGGCTCGAGAGATGTTAGGAGATTACAGCAGGTCTGTCAGAGGTGCAGTCAGGTTCCTGCAGGAAGCCGAGACCAGATTCCTCCTCCCTCTTGACTACGCCGGGAGCTGCCCAGAAGAGCTTCAGCGTATCCAGCAGGCCCTGGCCTCCCTGGATGAGGAGTTCAAGTCCTACATCACCCAGATCCAGGCCCTGGTACCACAGCACAGCTGCCTCTCTCCCTACCAGGCAGAGCAGCTCCACAGCACAGTCCTGAGCCAGCTCCTTGTGCGGGTTTCCACTCTCCAGGCACAGGCCAGGCTCAGAATGGAGACCCTGCAGAAGTAAGCCTGCCTTCTCCTTGTGGCAAAATGAAAACAGTCTTCTGTCCATCGGCTGCAGTGGCTTCTCATATATCCTTAGGGAGATATGTAAGGTCAAGTTACAGTGTATAAATATTATATTTAAAGTGCAGGTTTAGTGATGTGTCAAGTTCTTGTGACTAAGACATTCTTTCTAATCTTTATAATTACCAGTTCTTTAGATTTGTTATGCTGCATTGTTTACAAGAGTACACAATGTGATCTGGGGTACTTATAGTTATTTTCAATACAATGGCTGCCACTTTTATTCATGATTATTTGTCTTTGTTTTCTGTTGTGGCAATTCCCAGTGCACGTTTATGGGAAATGTAATTGTCCTTTTAACATCTTTGTTTGTTTTGTGCCCTCTAGATGTTCCAAAAAGGAGATATTGTACCGAAAGTGTCATAAGGAGATCTGCCAGCGCTTGAAGACAGTTGAGGCTTCTCTTTCTGAGTGCATCTCCTACAACGCCATCTCTTATAAAGCCTGCCTAGATCAGCAGGAAAAACTGAAGGTTTGTAAAAAAAAAGTGACGTTGAGATCCATCTTATTGAGGCCATGTTAATTTAACCAGGTTTGTGCTTTAGCTCATTTCCTGTATTTGTGTGAAGGCGTTGGTGCTGGAGGTGGACTCTCTGACTGGGAGGCTGGAGGGGCTGAGGGAGTGGTGTCCGGAGCGGGGGTGCAGCAGGGGCAGAGAGGAGGCGCTAAGCACCCTCTGGAAGGAGTGGGCAAGGCTACAGCGCTGTGCCCGTTACCTGAAAGCTCGCTCGGTTCAAAGGGGAGCAGAGTGGAGACACATCACTAAGAGCGTGAGTACAGGACCGAAGGTGAACAGTATGTCCACAGCCGCAGACACATTAACAGGCCAACATTTCTTTGACGAGCGCTATTGTTACCCCTTTGATATGTTGCTTTTTTATTTGCTTTGTTTTTGTGCTTGGAATGACACCATAAAGTTGATAGCAAGAGATTAAATATTGAAAGGTCAATATACCCTGAGGTGTGGTGCTGATGGTCTAAAGTCATTAGTCAGGGAAACTATCTTTCTAAAGAAATGGGTGTTCACGCTGTTCACTCAGAGAAGTCATATTCTGGAAAAATCATTTGTCACCATCTAGCTCTTTATACCAATTAGACGGAGAAAAACAAAAATCAATTTATTGATGTCCACGTGGATGCACGCGTGTGTATGTATACCTTAGGTGGAGAGAGCCACTGTCATTCTGGACCAACTTCGGGATGAGTTGCCGGAATGTTCCAGTGAAAAGGCCACCCTGGAGGAGCTGCAGGAGGGGCTGGTGTACACGGAGCAGTACCAGGATCGGCTGGACTGCGAACACCGTGCTCTGACCGCATTAGAGCTCCGAGCCGCACGCCTACTGGGCGTCCCCGCCCATCAGGAACAGTCCCCGCCTATCCCACTCTGTCAAGAACTGCAGATAATGCAGGGAAGATTCAAAAAGTAAGATATTGTTTTATGTGTAGATACTGTAGTGCATTTAGTTTTACCAGGCCCCCAGATGTAACAGAACACAGAGGTCTGGTTGATGTGCTAGGTCTTGTGAACATATAAAGCAGCAGCCCCTTCAGCTGCCGGTCCGGCTAGCGCTAAGGCTTGACTTCGATGCAGATAGCCATTAGTAGCCAGTAGAGGAAGATGAGAAGGGATTTGAATGGCTGAGCCTGGGGAGTTTGTAGATTAGGTTAGCAGCAGCATTTTGGATGACGTACAGACAGACATGTATAATTAATACTTGCGGCTTTCAGCCAAATTAAACCCTTTTAGGACTGTTATGAAAACTCTTATTTCGCCAAAGGTATTCAGTCTAAACAGCACCACTCTAGTTTCATTATACATGGTGCTACTTATATAAATCAATATACATTTGGTAAAGAGGGACCCAGGTGAAAGAAAATATACGAGGCTGCGGTAAAAGCCTGTAAAATTATGAACTCTTGTCTCGTGTTCATCTTTTTATCTCAACCCCAAATGTATTCAGTGTATTGCAAAAACAAAGGAATTGGCCTTGCTGTTCCCATACTTTTGGAGGGGACTGTATGTGTATGCAACTTTCCTGCCTATCACTGTATTATCTATCTTTGTCATTGGGGATTGATGGCAGTGGTTGAATAGTATTAGCGTTTGGGGGCTATGCCCCGCTGCCACCACTGGTGACCTCACTGGGGTAAGTGGGCTGGCACTGGGTCTGCAGTGTCCCACATTCCAGAGAGGCATATACGCACGCTCACTCTCACACACAGACGCATACGCTCGCACACAAACGCACACGCTCGCACACTGACGCACACGAGAGACAGCTAGCTCACTGCACCCTCACCGACAAAGACCCAGACCTCTGCCTCCTCTACTTTCATTGTCCTCGTTGGCAAACATTTCTTCTCCGGGAGAAAGTGCATGGAAATCTGTGACACAGGACCTGGAGTTCCACAAACACAACTGAAGGTAACATTGGGGCAGTCTGTGTGTCTCACCTGTCCTGAGTGTGATGCAGGGACATTAACAAACGACCCACCTGGTTCTGCAGCCTGAAAGAGAAGAGCATGCTGGGCCGGCAGGCGGTGCACTCGGAGGTGCAGGAGCGGGAGCGGGTAAAGGAGGAGATCAGCGGGGTGAAGGAGTGGCTGGTGGCTGCCGTGTCCCTGCTGTCTGTAATGGAGGACCTCCCCAGCACTCAGGAACTGCAGGTGGGTGGCCTGACTGTGCCGCACCTCTTAGATTTCTTAGATTTATGAGCGTCGGGATGCTGTCCTGCTGCTACTAACTCCTGCTGAGGCATAGTGTGAGCAGATGTAACATTGGAATTGGAATTGCTTTTTCTTACATAGCTCAAATAAATCCTTTTTTCAGAGAGGCTGGTCTCTCAAGCAGGTGGTGTTGATTATATGGAATATGTGTCTTTATTTTATAATTATGCTTTCTTCAGTTTTGTCCGGTTTATGGTTTTGCTTGTATTATGAACACTATGAGATTATCTTATTATGCTAAGGTGTGACTAATCAATCTGTTACATAATGTTACACTATCCAGTTGGAGAATAGGTCATGTTTTTTCACTTGAATCCTTTTTCCTTTAAAATAACTTTTTCTTCCAAATCTTTATCTCCGTGTGCTTAAGTCTGTTGGTGTTTTTGCAAAAGTACAACTTAGATTTAGTTTTACCAATTAAGATGCACTCCCCCCTGCACAGTGGTGCATGAGTAATGCCATTTTAATGAGAGCTAGAGCAGCTCGTCTCTCCCCGGAACACAATGCACTGTTTGTCCTGATTGTAACCAATAAGGATAATCTCCACCGAAAGAATTCACAATAAAAACAACATTAAAAATGTCTCCAAGTCAGTAATTTGTTAATAAATGTTCTTGTGAAAATGTTTCCACCGTTACTCATCTTTACTTGACTTTGCTGTATTGGTGGGTTTTCTGTTTCTTACCTTCAATGACAGTAATAACGGTAACGAGTGACCGTTAAGAGTGAAAGAGTGCTGAACAAAGTGCATTATTTCAGCTGAGATGTCGTTGGCTTTTTGTCCGGGGTTTTCTTCGGTTAATCTCCCCCCGGTATTGTGCTGCTCTCCGTAAGTGAGCCGTGTGGAGCGCCGTCTGTGTGTCCAAACCCCTGAGCGGCGGCCAACATCTCCCATCAGGCTTTCATCTCCGTCTCCGCGCATTCTGCCCCTCCACAGTGGGACTCTCAGTGTGAATGGGCCCAGGAGCGCCTCCTTTGTGTTTTACCTTGTAAGAGGATACTCCAGGATCTCAGTCTCTCAACTGATGTAACGCTTTGCTCCCCTCGCTTTCCCAGAGAGGCACGCCCTGCAGTGCCCGAGGTCCGGGCATCGACACCTCTCTCACGGGATGGTCTAGTGTCCGCGTGCCTCAGTGCCACTGGCTTTGCAAATCAATTAATTGAGTTTGTTTTATGTTTTTATCTGGGATTACAAGAGAATAGATTTCGCCATTTTTGGTTGCTCGCATCATAGCCTGGTGAAAGAGAAGGCTTATGCTAAACAGCTACTGTACAATTTCAAAAGCCGGAATGAGTTTGGAGTTCTAACTACGGGAATAATAGAATCTGACTGCACAAGATTGACTGAGGAGTTTAACTTTTGATATCTTCAGAACTGATACCTGTGTTTTTTGGTAAGACATGAAGCCTCCTGTTTAGAAAGAAAATATAAATGGGTGGTTACCAAATGTTGTTTTGCATATGTGTATCTGTGTGTGAATTGGACTGGGGTGTGTGGGGAATTGGGGGTACAGTATATTGTTGATATGCGTGCATAATGGATAATGCATAATGAATTGTGTACACCTATCTGAAGTTATATTACAGTACATTTGTTTCTGGACAAACTGAACGAGTGAGTGCGTGCATATGTGTGTTTGTGTGTGTGTGTGTTTGTGTGTGAAAGAGAAAGAGACAGACAAAAGAGGGGGGGCAGGAGAGAGCCTTTCAAGATAGTTCCATACAACCAGTTTA
The DNA here is from genome assembly GCF_963514075.1 of Conger conger. Taxonomy (NCBI): domain Eukaryota; kingdom Metazoa; phylum Chordata; class Actinopteri; order Anguilliformes; family Congridae; genus Conger; species Conger conger. The sequence goes on from NC_083760.1 coordinate 17,377,963, forward strand.
TGAGGGAATTGTGAGAATTATGCCATCTTTCTACAGGAGATGCAGGGACAGTTGTGCTCCCAGAAGGCTGTGCTGCAGGGCATTATGGATGGCCTGAAGATGAAGTACTCTGACATGTACACGCTGGTTCCTGTGGACATCGACGGACCGCTACAGGAGGTCAATCGCTCACTGCTGGAGGTGGAAGAAAAGGTACAGAGAGAGCCATTCACATTTAACACTACAGTATATGATATCTCCCATCACTGGGCTACTATTCCCTCATCTATGTGCCTCTGGAATCGTATTATGCTGTACTGTAGTGGAGGTCCTGCTTGTCCTTTTGCTAACCACGGCCAGACTGTTGTCACGGCAACGTTAGGATCTCTGATCAGCAGTCTAAATTGCTCGAAGATGACTGACTTCAGCAGAGTTAATCTGTTTTGAGTTACAAAATGTGCCTTTAAAATTGTATGTCATAAAAAGCCAGAGAGGCATGAAGCTGTGTTTTAAATCTGAACAACAGATTCTGCATTCAAAGCCAATAGGCACTGTCCTCATATAGTGTATTATTAAGAAATGTAGTCCTTTGTTTCTTTGCTACCCACTGCCTATACTATCCTTTCTATGGCAGTGTCCTACTACATGTCTTTGTGGAATCAACCATAACATTCTGACCTACATGTATTGTGTTTTGTATAGAAATGAAAAGAAGCTGTTTTGATAGAAATGTATGCTTTGTGTCTCCCTTGTTGTGTTGCAGGTGGGGGAGGCGGTGGAGAAGAGTGGGCCTCTCTGCAGGCTGGGGGGCAAGGTGGAGGAGATCAGGGTGGGGCTGCAGGTAGTTCTAGCTTCACTGGAGAAGAGGAGCGTCTCAGTGGCTGAAGCTGAGAGGAGACAGAAGGTGGGGAACCCCACGGTGCATGTTCTCTTATATAGAGTGTGCTGGAGATCGTTGAAAAACATGTCATATGGATATATACGTACATAACGTACACTTTTTGGTAATAATTCTAGCTTGTGAGCTTGAAATGAAAGAGACAGAAATGAAAGTGAAAACTTGGTGTGACAGACTCTTTCAGGTTGTGCAATAAGAACATAGGTAATAGTAAATAAGTAAGTAAATAAGTACTGTGCAAAAATAGATAATAAGAAGATAGGTAGCTAAAATATTTGCACAAATAATGAAAGATAAAAATAACAAAGAACCAGTCAACTACTAAGTAACTTGATGCCATATCTGTGTGTTTGAACAGCGTGTATGGGATGAACTGGACAGATGGCACTCCCGCGTGGCAGCACTGGAGGTAGAGGTGCATGACATAGCAGACGACCATCCGGAGGCGGCCCACGTCCTGACAGATAAGCTTATGGAGACATTGCAGCTCTACCAGCATGTGGCCAAACAGGCTGAGCAAAGGACTGCCTTTCTCAGCAAGGTGAGCTGGACTATATTTCCCAGCATGCTTGTTTCTGCTAGAAACTTGGCTGCAGCCCTCTTTGTGGCCGTTTTGATATACCTGCTAAACCTGTTCTAGAAAAAACATTTGCTGGATGCTGTTCTTATCAGAGATTTACATTTATTTTGCATAACAAACAGAAATACCAGTATGTAGTGTTAATATTGTAACAGTAGGCTTATAATTAGTGCATACAGTATGACATTCAACTCAGTGTCAAAACACAGTATTTTCACTGCACCAAATACAACTTACACTCTGATATTTTCATTTTTGATCAAGACTATCTGCAGAATCTGACTTGTTCATGTTGAAAGATTAGCCAGTCAAAGACGAACCTTCGACTGAAAAAGTGAATGTTAAGTGGAATATTGTATAGTGTACCTATCATGGCTGATGTCTGTCCCGGCCCCTGCAGATCCATACCTGCCTTGAGGAGCATGGGGAGATGATCAACAGCTCAAACAACTGGCTGATTGAGGCTCACACGTGGCTGACTGCACCATGTACCTACACCACCGCCAAGTGTCTCAGCAGCCATGTTGACGCCCTGCAGGTCAGTACACCGCTCGCCCACTGACCACTGCCCTCCTGAGGGAAACAACACATTTCTGTTTATCCCCGCTCCAATCCCCTCTCAGCTTAGGTCACTTAGACTCAGGCCAATGTCAATATTAATTTCAAATAAAGGACAGAGGATTGATTTTCACAATGATTCGGCAGCTCCTAATCTATGGCCGATTTTTGAGATCTTATATCCAGTTATTTAGCTGTTTGTAATTGCTCTTGGTCTATACAAGGTTAATCATGCTGCACATTATGAGCGTTGCACATGGATTGCGAAGAGCAAATTCGGTCAGGGGATAGTCAGCTTCAGCAATCGCATTCACATGCATTCCATAATCAACGAATCACATTAACGCAACCCATTTCATCCAATCACATGCACACATTATCTCAGAGCGCCTTTCTTAAAGCAACAGTCAGACCTATGCTGCTCATTGCCTGTGCTGCCTCTGTGTGCCCGCTTGCTTTGCACCACTGCGCTCACCCTCCACCACCCCAGCTACCACCTGTTGTTTGGATCTGATAGACAGAATAGATAGTTTATTGTTCCCTGTAGATAGGGTAGTACCTGAAGCAGATCTTTTCAGCAACACACCTAAAATAATGTACTTAAATATTAATTAATATGGTTGTCTTAATATGTGAGTTGTCCTGACTGAATATTTATTGATTTTAATCATGGGTCATTTATGCCGATAGATTTAACAGATATGTGTATTACTTCAGGGTACAGCAGCTATATCAAACAAACTTAAGCTTATGACAATCACGAGTCTGGTTCACTAACTGTTGTGTTGCGGTGCTGTACTGTTTGAGACATCAGTATGTCCCAGTGCATTGGCTCAGGACATTGAGCGACATTGGCTCAGGAGGTAAGAGCAATTGCTCCTGACAAGCTGGTTGGTGCTTTGCCTGGCAGCCAATCACCGTTGGTGTGTGAGTGCGTATGTGAATGGGTGAATGAGAAGCATCAATTGCACAGCGCCTTGGAAAAAGGCGCTAAACAAATGCAGATATTTACCATTTAGCATTTGGCTCTGAGCACTGTGCGTCTCTCCCATGCAGATGGTGCTGGATGACTCTGAGCAGATGAGGAGGACCCTGCAGGGCTTTGCGGCAGTGCTGCAGGAGGTCAGCTCCGTGTGCAACATGACCACTCAGGAGGAGCTCCTGGCCCAGGCTGACCAACGCGTGGCCATCATGCAGGAGAGCATCGCCAGTCAGCTGTCGCAGTTCCAACACGCTGCTGCTGTGAGTTTTCCCCTCTCTGTTTCACCTCCCTTCACTCCGCGTCAATGCCTGACAAAAACCACAACTGTGCACTTCAAGTCTTTAGCAAATTCCTCACAACTTACCTGCTCAAAATTGAGTGTGAGACTGGTCTGGCACCCATGGTTTTAGTTCTATTTGTAGAAAATCGAAGAAAATGTTCAATGTCTTTCCTTTGTGCTCCTATTTGCTCATTAGGAGGTGGAAGCCATTGAGTCTGAAGTGGAAAAGATGGAGAAAACCCTGAATAAATTCAGAGATATTTTATCCTCCCAGGACTCTACCGTTCCCCCTCCAGAGGACCACTGTAAAAATATGCAGGTGAGCACAGCCATCACTGGACAGTTCCAGGTTACCACACTTTCTTGGCATTTGCATGTCTAAACGTGTTCCTGGACACCCCTCCAGGTGATCTTGAACGACACTGAGTCTATGAAGAGGACTATGGCTGAGATCCAGAACTGCAAGCCAGGCTTGTGCCTGCCGGAGGAAGCGGAGGAATCCCTGACCATATTTAATCGAGCCCAGCTTCTGCTTCAGCAGGTCCAGTCACTGGAGCAGACCATCACTGAGCAGAACCCAACACTGAAGGTATGTCCAGAGACAACGGCATAAATCAGTGTACTGAAATGTTTACTGGAGCATCAGCTGCAAAACCATAAGAACGTTGAAGAAGGGGGCAGTTCAAATGTACAAAATGACTTTTAAATGGCCGCTGATTAATCCCCATCCCCAGGCTGGCATGTTCAGCTGGTGCAAAAACAATTGCCTAATGAATAACTAGCCCCTTTTCCATTACATTTAGTAGTGCATTCATGCCTGTATCGTTATGTAGAAATGTAAGATTCCTCTGACCGGCTTTCCATTAATTGAATATGGTGGTAGCGCATTAACTTGACATAATAATACCCTGCTGATGCACATCAATTGTACTGAAACCATTACGTCTGTTAACAAGTAATATTATGAACGGTGCTATTCACTGGTAGAAATCATTATTAGACCTAATGATAAATTAAACTAATGATTTCTAGATAAACCTCTAATGGTGTATTAACATGTAGGTAGGCTATAGTTATGTGCTTTTTCGCTGACTAATGAACGCAGAAACAGCAGTACGCACTCCAGGTTTGATCTCTATCTAGGCTCTTTGAAGTCATCTAAAGTAGTCGTTAGGCTGATGGTAAACATTTAATATGTATAAAGTCTGACCAGGTATACAATGGCAGTGAGAAGACCTTTTTCAGATAAGCCAATGGCACATCTCCAGTCTTACACAGAGTTAATTATTTCCTGTCAGCCTATGACAGCAGGCTTGATGTAGCATGTCCTTGTCTCTTGATAAAAAGAGGTCAGTCATTGGCTAAGAAGGAATTAGTACAGTCACCTTGGAAACTAGCTCCAGATGTGCTTGAAAATACGCCAGAGAGTTGCATCCCCAGACAGGTTGTGATAAGGTTAGGCAAAGCTACGTCTGATCAGCCAGCACTAAAAGTGCTGATTAAAACTACTGAACTGGTCCGCACTTTCATTCTGTGCCAAAGTGATATCATCTCATCCAGCCATCCAACTCCAGCCTATCCAAATTTCACAAGACAATCCAGCCTTTTAATCATCTTTCATATCCCCCATGTATGACTGTATATGGAAGAGGAGAGCTTCCTTCCACTCCTCCATCTCTTTTATATTCCTGGGATACTGAAGCTCAGTGGGCTGGGACCGGTTACGAGCAACCTTCCAAGGTCAGGGAGGGTGGTGGTGGGAGGCGTTTGTCTGTGGGAAGAACAACTGGAATGCAGTCCAGCCTTGGACAAGCCAAGGTTATTCTACGGGAAGGAAGTGCTCATAAAACAATGCAGTCAGATCTACCGCATGCCCCTATGCTCCGCTGCTTGCTTCTGTCAAACTAAGGCCCAGCCGAGACAAGATGAGACACAATGTGACGAGATGGTTTTAGAATGTCTTTAGAAGAAAGTTTTGTCAGTGTGAACTGTCCAGTTTTAGAACGGCTCTCGGCGGTTGGTTGGCGTTTCGAAAACTGAGCATGTCAAATCTTAAGCCCAGAGTTTTAGAACAATTAGTGATTTAACGTTATAGTTAACTCGGGTCGTCTTGGAAACAGTTGTTTATTTGTTTACTCGCCGTTTTGGTGTGGTCTGCCTAGTCCATATTCACAGATGTTTTGAGATGTAAACACGGCCGTTCCGAGATTTCTCTTATCTTGTCCTGTCTTGTCTCGGCTGTTTGGTGGGGACTGTTTAGTTTGCCTAGGTAAGCAGTGTTTGGCTAGGTAAGGGGTTTGTTCATACATTTGCATGTTGCGGTATTACGATAAATAAATAAAAAGAAGATCATTAAATAGACTTATCTTTGTTGTGCAGGTAGTAGTTGAAATTGTACTTCCCTCTAGAGTCTTTCAGCACACTTATCCCTGGTTATGGGTGTGCACTTTGCGCTTTGTTGTATGTCGCTCTGGATAAAAGCGTCTGCCAAATGCCATTAATGTAATGTAATGTAATGACTGGGATTTAGATGCACTAATCATAGGTACTGATGAAAATGTCATACTAGATGATATGAGTGTATATTTGAGAGAAGGCAGGTGTTAGCTGTAGTTTCAGAGTACTACAGCTGCCGTATGAGCCTCCGACAGCTTGATCATTTTGTTTCCCTTCCCAGGTGGCTGTTGAGCAGTCACTGGAACTGGGAGAGCTATGCACCTCTACCTCAGAGGAGATCATAATACCCAGTCCTACCCTGTCTGTTCTCGATGAATTTCAGGTGAGCTCTGTCCTCAAAACAAGTTAGCAGTACTGTAAACAGGGCCTTGCGAAATTATCTTGCTACTGTCCGCTGTGGTATAAAATTGTCATAACATGGGTTTAAGGATTAATTAGTCATTTTTGCCTGTAAAAGGTATATATTAGTACCCAAAGAACATTATTGCATCATTCGGGGTACATTCAGGAAATATGTTCCTTAAAGAACAAAAATTTACTTCCACTGTACCTTTATTTCTCATAGTGTATGTACATCCCCTCCTGAAACTTGCCTGTCCTATGAATGATATTCAGGGACATTCTTTCATAATTTTAATCTCAGTGGGTTTACCGTGTGCTTCTGCTTCAGGAGATTCACATAGAGGAGGGACAGATCCAGATCGCACATGTGGAAGAGGATGTCCTGAAGCGATCCGGAGCGTCTCTGATGACAGTGGAGACCTCTCCAGAGCAGGAACAGAGCTTGGGATCAGAGAGGACGACACAGGTACAGCCCCAGTGGCCCCACTGTCCTTCAACACGAAAGCAGCTGATCAGAGGAGGAAACCAAACATGAGCTTGATTCTTTGTGGAGTCCCCTTCAGTGAGCTCTGGAAGCAGCAGCAGCTTGGAATTCGAAGTTGTTGTTTTATGTTATTTATATCTGGATTTGCCTAAAAGCTATTTCCCAAAACAGAAAATAAGTCAATCTCAGCAAGAATTTTTGTCTTATTTTGACTTAAAATTGTTTTTTGCCAAACAAGACTAAATATTGTCAATGATGTGAGGCTATTCAATTCAGGATTTCCCAATGGTGCAGGAAAATTTTGCTTGTCAAACAAACAGTAACTTAAAGCAAGCTAATATTTTCTAATTGAGAGAAAAAAAAACATTTTAAGTCTCATTACAAGACTAAACCTACTTATTACAAGACTAAAACATACTTTTTTGCAGTGTACAGCAGCATTTAATGAAGCTGAGTATGTCAACGCACTCTGAACTGTATCGACATGCGTGTATTGCAGTCATGGTGAGAATTGCGTAGTAATTAGTAATCAGTTAATTCTGCCCTGCTTACCTGTTTAACATTTTTGTTGTTCAGTTTGCCGAACAAGAAGCACACATAATAGGGATGTCGTTAAACCTGGCTGGCGTGTATATCCCTGACATTACGAAGCAGGAGCTATGGTATATGCCGCTGTCTGAAGAGGAAGAAGACGGAGGAAGCTCGGACTCCTCGTCCTCAGGAACGCTCACTTTCAGTACTCCAGAGGTAAAGCTTCTCTGGAGCTCAACCCCACCAGCCACTCGGGTTCTTCATTTTTCATCTTCTGCACTTCCTCGTCTACCCCTCCTCCACTGGCAGGTTTCCTGCCCGTATCCAGGACCTCCGCTTACGTTGTCTGTTCCCTTCATGCCTTCGACTGCCTGAGTGCAGTCAGAACACTCTGCATAGAACTCTTGCTTTTGCAGCTTTCTTTTTTAATGGCTTCATTCTTTCATTTCAAACCTCCTTTTCTTCTTCTTATTCCCCTTATTTCTCCCTGTTGCGAATAAATCGAAAAATCTCTTTTGCTGGAGCTTTTCTTTGTTATCTTCCTATTTCTTTGTTGTATTGTTTCTTCAGCGTTTTAATACATTTTGGAACAAAAGCTTGTCAATTCTTATATTTCTAAAGTATTGTAGCTAGTTGTTCTTTTTATCTCCTCTAGGGTACAGAAATAAAAGGTAGAATCATTCTTGATGTTTTATTATAATAAGTATAATTATGATCTGAATTCAATTATTTCAAAGGGAACTTTTAAAAGGACACATTTCATGTACTTATTGTTCATTATGTATGTCAAAAAAAGTAGAATTTATATTAATATATTAATATGAAAAAGATATTATGGAATCACTGAATGAGTATGATGACTTAAACCTGTAAACCTGAGCTTTTTTTGTACTTTTAGAAGGTCAGGTCTTGCTTGCAGGGTTTTTGTTCAATGTCTTTGTTTTGTAAATGTATGTGTTTCAAAGGCAAAAAAACATAAAATGAGCACACCAAAAAAACCCAAAAAAAACAGCATGGAGACTTAAAGGCTGTCCTAAGACTCATATGAGGCTATTGTGAGTTCCTTTCTCTGCTAGTCAGTGTATGTTTCAGTACACAGTGATGAATAGCTCAAGGCAGGTGCTCCCTGTCCTATTTCTTCAGAGTGCTATAGGGGAACTGTATCTGGCTGAAAGAAACTCAGAACACCTGCTGAATCCCTGAGGGCCAGTAAGTGTCGAGGGGTATCCAGTGGTTACGGAGAAGACGCTGCACTGCAGTAGCCGGCTGTGGGCTCTAACTTCCATGCTCTTTTCTGCTCCTGCGCCCAGGATCCAGACGAGGTCTTAATAGAGGGGGAACCGCCCGGGACTTCAGACGCCTCCTTGGAACAGAGCCTAGGAAGAGACGAGGTGTTTGAACCCCAGCCTGACTCATCCACTCAGGTACTCTCAAAGCCATATATTAGCTAGTTCTGGATCTCTTCTAGGTCTCTTTCTCATTACACTATTACATGCACTCACACACGCACACACTTTTGAGTGCTTTTGTTTCTATTTGTATGTTATAATTCATTGTATTGTTGATTTAGAAAATAAGCATAGAAAAAATATATATATTTAACTAGTATTTATTACATTTTTGCCTTGTGAATAGAGCAGAAAGCAAACCATAAAGAAGTGTCTTGCATCAGTGTGCATTCAGGAAATACATTATTTATTATAATATACTTTATTAAAATATACCTGACTGCAGGTAAGAAGTAGCCTCTCAAAAATGGTCTTGTTATTTTCTAATATGCCCTTCAAGGCATTTTAGCTGCAGTTTAAAACCCTGGCATTTACTGAAAGACAACTGTTCCTCCTGTTTTCTCAGGATATAGTGGGAGTCACCCTCCCTACAGAAGCAGCTGAGGCTGAAGCTCATTCAAAGCCTGTGGCCACAGTCAGAACACAGGCCCTCCCTCAAAGCATGGTAAACAAATCCCCTTCAGTAAACCTCTCCGATACCTCCTCCCCTAAATCCCAACAGAGGTGTACAATCTCCTAGTGTAGAACGAGTAGTCTGAGCCGTCATTCAGTGCGTTTCCATGGCATACAATTCCGAATATTAAGCGTTCAGCTTTTTCAAGGTCGCATTTTGTGCTCAACTTTCTGTTTACAGGCATTGGAATTCCCTCATTCCTAACCGCCTCTATGTTTACATGCAGAGAGAGAACTGAGCCAGCTCAGTTTTACTGGCTACGTAAAGATTTGTAATGTGTTGTGTGAAATGTGAATGCCATTTGCTATTTGGTGATCATAACTTTACAAGCACCTTACTAGTATGATTTTGGCATTATGTTTAATTTTGAAGATATGGTGAAAAACCCAGTTATTACCAACATTGGGACGGACTGTTGCTTCACATTTACCCCAAGTGTATTGGGGCACTGAGATTCTTTAAGAGCAAGCAATTGAATTTCCACAAATGGTGGGAATGCTTTCTTCAAAATAAGAATATGTCTTTTATGTTTAACTGTATTTCCAAACATTACTGTTGGAATAATCCTAGTGTATTTAACGCATGCCAATTGTAACAAACCAGAATATTGCACACCATGTATTTTAACAAATGATAGAGTTTTAATTTGATTCTTACATCTATTTTAAAAAGGGAATGTTACTAAGACACTCATTTTAGATTATAATTATTACCCCACTGTGTACCTGTTGTGCTTATTTGCTGACACTGTATTAACTGTTCAGCTGTTTATGATGTGCCTGCTATTTTTCTTTTCTTTTTTTGGTGTTCTCTTAATATTCGGAATGTAATTTTATTGTTTTCCAGTATTTGCTGGTCATGTGCCTTATTATCCAGGCAGTGTTATGAAGCTAGTTACAGTGGAATATCACCTCCGTTACCTGAAAGGAGAATGTTCCTGTTTATACTCTGAATGTGATGTATTGGTGGTAGAATGTACTGTATAGTCTGAACCGAGTGAATTTTTTCAGCACTCCGAATACTATTTGCTATTCATGTAAACGCACTGATTGTTCAGTTGGCATTAATATAGCAAGTAGGACGATATTCCCTGTCTTAACCCTTTCCGCATGCAGGCCCTTTATGCCTTTTATGCCTTTGTGAACTCTTTGCCTTCTCATGTCCCTGTCCCTCGAGAAAAAAATGAATAAATCCACACTGTGATCTACCCCTCCCGTCTCTCTCTTTCTGTGTCAGGAGCTCTTGGGACAGAGTGGGCTTGCATGGCAGGGGGCGGCTAGCCAGCCAGAGAGGCTGAAGACACAGAGCCAAGACACACACGGCACACACAAACCTGCCGCGCTTACACTCAGAGACGCCTCACACACATTCCCGCTAGCTGCCAGCACCACTCTAGAGGCCCTGAACAGTGACACACTGACTGAGGAGGCACACCACAGCAGGACTACACCTTCTCAGGTGGCCCAAGACACTGGAAGGGCTCCACCTGCTCCAGCGGAGGACACGGGTCTCCAAGAGACCCCCAAGAAACAGCCTCCCCCAGTGGGCTCCCTCAGCGCAGAAAGACAGGTGTCAGATATTGACAGTGTACGCAGCGTGCACGCCCTAAATAAACGCACGCACACACCTGCCAAGCAGACAATGCAAACACTTGCACAGTCAGCTGAGGGTTGCACCCCACCGGCGCTGTCCAAAGACACTCCTGCTCCTCGGCACGCAGTTCTCACGCATGTAAAGTCTAGCGACACGGTGCACAAACACACACGGTCACAGGACACACTCAGGCTTCTCCGGGACGATGCAGACAGCTTGTGTCCGGCTGCACTCCTGGTAAGCACGAGTTCCTACACAGCCGTGTACTTCATGCTGTCTTAACCAATCACCCTCCAGTGTACGCAAACACACCTTTCTGTATGCCCCGGAGTTGCTTTCAGGGAGTTTCACAAGAGCTCTTGATATCATTGGGTTAGCAGTGCAGAGAAGTTTGTGTGCCCTTTTCTGCTTGCACAGTGCGTGTTGACACATTTACTAACTAATTGATTTGTTTTTAGAGTTTTATGATCTTAGTTTGATGATCTGTCTCATTGAGCCTTCTCTCCTGTACACTCTGGGTATCATACCTTGCTACTGTTGAGTGGGTGTTGGCATTCACATTGTGAAGTGCTATTGTTATTCATGGGTGGGAAATGGTATGAGAGGGAAACACCCTGTCAGCTTGTGTCTTTTTTAATGTGCAGACACTTTTCAGTAGATTCCCTCAGGCTCTTATCTCTGTAGGAATGTAAACAGAGTGCTCTCTGAGACTGCTCTGTATGTGTGTGAGTGTGTGTGTGTGTGAGAGAGAGAGAAACAGATAGAGTGAGAGAGTTGTGTGGGGAGCTGCGTTGTATCAGCTGCCGGTCTTGTCTGGCCCCCCTCCATCTCATTGGGTTCAGTCCCACATGCCTGTGAGGCACATGACCGGCGAGTCTCACGTATAGCGCCGCGATCTGTCACTCGAGCCCGACAACCCGGCAGAGACTTTCAGGAAGTGAGTACTGCTGTAGTGTGGATTGTAGGTGGGGCAAGTGAAAGAGAGAGAGAGCGAGAGAGCGAGAGAGAGAGAGTGAGTGAGTGAAAGAGAGAGAGAAAGGTGGAAAAGTTGATTTTCGAGTCAACTGCATCCCCTGCAGAGGTGGGGAGAAGACGCACCTTTTCCACCTCGCACCTCTCTCGCTCCTTTAGTGCCGTGACTCTGTGTCGTTGTCCCAGGCCTCAGGTGAGCCCTGCCCGGCTCAGGGAGTGCTTCATGCCTGCCACGAGCAGGCCGACCAGCTGGAGCTTTGGCTGGAGAGAGCCCGGCAGAGCCTTGGAGCCGCGTCAGGGGCAGCAGCCATGCAGGATAGCTTCGAGCAGCAGCTCCTCAACTGCCAGGTAAGCACAGAGGGGTCAAGGTTCAGCACCGTGGAGCCCACAGCTGGAGGAGCCATGTTTGTTTTAAGCAGGAAATTGGCAGGCACCCTGACCATGAGGGGCGTGACTGCCGATAGCGTCATGCGCTATCTCAGCCCAGGAGACCCTGCCGTTGAGGATTCCTACATTTATTCTTGGTGGTTTCAACATGTATTCTTTCTGCAGGGCTCTGCCCTTTTAAACACGCCGGTGTCAGATTACAGCCTGTCACAGTGGTGTCGGATTAAAGGCCGTGTGTGTGCTCACCGTCTCAGTCAGAGCTGCGCTTGTCTCCTTTCACTCGAGTCACGCACAATCGTTTTACTGCTTTAATTCAGTCTCATTATGGCTGCAGTTCCTAATGGGCCGCGGCAAGACATAAATCCGCGTTCGGATCGCACTGTTCTTTAGGGGCAAAGCAACTTAGTCGCTTCGTATGGTATTACATTCTTTCTCTCTCTTTGTAATAGAAGCCACTCTTTTTTAACAGCCTTTTTCTAAATTGCTGTGAATTCCAAGTATTTCTAAATGGTTTCAGAACAGGACTCTGCACTGCTGTTTTTCTCTACTGACTATATTATGGGAAAAGAGGGGTTCCTTTTGCAATCCAGGTAAAGGACAAGCCTGTATATAATGAATGGCTTCTTTTCATCATTATGTGTTCTTATGGTCTTCCTATTTTCTTTTGAAGGCTTCATCCCTTATAAAATGTATGTAGATCTAAAGAAGAGGTTAGAACATCTCTAGAACGATGGCAGTTCTGACTGCTTTATAATGGGGCCGGATTAAACAGACATGGAAAAGCAATTCATTTTGATACTGTGTTTCAGATTAACTATGACACAGCACAGTGTAAACACAAACACACCTCAGTTTATCAATCAATCAGTCACCCCAATCAGACATGGCCATTGTGAAACTATACAGCTCGTAGTGGCAACTACGTCCTTCAGGAAATAGTTAAGCTGTTTGCATTATTTAAATGAGTTTAAAAAAACCACTGCCGTTGGTCTGGTTAATGTTTAAAAAAAGACACAAGCTAGCTTGCAGTAACAAAAGTATAAATCAACATGAGTGGCTTAGGATTTCCTCTGCATTTATAAACTTTATATGCCTTGTTTTATGCTATTTTTTGTAATAAAATTAATCATATGCAGAACAACGAAGACAAATAAAAGTCCTGGAAGTACAGAACACTTAACAGTTTGGCATTAGGTGAGTGTAGCAGAGCGTTTGACTTCTAATGGTCTATTTATACGAGTATCATGACCACATGAGATCTGAAATGGTCTTCAGGAAATAGGATACCACATGGATAGTTAGTACCTCTGACAAATGACAAACTATCTTTTAAATCGTGGACATCAAGGGGAGTATATGAGATTTGCTGTCAGCAACTGAAAATATAAGAACCTGTGAATGCATAAATGGGCATGTACACAAGTATACTTGACTTTCACATGATGAATGGATGATCAAAAACAGACTGGGAGATGTACACTACTGTGCAAAATCTTAGGCACCTGTATAACATTCTGTACAGATAAGATTCTTTCAAAATTAATTAAATGAAAGGTCCTAAATAAACGTACTATACATTTTACATTACATTTTAGTAACTTGGCAGAATAGTTAAAAACTGAATCAAATCAATATTTTTTGTGACTACCCTTCTTCGTTAAAACTGCCTCACTTCTCTGAGATAGCCAACGCTGTCCTGCAGGGAGGTTGTTCCAAGCATGTTGGAGAACTTGCCACAGTTCTTCTGCAGATTTTGGTTGGCTCCTGCTTCTGATCTCAGACAGCCTTAATCAAGTTTTTATGTAAAAAGTAGTCAATTGCTTACAGTAATATGTTACTTTTAAAAAAATTAAATACAAAAATGTCTCTAAAATCTTTTAGAAAATGAATATTTGGAAATTTCACTAACACACACAAAGAAATAAGCATATATATAATAAAGTCTAGGGTGCCTAAGACAGTAGTGTAGTTGTATTTAAATGTCAGGGGGTGTGTTGAATTGTGGCCCTGATTGCTCTTTACGGGCTCCATGTAAAAATTTTGTAAAGGGATTAATTGGTGTAAATAGAACACTAATTTGAATGGAAATACTTCATATGATTTATGGATGTGGATAGCACATTCCACTTCTATAATGTATAAACACTTTTCATAATCTGTGCAAGCTTTGTTTTTTACGGATTCTGTGACACACAGCTGTTAACTACTGTATTTTTCTTACATTAATTTCACCCATATCTCACACACGGACCCCTATCTGTCTGTGTCTTTCATGGATATTATGACTCTATGTTTTGCAGCCTCCTGATGGGCATGTCTTAATCCCTTCGCTGTTGCACTAAATTTAAAGTTGAATTCCCTTCTGCTGAGTTGGCGCCTTTGCTGAATTCTTGTGTTTCGTAATTTCAATGCCAGATAGCTGTGTTATGAGGTCACAAAATTATTCGGTCAGGGTGAATTTATACACTCACTGAGCACTTTATCAGGAAGAAAGTATACCTATTTATTCATGCAATTGTGCCAATGCATACAATCATGGCGGTCAGGAGCTTCTGTTAATGTTCACATCAGCCATCAGATTCGGGAAAGAATTTGATCTCTGTAATTTCAACCATGGCATGATTGTTGCTGCCAGATGGGCTGGATTGAGTATTTCTTTACCTGCTGATCTGGGATTTTCATGCACAACAGTCTCTAGAGTTTACAGATAATGGTGCAAAAAAACTAAAAATATCCAGTGAGCTGCATTTCTGTGGGCAGAACCACATTTTTAATGAGAGAGGTCAGAGGAGAAGGACCAGACTGGTCAAAGCTGACAGAATGGTGACAGTAACACAAATAACAGATGCAGAACAGCATCTCTGAACACACAATGCCTCAAACCTCTAAGTGGATACGCTACAGGAGCAGAAGACTTAATACGTCTAAAATAATTGGTCTAATAAATACCTAATAAAGTTCTCACTGAGTGTATCTTAGTAGTGAAATTGAGCTAACTAAAGGAGTGGTTATTTGCTATCGATGTAGCCATAACAGTTCTGTGCAGAGGTTTGCGCAGCTTCATACACATAGCATTTCCAAACACTGTGTGTTGGCAAAGATAGACTGAAGGAACAGTAAGCTTTGAGATCTGAGCCTGTGATGCATGTTGTGTGCAGCCAATAAAAATAGATTTCAGGAATGGGAATTGTCCAATATTATATTGCTCAAGAGAGGACTGAGACCAGAATAAAATACTGTGACCTTATAAACATGTACACTGTATGTTCTCCAAGAGCATTAGATGCACTTAATGGGAAAAGCCTAATGACAATGGTGTCTGCTATTCAAAATTTATTTGAATACATTTAGGATTTCCCTCATGATGCCCTGTATATGTGTCCAGGACATGTTCCTGGAGATAGAGCAGAAGGTTGCCAGCCTGTCAGAGCTGGGCCAGCAGGAGGTTGCCAGTGGGGCACACCAGCAGGTGGAGGCCCTCTCATCTAAACTGGAACTGCTCAAATCCAGTCTGGTCACCTTCCAGATGTTACTGCAGGAGAGACAGAATGTGGAACAGGTACACTTTTGCCAGTACACATACCCAGAACATACACAGAAAGGCACACACAGATGCATAGTATTACAAAAATACATACTAGGGCAGGGCTATTCAACTCTAGGTCATGTGGTCTGCAGTGCCTGCAGGTATTTGCTCCAACCATGCACTACGCCACCTGGTTTCACATGTAATTCCTTGACTTTTGAATTTGTATTTGTCTTGGTGCTGTAGTTCATCAAGTTGTAGTTGTCTTGGTATAGGAGTTACGGACTGCCATAAGGCCTATCTACCTTGTGTGTTTCACTTGTTCATGGCCTTACAACCCATCGTATATGAATTGTACCATATCTGTTCAGGTGTTTGTTGTATGACCTTGATGAACTGTTTTGTACATTGCTTTGGATAAAAGCACCTGCTAAATAGAATATAATGTAAAAGTAAGTTCATTAGGTGGTGTTGTGCATGCATAGTGCAGACACTGTGGCTTCCAGGACTTGAAGTCAAGTAACCCTGACCTACTTGGGTATTGCTTTGGGAAATCATGGTTTTACCAATGTGTTTTATGGTGAAATATTGTTGTTTGTTAGAAAATGAGGTTTTCTGTAAATGACAGGTCTAATTTGTCTTTTATTTTCAGTATTGTGTATTTCTCAGTTCAGTTGTCATTTAATGTGAGCCAGTGATTTTGTACCGAGGCGAATAGCCTGTTAATTTTCAACTTACATTGTGAATCACAGTAATTGGTCTGTTCATTCTATACATACGCCATATAGCTGCAAATACAGCATATCTATTTCTCCTACACTTTTCAGCATTATAACATCCTTTCAAATAACACTAAAACTGGGTCTGAAACATTGAGGCCCGAGGAGATTTGCATGCAGAAACATCTATGCTCACACTGAACGCTCACAATGTGCCAGTCTGTGGAGGAGTCTTAACATTGATGGATTCTCCATTTTCCTCCAGGGGAGCAGGTGTACTGAGCCACTTAAAATAACCAAAATAATTACTGTCTGAAACTTTCTAAAATTAACACCGTGTGGAATCCTAATCACTCTCACTCAGAATTATTACTCATTTGTCCCCTACCCTAATGCACCACAGAATGCTAAGAGAACGTTTGGAGAGAGCAACTACCATCATTAGTCTGTTTTTAATGGTCACGCTCATCATTTGTCTCGCTCTTTAGGCCACAGATAGAACTCTTGAGTTGCTTTTAGAGAGGTTAAAATAAATAGGCTTCCTGTGGTATTTCATTTTCAAAATAATAGTGGCACAACATGTCATTACAGGTATATACTAAATTAAACTATGTGCAGGGTCTTGTAATTCACAGACGGTTTGTCCCCATGTTTTGTCACCGCAGGAGATGCAGCAGGAAGAGCATCCTCAAGAACGCGTGCTGAAGCGCAGTACCAGTGTTCACGAGATGCTGACCTCCACCGAGAGCAAGCTCACCAGACAAAACAGTCTGCAGCAGCAGAGGGTACAACCAAAAGATGAATTTGAATTTGTGGGAGCAGTGTTAAAAGATGGATTTGTGAAGTGACAGTATTCAGGGATGGGATCTAGCCATAGACCAGGCTGTATAGAGGTGGCTGTGTTTTGGTGCTGATGGTCTCCCCAAACTCTCCAGGAGTTGGAACAGGAGCTGAGTGAACAGAGGGACCTGACCAAGGCCATTGCGAGGCACAGCAGCAGATCACGTATGAACAGCCTGTCACAGGACAACCAATCACAGGCACCAGCCGGGTAAAGCTCCTCCTCCTTCTGCCCTAGTTGCCCTATTGTGGTCTGACTCCACTCAGGCTTTAGCACCTGTTAACTAATGCAGAACGCCACTGCTGTTCATTTTGATGTGAGGCCCGTTTCACAACTGGACAAATATAGATATCGACTGATTATACCGCTGTTACCGGGCCATTCAGGTCTCTTCCTGTCCCTTCAACTGCTCCCGCTGAGGGAGAAGAGGTATTCACGTCCGAGGAGAAGTGGGCACACCTTCACGCCCAGCTGGCTGCCAAACTGCAGGCCCTGGAGGGGAACGCCAATCAGGGCTCATCTGAGGTCAGTTTTTGGGAGGAGCGCTGTGAGGGTGGTGTGGTGAGGTGCTGTGTGGTTGGTGTGGGGCAGCCTGTAGCCTAGTGGCTAAGGTTCATGACTGGGAGTAGCCAGCAGCCACAATAAGATCTGCACAGCTTAGGGACCTTGAGTGAGGCCCTTAACCCCACATTGCACCAGGGGGGATTGTCCCCTGCTAATCAACTGTAAGTTGCATTGTATGGGTAGAGCGGTGAGTGGGACGCTTGATGTTTTTGTTGGGTGGGTGGAGGGGGAAGCACGTGCTGACAGCTCTCCCTCCACAGGTGACAGGCACAGCGGTTGCCGCGGGTAGCAGTGTTGCAGCGAGAGATCCCGGAACACACACTGTGCAGGAGCTGCAGACACACACCATACGCCTCAGAGAACTTGGCCACCTGGCCATGACCTCACAGACACAGGTAAGGACGGGCAGGTAAACACACTCTGCCATGATCCCCTGTTGCACTGCAAAAACAATCACATAAGTCACCTTTCAATAATTTTCTAAATAAGACTGAGATATTGCAAGCAGTAACTTAATACAAGTTAAATGGTAGGCATTTATATGGCACCTTTATCCAAAGCGCTGTACAATTGATGCTTCTCATTGACCCATTTATACACACACCAATTGTGTGGCACCATGTAAGGCACCAATCAGCTCATCAGGAGCAGGGTTAGGGGTCTTGCTCAGGGGCACTTCAACACACCCAGGGCGGGATCGAACCTGCAACCCTTCCGACTGCCATACGACTGCTTTTACCTCCTGAGCCAACATTGCCCCCAGTTAATATTAAGTCTCATTAGGAGACTAAAACACCTGCTAATATTTGCAGTGTGGTCAGTTTAATCTGTTGAACCGGGGTGCTGAATGGTCTGTGCTGTGTTATGCAGGCCAGCTCAGACGGGGATTGTGGCCTCACCCTGGAGGAGGATTTGTATCGTGAGCTGTGTGGAGTGGATCTGTCACTCTGCTCTGTCACAGACCTGCTACTGGCCCCCTGTGGGACTTGCCTGGAGGACCACCGGCTCCATCTGCTGCTGCTGGAGGTACTGCCTGGCATCACTGCCTTTACCCTGACTGCCATAGCCATGTTGAACAAGCATGCTGTGGGGAATGTTCGGAGGTTCCTCACCACAATATCACAGTGGAGAGCTATTACCATGTTACTGTATGCTGAAATGGATTGTGTATGTGACCAGTGTTTATGAAAATGGAAGGAATTATATAATTATTCGTCCAGAAACTGTTCGAAACATGGTGAGTTTACGTTACTGTACATGGAATAACGCCCTTACTGTGGGCATAAATCCTTATTTTCTGGATTTTACCTAAGGCCCGTGCAATAATGGTACTGTACGCTTTCAGAAATAAAGTGACAATGGAGATACATTTTTGTTCTTCAAGCATCAAACTTCACAAATGTACCCCCTAAAAGTACAGTAATGTTCTCCTTGGGTACAACTGAGTTTTCCAGGCAAAGAAGGTACAAATTAATTATATATTACTAGCTAGATATACAATTTTATGTACCTATAGCTGTGCCTTTTAATGGATTTTTTGTACCTTTATTTCTGAGAGTGCAGTGGCATGATGGGAGATGGAGGCAGCAGTTGAGTCATTTCTGTATGATTGACAGAGCCTGGCTGTGGAGCTGGACAAGCTGGGAAATGAGTTGGGCTGCCAGGAGTCAGAGGTGTACCATGCCCTGGGTTCGGTGGCCCCCCTAGCGGCCCCCTGTCAGGACCATCTGCTGAGCCGCCTGTCCGTCATCCAGACCCACCTCTTGTCCAGACAGGCCCAAATGCATACGCTCCTGGACCTCACTGATCAGTGCCAGGTGAGACGCGGCAGAAGTTTTTGTGTCTATATCTTGATGATTTTTAAGTGTAACCATTATAGAAATGAAACAAAATCACTGAATAAATTGGTCACCAAAGAGTCCTGGCCACAAAAAATAGATAGATAGATAGATAGAAGCTCACCATTAGGGATGTGTGCATGTGATAGTTTGAGTGTGGGAATGCATGGTCGGCTGCAGCAAGTTTCATGACCAAACCTGCTATGCACATTTCATGCACAACCTCAAGCCTTCTGATGGGCGTGAGACTGATTTAACACCTTTTCAGCTTTCAGTTGATAATCAAGAACTTCCCTTTGGTATTCACAAATTAACATTAGCTATTGGTCATGAAGAACGTTCTGTAACTTCCCGCTAATACATAACCTGTAGTTTCAGTTAGGGTAGATATAATGACAATTTTACTATTTCTTTGTTTCTCTAACCCCCACAGAGAGATATAAGAGGATTGCATGAGTCCTTGCTTGGTAAAAACTTGCTTTTGAACCAAACAATTAATGAAGCTTCAGGTCACGACCACCCTGGCAAACAGTTTCAGGTAAACACTTCTGCAGTGAAAATTGATTCAATTGTTCCCAGTCAAGACCAGGCTCTCCTGCTTTTCTTCAGCATCTGACATTTTAGCTATATTTCTTGATAATTGTATGAATGACAGCCAAAATCTATTCTTGTGTCCCAGCTCTAACTCAGCGACTCTGGATTATACTTGAGGACCATATGCAATATGGTGGGATTGCAGCAGCATGATGGGAGATGGACACAGCTGTAGAGGCATTTCTGTGTCGTTGACAGAGCCTTGGCATTCGCCATAATATTTACGGCAAAGACTATTCTTGTGTCCATACTCTATAAAACATTTTGCTATTATGGAGTCTAGAGTGAACCAGTGTTGGTGAATGCGGCCAATTAGCTCCATTTAGTCAGGGGAATTGGTGGGGGGGAAAAACTCTGCAAAACTCTGCCCACCCCTGCCCTAGCATGTCTTAATTAAAACTTGATGTTAAGCTGTGCCCTGGATGTGTCTGCAGGCTGTTCAGCAGCTCCAGCTGGATGTGCTGCTGCAGGAGACCCAGGTGTCTGCACTGAAGGGCAGGGTGGAGAGCCAGAGCCTGCCCACTGCTCTCATAGAGGAAGTTCACAAGCTGGAGGTACGACAGGCATTTACTCATATACATGACATACACAGCAGTAGTAATAACATTTTGTGTAATATTTTTACAGTAAATTATTTTATATATATATATATATATATATATATATATATATATATATATATATATATATATGAAAAAGTACCCTATATTGTTACATTACATGTATTCAGCTGACACCTCTTATCCAGAATGACTTACAGTTGATTAAACTAAGCAGGGCAAAATCCCCCCTGGAGCAATGTGGGGTTAAGGGCCCAACAGCTGTGCAGATCTTACTGTGGCTACACCAGGGCTTGAACCACCAACCTTGGGGGTCCCAGTCATGTACCTTAATCACTACGCTACAGGCTGCCCCGTGTCGTTGTAGAAATTGTATGAAGGAAATTAACATTGAATCCCAAACAATACACATTTTATACATTTATAAAAATAAATGCAATACAAATGTAAGAAACTACAAATGCGACATTCATCAGGGTTCAACTAGGATTATGAGGGAAGGCATGTGGTAGCAATTTATTGAAGCCAGTTTTGAAGGTACTTGGCAACAATAGTAATTTAGTTTTAATTATAGGCCTAAGATAAGTAGTCTGTGCATGTTGTATGTCAAATTTAATGAGATGTTCTGAAGTAATCTGTGTACTGTGTTGCCGAGCATGTTTGTGGTTTGTAATTAGGAGGTAGGAGTCTCAAGCTTATGTCCTGGAGGGCCACAGTATCTGCTGATGTTTATGATTGGCAAGCAGAAGCCAAATTAGGCCTCGGAAACAAGTTTTGCAGTCTCCTTAGCCAATTAATGACAATTAATTAGGCACTTAAGTGCGGGGACACATCCACAATCCAGCAGATACAGCGGCCCTCCGGGATTTGAGTTTGAGATCCCTGAGTCCTCTGTGCATTCTGGGTCTCCAGGATGTGCTGGATAGCGCCTGGAGCTCATTGCGGGAGCGGCGGGGGGAGCTGAGGGAGAGCCTGGAGCTTCAGCAGCAGTACGAGGGGCTGCTCCAGGGGCTGGCCAGCCTGGCGGAGCTGGGCAGGGAGCGTCTGGGCCGGAGCCTGGGCTTGGTGGAGCACAGCCGGGCCGAGCTGCAGGACCACCTCAGCCGCCATCAGGTGCTCACCTTATTCAGTACAGACCAACGCCCCGTTCCACAATGCGGAATTAGTTACTTAGCCAGATAACTGCACAAGAGAAAAACAGAAAACCTCAAACAGCTCTTTGTATTTCATTCCATGATCCAGATTTGGCCAGATGCTACTCAGTGCAGTTATCTGGCTAGCTCAGTAATAAAGGGAGTGATTCCTGAAATCAGATGCGGACACATTGTTATTTTCCATCATGTCACCCATAAATAAATGGTTAATTATCACATTGGTTAGTCTATAAAAGACACAAATAATGCAAATGAGCTGAGACAGTTTGACTCAATCAGCTTTAAATTTTCCAATGGGGTAAGAAAATTTCACTTGTAAACTTGTAGAAACAGTAACTTAAAACAAGCAAATAAACAAAGAGGAAGATTTTAAGGCATTACAAGACAACACTTGTTACGATTAACTTTTTTGCAGTGTGAGCAAATGCTGACTGCTAATTTAGAAAGGGTTAGCCACCTGAAAAACCTAAATCTTGAACTGGCATTCTCACACTGGTCAATCCGTGAAGAGTCCTAGACAACATCCTGACCTCGGTTCCGTTTGGAGAAGTGTCCAGGTACAGGCCTGCTCTTTAACGTGATGTCGCACGTTTCTCAGAGTTATTTCCAGCGCCTGGGGTCACACCTGGCTGCGGTGCAGCACTTCTCCCTGAGGGTCCCGGACAGCGAGCTGCGCGGGCGGGAAGGCGCTCTGGCACAGCTGGTGCAGGACGTCAGCGCTCTCCAGCGGCAGGCCCTGGAACACGGGACGCAGATGCGCACCACGCTACAGGTACCGGAGACTCAAACCCTAACCCTAAACCTGGAACACGGGACGCTACAGATACAGGTTATAGGTACCGGAGACTCAAACCCTAACCCTACCCCTAGAACACGCTACAGGTACAAGTTACAGGTACCGGAGACTCAAACCCTAACCCTACCCCTGGAACACGCTACAGGTACCGGAGACTCTGGCCCCCGTTCATCAACGGGGGACTGACCTGAGCTGTGAAAACATCATTAGGGAGAGGGAATATGAAATGAAAGGGTGAAGTGGTTGAAGGTTCCAATGTTCAACAAGGGCTTTTGGAACAAATGCTCAAAAGGTTTAATTTATATGTGTGCCATATAGAGAACAACAATGTGAAAAAATAGAAGAGGAGAGTCTAATTCACTGTATTACTGTGTGAAAGCACCCGGCCGGGGTCAAATATGTCATTGTTTTGGATTCAAATACTTTTCTACACTTTACTGAGCTTGTCTGCTGTATTGGACCCTTTTGGTCCTCTTGGTTGGCTCAATTGCACCAGGCAGAGAAAAGCATTTGAATCCAAAACAATGATGTATTAACCCTGGTCTGAAAAGCACCAGACCCGCCTTGGTTTGCTGCTGTGCTGAGGAGTTTGAGGGCTGTTACAGACATGGATGCACTTTGAGGAGAACTGCAGCATGCTGGGAAGGCTGCTACAGGAAGTGGAGTCCCGGCTGCCCAGCGTGGGCCTGGTGGAGGAGACTGAGGAGCGACTGCAGGAGAGGCTGTCCATCTACCAGGTTCTGCTGCCCTACTGACCAAAACCACTAGGGGGCAGTTAAGGGTTCTCCCATCAGAGTATATATTTATATGTAATTAATAGTTATTATGGATGAAAAGATTTAAGATGAAAAGTGTTACAGTAACTGTGTGAGTTCTGTGATTCAGGCGAGCTTAGCAATGCTTTCCATTCCAGATTTCTGAAAAGACTCGCACACTCATGTGATGCTCCAGAAACAAATAATAGCCTACTGGCCATGGCAATGGTTTTCAACATTTCAGCCATTTCTTTCCCGATCCTCATATGTTCCTGTGACCCAGCACCTTGCTGAAGTTTTTTGGTGTGCTTTCCTTTTTTCGAACATTAAAATGAGATTGATGAGAATGGCAAGTTATGCATCCCAATATTTAACAGAATGTTCCCCATATTCTCTCCCGTCTGAAATGAGTTGATGAACCAAAGAAAAATAGAAGAGGGCAAACTTCTTAGATCTTTCTGAAAAGATTCATGTGTTCCCCTTGCACAATTGGGTTCAGAGTAGTGGCAGAATTAGGGGCCTGTTGCCATAGCAGTGTGAGAGGTGGATTGGGGAGGAGGAGGAGGAGGAGGAAGGGGAAGGTGGGGGGGAGCGTGTGAAAGAGGAAGATGATAATTGAATTCTTTCTCTGGCAGCAAATGAAAGGAGTCCTGGAGGAGAGCGGGGCCCGGCAGTGCCTGGTCCTGGAGCAGGGGAGGGGGCTGCAGGCGGGGGGGCGGCGGAGGGACGTCACCGCGGCCCTGCGGGAGCTGGAGGCTCGCTGGCCGGCCGTCCGGGGGAGAGTGGAGCAGGACGCTCTCCGTGTGGACAGGCTGAGGAGGATCTGGAGCAGGTCTGATAAACGGCCATGACCATGCACGTGGCACCCATGCCGATTCACAATGTTTCACATACAGTATGTGTGGACGTTATCATTTTAAGGGTCAGTTACATTACCGTGTATGACCACGTTTTCATTCCATTAATGCCACGATGTCTCTGCCAATTTCTTGACTATATTATAAAAACAAAAATACGTTATATTTATAAACGTATCAATATAATTACTATTAATTGTTTTTTTTGCCGTTAACTGAATGATTACCTGCTACTGAATCAAACTGCCTACAAAAAATTGTATTCCAATATTTACGTGTAAAGGTAAATGCAGTAGTAGAATATACTGTGTGGATATTAACGTTTGTATTTTGTTGCACAAATGGTAAAAACAACATGTAACTTATTATAATAGCACTATTCGCGCTAGTTTTGTTTTCAGTTAGTTCTCATTTATGTTGTCCTCCGGAATGGAAATAAACATCCTCAGTCAAACTACCTAAATTCAGATAAATTTGCGTGATTTTCAAACAGAACTCTGCTTTTACTCTCCATCAATTTGACATATTGAGTCTCAAGGTCTCCCCTGCATAACAGGAAAAGATCGTATTGTACGTTCAAAATAATCGAGTTTAAAGATTTAAAGTGTGTGGTCTTTCTGCTTAAAAGCTATTCAGCTTTCCTTATAACAAGACCTGGTTTAGCCAGCTTTATGCACGCTAAATGGAGTTGGAGTTTAGAAAATTGGAGTGGATGATTCATTCCTCTTGCGGATTTGGATTGAGCCCATGTGAAGTTTATAAACAACTCTGAAGTAACACAACATCCCCCCCAAACCCCAAACCTTTCTGTTCCTGTAGGTTCCGGCGCGATTCAGTGGCACTCAGCGAGTGGCTGGCCGAAGCCAGGGAGCGTCTGCAGATGTGGAGACAGCGCTCTGTCACGGTTCCACCGCAGGACCTGGAGCAAATCCGCACTCATCTCGCCCAGTTCCTGGTGAATCAATTGCTTTTCTAGCTCTGATGCCATTTGATTAACTCCATGGGTAAAATTGTTCTCTCAAGTTGCGCTGTACTTTCACTTTTTTATATAACACTCTGGAATGCCCCCTTAACAAATGTGGATGTATTTTCCATGTTTGCTAAAAGCATTGTGATTATATTATTTCCTACTTTGTATTACTTAAGAGAATGTGAAAATAAAAACAGCCCAAGCTAAGTTTTAAAACAGCTGGTTGCTGGTTGACCAGTTAGACCAGTTAGACCAGCTCTATACTCAACATGGTTTGACCATCTCAATGTTATGTTCTGAAACGCTGTATTTTGAAACAGCTGGTAGCTGGTATTTCAACTTGGTCATAGCTGGATTTTACACTGGGGAACCAGTTTGATGACACCTGTGAACAGCGGCCATTTTGTCCACGTGCAGGTTTTCTACAAGGAAGTGGAGGCAAGGTCAGTGCTGAAGGCGTCGGTGGTGAGCACAGGCACGCAGCTTCTGCTGCTGAAGGACACAGACACAGGCTCCCTGCAGACACAGCTGACACAGCTGGAGCAGGGCTGGGCCCAGGTGCTGTCTGCTCTGCCTGCCATCCAGGAGAGACTGCATCAGGCAAGCGTACCTACTATTCACACCTTTTGTTATAATATCCACACTTTGCCCAAACTTTACAGTAGTATACAAAAAGTTGGGCATCCCTGGTCAAAAGGCCCTTTACAATTAAAATTTTACAAGTTTGGGAATGTTGTTAAGAAAAGCTTCTTTCTGGCAACTCTGCTATATAGGTCTTTGTTGCTTTAAGTATGTTGTATTGTTGTCCTGTGAACAGCTAGGCCTGTGTCTTCCAGACCTTGCCTTGAATTCAACTGTTCCATTTATGTGGAATTGGAAATATGCAGTTTGAAACATTGAAAGTTTTTTGTAGCCTTTTTAAAAAGGCTCAAAGAATAATCCACTTTTTCACATGGCTCCTTTCCTTTTTTATCATTTATAAACAGTAAAAAAATAAATAAAAAGCAATCTTGTTATAAAATGCAAAAAGGTCTCATGTTTAACATTTACAGTTCAGTAAAGTTCAAGATATTAATTGTTAACAGCTTGAGACGGGTGGGTGGGGGGTTGGACCCAAAATGCATGAAGTCCCGTCAGGGCTTTATTCAGGGAATGTCCATTGAGCGTAGTCGAAAAACAAGCAAAGTTCATACACATAAGATCCAGCCAAAACCAAAGTACAGTACTGAGGGAGAAGGCAGTCTCGAAATCGGTAAACCATGCAAAAAGTCCAGTAACCAGGAAAGCTGTCAGCGGGGCAGTAGTGCAGACGGATGACAGGCAGGCTCGGAGTCGAAGGCGGTGCAAGAGTCAAGACCGAAGTCCGCTCCACGGGGCAAAAGCACAAAGACAGCAGGCAAGAGTTTGTGGTACAACAAAACAGGAGTCAATAATCTTTGGTAAATAAACAGGCTGGGCTCATAACAGGTAGACCATGGCTGGCCAAACCGGCTCAACCGTGCACTGACTAACAGTAGCCAACAATTTCACAACAACATGACATGGGACTGAGCTTATATTCAGACGTAGACAGGTGCAGACAATTAGCTTGAGAGCAGTATGAGAATGGAAATCAGGTGTGGAGGATTGACAAGTTAACAAGATAATTAGTAATCATTTGTAATAAACCTATCCTGCCCTAGCGTTAGTAAAATAGTAAATGACATGCACAAGAAACATAAGGTTAACATGAACACTTGGTTAGAATGTTAATATTACCCAATCCTGATCTAAAGTTAGTAGATTAGTAAGAAGACAAGGGAAAATGAAACAATTAGGGAAGTGTGAGTGACAGAAGGGGAGAGAGAGAAAGCATGAATGCAAGGTTTGCGGAAAGACACAAAAAAGTGTATGCTAATCAATGAACGGGAAAACATAACATGAAACAAACATAAATCGTGACATAACCAGTTTGTGAACTGTTTACATGATGCTGGAAATAAAATCCTCCCAGGATCACAAAGCATTCAGAATAAATGTAATATTTACACGTGTATGTTTTAGAGCTGTGCTTTTACTAAGTCGACTTTTCAGTCAAAATACCTTTATTTATACTTCAAACACCTTAATAAAACCCATAAATAATACAGCGCTTTTCAAGGTACTCAAAGACGCTAAAAGATAAATGCAATCCATACTGATGTGTACACACAAACCTTGGACCTTCTGCCTTGAGCCGCCACAGTGAATTATATAAAGTTTATATTTGGGTTTATATTGGGCCCTGAAATATAAAAATATATATAAAACAATCTTTCCATGTGGTTGGTTCTGTCTCCAGAGTAAATAAGTCCCTTAGCCTGTTCCTCAGTGCCCAGTGTTCTATCCTATAGAGGATGAGGAAGGGAGGGATTACTTAACAGTTTTTTTTTCTCTCTCCATAATGACCTTCCTGCCTAAGTACCTATTATAATACCGACTCAGATGTGGCAATGTAGACCACAGAGATGGCAGTGATACTTGAATGATTCACTATTTCTTAATGCAATATATTCTCCATCTGAACAGTATGTACTGTGCCTGTGGCGTATCCAAAAAAGTTAAATTAACATCTTGACTCTAAAATACAAAGAAAATGAGTCTAACATGTTCCTCCCCCACTCTCAGGCGTTGATGGAGAGGGTGCCATCACGTGAGGCCATAGCAGAGCTGAACACCTGGATCACTGAGAGGGAGGTCATGCTGGAGGATGGGTTAAAATGGCTTCCCAGCCACAAGGGCTCTGCTGCCAGCCTCACCCAGGAGCTCCAGCTCCTCAAGGTACATGCCTCTCGTGTCTGTGTCTTATACTGTACGGCTTGTTTGCTCATTCTGTTCTCCGCAGTTACCCTGCTGCTTGTTTAGTTGTGCATTGTTTATTCTGAATTTATTCAAGTATACTTGGCCGTGAAGTGAAATACATATTTTTGTATTCAACCGTTCGGGTAGGTCAACTGATGATTTGCAGTAGTGACCTAAGGACTCAAGTATGAAATGTGAGCGGTTGTGTAAACAGTCAGATGTAATGTATAATTAGGTAATCAGTTTTTTCAAGCCAGTCTTGTGTGAATTTCACCAGGGCACGGTGGATTTTTATTTTTTATATAATGTACTGTATTTCTTACGTGTCTTCCTTAGGAGTACAAGTTGGAGATTACCTGCCACCAGCTCACTGTGGACTTCGTCAACCAATCGGTTTTACAGATCAGCAGCCCGGATATCCAGACCAAGCGCTATGAGCGCACTCAGTTTGCAGAGGAGCTGGGCTCCCTCAATGAGCGCTGGCATCACCTACAGGGGACCCTGAGCTACCAGGTTAGCCTCCTCACCAGGGGCCATTCTAGGATTTTAAGACATTTAAACAAAGTGTTGTTTGCCTCTCTCTTGTCTCTTCTCCTTCTTTGGAAATATTAATATTTAATTTTGTTTTTTAATCTCTCACTCTGACATAATTTTCGATTTCATTTCATTTAGAGATTCTCTGAAGTTAACAAACTACTGTCCAACACCAGCCAACTTTTTTTCTTTTGCAGACCACAAAATATTTTGGGCTAGGCTCAAAACATTTGGGGCTTAACAATGCCACTGCTCCTCACTGGTTACTAATCTCCTTAGTAACCAGTGTCACAGTGAGGTTGATCAGTTCATCAAATGCATTTCGGGGGTAATCTGCTATAATCAAAGTAGTGATACTGGGTGGCCAACAGAGGGCAGTTTTTTTCTCTGTAAAATTGTTCGAATGTTTTCAATAAGAGGAATGTGATTTATTGTGTTCTCTCGGCACTTCGGCTTCAGAAATACATGGATCCTGCTGTGTTTTCCATAGCCTAAATCCATGGTTACTGAGAATTGGCGATAATGAGCCGCTCACTCAGCAGGAAGGATTGTTACTTCCAGGCTAAATAGTAGCATTGAATTATTTATTTATTTATTTAATCTTGTGCGCAAATGTACAATTCAGGACAGTTATAAAGAACAAGTATTTAACCGATGTGCAGCGGGGCTTATGCTAGAACCTTACCTAAAAAGGTATATATACATTATTTTAATTTAAGGATACAAAGTGAGACATTACAAAAGAAGACTAAATAGAATATATATATATTGAAATATATATATAAAATGAAAAGAAAAATAAGCATTAAAAAAATAAAGTTCAGCACAAAACAAAGAAGAACCAATACATAGAAATATAAATAAAATGTTGAATCCATTATAATCTGGCTAGATCTAACAACAGGGACTTATATCTGTGTTTGAAAACCGTTAGGGAAGGAGAAGATGCAGCAAAAGAATGAAGTGTGCATAACTGTCTTTGACTGTGCTATTTCTCACAGACTAGACACATGGAGCAGCTGCTGCATATCTGCGCAGACCGGGAGAATAAACTGCAGCATCTGCGCCGCTGGCTCATTGGCCAGAGGGAAAGGATGCAATTGGCTGAGAGGCCTGCCAGTCGTTCTTCAGCAGTGAAAGCCCTGAAGGAGTGTGAGGTATGTTTCAGCAACACGGCTTAATTGTTATTAATGGCAATTTATTGGGATACGATAACTTACATATACATATACATATACATATATAAGGTGTTATCTATCTGTCCCCTGCCTAATTAACATGCAACAAAAGATTCGCTGAATGCTTAGTTCAATAATATGGCGACAACTGGAGCGGAGGGCACAAGACCGGAGAGGATGGAGGAGGTTCATCGATGGCCTATGTTCCTCAGGGAATTTAAAGGCGTAACTAAACTAACTGAGTTCTATAGATAGTACACTGTAGTACCAATAAAAATATTGATTTTGTGTAACTAGAGATTTCCTCTCATTCTCCCTCTCCTATCTGTGTCTGTGTATGTGTATGTCTGTGTGTATGTGTGTGTATGTGTGTATGTTTATGTGTGTATGTTTGTGTATGTTTGTGTGTGTGTGTTTGTGCGTGTATGTGTGTGTGCATATGCGTGTGTGTGTGTATGTGTATGTGTGTGTGTGTGTGTATTTGTATGTGTATGTGTGTATGTGTGTGTGTGTATGTGTATGTGTATGTGTGTGTGTGTCTGTGTATGTGTATGTGTGTGTGTGTGTGTATGTGTGTGTATGTGTATGTGTGTGTGTATGTATATGTGTGTGTGTGTGTATGTATATGTGTGTGTATGTATGTGTGTGTGTGTGTGTGTATGTGCTTGTTTGTGTATAATACACCACACAGGAGACAGAAAAGAAGCTGAAGCTCAAACTGGCAGAGCTGCAGGTGCTGAGAGAGCTGTGTCAGTCCCTGGATGAAGGCACGGAACAGGGGCATGACTGTGAATTTATCACACAGACCGACACTGTCAATCAGGCCTGTGCAGCTCTGCATGAGCAGGTATGCTAACCTGGCAGATCAAAGTAACTTTCAGAGCAAAGCTCTGCATACAAAGATATGGTTTATATTCCTTTGTCTGAAATAATTTATTTAATGACAGACACACGCACGTATGCACGCACACGCATATGCACACGCACACACACACAAGTTTATGTGTTATCCTGGACATAAATATGTGTCATAAATCTGTATCCATATGAAATGCGAGAAATGTGAAAACGTATCCACGAGTGCTGATTACCTGGCTGCTTTCGGCTACTTTCAAAGATACCTTCTGATATAATTGAAAGTAGGCAAATTAATGTCCTCTCCACGTGACATGGAAGGGAAGTGGGGCTCGCATGCTGATGTTGGCTCTCCCTCCCAGATGGTGGAGGTGAGGCAGAGGCTGCAGCAGGTCCTGGAGCGGTGGGGTCTGTTTGAGCGCAGGCTGAACGAGGCTGCGCTCAGCACAGCCAAGGCCCACTACATGTTGGAGCAAGAACGAAGCCCCCAGCTTTCCTTCAGCGCTCTCCAGAGCCAGGCCAATCAACTACAGGTCTCCCTCCCTTTGTTTTTTTCTTTTCTCCTCTCTCTCTCTCTCTCTCTCTCTCTCCCTCTCTCTGTTTCTCTTTCTCTCTCTATCAATGATCAAAAAGGTGAGATGATGTGATATGGAACAAACCCATAACATTTGTCACATATGATGCACACAGTTATTTTTGCCTTTGTGGGAACGCTAATCATTTGATGTTGATACACTGTCAGTTGACACACTGCGTATACTTGCATTGGAACTGCAGCAAATGTTATCGTTTCCTCTGAACAGCTCCTGCGGGAGGAACTGGAGAGGGGTGAGATAATATGGGACGCTCTGACTGTGACCTTTTCCGCTTTGCGGGACATGGTCAGCCCTGCTGCTGCACGTCTCCTGGCTGAGCAGCTCGAACGGGAGCAGACACGGTCAGTACTACTGTACCACGGTACACCGTTGCACTTTGCAAGCCACACCTTCAACACTTCCTTCAACTTCAAGTTTCCAATCAAACCTTATTCACTGCAGTGGCATAAGCCTCTATGACTTTGCTCCTACCAGGTGGAGGGTGGTGATCCAAGAGCTGACGGACGAGCAGCTCAGGGTTAAGGGCCTCCTCCAGCGCTGGCAAGGCTACAGTCATCTTTTTGCCGCCATTTCACGTCGTCTGAAACGGCACGAGGAGGAAACCAAAGAGCTGCTGAGTGCAGCGCCCTGCCAGGACGACTCTGTGGAGCTGATTCAGGCCCGCGCGGAGGCCATTACTGTGAGTCCCCAGTACAGGATCCCAGAGTGCCCATCTGAGCTATTTAAAAACATTTATTTGGAGGGGCTACCTCCCTGTTCATGCATGTCCGTATACAGTATAACGTAGCTGCTCATGGAGAGGGCTTAATAGAGTGAGTCCATCTTGGAAGTTCAGGGGCCGTTGCTCAGCGTAGCCATGTCCACCAAGAGACAACATGACACTCTGGGTGCCTCACAGGGGGTGACATTGGCTCAGGCGGTAAGAGCAGAGAAAGGAGAGGGTTGCCGGTTCGATCTCGCCCTGGGTGTGTCGAAATGTCCCTGAGCAAGACACCTAACCCGAAAATTCTCCTGACAAGCTGCTTGGTACCTTGCATGGCAGCCAATTGCCGTTGGTGTGC
This sequence comes from Conger conger, assembly GCF_963514075.1. NCBI lineage: Eukaryota > Metazoa > Chordata > Actinopteri > Anguilliformes > Congridae > Conger > Conger conger. The sequence goes on from NC_083760.1 coordinate 17,410,186, forward strand.
GAGTGTGTGTATGAATGAGTGAACGAGAAGCATCAATTGTACAGCGCTTTGGATGAAGGTGCTATATAAATGCCAACCATTTACAATTTAACAATCTATATCAGCAGGACATAATTGTCTTTATCCCAACATGTGCATAGTGTATATCCTCAAAGTAGGCCTACCAGAGTTTGTTCACAATGCAAATGTGTATTGCATTTCAATATGTGTCACTATAGCAATTGCATTCAATTAAGTCACTGAATAATACCGGCCTGACAAGTACAGTACATACATTAATTTCCGTTTAACCCATTATGGACCCTATAGGCGCCCTATAGAAAACCCATAGAAAGACCTGGGAATCACAACACATTTCAGCGGTCGTGTGTCTTGAAAAACGGTCATATGATCAAATACAACGCTGGCATCACATCTGTCTGTTTAGCAAGATGTTACGACTAGGTTGTATTTTTCTGTTAAGGGAGATATAATGTGCAGGTCGCATCCGCCCATAAGGGGTTAATCTGTGTCTAATATATTTATAGCTAATTGATGTTTTCTTTTTTGTGAGCTCGTATCATGCATATCAACATATTAATAGAAAGCAGAGGAGTGTAGGTGCACGCACAAGGCTTGGTTGTGGCAGACGTCCTGTTCATCACCAGAGACATGCCATTACTGAGCAGGGATAAAAATACCAGTGGTTGTTCCAGGAAATGTTTGTTTTTCCCATTTTCTGCGTAGAGCTGATAGAGAGTGAGATGGCGTATTTCTACTTCCTCGTTAGGTAGGATTTTCTGATTTTGAGTGTTTTTTCAAGATTTAAAGTAGTAATGAAAAAAGCTAAAATATTAATCTAATAAAATCAGAATTTTGGCAAATATGCCATCATCTTCCAGAATAAAAATAGATAGCTAGTGCAAGAGAATAATCTGTTTAATAATTTCTCCAAATTATCCCAGGTTTGTTTGTTTTTTTCATTATCAAATGGAAAAATATCATATAGATATAGGTGGCATTGGACTGCATTGTTATGTATTTTCAGTATGTTGTTTCTGTCTTACAAATCTGTGCTGTGTTCACATCCTGTTTTTTTTCCAGGGTCTGCAAAAGTGCACAGATGAGCTGCAGAATAGTGTGGAGGAGGTGCTGGAGGCTTCGAGAAACCTCATAGGACAGATGGAACCCGGAGCTGCTGTCTTCATCCAATCAGAGAGCCGTCTGCTGGCACGCAGTGTTCTGCAGTTGGCCGAGGCACTAGCAGGGAGAAAGGAGCAGCTACAGGTAGGACCACTATATTACACGTGGCCTCACCAGTGTCACTCTGCTATCCCACTAAAGTAATCTCTGAGTACGGCAGCTTAGCTAACCTGCTACGTCTGCCCTCCCTGTGCCAAGAACCGGACTTTCCCGGATAATGAACTATATTCGTTATCTGCATAATATTTTTTTACAAATAATAATTATTTGTAAAATTATTGATTTAATGATTAATTTAATTGATGTACATATTACATATAATACTGCTGTTAAACTTACTGCTTGCCCACTTAATACTGCTGTTATACTCACTGCTTGCCCAGTGCCAGCCGGTGGACAAACAAATTTTTACTTGTCTCCACTGTCGCCCTAGGCTTGCTTGACAATTTGTGTTGTAAAAATTGAATTGAATTTAAATGAATGTGGCACTGGTCATCATGAATACTCAAACTAATATATTCTAATAATAATAATATTCGCCTTTGAAAAATCACAACTGGACACTGATTCAGAGATTACTAGAGCACAGAGAGGGGTTCAGGAGACAGCAGATGTTTTTTGAGGTCTTGGCCTATCTGCTTATCCCCGACACGTGACTTTGCACGTGTAGGAGGAACTGGAGCAGCTGCAGGAGCTCAGTAGCAGCCTGGACTTCCTGGAGAAACACCTGAAGGACTGCGAGGGCAGAGTGACTGTGGCTCTGGACATTAGCGACGGGGATTTTGCTAAGGTGAGTCAGCCTGCCTCCTACTCAAAGAGTGTCTAGCCGAAGCTTTTTTTTAACAGTTCCCCGTAGTAACCATCTCCCTCACCCATCAGACGGACCTGTTAGCGCTAAGCACGCTGTCTCCGGACCTGGATGTCTTGAATGAGCTGAGCTACCGCCTGTCCCTCAGTGACCCCGTTTCCCGTAGGCTGCAGACACTCAACAGACGGTGGGCACTGGCCTCCTCCCTTGCGCTGGAGCAATGCAGGTGAGTCAGCACACTACTGGGAAAGAGCTTCTCGAAGAGCATCAACCTCTCAGAGTAGCCATGCAGAAATGTTCCCAAGAACATTATATACGTTAATTGAAATGGATTCATTGGCAAAACCGTGTATGGGAAGTAATGTTTGTTATAGCACTGGTACCATCAATTACTTGATTTTCTATTTTAACAGATGCCAGCAGCACAGCTGCTGCTAGTTTTGTGGAAGTATACAGTAAAAACCAAAAAATAAGTCATTCTTTTAGCAAGTATATTAGTATTATATTCAGACTTAAAATCTTGTTTAAATTTGTTTGCTAAATAAAGCAAAAATCCTGCCAGTAACTGAAAACAAGCTCCTATTTTCTACTAAAGAGAGAAAAAATAAGATTTTAAGTCTCATTACAAGATTAAGAAACTTGTTAAGGTAGATTAATTTTTCTGTGTATAAACTGAAATTATAATGGTGAAGCTAGGGCTAGGGCAGCGTCTGTCTCCTGAGGGGGAGCACTGGTGGACAGGTGGTGACTGTGTGTGTGTGCGTGTGTGTGTGTGTCTGTGTGTGTACTGTACCAGTGAGCTGCAAGCAGAGGTGTTGAACCAGCAGAGTTTTGAGCAGAAGTGTGAGAGCTGGATGGGTTTCCTGCAGAGCATGGAGGACAACCTGGCCGTAGACATCGCCGGCAGTTACCCTGGCTTAAGGGAGCAGCTTCGCATACACCAGGTAGCACCATGCTGTTCCCTCACGGCACACTCACTGTTGCCTCTGCTATGGCTATTCCTTACAGTATATCAAGATATGATCCACATTACCGAATTAGACTAATGAAATTTGAAAGTGTGTAACATATGTACGTATTCCAAGTTTGCTGTATGTTTAAAACATCAATTTTCTCCCAAGTCATTTCTCATGAACATGCAGTTCAACTCATATGCCTGTTCCCCTTTGTACTTAAGGATATACTAATGGCAGAAAACACCCTGTCGTCTCAGAGGTTTCAGGTGGAGGTGTCCATCGGGCATCAGATCCTGCACTCGGTCATCAACGAGGCGCTGAAGCTGCTGGAGAGAGGGGAGGTGGAGGACAGGTGAGGGTTCCCTGCACACCTATGCAATTGATCTTGTGCCACAGACAAAATGGAGCTTACTCTCAACAGAAAAGCATGGCTTGTGTGTTACACTGTACATAAACTGTGGTTCCTGCTCTAGAATGAGTAGATATGGATGTACATCTGAGGTTTCTTTTTGCCAGCATCTTGTATATGGAAACAATTCATAGACATTGCGGGTTGTATTGAGCAGTATCCCAGTGATACTGGGCAGACTGCCTCATATGCGCAAGACAGATCAGTCTGATATACATTTATTGTAACTGTGGATGAGTCTAGTTTTTATGCTATCCAAAGATCAATACAGAACTCATTCAACTGCTCAAACGTGATCATTACACAAGATACTGAGGAAATAAGAGCGATTAATGATCAAAATGTCCTGGTTGTGCCTGGTTTAAAAATATACCTGTGCATAACATTGCCTGTCAATGGTACTCAATGAGTACTAATGGATCATTGTAATATGAACAGTGCAATATTTAAAAATAATCTTCCATACAGTAAAACAGAAGGGACACAGTGAGACATGGTGATGCAGATGGGTATTTAGGCTGTGATTGGGGAGAGCTTTACGATGTGTGTCCCTCTGTCCGCCCTCAGGAGTGACTTCATCCTGAAGCTGTCCCAGCTGAAGGAGCAGTGGCAGGGGGTGATGCGGCGGGCTCAGCAGCGGCGCTCCCTGGTGGAGGGGCTGGTGAAGCACTGGCAACTCTACACCCGCAGCCTGAAGAAGCTCAGGAAGCTCCTCAGCGATGCCCACGCCCTCCTGCCCCCCTCCGTCCCTGTGCACTGCAGTCTGGGCCAGCTGCACACCTCCCTGGAGGACCTCAAGGTAAAGCCAGCGTGGGGTCATGTGTCCTTTCTAAGCACTGCAGGCTGCTTGTTTCTGTTAGCGCTAATGTCCAGTGGAGACTCAGGGAAGGACTTCAGTATCATGCACAAGAATGTATTACTCTAATATACATGTCGACATACATTTCAATGATCTCTTATGGTTTTTTATGCCACCAATAAAAAGATGTGGATTTGAAAAGTTAATGCATTTTATGAGTGCTTTGTAGGATCTTAAACCACTTTACACAAGAAGAGAGTTAACTTCACCTCAACCATCGCTAATATGTCCCACCATCTGAGGTGATGTGTGTCGGGCATTTTGCGTCGTTAGTAATTACTGACTTTCATCACTTAGTGATTGATGTTTGGGGAAATGGTCCCCTTTCTGACTGCGGTTGTGTCCGTGCTGCACTCGGCCCAGTATAAAGGCGTTCCCTCTTCCACAGCACATGGACCTGCTGTTCCAACGCCACCAGAGCTGCTACATCCAGACCCTGGAGGTGGGCCGGCAGCTCTTCTCCATGGGCGATGCGCAGACTCAGGCCCAGCTGCAGACAGAGCTGGGGGCCCTGCAGGAGGACTGGGAGCACTCGCACAGCCTGCTGGGAAAGAGGAGGACCCTCACCGGCAGCATTATACAGGTAGCGCACACCGAGGAACCTCAAAGCAGCAAGACGACCTGTGTCATGAAGTCCCACCCACAAAGAATCACAGCTGTCATTCAATTGCTTGTCAGTTATTACTGTAATGCACAGTCAAGGAATTTCTGAGACTGTATACATTATAAGATGTTTCAAATTTTGGTGGTATGTGTACATGTAAGGCTCGTGCAGTGAAAAGCACAGCAGCTAGTTTTGGAGGATATTATTGTGAGAAAAGTAGAGATTAAATTTCCCTGAAAGATTAGGCTTCACAGTAGGTGTGCTTGTGACACAGCGCAGTCTTAACCTCAGTACGATGCAATTAAAGAAATGTAATGTCTGCCTCTTTTGAAAATGCTGGTGGGAAATGCAAAGATTTTGATGATTTTAATGTTGAAAGGTGATGAGTTTCAATACCTAGGTGTAACGATACATCTCTGTGCCAAGTGCAATTTCAGTAAGTTACTTATTCAAAATGATAAGGGGAACCTTAGACCTCCTGCTCAGCCCACTGACCCACATTTGGGCTTCATCAGCGAAATGGATGAGTGAGTGGATTAGAAAGCCGCTCTAATCTTGCTGTGGTCTACATTCCAGGCTGTGCAGCATTAGCTACTACACACTGATCTTTATGAAATGCTTACCATTGCTCGCTAATTTTTGGGTCTGGTGGTTGGTAACATGATGCCTGTTTCCTGACCTGGTAGTTAAGTAGTCACGTGTCCTATATAGGCATTGTAACTGATCAGGTGATTTAACCTCACAGTTAAAATTAGATATATATGCATATATTATGTATTATATGTTGGAGCCCATTTATTATGTATTATATGTTATATGTAGGAGCTCAAATCTGTTAGAGGGGTTTTGATTACTTCTAGTTCATAAGCATAAGAAATATAAAAGCTGTGCAACAATATATCTGACATGCAGGTATTGAGTTGAATTAAATCCCATTAAGTATTGATTGGCCCAAAAACTCATGACAGTACTCCATTCATCTGCATAGTGAGCTGTGGTAATGTGAATATGAGAGATAAGCAAAGATCTTCTCCCTGTAAATAAGACAGCACTGAACTGGTGCTTAGGTGTGGGGGGGGAGCTTAGGCTAAACCTGTCTGGGTTATTAACATACATGGACATAGAGATCATCCAGGCCAGCAGAAGGTTGAGGTTGACCTGAGTCCTTATTCTGCAGCTGAATCTTGTTTTGCTGGTTTCTCTTGGCCCTTGTGCCATTGACCAATCGAATCCCCCCTCCACTCTGTTGATTCGTGGTGGCTGGGCAGTGATGTAAGCGTGTTGTTTGTGTCACGCCGCCCTGGATACAGTGGACAGCTGGAGAATGCATCTTTGGCATTTCTGACTGTTGTTCTGGTCCATTTTCAGTGTCTTGTGATAACCCACTAAGATTCAACTCATATTCCCTCAATTCCCAGAATAACGCACTCAATTCCATCAATTCTGTGACGATCAGCGCAGCTCAGCTTGTGAAACCAGAGCACAGGGAGGCCAGTGTAATTTGAGCGGCTTGTGCCAGTTCAGAGTGGGTAATTTATCTGGAAACCTGTGAACCCAGGACAAAGAGGCATGTATAGCAATAATGCCCAAAAGGGAATCGATGCAGAGTATAAGCTGGCATACCAAATACTGTAGCAAATGCACATCATATATTCAGAAAATATTCAAAAACTGGAGTTTGCAGCGAATATTGGATCTGAACTCCATATCCTCTTTGTGATAATGGGGACAAGCAAAGGTCTGTACTGGGGCAGTTGATCCAATGAGTCCACACTGGGCCGTGTGACCCGCACACTGTGGACTCTACAGGGTGCTTCTGTGTCTGGCTCTCGATGAGGCAGTTGGTACAGCCTAATGGAGGCATGCCCAAATATGTGACACATCAGCCAAACACATCAGACACATCAGTGGAAGTTAGTTTGAGTGTGCACTCTTCCAAGAACATGCAGTGGACAGTCCACTCACTACTCTGGGTCTGTCTGAGGGCAGGTTAACACAGGTAACACATGGATACACAGAGAATTCATGACTCAAGCACGACAGGATGTGTTGAAAATTAATTTATTGGAGGATTTCATACTTTATAGAAAAGCAAGTGTGAAGTGAAAGCAAACAATGGAATGTTTGTTGAAGTAGCGTTGTTTTCTCTGTGCTTCGGGCAAGCATTTCAGGGTGTGTATCTCCAGACAGTCATTTGGCCTTGACCAATGTTCTTTCACAGACCTGGGAGCGCTGCGAGGCCAAGCTAGCCGATCGCCGATGCAAGCTGGAGGACATGAAGGCCAGACTGAAGCAGCTGCTGCCAGAACACCCGGCAGAGCTGCAAACTGCGGAGCAGGTCACTAAGGTACACACCCACCACACACACACACACACACACACAAACAGAGTGGCCACAATCAGTACCCACAGAGTGCAAAATCATGTGTTATATTCTCATTCATACTTGTGACTAACCTATTAATGGTTAATTGTATTCTAGAAAATCGTTTACAGATTTTTCAGGTGTATAGTATTGCAGGATGTCACCCAGTATTAATTTCTTATGTACAGTACACTGGTTCAATTTAATTATTGAATTGAAATTATTGGAATAATGAATTGTGGATAATTCATGTCCATTCAATTCAATTCAATTTTAATGAGCCCTGCCTCCCAGAAATTGCTGGCTTTAGTCAGTGCTATGTCATCACCGAAGCACAGTAGTCTTGACAGTGTGACAGAATTGTGTCTTTTATTTCCCTATCAGGCTAGGGTTGGGGCGGCACGGATGGTGCAGTGGGTAGCACTGTCGCCTCACAGCAAGGAGGTCCTGGGTTCGAATCCCCGTCGGCCGGGGCCTCTCTGTGCGGAGTTTGCATGTTCTCCCTGTGTCTGCGTGGGTTTCCTCCGGGTACTCCGGTTTCCTCCCACAGTCCAAAGACATGCATGTTAGGCTGATTGGAGAGTCTAAATTGCCCGTAGGTATGAGTGTGTGAGTGTGTGAGTGTGTGAGTGAATGGTGTGTGTGCCCTGTGATGGACTGGCGACCCGTCCAGGGTGTATTCCTGCCTTTCGCCCAATGTATGCTGCGATAGGCTCCAGCCCCCTGCGACCCTGTTCAGGATAAGCGGGTTCAGATAATGGATGGATGGATGGAGGCTAGGGTTGGCCTGTGTTGGCCAGCATTCCAATGGGATGAAGTAAACTGTCTCAGAGTACTGCAGACTTCCTGTCATCACTGGCCATTGTGTCAGTGTTATTGTGTCATCGACCGGACTCTGAAGCGTTGAATGAAAAAAAATAAACAACATTTTAAAACTTGATGCAATTTTGCAACGGTATAGTGGGTAAAATAGTTGACAAAAGTTTTTACCAACCTAGTAAGCTGCAGGCAAGGCCACTCAGAATGGTACCTGCCCTGGTACTCCAGCCGCTTTGATTGGCTGCTTTGCAGCTCGTGTGTTGACTGCTTTTGTTGGGGGACTGGGGGTGGGGTGGATTCGCAGTCCTGCTATTTTTAATTTGTTTTATTTAATACAGGGTCCTGGCTCAGTGAATTTAATTTCCTGTGATGGCAGCACTTGAGTTTTCCTGAAATTTACTATATATTTATTTCTTAACCAACCTGTTTTTCACATCAACACTAGTATATGTACATTGATGTTTAACTTAGAAGCAATCAATTAAATGCAGATAGAGTTCCGTATTTTTGTCCTGTTCAATGGCTTGCACACAGCTACGTATGGACGTATTGACAAAGAGTTAGTTTGGCTATGACCCATCAGGGACTTCCACTCTCATTGAACTTTTATCCAAAAGAGGCCATTCCCTTTCATCCTTGCAAACTGCCTCCCAGTCCATTGTCCATAAAATAAGTAAATAGAAAGCATATTACATGTGGCAGACTTTAATATGCTTAAAATAGTTACACTTTGGTGTTGCTGGTGATTATTTAATCTTGTTGCGTTTGAGCACAATGTTTGATCACTTGCTTGTGGATGTTGATTACTGCCACATAGAAAGACTGCACGCTAAGTGCTAAACTCACAGCACACAAAGTAGATCCAAGTTTCTAACAGGTTGGGCTTTCAGCATTATCCCTTCTGGCTCATTATGGGTTTATCTTCCCTCCTCCCCCTTCCCCCACTCCTCTCTGTGTGCTGCCCTCCCCTCCCCCATTCCCCTCCCCCGTGCCGCCCGAGGGCCCTAATCCTGGAGGCTGGAGAGAGGAGAGGCAGGAGAGAGAGCAGGCGGGCGAGCGAGCGGCAGGGGGCTGACTTGTTGTTATGTTATGCAGGAGGCAGAGGACTCTCTGGAAGACTGGGCTCAGAGCCTGACGGAGCTGGCCACCATGAAGACGGACCTGTCCCAGTACATCATCGCCGACGACGTGGTGCTGCTCCAGGAGCAGGTGGAGCATCTACGCTGCCAGTGGGAGGAACTGTGCTTGAAGGTAGGGTCGCTGGGCCTGGACCGGGGGCTGCGCGTGTATACGGGCAGACAAAGCCTCCGAGGCTGTGTGTGTGTGTGAGAGAGGGTGTGTGTCTGCAGCTGCCGCATGGAGCACCGCACAGCTCGACTCAAAGGCCGGAGGGGAAGTTTGATATTGTTAAAAATGGAGTGAAGTCTGGACGACTTTGTCTGTTAGTGAACAGTGGATTTTAGTAAGAGATTGCTCTCTGGCTGAACTCTGAGCTTGGTGGTTATTTTGGTTACATCTTGGTGCAAGATCTGAGATAGCTGAGAACAGAAGCGTTTTAAGGGTTGTTAATGGAAACTATTGATTGCAAAGGTTGAAACTTAGTTTTCATCAGATTAGACTTCAGACTGCTGCATTGACTGTCGAAACAAAAAGTGTTTGTGATGCAAACTGACAGTCCTAGAAGAAGCTGAATGCATTTCATATGAAAGTGTTTTCGTGGAAGACTAGTTGAATTGAAGTCGGTATTGAAGTCTAGAGGTTGTCATTATCACTTTGTATTTCCCAAGCTCAGTATTAGAACTGTTGAGTCTGTAATCTCAATGGTGTTGTTGTCATTTATCATTGAAGTAAATAATACATTTTGAAAATGGGAAAAATGATGATGTGAATCCGGGTTCATATGTTATTTATGATATGGTATTTTTGGAGCTACCTTGTCAGTTACAATTCCGGAATGTACAATACAGCTTTATGTTGAGGAAATGTAACTTTCTAGAAAGTTCCATTTCAAGAGCGATGGAATTCAAAATGAACCTACTCTTTAAAGCGCTATCAAAGGCTAACGCACAGTAAAAAGAAACAAAAACAAAGCCATTGGCTCTTCTTGCAAACTGTTCTCTCGGAGATATCAGACCGTGCCGGCTGCGACCATTTGCTCAGTGTTGATAGGATGTGTCTTGAGATGGTAAAGTGTTGGGGGATAGGGCAACAGGTTGCAGAGGGAGGCAGTCATCGGAATGGGAGAGCAGATGGCGAGGCAAAGCTGGACGGGGGCTGCTGGACAGGGACAGCCCTTTGTAACAGGGATCACAAGCTGTGTGACACGTCAGGGGGGTCAAGCACAATGACGCTCAGAGGGTTCAGGGGCCCGTGGAACAGGCCTTCGTTTCTATCTGAATTGTCCTGTGAACAGCGTTGTCCTGCGCCTCGCTCACCTGTGCATCGCGGGTTGGTTGACCATGCCGTAATGTAATGTAATGTAATGTAATGGTTCACCATGCTGATCTGTGATGTGGTGACTGTGTCAGTCGCAGCTTTCCCAGTATTAATAAGATGTTCTTTAAAGTTTTTCTCCTCGTCATTCTCTGTATTGTGTTTTCCCTTCAGGAGTAACATATACAATGCTCCATACCTTATTAATTTATCAAGTTCTTACCTTCAGATTTTATGATAACTTTATTTTGATTCAAAGGAGTCTTTCTATTTAGAACATGCATTGTATTAAGCTGTGGACGGTGAGGTCGTTGTTCATCTAACCTCTATTTTTCTTGCCTTTGTGGCAATAGCAGAGATCAATAAAAACCGTTCTTAATATGATGGCCATGTAGTGATAGAGCATTCATACCAGGCGTACTCACTCTCCCAAGTTAAACTCTTCATATTTGAACAAACTTTTCTGGTTTTCTTCATCTCCGTAAAAGCTGCCGTCCAACACTATAGATGCTGCTCTGTAACAACACATTCTCAAAGTGCTTCTTAAGAGGTCCATGTTGAAAGTGCTAGAGTTGTTCTTCCCTGTTTCTCACTGTGTTTATTCATGTGTTAAGTATGCTGATATTTTAAACTGATCTTAATTTGTGATTTTATGCAAACCGTGCTCAACAGTAACAGAACATGGAATGAGACCTATTTATCCATTAATTAATATTAACACCCATCTATTTCTTTGGAATGCGGAAGATGGTGTTAACATTTGTTTTTCAAACTTATTTACACAAATACCGTGGCATTTATTATGTGTTTTCACACTTTAGAGGTACTATTACCACCCTGCCTTTAAGGGAACAGACTGGTTTTTGCGTTAGCTGTGCAAAAGCTGTGTTAACAGAAAACTAACTTTTAAATCTTCTTTTGAACTTTCATTATTATAAAAACAATTACAAAAAAATAAATGAATATAATAATCATTCTGAATTAGTCACAACATATCATAGGAATGTTGATGTTCTGGTCACTGCTCGCCATTTTGTCTCTCCTTCTTTGAGCAACACTGTTCATGAGGGTGTTTTCATACAGTAACTGTGTAAAATGTCGGTCTGTGTATTTCATATCCTAACCTGCTTCTCAGGTTATTGGTCTTCCACATCTGCATGACATCACACTCCTGTTCTGTTTACATCTATGGTAGCACTGGAGCTGCTTTTTAATTGGAGAAATGGTTCCATATGGAGCCACACCCCCCAGGTTCCCCAATATCCATATCCCATACCGGTAGCATTCTGTCATGGTCCTGCGGCACGGTCTCACACCACGTCCCGCACCTCTCCATAGGTGTCTCTGCGTAAGCAAGAGATCGCCGACCGACTCAATGCCTGGATCATCTTCAACGAGAAAAACAAGGAGCTCTGCGAATGGCTGACGCAGATGGAGAACAAGGTGGCGCACAACACCGATCTTAGCATCGAGGAAATGGTGGAAAAGCTGAAAAAGGTATGGCACAGCCTTTACACACACTCAGAGAAATAAAGTGACAGTGGAGGTACAGTTTTGTTCTTCAAGGATCAGATTTCAACAACAAGCATTTGTACCTTTTTAGGCTCTTTTCCTACCTTTATTTCTGAGAGTGCAGGCAAACTCTCAGGTCCTGTGCCCCAATCACATTTTCATATGTGATTTATCTGAATGGCATTGAATTTTTTACCCCAGCATAATAAACACATATGTAAGGAGCTGCAGGCCACTCATTGAGGATTATGTTCTTGTCATAATAAAATAATTATCTGTGTAAATCCTTTTAGTTAACTCTATAGTATGAAACTCCAATCCTTGATCAGTTTGTCACAATGTTGTCATTAAATGGTTTGTATGCTAATCTTCCAGGTTGTGAGCTAGCAGCACTGTTAGGGCCAGGTTTGCGGGAATAATCGAAGTGCTGGACCACAGACTAAACGCGGTTGTAGGCGCTCACCAAACTAACAGCCCAGCCCAGACCTATTACTTAAACTGATCAAACAGAATGATAAGACTGAGACTCTTCTCAGTCCTGCTTATTCAGAGCCCATGTTTCAGTGAAGACATTCTGTCAATCTAATCTTGTTAATCAGCAAAATGCAATCAGTTAAATTGATGTTAATATGTTCTCTCAGTGGTTAATAAGATAATGTTTTGTTCTCAGAAAAAGGGCACTTTTTCTGTCTGGCAAACTCCCATAAGTTTTCGTGATTTGGTAAATGGCTGCATTGTTCTATGCTCTAGTGAGTATATGTCGTCCATGTAAAGTTAGTCTGCCTTTAAGGGTACAGTTCTGTGTGCTCTGTGCTCCGGTCAATCTTGGGAGCCTCCAATGCTATCAGCCAGCTGTGAACTTCCTTGCCTGGGAATGGAATGACAGCTGTTTAAATCTCAGCAATGCATTGTGGGGAAAACTCATTTCACGTGCACAAAGCACGTTTGTTTATGTTGTAGGGGGTAGGGGGGAAAACGAGGAAAGCACTAATATGTAGGTCTTGACAGAATGACTCTTTCCCTACCCCAGGATTGTATGGAGGAGATTAACCTCTTCAGCGAAAATAAAACCCATCTGAAACAGCTGGGGGAGCAGCTGATCACCGCCAGCAACAAGACCAAAGAGACGGAGATTAACGACAAGCTGAAGGACATCAATGACCGATGGCAGCACCTGTTCGACCACATCGAGGCCAGGTGAGACCTGGGGCGCTGCTACCAGGGATTACTGACATAATGCAGCAGAGAGCCTGACCAAGGGATAATGACATTAATCCATAACCAAGCAACGCGAAGCCACTGAGAGCGCTGGTGAGCTGCAGGGAAAGAGCGAACACCAGATACGCAAACATACATGCGCAGTTTATACTCACGGCACATCTGGCCCCATCTGGCCACATCTGTCGATTATAGTGCTGGTTAAAAAATAGTATATTTACAAGGGAAGTTAAAAAGACTGCTTTCACAGTGCTATGAGATCCATTGGCCAATATGTGTGGGAATCACTTTGTGGTGAGGTGTCAGTCGACTCAAACAATGCCAATTGTTCTAGGTCTTTCAGTGATAGGTTCTTTGGTTTACGCGATTCTTTAATGAGTGGTCCTTCAAAGTAAAGTTTAGGTGGTATTATCTCACATACAATGTGTAAAGAACAACGGTGGATTGGTGGCAGAGGTGTGCGTTTCTATATAGAATTTCATAATACCTTTCACCTGTTGGCAGTTCCATACATCACTACTGTATTTGGTCCTGCAGGCTATAGGTGATTTCATAATCAGAACAGGTGGCGTCCAACAGTCTGACTGCCGTGCAGCCCTAGGTAGCTTGAGCAGTTTATTCCTCCTGAATGTTTTCTATTTATATCCTCATTACAAAATGGATGATTTGGCAAAGTTATGTTCTTTTCAGGACAGTCTTTTACCATTAGCATTTTATAGCAGTGCTCTGGCTTAACCGCATCGCTCGTGTTTCGATCTGCCTGCTAATAAAGCAGCACTCAAAAAAGCTCTTTAGAGAACAGTGTTCTTATCCGGTACTTATCCAGCAGAACACAGGGGTTGTTGTGGGATTTCATCTGTCTGTTTATGTATGGCGAAGCATTAGCAGTGCTTCCGGTGTGATAGATTTTAAACCTGCCTGAAGTGTTTTGCGCCCATCTCTTGTATGTCATGGCTTCTGTAAACAGGAGAGGAATTGGAATATCAGCTGGCCTGCTTGCTTTGTAGAGTCCCCTAGCTTGTGCCAGATGGCCAAAGTCTCAGAATCCAGGGACTTATCTCTGCAACCTCTGATATGCCTGTTGATGATGGTGGTAGATTTGCCATATGGCCAGGGGCCTGCTCAATGGCTGCCCGTTCCCCTCTTTGACTGTCAGAGGGAGGGGGCTGTCCGCTCACATTAGGAGGACAATAGAGACGCGCCATGGGCCCGTGATCCCCCCCCCCCCCGGTCTCAGCCAGCCCATTTACATGGACATCTGTTATCGTGTTAGCGTAGCACCGCACAGCACCAGCTGAAACAATGTGAAGGGACTGCACCTACGTGCTAGCTGCAGCTAATCCCCCAGCGACAAACGTTCATCTCCAAGTGTCGCAGAATAAAGAGGTCATCTGATACTTATTGTGCTCTTTGTACGCAGCTGAACAGAAGATAATTTGTGGAGGTTATCAGCTAATATGAGTGATAAGTTGCAAATGAAGACTTAGGGAGCCTTCACCATAAGATTTTTGCCTTTTTTCTCAAAGTTTGGAGGGAGTGCATAAGCCACATAAGCTGATTAATGTAAGGAATAGACAGCTGACAGACTTTTGAATTTGAAAAGCTGGTTGACGTGCTGGGACAGCACATTACCTTGTGACCTTGTGCCAGTGGCACTATTTGCAGACTCCTGCTTATGACACACAGCAGATTGGTCTGTTTAAGTCCTTGAAGCTGATGTCAGTAGCTATCTGGCAGAATGATAATATATTGGCGTTTGGTGTTTGTTGTTTTGGCGACACGGATAGTGGCAACGTTAAAATATCAGATCCCGTTAATGAGAATTAGCCCTGTTTGTGAAGTCTTGTTTATAGTTTATTGGGTGAAGGCCATTAAAGAGATCTGGCTTGTTACATTTTAGACCTATGCAGTGTCCTATTTTTCCAGGTCTGTTAGTCAGTTCAGATTCCTATCAATACTTAATCTCATGAGTCTTATCCACTCTAATGCTTTTTCAACTATTTATTCAACTATTTCACTACTGGGCTGGGACAGCACCTAAACATTTTTTTGTCAAACTTTTCAGTCTTTTCCACTCTTTTCAGCTCTCTCAGTGCTCCACATTTCTTTGTCGAAAGACTACTGAGCACTGCTGCTGAGGGGTGCCGGGAGAAGCGGAGTGGATTTGAGTCATTTTGTAGCTCATCACTTCTTGGTAGAACATCATTTTCTGCATGGAGGGACTTTAAAAAAGCAGGCTGTGCTTCGGAAGTAAAAAGTTGTCATTAGCAAAGACAGAGACCTCAGTCTGGCACCAGTGCATTGTGGGGGGTCGGAGAAAGTCGACTGCATGGGATCAGATATGCTGATGCAGACACGTAGTCCTCTTTTGTCCCAAAACAAACTGGGTGCCTCCAAGCACGGTCCAGCAGCTGCTGTCTGCTGACAGCGGCCATTGAGTCACGGCACACAGCATCCTCACCGCTTAGCTGTCTGAACAAGTGCCGCAATGTGTCTGTCATGGCAGATGTGTCTGTTATTGTCCCATTTCCATTTTTCCAACAAAAAAAAAAAGAATCCTGTGCCAAGTGCCTGGCTGAAGTCTGAATTCATTGTTGCGACTAAAGAATACAATGAAGTTCCATTGAATGAAGAAGTAGATCTTTTCTTTCAACTCTTTCCTGTGTTCTCTTTTCTCTCGGTGGTTGTAGCTTTTTGGGAGATAAACAACTGCTGTGTGTATAAATGTGAAAAGGCCTGACTTGAAAACCACTCTCACTGCTTTTTTAATGCGTGTTGATTCCATGTAGCCATGGTGATGCTTCTGCTGGCAGAACTTTGGCATCATGTTGCGTGCTCAGTTGCCATGGTGATTCGTTGGCTGCAGAGCAGAGAGCGGGACACCTGAGAGGGAAGGGGCTTGTGTGTGAGGGCGGGGGTGTGGGGAAACAGGAGTGAGGAAGGGCCTTTAAAATAAAGCATAAAGCACAAAGCCAATTTCAATGCCCAGCTCTCCACATGGTGCCTGTTCTTTGTCTCTGTAAACACTTGCCACAAAATGCTAATAGCTTAAAGGAGCACAGGCGGTAGCTTTCAGAGTGAGCCATTTTGTTGCACTTTTTCCAGTGAGCCTCGATAACTGTGGCCGAATGGCCAGCCATTACGCAATTAATAATCGAGGGAAAACAATAACAGTGATAGGATGACTCCCATATCCTCCTGTGATTTGTTTAATGATCGCATCTCTTCATTGCCCATGCTACCAATATGATACATGCTACATGCATCTGAGCTGCTCTTCCTCTTTACTGTATGATTCAGCAGCGGTATCCTTCCCCTTGTTGACAGTTTGACACCGTTGCTCTTCCGAGACGTCAACCTGTCACTGCATTTTTGGGAAGTTAAAGAACAGCAGGTCTCCTTCCACGTTGATCCTCCTAGCCATGCACTAACTTTAATGGGCTTGTCCTCACTGTAATCCCTGTGATGGGACCAGCTTCTCAGAAACACTGTCCCAGTGAGATCTCCCTCCTGCTCCCTGGAGGTAGACTAATTTGACACCCATGTGCCCTCCAATAGGATGTTAGCTGGTATCAAAAAAACATCCTCATGGTCCCATGGTCTACTGGTCTCTAATTGCCCCATTTTAAACTACCAGGAATAAGCTATCTTGTAAATGCCTATGACAAAGCATTATGTTTAAAATGATAACATATGCACTATAGTAAAACTTACTAGATCAGGTATTATGAGGTGTTAAATGGTTACCTTCTCAGTTGCAGGCTGCATCATTTAAGACTAGAGCCTGACCCTCTTCTTCTATCAATGATACCAACTGGTGTTACTACCGGCAGAACGGACAGTCCTTTCACATATCGTTGCATTGTGCCTTTAAATTTAGAAGGTTCCGGTTTGCCCTTTCCTGCCTAGGTTCCTGTCCAGTCTTCTTACTGGTTTTATATCTTAGAGTTAACCATGACCATTCTGTTTTTAGGCAATTATGGATGATGACATACAGTATGATGTGGGATTTATGTATTTTATTTATCTTTATTTTATTGTCCTCATCCTGTAACTGGTGCCTGAATTATACGGTTGAAAACACAAAATTATTACCTTTTCACAGCTGAGACACAGTTGCGTAGTAATGAAGATTAGACCAGAAATTTGCTGGATATTACTAATATTTGTTTAACTTATTGTGCACTGCTCAATAAGGCAACCATTCATAAATATCATGAATTAATGAAGGATTGATGATGATGTTCCATCCACCTGCAGAGGAATTTGGAGGACCAGAGAACATCTGTCCCCACAGTTTAAACAAGAAGGGGGCAGGGAGTCCCAAAGCACATGTGGCTCAGCCAGCCAACCAGGTTCACAGCTATGAGGTCACTTAGCCTCATTTGCCCCCCCCCCCTCCCCTCTCCACACACACTCTCCCAGAGGAGTATCCATCGCTGTGCGAGTGTGTGTGCACGCGCTGCATGAGAGAGGCACTGGGGGAGAGCGAGAGAGATAGAGAGAGAGCGAGTGTGAGCGAGAGAGAGAGAGAGCGAGAGAGAGAGGGCCTGGAGCAGGGGGGAGGGGACAGGCGGATTGCAGCGCGTGAAGGAGGCTGAGCTGGGGGACGCACATTCTGATGGGTAGCATGGAATAGCTTCACAAGCTGTAAGTACCTCTCTGCCCCAATCCCACACCTTGCGTCCGTCCGCACCACCTGCCAAACCTTGTCAGCTGCATGCTTAAATTGGGGAGCACGAGGCTCGTCTGCTGCATTTGAGAGAAAGAGGGAGGGAGAGAGACAGAGAGGGAGAAGGAGAGGGGGATGGGCCGTGCTTTGTCAGCGCGCGCAAAACGGCAGCCTCAGCAATTGATACATGGAGATCGGGTGCCTGGCTAATGCATCGCGCGGACGTTATCGATTCGTTCTCCTCCTCAGGTGCACAGACTGTCGGCCAGTTCTGCTGCAGGGCGTGTGTGTCTGTGTTCATTGCAGGGATGAAAACAGGAAACAGCTGACTGAGCGCAGCCAGAGGAAGATGGCTCTGCTATCAGCATCCTTCATCCAACACCTTTCTGCCATGTTGCTGCACGCGCTCTTTCTCTTTCTGGTATTACAGAAATTACATATTCCATCATTCGTTTGATAGATAGGGGGGGTCACATCAGGGGACGTGGTGCTGGGGAGTCCAGTCTAGTAAACTCCCCCTGTAGAAAACCTGTGAGGCAGGGGCTAGAGAAACGTGCAGAATGAAGGTTAGAAAATATCTGTCTGTTTAAAGTTTGAACAGAATGAGTGCAGAAGCCGGCATGGGTCTGGTACTGTCACGAAACCTCAGGATGTTGCACTGATGCACAGCTGTGCGTATGTCAGCTGTTGTTTTGAACCGTGCACGAGAGTAGCTAGCTTAGCACCTAGCCAGCAGGATCACAAGGGATATATGTCACTTTATAGAATTACGTTCGGACAGCATGCACCGAAAGGATATCAAAGGACATCTCTCTTTTATAGATATGATAATGAGTATGAGGCAGTCTGGTCCCTGCCTGTGGGTGCAATGTCAAACATGGAATCATACGAGGATATTTTTCTGTGGCCGTTCCACCATTAAAGATGACGTGTCCGGTGGCAGTGTGCATGCGCAGATGGTTTCCCTGCCTTGTTAAATATGTAGGTGCAGTCAGACCCGTTTGCTGCACAGTTTCAAAGGGAAGAGGCAGAGAGGTGTTGATGAACGAACAGCAGTTAATATTATTAATTATCATGGTTCATGTATGGAAGAGTCTATCTGGATTTTCAGCTGATAACAATTGTAGTTCAATTTCCCCACTCTTTGCCCAGTCCACTTTTTTAAAAATCATTTTGCAATTTGAAATCATTTTAACACTGGTCCTTCCACTACTGTATATGCCAATCTTTTGGATTGTGTAGTTTTCATCTCACCTGGATGCCCAATTTTTCCCAATAAAGAAACTAGTTTTGGCTCATTAATTATAAAACCATCTCTTGATGAAGCTATATGTATCATGGTGAGAGAAAATTTCATCCAGCTTAAAGACTGTCATTTTGGACAAATTCGGCTCTGATTAGCCTAGCAGTGGCTGTACCCTGCTGATAAAAACAGCTCGAGCTAGGTTTTGAAACAGCTGGTAGCTGGTCATAGCTGGATTTTACACCAGGGTATGCATACAGGCATCTTTCTGAGCTCTTAGGGGAAATGGTAAATTGTGGTCTACTAATGTTGAAAATGTTATTGTGTGATGTATGGTTTAAATGTGTATATTTGTCTGAAGGTTCTTGTTTGTGTGAGAAACAAGGATGCACATACCTGTGTGCTGCGTGTGTGTGTTGATGTGACACCGACGTGCCTTGTCTGTATGTGGGTGTGTGTGTTGATGTGAAGCAACTGTGGCATGTAAATGGTTGCCATTTATATAGTGCCTTTTATCCAAAGCGCTGTTCAGTTGATTCACCCATTCATACACACAATCACACACTAACGGCGATTGGCTGCCATGCGAGGCACCAACCAGGTCGTCAGGAACATTTTTAGGGGTTAGGTGTCTTGCTCAGGGACACTTCGACACACCCACGGCGGGACCGAACCGACAACCGTCCGACTGCCAGATGACTGCTCTTACTGCCTGAGCTAATGCCGCCCCTGTCTCCGTGCGCTCAGGGTGAGGAAGCTGAAGGAGACGCTGGTGACGGTGCAGCAGCTGGACAAGAACATGAGTAACCTGCGCACGTGGCTGTCCCGCATCGAGGCCGAGCTGGCCAAGCCGGTGGTCTACAGCGTCTGCCACAACGACGAGATCCAGAGGAAGCTCGCCGAGCAGCAGGTACACTGCAAACAAACTACTAAATAAGTCAGCCATAGTCTTACGTTTAGACTTAAAATCTAGTAACTTAAAACAAGCTAATATTTTCTACTTGAGGGGAAAAAAAGTCTTATTATGAGACTAAAAACACTTAAGACAGCCATTTTCTGTAAGGTACCGTGTCCCAAGTGTTGTCCTCCATTTTCCTGCACACCCTCTGAGACTCATAGCCATACTGGCAATAAAATGTATGATCTCCTCACACTCCTATTTCACTACAGCATTCACGGAAATAAAGAGTTTATTTTCAACTTTACATTATATTGCAAGGGACACACAAATTCAGCATTAGCGTGCAGCAGTATGTATCGTGCTGTATGCTGCCACTGCTGGTTGCACAGAGTGAGTCTCTCTCTTGTCCCTGAGCTACAGTGTGGCGGATATGGTACAGTAGTGTGACTTCCTTTGCATTGCACATTACAGTACACCACTATGCAACTTCCTCTAATGAGAATGCAGAAGAAAATATAACTCTCTCTTGGTGGTGCCCCATGGTAAAGAAATTTCATTTTATTACTGTTCAAAGGGAAATATCCATCTACTTATGAAAATAAACATGCAAGTGGACTTGCATGGCTGCTGTTTAACTGAGTTTTGTTCTCAACACTTCATGCTGAAAACTGTTCAGGGAAGTGCCCATCGGCTCTTAACAAACCCTCCCAGGGTAACCAAGTAAAAATGGAGATGTCCCACTGTGATGTCTGGGAGAAAAGCCTTTAGTTTTTTTGGGTTTTTTGCATGCACCTCTCTCGCACTCTGTAAAGGAGCAGAAGAGAGGGGAGATTTCTTTTTTTTAGCCTTTTGTTAACATGCCTTTGTCAACAAAGAAATCAGGCAGTGTATTAAATAATTGCATTTATGATGCGGTTGCATGCTTTCTTTGGTTGCCAGGGAAGCTGATTAATTTCTAGTGATGCAAAAGAGCTTTCCTTCTTTTGACATGCTGCCCATTGCTACGTTTAACCTGAGGGTTTTTCTAGTTTTCCGATAATAATGTCTGTGGTCCCTGTGGCTATGTGAGCAAAGTCATTAACATATGTTTCTGATCCCTTTTCCTGTGCGCCTGTCTATGTGTGAATTTGTGTGATGTCGGTCTGCTGCGTGTCTGCGTGTGTGTGTTCTTGTGTGCTCGTGTGTGTGTGTACATGTGTGTGCGTGTGTGTACATTTCTGCATGTGTGTGTACATGTGTGTGTGTACATGTGTGTGTGTGTGTGTACATGTGTGTGCGTACATTTGTGTGTGTGTGTACATGTGTGTGTGTGCATGTGTGTGTGTACATGCGTGTGTGTACGTATATGCGTGTGCGTGTGTATGTGTGTGTTCATGTGGACAGGACCTGCAGAGGGACATTGAGCAGCACACAGAGGGCGTGGCGTCGGTGCTCACCCTGTGTGACGTCCTGCTGCACGATGCTGACGCCTGCGGCAGTGACATGGAGAACGACTCCATCCAGCAGACCACCCGCAGCCTGGACCGCCGCTGGAGGAACATCTGCGCTATGTCCATGGAGAGGAGGATGAGGTAGGCATGGCGCACAGTCCAGTCTTCCCATTTCCCATCTCTGCTCCAAATGAATTACACATGGTGTGTAATGTGCCAGTAGGCTAATCAGAGATGTGTCACTGTGTTCCCACTGCTCAGTGTGTGCAGATTACTTTATTAATGAAGGGAACCCCTCATGCCTGCTCGTAACTCCCCCCCCGTGTCTCTCTCCCTCCCTCCAGGATTGAAGAGACGTGGCGACTCTGGTGCAAGTTCCTGGACGATTACTCACGCTTTGAGGACTGGCTGAAAACGGCCGAGCGCACTGCCGCTAACCCCAACTCCGCCGACGTCCTCTACACCAGCGCCAAGGAAGAGCTCAAGAAGTTTGAGGTCCCTCCAGCTTTTCTACTCAAACTCCATTTCTGACGCATGCCGTTTGGTTGCTATAGCATGTTCCTCTGTGTGCACAATGTCTATTTCCTGCCTTAGCAACTGATCTTCCCTAATAAGAAAGCCATCAGTCAAATTTGTACTAATTCAGAATAGTGAACGCTGAGTGCCCTGGCTCTAATCATATGATGATGTCAGGTTGATATCTTTGCCAAACCAGCCAGTGGAACAGAGGGCTTTGCGTTTCTTTCTGACAAACAGGGACACAGAGAATGTCTCAGCTAGCAACTTCTGCATAAATTAATTTCCCCTGAGCTAGGCAACCAGCATTAGTGCTGTTAGCAAGGAGCATGTTTCCCTTTGCTGTTTTTGTTTTGTTGATAATTGCCAATTATACAGAGGTTTGGACTGAAAGCAGTTGTATCACCGTTTTTTCCTATTTGAAGGTTTTGGATTAGTTAATATAGCAAAGGTCACTTTATTTTATGCATTAGATAATAAAGAAATAGGCTGATATGGAAAATTATTCTCGCCTGCTTAGAGAGAAGCTCACTGAAAAGTATTAACACTGGCTTCCTCTCTCCATACAGGCCTTTCAGAGGCAGGTCCATGAGCGACTCACCCAGCTGGAACTTGTCAACAAGCAGTACCGGCGCCTGGCCCGGGAGAACCGCACAGACGCCGCCAGCAAGCTCAAGGTCATGGTGCACGAGGGAAACCAGCGCTGGGACAACCTGCAGAGAAGGGTGGCGGCCATCTTACGCAGGCTCAAAGTGAGTTATGACCATCTTCCCATCCCATGTAAGACCAGTGCAGTGGCAACAGGTGCTTTAAGGATTAAGTGACAGCAGCTTTCATTCACATAGTTGCCTGGACCCTTCTGTTCAACATGAGTCTTAAGCATCAATGCGCAGTGGCATTCATTCACATGCACTTCTCCCATCTGTTGAGTGACCTGGCCTTTGAGAAGTGACGTGCCTCCGCAGGTTGGGTAGAGGTTTAGTGACATCGGCCCTGATCCTTCACAATCTAGGTCAAATCTGTCCTGCTTAACAGATACTCCTGCAACAAATGGGCATATGGAGTCACTATTTAAGCAACTGTTTTCCTTTTAGGTCTGTGGCCTCGTGAGACGCAAGGTCACATCTGTTCAAGTCATTAAAATCTTGAACATACCTTAAATCCACTGTGTAATACTACAGATTATACCTAAGTCCTGAGACTGCTCTTGATCAGGAAGTGACAAGTATCGAGATTTTAATACGATAGAAAGATATTCTTGCTGTATGTAGATGTTGGCTACTCCCAGGATAATGATCTAATTACGTTGATCCCGTTCTGTCTGTAGCACTTCACGTCTCAACGGGAAGAGTTTGAGGGGACACGGGAAGGGATCCTTGTGTGGCTGACGGAGATGGACCTGCAGCTGACCAATGTGGAGCACTTTTCCGAAAGTGACATCGACGACAAGATGCGACAGCTCAACGTGAGTTGGTGTCTGCTAAAGGGGGATCGTGTGGATCATTCCTCCCCTCTCTGCATTGCACTGCACTGGTGAAGGGCCCTGCTTAGTGCTGCCTCTATCTGTTTCCTCAGGGATTCCAGCAGGAGATCACACTCAACACCAACAAAATCGACCAGCTCATCGTGTTCGGTGAGAACCTGATCCAGAAGTGCGCCCCTCTGGATGCCGTGCTGATCGAGGACGAGCTGGAGGAGCTGCACTCGTACTGCCAGGAGGTGTTCGGCAGGGTGGCCCGCTTCCACCACCGCCTCACCAGCCGTCGCCCGGTCAGTGCCTCAAAAAACAAAACAAAAATACGTCTATGTTGTGCAGTGCAGCCATTGAGGACCACTCAGTAAAGGTCTTCCATCCACAAATGGCCATGTCAGATTCTCATAGATCTGCAAGAGTGTGTTCCTAAATGGGGTGTTGCCCCTTCTCCTTTCCCCAGATGCTGGATGAGGACCGGGACCTGTCGGACCGGGACACAGACCTGGAGGATTCGGGGGAGCTGGTGGGGGGTTCTTGGCAGGAGGAGAAGGAGGGCTCATCCGGGGACTCCCCCAGTCGGCGGGCTGTGTGCCATCTGCTGGCCCCGCCACTGGAGCGGTCGGGCCGCGAGACACCCGTCAGCGTGGACTCCATCCCTCTGGAGTGGGACCACACCGTAGACGTGGGAGGCTCTTCCTCGCACGAGGATGACGAGGAGGCCACCTTCTACAGTGCCCTGTCAGGTAACTTGATGAAAGAGATGTTCTGTCATGTCAGACTCAGCAACAGGCCTGCTCACATACTTATGTCTATCAGCATTTCAAAGGCCACTGAGGTGAAATACCATGGAGAAGACATGCCTGGTACTTCAAGTCTTCTCCCTCTGTTGCCATTTGGGTCTAACCCCTTCCTGAGGGCCCACTGACTCCCTTCTTTTCTTCCAGATGTAGAAATCACAGAAAGCCCAGAATCCTTTGTTAAGGCTACTACCAAAGCGTTGAGAGCAGCCTCTGGTAGGCACTTGCCTCCTGCATGTGTCTGTACTGTCGTGTGGTTATGGCCAGGCATGACGCCCAACCCACCCCATCGTCCCCATCACTCCGCCAACCCTCCCACATCCTGCAACCCCATCCCCACCCACCTCCCACCACCCTCTCTTTCCTTCCTCCTGCTAACCTGCACTCCCCCCAGTTCCTCCCCACTTTCACACGATCTGCCAGGCTGGGAAACGGAGCGAGGACCGAGGCTGGATCAAAGCTGTCACGTCCTTCCCAGTTCCGCCTGCGAAATGGAAGCCAACAGGCTTCCTGGGTTTTGGTCATGGGAGCAGAATGACTGGGTTAACTCCATGGCTCGTTCACACAGGAGAGTAGGAGATGAGGACACATTCCATCCCAGGGTGGTCCCTCAGACCCATATGTAAAGTCCTGTCCATACCAGACGTTGCATGAAAATAAAACAGAGACCCCATTGTGTTTGTTTTTTTGTAACACCATTTTTATTTTAATCAGTTAAGCATGTCAATAAGTTAAGCATGCCAATCATCTGGTCATGAACTCACTTTATGTTATGGAAACCCTGCACCTTCTTGCTTCTATAAATGTTCAATAACCTGTTCTGCAACTTCAATGAATTGCTTTAACTGAGTTTGGTAGCATCCATATTTTGTTAGTCAACCAATTGGAGTTGAATCCTTCACTGACATGTCCTGCCCACTGGTTCCTGCGGAAGTGGTGGCATCTGAGTTGGGTGGCAATGTAGCTGCTGTGGGGACAGTGATGGATCAGGCTCTGATAGTTCTCTCCTATGGGTTCCAGGAAAGTCCGCAGCAGAACCCCCCACCTGGCATTCCCCTGACTCCCAGGACAGGAAGCGTCTGCACAGGGACCTCATCTGTGGACTGGGCACCTCACCCACACATTCCAGCACTCCCTACCAACAGGGCTATGTAAGTCTGCTGTGCCCAATGACATCACCCTGACCTCCAAACTGTTTCTCCCATATCTATATGGGGAACTTCTGAAACACAGTTATGCAAGTGTTCAGATTGCCGTCACCCTCTACAGACAAAGTCCTTTTTCAGATTTTTGGCAAGATAAAGTCAGCTTTTCTGATTTATTGGGCCTATATTGACATGTTGGAGAACTGACTCCAAAGCACACTTTTGGAGACTGCCTTATATTTATTTATGAAAGTGCTTTGTTTATTTAAACCATGGTGATGATGTAATCTTAATTGGGCTCAATAAAAGCACATGCTCCTGTCTTTATTAGACTGCCATTAGGAGAAAGATACTGCCATGGTATAAATCAGGGCCACTCAATCTCCTGTCTAGTGTCTGTGTTTTTTTATGTGTAAGGTTTTCTTTCAAGCTAGTCTATTTGTCCATAAACGTAATGGAAACATGCATTTGAAGTCTCCATGATTTCAGTTTAGCTCAATTAATGCAGGTTCAGTTCAATATATTTTGCATTGTTTGTATTGTCCACAGGCAGAAAGCAGATGTCTATTTGGCATTAACCTTGTCCATGTATTTATGTCAATCAATCAGTAATACAATCTCTTTCTGAAGGAACAACTACATAGCTAACAGAGAAGATTTGAGTAAACATCCTGCTGTTATACAGGGTTAGATTTTGGAATGAAATATAGTGCATACAACTGAAAAGTATGTTTAGTATGTTTAACACACACTCATATTCGCTATCCTAAATGACTGGCCCTTTTGAGCTACCTGTAGGTTGTCATCATGTTGTTAAGTGTATATATCAGCATACATCCTAAAGAAGCAGACAGGTGAAGGCTATGTTTGGATGTGGTGGGATCTTGAGCTTTTGTGTCTGCTGCTCCACAGGCCAAGCTGATGAACGAGTGCAGCGACAGAATCGACAACGTGAAGAGAGTGAAGCTGATCCTGAATGACGACGAGCTCCCGGAAGAGCACGGCCTTACTAGCCTCACTACTGCAGACAAACAATCGGGTATGCTGCCCATTCCCCCCGTACACATTTACACTGCAGACAAGTTACAGTCAAGTAAGGTACCCTATACCCCAGCATTTATACTGCAGACAAGTTACACTCATGTAAGTTACCCTTTACCCAAGAATTTACACTGCAGACAAGTCACTGTCAAGTAAGATACCCTGTACCCTAGCATTTTAACTGCAGACATTTAGCCAGGCACAATGGCCATTTGCACTGGAACCTAATTATTTACACAACCATGGCCTTATATACATGAAGGTCTTTTTTGGTTAAATTGATTTGGAAATCACTATATCGGACCTCCTGCTACTTTATTATTGTGTTTAGCGTGCTGGGTGTAATCCTGATGAGAGCATGTCTGTGTTTGTGAAGGGGTGATTGGCCGATGGGAACTGCTTCAGGCACAGGCTCGAAGCGAAGAGATGAGGGTCAGACACAACCTGCAGCAGTGGCAGCAGCTGAACTCTGACCTCAGTGACATCACGGCCTGGCTGGGTCGGGTGCTGCCGGAGCTGGACAGACTGCGGAAGAGGGAGCCCCCCAGCACTGTCCGAGACATGGAGGGCAACATCAAAGAGCTGAAGGTGAATCCACAAAGCTCAGTGACCTGTTTGTGTGGCTGTTTGTTTGATGGGCACAGGCAGTATAACACAGTGA
The DNA here is from genome assembly GCF_963514075.1 of Conger conger. Lineage (NCBI taxonomy): Eukaryota > Metazoa > Chordata > Actinopteri > Anguilliformes > Congridae > Conger > Conger conger. The sequence goes on from NC_083760.1 coordinate 17,437,231, forward strand.
GATCTTTGTGGTTCTGGAGCTGCAGCTTCTGAATAGATTATAAATTACCATATTTACTGACCGAGGTGCCAAATGATCAAAGGAGGAGGAATTTATTAGAGCTGGGTCCAACAAGGCAAAGCAAAGACTTTTTTTGTTTGTCAGATGTTTTGTTTGATAGCATTACCTAATAGTCAACAGTAGTGTGAAAACAGTTAACAGAAATGGCTAGGAGGAGGACACTAAGCGTAAAATAAACAGTCCTTTGTCTTATAATTTGTTATAATTCAATTTAATCTATGTAATCTTTATTCCTACCTTTTGAAACATTCCGTTGGTGACAATCGTTCTCCATTTTGTTGTTTTGGCTATTTGAATTAAATCAAGGAGGACATAATTCACTGTTAGCATTCTCCTTAAGAGCTGCTCTTATTTTATAACTACTGAAAGGCACTGATGTTGTTATTCTCTGTGGGTACGATCTGCTAAGTGGATGTAATCTTGTACAGTTGGTGAAAGCCGGCACAAAATTATAGCCTGGGTCAGCCCCCTAATGTGTTTTTCTTTGCTCTGCGTGTACAGGATATGCAGAAGACCTTTGAAAAATACAAGGCTGTGATGATTTCAGTCAACCTCAGCGGACGGGACTTCCAGCAGGGCGACAGTGCGGAGGCTGGAGAGCTGCAGGCAGGCCTGTGCAGCATGAACCAGAGCTGGGTAAAGGCCTGCACGGCTCTGGACAGCTGGGAGTCACAGCTGCAGAGCACTCTCATGAAATGCCAGGTGAGACACGTAGCAAACACAACCGGACTACCCAGTCGAGCTGTCAAATCAAGTGCATGTCCTGTACATGTTATCCACTGGTCGTAAAATGCCGGTGCATCCCTGATGTGTTGACCGAATTCTATTATTGGATGGGAGAATGGAATAATGTAGTGAAGGTGATTGAGTTTTTATAGCTGCTATTCCAAGTAGCCGGGCGTAGGGTGGAGGGGAATAAAGGGAGTGCTCAGTACTACCAGCAGCCCTTGACTTGGTTCCTGTCCCCGTAGGAGTTCCATGAAACTCTGCATTCCCTGCTGCTGTGGCTGGCACACACTGAGAGCCGGCGGTTCGCAGTCAACATCCACGACCCGTCAGTGGAGCTTTCTGTGCTGAGGGAACACAGTGCCACACTCAGGGTGAGTAGAGGAGTCATGAATCTGGGATCAGCCACCACTGTGCTCCTCCTCCAAGCTGGGTCCTTTCATGCCCGAGCACGCCAGTTCTGTTTTTCACACCATGGTGACACATGAATGGCTGGGGCAATGTACGTACAACGGGCCTCATGCAGGAACCACTCGTACGAACAGATTTGTTCTTAAATCGCTGTTTACATTTATTAATTCTTTATGGAGGCATGAGGTACATGTCAGCGCAGCTCGCCTATCTCACAGAACTCGGCTGAAACTTTCAAAAGTGTTGCTGGTCAAATATGAATGAAGATTCAGCAACTGCATTGCTTATTTCTTGCCTCAAATATTTTCAGAAACATATTTTAGTGGCCTATTTAGGAGGAAAAAGAGAAAGCTTATCAATGATTCTCCATAGTGTTATGTTTTGGAAAACATAACAAAACGTACCTTGTTCTTGTTAATCCCGTTGGCCATCTGTCCAACAGAACCCACCTAAAGTTCCATAAATAGAGCTTGATAACAAACATCTCCATTTTTCAGAGAGCTTGTTGAATCTGGCATGGCCCACTTGTACGAACCATTCTTACAAAACAAAAAACAAACAAAAACAAAAAAAAAAGTCTTTCCGATGAGAAAAATGAAAATGTTGTTGCATGAGGCCCAGTGAGCTGACGGGCGTGTTGCTCCCCTTGTGGCAGGGCGTGGAGGAGGAGCTACTGGAGCGGCAGCGGGAGGTCTCCTCTCTGCAGGCCATCTCCTCTCAGCTCCTACTGGAGGCGCAGGGCGAGGACAGCACTGAGGCCAAGGAGAAGGTGCACGTCATCGGCAACAAGCTGCGGCTGCTACTGCGCCAAGTGGGCCAGGACCTGCAGGCGCTGCACGGGAGGCTGGTACGCCTCGCCTAATCCCACCATGCACTGCGTCGCAGACACAACAGCGGCACTTAAGACACCGACAAACGATTCCACTTACATATTTTTTAGAATGAACATCCCAATACTTTGGGCACCGTTCATTCAAAATACCAGTTACTTTATGACCATGTTACTTTCTTGTGTCATCTATACAACTCCGTCGGGCACGATTCCAATTATGTTAGGATAAAATAACCTATCGTCGGGCGCAACAAACTACGATTCCATTTGCTTTAGGAATCAACTTTACGGAGTTTCTCCCCCAGTGCATCAGGCTCAGCAAACTCTCCTACTTTAGGGATGTCACTAAATCACACTGATACTAGTGCATCCAAACAACAAATTACTTTCAGTTCTTATTCAAAGTAGTCAACAATATAAATCCTAGTGCCTCAGGATTCAAGTCCTACTGCCAGTTACGCGTAAACAATGTCAGTGTCTCTCTACTAGATTGTTTTAACCTGGAGGAATTTCATTAAAAATCTAGCCTATGAAGAAAAAGCCAAATCTCATACCCAGTTCTTTTAGTCGTTTGAGCTGTTGAGAAGAAATCACTGTTGGCATTTCTCTCCACCTGATTTTCTTCAGGCTTCTCCTGCAAGTAATTTTAGTGGTCTCGGTTCTCTAGAAGAAATCACTGTTGGTGCGTTTCGTCTGCGGCTGAAACTCAAGGTTCTCTTCAGGTTTCTGTTCTTGAAATCACCTCCTGGCTGGGTGGCTCGCCAATGTAAAAAAAAACAGGAAAGTCTCTTGAACTTTATGATGTTCATTTACAGGAACGGCAGGTGTCAGAATTGAACCCAAAACCTGGGCTATGATTACTTTTTATCCCGTTCCTAGCCTTGATCAGGAATGTTCAATACATATTATTGGAGGACGCAGACAAATTTGTGACACTTTGGAGGGTGTGTTGAAGTATCCCTGAGCAAGACACCTAACCCCTGAATGCCCCTGACAGAGACAGATTTATTACACCATATAGCACTCAAGCGTAACAACCATAAAATCCCAGGAGTACCATGTGGCACTCTGGACCTTTTCAACCAATCAAAATTACAGTTATAATACTGTTTTGAGCCTACAGTTATAATCCTACTAAATTTCTCAACATTCTCAATTTTCTCAACCAAAGCCTTGGGATTTCAGTGGAGCCACTTCATATTTGGTTTGGGACTGAAAGGATTAGCCACAAAATGTAAAATACCAGGGGAGGTATTTCACAAAGCACAGTTAGATTGATAATTGTGCTGCGCAAAAGCCAAAACAGCTATTTTTTAACTTTATTTATGTTCTAGTTTTATGTGGGTTCCAGGTTTTTTACGAAGTGGTTTAGTATTGCGAATCTCACAGTGATTATTTGTGCTGGCAGGACTCAAGCTCTCTTACTGGGCCCAAAGATGCAGTGGACTGCAGTGGCCTGGGAGCATCCGGCACCCAGCAATCCGTCTCTAAGGTAACGCATCTACTGATGAAGCAGCCTGCAAACTGAAATAATTTTTGAGATCATTGTCAAAAAAATCACCGTCAATGGCTTGGCCATCTAGCTCTCGGCACACACTGTGTAATACACTGGTTCAGAGGTTCTCTGTGTTGCATCTGCAGGAGGTGACAGGAGAGAGAACACCTGGAGTGAAACCACCAGGAGGCAGAAGGTACTTAAGTAGTGTGCCAGTCACTGGAATAGAGTGAAGAATCCCTACTGAGCGTTATTTATGTGTTAACCAGCATAGGACAGGAGTGCTTGGAATCCATTAACTGAATGACAGGCCACATTTATGCTGGGGCAATCATACTCACGAAATAGAGACAATTCTCAGCAGTGATGAGTAAAAAAATTGGGGTATGAAAAACATACTTGTACAATGGTATCATGGTTCAGTACCCTTGAAGTGAAGCCACCCTAGCAGCTAACCACTGTCTCTCTATCTCTCTGTCTTCCTTCCCAGGGATGAGAAGAGGGATTCGTCCCCACCGAGGTCCTTCTTCTACCGGGTGCTACGGGCGGCCGTTCCCCTCCACCTGCTCCTGCTGCTGCTCCTGGTACTGGCCTGTCTGGTCCCCCTGTCAGAGGAGGACTACAGCTGTACTCTGTCCAACAACTTTGCCCGTTCCTTCTACCCAATGCTGCACTACACTAATGGGCCCCCGCCCACATGAGCAGCACCCCCACCCACTCACCCACCCCCACCCCCAGCACCCTCAACACTGCAGTCAAGCAGGTTGAGCCCTAAAACTGCCACTACTGCGGTACGCAGAGATTTTTGAGGTGGTGGTCCCAAGGAGAACTGTTGTTTTATGTCAATGTATATCTCTATGTATGAATTTAGGGATATGGAAGTGTCCAGTTCTCTACTGGTGCAGAAAAAGCCATGCTGTTGGTGCAGTTCCCACGTATATATTTATTATCAATGTGCTGTTCCATAAAAATATATATATATCAGTGTCAGTGGGTATCAGCTTTAGGACTGCTCTCATGTCCATGAAAGAAAAAAAGATATATATATTTATTTTTGAATGGGCTTCAGTCACTTGTTTTTAATTAATATAAGTTGTTCTGGGGTCTTTTTGATATTTTTGTGACTACCACAGCACCATAAAAAATGTAAGAATATCTGTGATTTTCTATTGTAGCTGTTTTTACTTCTATTGAGGGAACCTGGATTTTGACATTTTTGTACATATAATTTAATTAGTGTTTTTGTTGTTAATTTAGGATGAAGGATGATGTAAATTGTGAACACTGGGTAACAGTAGCTCTATGGTTGCAAAAAACCAGGAAGGGAGCAAGAATGGACGGAAGCATAAATCAAGTGGAATTGTATTACGAAATTCTTTTTAGAGGCTGCAGGATACTGTGTTGTATTTATGAGTGTAAGATTTAAATTATGACAAAACTGTTGGCAGGAATAATACTATTTGTGTTTTGATTGATGCTTTTGATTAAGTTGTGTCAGTGAAGACAACCTCTACTTGCTCACTGAGTGAATGTGAGTGTGTAGGCTGCATTGGCCACAGGTGCTTGTGTCCTCAAGACTCCACCACAACAGCTGCTTTTCTCGATCAAATATACGTGTACTGTAGCCCCATTGTAGCACTGAGTACTGGTCACTGCACTGGATGATGGTTGTACATTAATCCTTGTGCTGTGCTGTTGTCTCTTCATTTGTCTTTCACTGGACTCTGGGCAGTAATATCCCAGCTGTATAGCCAGGATAGATGAAACATATGACTTGTGTACGACACCCAAAATAAGGGCCTGTAACCAGCATCTCATGCATTGGGAAATGGAAGAACAGTGTAGAGTATGGGAATTGGTCAGAAATAATGTCAAAAAGAACCAATGTATTAGATGATACTGTTTATGTCGTTGTCATGTACATTTTTACAAGTAATCGGCTTCATTAGTGTAAATAGAATTTCTACTCTAAGTCCTACACTGGCCTCCTGGAAGACATAGAAAACAATGGTGTGTACAGTATGTGATTTATATTTGAATGCTTATTTATGGGGATGTACAGTGTAAGCCCTTTTTACTTGACAATAAATATTGTTTGCCATGTTCATCAAAAACCCAACATTTGTGTGTGAGAAGGGTAAATATTTAAGGTTGATGAAAGTGGTATGTGTGTGTGTGTGTGTGTGTGCATCATTAAAATGTTCCCGGATCTCAGTCCACCTACACTGGTTTCCATGGCGATGGCAGGTACTCTGTCCACAGTCCAAGCAGTACAATTGTAACCAGAGTCCTTTCTCTACTCCTGCTGGGTGAACAATAGATGTATTTAGCAACACTTGGGGACTGTCGTGGCAGTGAAAAATAATTTGTATGTATGCATCAGAAGTTTAGGAGTCTAAGGAGCCTATTTTGTTTAGAGTAAAATTCAACTTTAAACGGCAACACAGTTTATAGTTTCCAGATTAGAAAAATCCTAAATAACAGGTCTACGTTTAAATTAAGACAAACGGGAAGTCATTAACATCAAACAGAGCCAGAGAAGTACACTCCCTTTCTCAATGCATATCATTATCATTCATGTATTTGTTGCTGGCAGCTTGCAGGAGTTGTTCAAACAACATGATACAAGTTTTCCCCCGATGAAGAGAAACTATTAATCCAATAGTTTGTAACACAAGAAATCAATGTTGTTTATTTTCCACTAATAGTTGAAAACACGTGGGTAATGATGAGCACACTATTTCATGGTAATAGAGCAGCATTGGTGCACATTATTACTTTTTATTCTATTGACCATGCTATTAATACATTTTTGATGCACAATAATATTGGGATTGACTGAGAAAAACTATGAACAAATTTATCGAACAATAAGACTGGCTGTTTCTCTGACTTTTTTCTTATGTTTTAGCATCATGATGGCTTTCTTGACTGTCATTGGCACAACTCTGGTCTTCCTATTGACACAGGCCAATAACAGCCTCCAAACGCAATCAAAAGCATGGAATCAAGACACTGAATTATTTCTTATACCTGCACTAAGGGAGCAATTGACTCATCAGATACGCCCTACATACACTGTCCAATTACATAGGGGGAATATTTATGAAAACTGATATAATTCCTACACGGATCACCCGATATGGATGCAAGTACCCTCAAATTAAAGGTGACAGTCTCCACGTTGACATCATATTCATTGTTTCATTTCAATCCAATGTGCTGGAGTACAGAGCCAAAGGAACTGTGCAAATACATTAACCAGGGGCCTGTTCAACAAAGCCGGATTATTGAATTAGTTGCTTAACTGCACAGAGTAAAACTCCCTCCCAAATCTGGCACACAGACCTTTTAAGTAAAAAGAGCTGTTCCGAGGGTTTACTTTGTGGAGTTATCCGGCTAACTCAGTAATCCTTCCTCATGGAACAGGCCACAGGCAGGCTAATTAAAATCTTATTTACAATGATGGCTGCTGTGCGATCATCCGCATGGCTGGTCAATATCAGTATTGATATCAGGTCCAAATTGTGCATCCATAATAACAATGTCATAAATCCCATAAATATTTAAGAATAGTTTCACAATACAATTTTTTATTGGAAAGGTAAATAAGGCTGTTTTTGTTCTTAATATCTAGACTGTAATGAAGAACTTTTCATGTCAAGTAGCATGGAATAATGGTTGCTGATTGTAATTAGTTGAGGCACACCTTGTGATTGCAATGCATTGATGAGTTCTCAATTTTCTCTAAAACCTAATTCTAAGATTTCCCAATCGTAAAATAATGTAATAAATTGTATAATTGTAATAAATTCAGCAAGAGGTCGGGTTTTAAGAATGAAACTCACAAAACACATTTAAATTTAAAGTGCACCATTTACTGAATAAGCTGCTTCTTGGTGTACAATTTAGTGCAAAAAAAAGAAAATCACATGATGGACACATGGTGGGGGGAAACAACAGATAAATCAAAGAAAATTGATTCAAACATGTTCTTTTTTAAAAATTGACTGAAAGATTTACAGAGAACTACTGCATTACCAACCAATGTCTATTTACAAGAAATCACAGGAAAAACAATGAATGAAAAACAACAATATTGCCAATTATATATTTACTGATACAAATTATCCCCTTCATAGACAAAAACAGTTTTAAAGAGTTTCCAGCATAATGTTGCCAGGGTACACTTACAGAAAAACTTGGTTACAAAAACAGGAAAAATGTTACTTCATTTGAAACAATTCAGGCACAAAGCCCACCAAACCTCCAAAATGTCTTCTTAGAGAGGAGCTGCACAGCAGTCTAAGGCCATTCACGAGCCTCCCAGACTGTGCGGTTAATCTCTTCGGCTTGTGGTTCCAGTGTGCAACCCAGGTGTTACACGGTCTTCTCCATGACCAAACACAGCAGCAGTCACTAAACAGTTCGAAAAATCCCAAGAGTCTTCAAATGAAACGCATTGTCACAGAGCAGTACTTCATATTGTGGAACATTTAAAGGAATATTACACCATCAATTTAAACTTGAGTATTATTCCTTGTAGCATGCCTAGGTATCCACATTGAAACTGGTCTGAAATTTTGACAATTTAAAAGTAATCCAATCTTCAAATCCAATTTTACAAATTTAATAATCCAAGGTAATATCCAGTTCATTGTAATAATAATCCAACATTGTAACCCCAGCCCAGGCTGACCTTTGGGGAAGTGTCAACTGGTTGCTTCGTGTAAATATGGTTCTACATTGTACATGAACAACAGTATTTGAAAAATTTACACTTGCAGCTGAGTAGTGATCAACAAGAATGGTTCCTCAATATAATGAGGTCATCCAGGATAAGAATGTGTGCTAAACACTTGATACATATCTCAGAAAACATAAAACTGACAATCAATTCAACAGAATTTCATGAGCTCCCAGACTAATTAAAAATATTGAAGTCACAATACAGACTATAACAATTAGTATTATACTCATTTACTGACAATTGTTCCATTTGCATTATAGGATCTGGCTTCCTTGTCTGCCTGAATTACAGTGCACTCAAATTTAAAAATCAAGACACAAACAGCTGTCCATCAGAATATAAGTGTGATTCATTGTAACAGAATACCAGTCTAAATAATTATGTAACTTCTGCAAGTTATTAGTTAACTTTACATTAAACAAGCAGCAAATGAAATTAAGTTAGCAAACTATAATCAAACAAAATTAGCTAGCCCACAAGCGATATAGATAGCAAGCAAAGCCAATTTCTATTTTCTTATGTAGCAAACAGAAAATAAGCAAAATGGTCTAGCTAGATATCTATTGAAAGAACTGGCTAGGAGAACTGCACACAGCCATCAAGACCCATAAAGGCACAGATGGCATTACTGAAGAACTAAAAACTCCCAAGAACTTGAATCTCTTTCTCTATCTCTGAACCCAAAGGGGGTCAGTAGACATACCTGTCAACAGCCAAGAACTACTGTTCATAACGTTTCCTCGCCATGCACACCTCACCAGAGAATTGACACCCAAGTTGGTCTGATACTGACCTGTCTGCCAAGAAGATGCACAGGCCTAATTAAACCAATAAAGACCCTCACACTTCTCAAAATTCACCAAACCAGCGCCAGGAATACTGCCACAGGATCAACCAAAGGCAATTGCAGGGAGATGCTCAAAAAGGACTGTACTACAAAGTATACTTTACTTTCAAAATGTTTTATGGTAGGTAGAGGCCTCACGTGAGCCTCTGGAGATCATGTTTAACTAGTTCTTCCCGATCTGAAATCCGTAGCACACAAGGTTACATTATACTTGTCTTTTAAAATGATGTTACAGTAAATGGCCCACAATATAAAATACTTCCCTCTGACAATCTAACGATAGGGAACTGCAGCTTGTTCCAGGGTGCTAGATGGTACCTTTCAGGAGAGACAGGAAGGGGAAAGTGTCACAGTCGCTATTATTTTCATCATTCTAAAGCATCATACTAAAAATTAAACAACATTAGCAAATTAGTTACACCAGAGAGACAGAAGACCTCAATTGAAACAAAGACCATGCATTTCCATAAACATCAATAAACATCAGACACAGCATATTGTAGTAATTTCCAATAAAAAAAAGGTAAAGAATAGAGAAAAGGCAAAGGCAAGCGATAGAACCAGTCGGCCACGTGTCATGGGCAAGTAGGCAAAGGCTTCCGAGATTGTCACCATTGTTCTTAATAGCGAGCCATTGTAGATAATTGCTACTTTAGTGTTTTAATAAATAATAATGTCACCAAATTGCATTCATTCATTATGTTTAAAGACCAGCAGAGGTATTAAAAAAACTGAAAAGGACCAAAAGTGCCGTATGCCTTGACAAAGTGGGAAATTATCCAACTCAATCACCTAAACCGTAGATAATTTCTGTTCTACTAAATCCCACATCGACTACATTTACGAGTTAGAAAGTTTACTAACTAACTAGACTAACTAACCCAGGGGTCGGAAACCCTGGTCCTGGAGAGCCGCAGGGTGTGCTGGCTTTCGTCTCCACCTTAAAATAAGTAACCGATTCAGACCCAAGAAACCTGGTGAGGTAGGTTAACTGTGTAATCAACGGCTTTCATTGATCAATTAATGCCAACTAACAACGAAAGCCAGCACACCCTGCGGCTCTCCAGGACCAGGGTTTCCGACCCCTGAACTAACCAGACTAGCTAGATGGACATAATTGTTCGGTTTCACTTTTAACATCACGTTGTAGAAGCGGTGCTAACATTTTAATTTTCCGGGCTAATGGTGTTAGCTCTGTGGCAATTAAATAAAAGTGCCTGGACGTTTTCGTGGGCATAAAATGTTATGATCTTATCTTACATTTACATTTTACATTTTTGTCATTTTACGCTTTTAATCCAAAGCGATTTACAAGTGCATAGGTTCTTCCACAAGTTAAAGCATCACATCCATAACTAGTAAAATACACGTCTTATGTTATTTGATCTCAGTTTACCCGTTTTAATCCTTCTTATACAGTCTCTCTGCTAAATTCTTTGCCTAGCACGTTAGCTTATTCAGTACTAGCCAGCTAGGAGCATTTTATGAGCAGTGAGTGGCTATCAAGCAGTTTGGAAATATCTCAAGTTTAGTATTTTTTTTATTTTTAAAATGCAGTTTACTTTTTTTGTCGGAATGCAAAAATAGAAGCAGAATAGATTTGTCTGGTGTACGCTTCTGCATTAGAACACCATCAACACCCGAAGAGTCCAACAAGGCACCCGGGGGCAGAGCATGCCAGGTCAGTCAATGGTTGCCACACGTTCAGGTTTTCCCGGGATTGTTCTCTTTTTTGAGCGACTGCCCCGGAAAATTATTATTCTTTCCTGGGACAGGAATTGTCCCGGTTTTTTTTCGCTACTTCTAAATGTCAGAGTTCCAAATAAAACAGAATTCTTCTACTGCTATTCTGTTTTCCTCTTTACGTTTAGACATCCAATCCCGTGTCTGTAAACAGGTAAAAAAAATAGTAAAACACAGCGACGATTGGCCATATGCCTATACGTCTTTCTAATTGGTAGCAGAAATACGAAAGTTTACCTTATCACCTAGCAACTTCTGCAAGGGCTATCAGTATGGCGCGTGCATTCACTTCAACGATCCCACCGTAGTAAAGTTAGCTACTAGCCTAGAGGTAATACTTCTGATTTATTTTTGATTTATTTTGTCGGTTTTATAAAATGGGGGGAGAGACGGACGAGGAGGACGAGAACAAAATCAGACAAGCAACCAGCAGCGAAAAAAAAACAAGAACTCAGACTGGGCAAAAAGAGGGCACTTTTCTGAATGGATAATGCCGTGTCAAATGTCCCGGTTTTTCATAAATCAAATGTGGCAACCCTAGTCAGTGGGGTCATAGAGGTGCTACTTACTGCTTTCCTTGGGAGGACAAGGCCCCTCCCCGCTGCAAGACGGCTGTGGGCTGGGCTGGCTCTGTGCAGTGGGGGGCCAGGGGGGTGGCTGGGAGTATGATTCAGACATTCGGGTGCCGTGCATGGTGTTGGCGTCCAGCATCTCCAAGAGGAGGTCGTAGAGCGGCACCAGGTTCTTCCTCTTCATGTTGGACAGGTGCTCCATGCCCTTATTACTGCGAGAACAGCAGAAATGAGCATAAGGGAGCTGAATAGTGCAGTGCAGTGGTCCTCACTCCTGTGTGCTAGTTTTTTGTTGTTACTCAGCACTTAGTTGATCAGTTAAAGTAGTTAATTACAGTTAACTCACCTCACCTGATCCCTGCTATTAAGACAGAAACAAAAACCAGCACACCCTGTGGCTCTCCAGGACCAGGAGTGAGGACCACTGGCGCGGTGAATGGAGGCAGCTGCCCTACCTGACGTGGCGGATGTGGGCCAACAGCATGAGCAGGTGGGCCAGCCGGGCGGACTGCTGCTGGAAGGTCAGGCCCCTCTTAGCGATGGTCCAGACCAGCGCGTCGGTCACCGCGTCCAGCATGTGCAGAAGCTTGCTGCGGCTCTCTGTCTCCTCGCGGTTGTCGGTGGCTGAGGCTGAGCACAGGTCTGGGCCAGAGACAGACATGGAGAGGGCCTCTCAAACACACTGCCAGTCCCATACACTCACCCAGCACTTTATTAGGAACATTTTTACTTTATTACACCTACTTATTCATGCGATTATCTAATCAGCCAATTGTGTGGCAGCAGTGCAATGCATACAATCATGTAAATACAGGTCAGGAGCTTAGGCTAATGTTCACATCAACCATCAGTATGGGGGGGAAATGTGATCTAAGACACCGTGAAATGATTGTTGGTGGTTTGAGTATCTCGGAAACTGCTGAACTTCTGGGATTTTCATGCAAACTAGTCTCTAGAGTTTGCAAAGAATGGTGCAAAACACAAAAAGAAATCCAGTGAGCAGTAGTTCTGCAAACAGAAATGCCTTGTTAATGAGAGACATTAGAGCAGAATGCAGTGGTATGCAGAAGAGCACACAACGCATCATAACTCTAAGTGGATAGGCTACAGCAGTAGAAGTCTAAAAAATAAGTCTAATAAATACCTAATGAAGTGCTCTGTGAGTGTATACACATGACAAACCCTGCTACCAAACTGTTTCATTACCTTCCATGCAAATGAAAAGCAGTAGATGGCACTGTCACGAGAAGAAAGGCATCCCAGCACAAGACAAAGCACCGGTATCACTTTGATTTGACTTCTGACCGACCGAGTCCACGTCAATTTCATCCCTTCATTCATTGATTCAAAGGCATGAAGCCATTCACGTCATCACAAAATTTTCAGAATTAGACAAGGTACAAAAGGATCACAAGTATTGGATCAGCTTTCCAAAATCAGATAGAACATTATTTTTGCTGATTTTCTCTAAACGTTCTCTCTTGGTTTGGCTAACCTCTGCTTTAGGCTGGAGAATAAGTGACAACCCCTTGCAATAGTGATTTCTACACTGCAATTAGAATATCACCACAATGTGCTTAGAAAATAGGCTAATAAAGGAAACACAAAATCCCTGGTGGTAATAAAACAAAAATATTTCATAAACATATTTCACAAACTGCCAACTCACACTGGGAGCGACTAAATGTAAAGAGGATTTTCCAAACCAAACATGGAAATAGTAAAACAGCAAAATATCTTGCTCCAAAATGAGATGTTATGTGCCTATATTATAGCGATACAAAGCAATACTTTCCTGAGTCAATTCATCTTTCCCAGCTAATCTGCACTACACTTTACTAGTAATGTTCATTTCAGGTAGCCAATATCTACCACTGATGGGGTGACAAAACATTGCAATTACACAGCTGCATATGTGAGACCCCATACTATGTAACTCTGTGGTAGATTATACATCATGTGTTGCAGGGCTTGAAGATAGTGCTGTCACTGTGGAGGCTACCATTTAATTCTGGGTTGACACAGCAGCTGCCCTCTGCCAAATCCAAAGTGTTTCCCATGGCAGCCGTTTCAGGACATTTTTTCTGCATTTCCTCCACTCATTGTTCACCTAACAGGGTTATGCTATGCTAACCGGGCAGGAGCTATGAGAAAGATGTTGGTGTGTCTGCACCTACACCATGGTAATGGCCATGGTAATGTAATTGCATATATCCAGCATTTGGTCATTGTGCAATGAAAACAAGCAGTAAAAGACTCCTTAGACCGAGTTTCCAGCTCCCAGTGTTCACTGGGGACTTTGAATGGGTCTGTACACAGAAGTACTATCTGTTTCTCTTCGGTGTTTGTGAATCGACTGAGCCGTTATCTGGCTGGAGATGAAATAGTCCCTGAAGGTCATTTCACGCATTGGGAGAGGCAACGAGAGGCAGGACCTCTTCTGGTTTGTGGAGAGATAATGTAGGCTTTCCCAACCCCTCCCTTGCGCATACAACCCTCATCATTGAGCTGCTTCCAATATCTGCTGGAATGATGTGGCTGACTCTCTCTCTCTCTCTCTCTCTCTCTCTCTCTCTCTCTGACTTTTAGCAGATTTTAGGTTGCACAATTTGTACTTTTTCCACAGATTTTGAAAAAGTGTCAAAGCAAACTAAGGCATTAACTGAATTATGCCCAGTAGTTGGCAGACAGGAATTCTGCTGGTTGGGTTTTAACCCCAAGAGGCACAAATACCAGTTCAATCACCCAACATTAACCAGAGCTTTGTTCAAAACAGTGTTCTTCAGGAGATGATGGTTGGTGGGGTTGGAATAAAAAAATAGTACTAAACATCCCCCACACTAGCACTTGAACAGTGGTGTTAGTACGCTACTTCAAAGATGCAGCTAAATTAAATGTTTGTTTTGAAAATGTCTTCTGGCTTTCAAACTATTCCAGCAACAAAGGTCTCTGATTGCAGCTGAAAACCACACGTTACGTTTGGAGACCAATCATGTTAAGTGGGGAATCATGTTTCTGATAGCATGAGATAGGGACATTTAAGACAGACAGGAAAAACATCAAGGCCAGCAGGCTTGGCTGCCTACAAGCTGGACTTACTGGGGTTGAGGAGGATAATGGCTTTGAGGCACACATACTCCTCCCTCTGTAGCTTCAGCTCCCGGAACCTGGAGGTCGCCGCCAGCAGCATATCAAAGATTTCCAGGATCCCGTCCACACAACTTCCTTCATCCCTGGCAAAAGAACAGGTGCGAAATCACACATACTCTACCGTAAATACATTATGAGGGTTTATTACCCATCCCGCCGAAACAATATCTAAAGCAGTTACTTGGAAATGCATGCAAAATACATCAATCTGATATTGCACTGAGCAAAGTTCAGTTCACTGGTTATTACACGCCGGCTGTTGGAGCCTATTTCTGACTCAAGGTGAGGAATGACTTCAAGGTTCAAGACTTCATTAGTTCTGAATGGGGGATAAAGACAGATTTAATGCTTGAGTGTAATTACATTGATCATGTACCATTACCCCAGAGTCATTCACTGCTCGGACACAAGAAAAATGGTTGGAAATTGGTGGAAAAATACCTCACGATCACCTCAGCAATTTAACTGCCACATAACCCTGAATCAGACACCTTATTCTTTTTATCTGTAGCACCAGTTTTGTTCATTTTCGCTTCTTGCGAGCAAGAAAGCAATACTTATAAAGAACTAAAGTTAAAACTAATTTTCCAATATTCCACTTAGATTGCAATATTCCACTTTCCACTTTTGCTTTATGACCTGAAGCATACAGTATCACCAGAGATACATCTGTGCGAACTGGTGGATTGTCAATGTCTGTCATTGCGTGTGCCTCAAAACTGTTTACCATTGTTGAATCCTTTTGATTACCAGCATAATCCTGGTCTCTTCAGAAAGGTAACCCTTCGGGGTTTGTTTTCCAAGAGTCAGGTTTACTCTAAATATTATTGAAGTTACAGAAGCTCAAACACACTGGCTTTTTTTCTCACAGAAACGATTTTTTGTTTTTGAGGGGATACTGATGCTTATAGCTGTGCCTGGGGGTCTGACAATGGAGCCACAGCCACAATGCTGGACAAATGCCCTTTCAAAGTTGATGACAACATCAAAAAAATGGCCAGCAGCCAAACTATCATGCACTGTACTCCAGCTTGGATGGGAGACCTCCTGGGGAAAACTAAATTGCTGCTGGAAGTGGTGATGGTGGGCCAGTAGGTGGCGATCTTCCCTCTGGTCAAATTATCCCCAATGCTCCAGCACTGTAATGGGGACACTGTGCTGCAGAAGATGCATTAAATTGACTAACTGTGTTAATTAAAGATCATATGACAGTTTTTGCAAAGTGTACGGGGTTCCCCAGTGTCCTGGCTAAATTCCCAACCTGGCTCTTTCAACTTGCCCCACCTAATTATTTCCTGATTAAACTGGCAAAAACATTTGCCACCCCATCTACCCCAGTTGTTGTGTGGTGAGCAAAATGGCAGCCGTGCATCTCCAAATGCAGTCTTCTATTTAGGCATTGCAAAATATATTTTTGTTGTTGTAAAACATCATTGTGTGATGTTTTATGCAAACCTAATAAACTATACACAGTTGGAAACGTTATTGCATTCACTAAAATGCTACTAAGTCATCACTGTAATACCATTCTCCTAGCCAGCTGTTTGCTTAGGAGAAGTTATACTGTTGTTGCTTGAACACAGAGATGGGCATTTGCTATATAATGGGACTACTTTACCAGTACTGGTCAGAGAACCTAGTAGGGCTGATCATGTTGCACAGAGACTATACAAAATGTAGATAAATTTGAGATGTACAGGTACTTTTGTACAAGTATGCAACAGTGAAACAGACAAATAAAAATTCCTCCAGAGAAATTCTAAGTAAACAATGGACATTGTATTGATGTTTCTCCTAGATTGATGATTGATGATTTTGGAATTTATGAGGTCCCCCCTAAGCTTGTTTTGCCACCCCACATGTTACAAAATAAAGAACAATTGTCGATAAAGTGAAGGCAGAATGCAGATAAACCCACTCTGGCCAGAATATTAGCCAGGGCGACTTATGGTGTTCATGTGGGCTCTTGGCATAGGTACTTTCAGGCTCAAATTTTGAACTCCAAGGAAATTGTCATGCCATGAAGATATACTAGCACATCACAGAGAGGACAAAAATAAGCATGTTATTGGGACACACCAAGGTTAGTTAAGCCTGTTGAGATAATCACTGTGGCTATGGGGAGTAAGTAACCCAATTCCTCATACTTAATACACACAGGACCACAGGAGACAGGTGTACCAGCAAGGCACATTTTGGCTGGGAACAGTGCCGTTGGCTGCTTTTTACATGTCACAAAAATAAATGATTTATGTCAGTCAAACTGACAACCAAAATCAATTCAGCAAAATCTGTAGTTTGAGAATTGTCAAGGTCAGTAGATCCTTTCCTGTGAAATGACCTGGTGTAATCCTGAAGCATTAGTAATTTTGGACAGGCATTCCAATCTCCATGTGAAGCTAAACAGGTTTCAGGTTAGGTTTCGGTTTGTAGATGACTTTAAACATATGTTTTGTGCAGTTAATAAACTAAAACATATCATAATACAACATAAGAAATACCCACTTATGTGGCTCTCTAATGCCACCTGTAAAGTCAAGTGCTCTTTCATGAGTGGTGAGGTTTAGAAAACAAATGTGATATTGTATAATGGATACTAATTACCTACGATACAACTTTCTAGTTGAGGAAACCAGCCAATTAAATATTCAGAAAATATACTTCATGTGGACTGCGGAATAAGAATACATTTTTTGAATAGTGGCACTCAAAAATGGATAAATGGTACAGACTTTAACTCTGCAACCTTTACAGAACTCACAAGGTTACTTACCCTAACATTAATAAATGTTTACAGCTAGCAGAAGGCAACTATGCCAAGAGATAATTTATATGTGACTGTTTATCACTTTTATTTCAAAATGCATGTGGATTTATTTGAAATTTTTATTTCCTTTTCATTACACATTGCCATAATTTATGGGCGGCGGAATCTTCAGAAACGTGTGAGGAGAACAGAATGTGACCAATATCTGTCTTATCTGCAGACGCACATCTGAAAATAACGCTCCCCTCGCAGGCAGTCGGACGGGCCGAGTGTAGCCAGGCATGCCAATGAGAGCGAAAAACCCATTGCCTGTGGGAGTGTTCCGTGACTTGGAGGAAAAAAAACACCAGCATCTAAATCAGATGTCCTCGGCATCAAAACAGAGCGAAAGCACACCGTGGACCGAGCGTGGGCCGCTGAAAAGCAGCTGTGTCCGAGCGCGCTATTATTTGGCCATGTGCCCCATGCATACTCCTAATACTCTGGCTTCGCTTGGGAACTTTCCCCCATTTTGAGAACCAGATATGAAGCATCCTCCATGTTGAGCGCTGTCCCAATTCCTAAGCAGGTGAGGACAAAAAGCTTCAGCAGCCCTCCAGCCTGTTCTCAATCCCTCAAATAAAATTTGTACAGTAGTACATCTCACCAGAAGATAACCAATTTGTGAAATCTGTTGTCTTTAACTACAGATATGATGACATGATGACATAATGGCATAATGGCAGGCTGGAAGTACATAGTACTGTTGCTAGTAAACAAATGTCTGTGTTTGTGTGTGTGTGTGTGTGTGTGTGTGCCTGCCTGTGGGCATGCATGTGTACTACTCTAACCATTATACAGAGTTTACAGATGTCCAGACAAAAGCAGACATACCTTTGAGACAGGGAGTTTTCTTGGGAAACACATTTCCTCTGTCACATTACAGAAGGATATACACTAAAAGGAAGAAGAGAGAGGGGTACCTATTGAGCTTGAGGTCTGGAGAAAAGATGAGCTTTCCAGGGTGATCTACAGACCTCCACATCAGGCCCAGCATGAGCAGCTCCAGCCAGCAGCATTCCAGCAGGTGCACTTGGTCAGACAGGTCCAGCTCCACAAACCCTATGGATAGAGGAGCAGATACTGCCACACTGATTCACACAGACCAGAGACCAGCACACAGAGATACACTAGTCCCAGTCAAACACTTATGTATTGGACTTGAGGGTGAATTATTGATAATTATTGATAAGAAACTAAAATCAATGCAGTTCCTGTCTCAGTCACAGCTGAAACAGAAATGATGTTGTAATCACACCAACTCCTGGGTATACAAACTACTGATAACTGATGTCATAACTGTCTTGTCATCACACTGGGACTAACCAGTGTTTCATATTTGACAGACAATACCATTAGGAAAGAGGCTTATGCATACATTTAACACTATTATGAAAATGTATTTGAAGTGCATATTAATATTGAAAAGAAAAGCACCATAATCCTGCCACATGTGTGCTGTATACTGTATACTGAACCATAATTCATCACTGTAGAGTAACCAATATTCCAATATAACCAAAATCACACACAAACACTGGGATGGCAATTATTTATACAGTACATCACAAAGAGTCTACGCTATTACACAGCGGTAGCCTGGCTTTGCTAGCCTGGAGGACACCACTGTGATTTCAGTTTATTGTGCCATTAATGCTGCACGGTGATTATAAGGTGATGAAGGTTCATTTTCACATCATCCCCTGCTTCCACCCAGAATGTGCTCATCTGCAATTTTGCAAAGTTTATAAAGAGACAGAACTGAGACACACATTGGTCACACCTCCTCGTAATGGTAACCTGTTGGATTTACGCACCAGGCAGTGCAAGGCACAGACTGTAACCAGGAGTACAGCAGGAACAATACCGCTGACTGGACAGAGGAGGTAATCATCCAAAAGCCCTGCATACAGAGGGCAGACAGCGATTTGGAAAAAGGCCCTTTACCACCAAAGACACGGGTAGCTGCCAGTGACTAGAAGAGGCCCACTACCATCAGAAAGCACACAGGCAGGTGAGAGGCACTCTAGTAGAGCATATCCCACCAGTAATCAGAGAGTCAGAAAGACGAAATAATTGGCCCTTACGAAACAGAAAAGACTCAAAGAGAATGCATTAAACAAGGTGTGTAACAAGGATTGTAATTTACATGCTCAATGAGTAATGACAAAATGTCAATGATTAAAATCTTACTGTACAATCGTAATAATAGTTACATATTCCACTTTACATTGTGTTGTTTTGCACCACGTCTTCTTAATCACTATGAAATTGATGATTGATCTGCTCCTCTGAAGAATCTCCTCAGACCTTCGCTAAGCTAAATTAGAACCATGTCAACATGAAGGTACGGGCGTACACACCCACATACACACACACACAGACAGACAAGCGCACACACACAACACACATACAGACATGCGCACACACACGCACACACACACACAAACACATGCACACACACACACACATACATGTGCATGGACACACACAGACATGCACACACACACACGCAAACACACCTGCAGGAATATAAACACATGTGGCTGACCTGGGATCTTTTTGGCCCAGCTGATCATGAGGACAAGCTCCTTGTCTGCCAGGTTGGTGAGCGACCTCATCATGCTGTCCTCGGTGAAGGGCTTCTTCAGCTCCTTCATGAGGTAGATCTCCGGGGGCTCCGCCTCCACGATGTGGTCGATGAGCTGTTCGGGCGTGAGCGCTGAGGACTGCACCTGAGTGGCGGGCCCCTCACCCCGCCTGTGCGCCCGGGCCCCGCCCCCGGACCCCGCCAAGTCACGGATCTGGGGCAGACGGCGGTGTCGTGCTCCCCGGTACGTACAGCGCTCGCGTCTGACACCTGCTTAAGAAAGTCAGGCTACAGTAAAAAGGTTTGCATTCGATGCCTTTGTAGGATCCCAGTGCATTATGAATACTGGTACCAAAACCAAGGCTATGCCTACATGCTGTGGACATTTTTGTGGACAAGCTGAAATCAAAATAAACTTTTTTCTCAATTTAGTCTATTCTTCATAACCAAACAAATTATATGTACACTCAATGAGCACTTTATTAGGGTGTGCACAGCAGTGCAATGCACACAATCATGCAGATACGGGTCAGGAGCTTTGGTTAATGTTCACACCAACCATCAGAAAGGGGAAAAAAAATCTAAGAAATGCGATCTAAGTGACTTTGACCGTGGAATGATTGTTGGTACCAGACAGGGTGGTTTGAGTATCTCAGAAACTGCTGACCTCCTGGGATTTTCACACACAGAGTCTAGAGTCTAGAGTTTGCAGAGAACTGCGTGAAAAACAAAATAAACATCCTTTTCAAGCAGCAGCGTGTATCTTCATTTGGTAAATGGTAAAATGGCAGGTATTTATATAGTGCCTTTATCCAAAGCGCTGTACAATTGATGCTTCTCCATTCACCCATTCATACACCGACGGCGATTGGCTGCCATGCAAGGCCCCGAACAGCTCGTCAGGAGCATTTGGGGATTAGGTGTCTTGCTCAGGGACACTTCGACACTGCCCGGGCGGGGAATCGAACCAGCATCCCTCCGACTGCCAGACGACTGCTCTTACTGCCTGAGCCATGTCGCCCCCAATTTGACTCCCCCCTCCTCATTTGACTCCCCGTCCTTCAAAAATTAATATGCGTGTCATATCGTGGAAGCGAATGTTGCTCCAACTTCTGTTTCAGCGTGTCTTTGACCATCTGAAGAGTAGGTTTCATGGAATGTTTTTTTCAAAATTCTAAGTGAGTGTTCTGGGGCTCCATTACATTTAAAGCCCCACTCAGAAATTTCCAGAGAACGTTTGGTTGCTTTTTGACAAAAATGGTGTGGATGGCAGCTAAGTACCTCGGTGGATGGGACTTGTAGCATTTAACGTCTTGCACTGGCGTCTTGGTATCACTGCGTCAAGTACATCCAAGAAAGTTAGGCATGCTTATTTTGGCGGAACGTCAGTGAACTATTCTTTCGATATCTTGCCTGATGAGTGAGTGGTGAGTTGAGCAAGGACTCCAAAAATGTCCTTTAATTACCAGTAGCAATTTTTATATCAGCATTAGAATGGTCAGTTAAGAACATTGTGATAATATTTTTGTGATCTTACACCTTAAAGGGTTAAGACAATACTAATAGTAAACGCCTGGCTCATCTACAGATCTTCACTTCGTCAGAATTGCCTACAACTACTCCCAGAACCGTAGTGCATCATTACAGTGCATGACACAAAAAGAGCCAAAATATGCACCTATCAGTCCCATTGTCAGCAATATAACAAAAACCCAATGGTGGTATCTTTTGCTGACTATTTCATAACAGTTTTTAGTCAGGCAGGCGTCAAGTGTCAAGCAATTGAAACTGAATTGAATTGAAACAAGCCATTGAGTGTCATGTGTGCTTGAGTGAACAGTGTATGATTATCATCAAAGAGAGAGACATCAGCAGAATGGAAAAGAGTGAAAAGAAGTGTTGATGTGTGAAAGAGAGGAAGGGAGGAGAAAAGCAGTGGGCGTTGAGGTCCGTACCACACTTCATCATGCCCACTTCATAGCACTTGCGGAGTCGGCACGCCTGGCAGCTCTTGCGCCGGTTCTTGTCGATAGTGCACTGATTGGTGGCAGGGCAGATGTAATCATTGTGCCCTGTACGGGAGACACAGAGGGGTACAGAGACTTTCATCCTCAATTCAAAGAGGAGAATACACTTTCAGATACAAACTGACAGTGGAGTTACTTTTTTTCTTCTTAAGGGATCACATTTCCCAAATGGACCCTGAATGTACAATCATGTTTTGGTACAAATTAGAATACATATTCCAAGGTACAAATCAGTTACAAATTGCTGGCTAGAGATAGAATTTTGCCCCAGTGACAAGCATTGTACCTTTTTAGACACTATTTGGACCTGTATTTCTGAGAGTGCACATACACAAGCACCGGACATCTTACTGCAGGCATCTAGAGATAAACATAGGTAGTATCCAGCCACCATATATATAGAGTCCCTTGAGTTCCCTCCCCAATTTGATTCAAATCAAATCAAATCTTAAATATATTTTACCATTACCTTCCAACCTTAGAGGGTAATTACACTCTAGATCATGTTTTTATTAGCTGTGGATGTGTTTGCATGCCTACCGTATACTGAAATGTTGTAATCCAAGCTATTATTGAATTATTGAAGCATTTCTGAAATAATACCCTTTTGGCAGGAAAAACTGTATCTTCTATTGCCTTCAATGTTTGAAAAATACTTTCTGAGGTCCACTCTGACCACACCCCAATTGTGATGAGAGGTACCTTTACGTCATATCGATGTCAATCAAATTTTTGACGTTGTTTACTTTTTAAGGGTTTAATTTTCAAAGTCGGATACCGAGCTGCTATGGATCAATAGTACACGGAACCCTACCAGCACCTGATTGGTTAGATAATACTTCATGCAAATAAGATGAACCACACCTACGCCACCTATCAGTGGGAGTATTTTTCACAATTGTGCAGTAAACAGCACCAGGCAAAGAAAACTGAGTGTAATTACTCTAAATTGAAAAGGCCCAGCTTCTAACATCCGAAATATTAGAAAACACAACATGAATTATTATTGTCAACAAGCAGTTTATCAACACGCTAATGAATGCTTTTGCATTCACCATCACTCGGCACTGACAATAAATTACAAGTGTAAATAAAAGCCTGAGCTCAGAGTGCAGAGCTGCTGGTCCACTGAGACACACAAAGTACAAACATACTCAACAGAAACATGAGAGGAACAGGTGCTCAGGAGGGGGGGAGGGGGGGGGGGGTGTTACCCAAAAAGAGCTGAGGGGCAGAGCGGCCTTGAGGTACCTTGGATACTCCTCTTGAAGAAGGCCTTGCAGCCCTCGCAGGACCAGACGCCGTAGTGATACCCCGAGGCGTAGTCGTGGCACACGGCGCAGAAGTGCATGTCTCCCTTCCCCGCAAAACAGCCCCCGCCGGAGCTCGCCCCCTCCTCGCTCTCCGCCACCCTCTTCGCGAGCTTGCTGGAGGACAGCAGGAGGCAGCGGTGAGTACGGTATGTCCCACTGGGTCGATGCAAAGAACACGCCACGAACCCACAACTCCATCGAGCGAACGAGTATCCTTTCCCCGCGTGACGTCCGTGCCGGATATAAAAGAGCAAAGAATCAATATGCAAAACGGACCTTTGTGATCTATAGGTTTTAGCGAGCATGATCCGTGAATGACAGTTGATAAAGAGACAGCCCCAGTTCAGCATCTTAGCAGCTATTAGTCACACCACCAAATAATGGGATCCTGTGAGTTCACACGTCACGCGGTGTGAAGCCCGGATTGTTACACCGAATACAGCAGGAACAATAAGATGATGGGCAATCATCCCAAAACCCTGCATACTGCAGGCAGAGAGTCAAGGTAAAAGGGCTTCTCTACCACCAGAAAGAAAGAATCAAAGAGGCCCACTGCTATCAGAGAGAGTCACCTGCCACAGCATGATAACACCCATCGACCCAACAGCTCCTTGGTCGATTCCTACAGACATACTGATTAGAATAAAGTATTCTGTGTGTTCTCATAAACATCATCATTCAACCATGTCTAAATATAATTATTCTGAACAAGGTCAGCATTAGAATAATTTCTCTCTTTGCAGTCAGGGCAGTAGGTGGAGTGAAGCGGTGAGTATGGTACCTGGTCTGGGCGTGGCCCTGTTCGAGTGGTTTGGGTTCCCCCCAGGGGCTGTGAGGGGGCTCTCTGTACAGCAGGGGTTGCTGGAAGTGCAGGGCCAGCTGGGGTACGTGGCCGTGGTGCCCGTGGGACGGCCAGAAGAGAGAGGGGCTGAGGGAGGGGCGCACGTCAGGGCCCTCGGGAACGGCGGGGCCAGCATGGCCCAGGATGGGAGGCCTGTAGAAGGTCAGTGTGGTGTAGTCGTGGCCGCTGTCCGTGTAGGGGGACGGGATGCACACAGCGTGGTTGTCCATGCTTAGCGTAGGCAGGGCACCATTGTACATGGAGGGCAGCAACCCAGCGGAGCCCCCGTTCTCCCCAACCTTGCTGGAGTCCACCTCTTGAAGCTGCAGGAGAGGTAGCTCATTGCCTGGGGAGCCGGTCATTTTGGCCATCATCTCATTATCCACAGGCAGTGAGAAGTCCAGCTGCAGCACACATAGGGATAGACACGGAATAAGCCTGTACACTGTGCCACAAGTGCAACACACACAGAGACATGCACAGACACACACACACACACACGTACTCAGACATACTCACATGTACACTCACATACACTGTTCAACATGAAAATCAATCGATCACAATACAACACAAGAAATCCAAATGTATCCTTCAACAAGAAATCATCAAAAGCAATAATAATAAACAACTAAATCCATCAAGCCCATTTGTCATCAACATTTTAGCACATTTTAGCAATCATAGCACTTCCCCTCTCAATTAAGTTCACCACAGTACCAGCAGTAGCTTTTCTGTGATTAGTTATTGTTGCGATCATAGTAATGAAGACACCATACATGTTCAATAATTATCTCTGGCTGACCAATTCGGCTGCTTCATTATGCACAGCCAAAGACTTCCTGCTCATAGTGAGACTACACTCATAAAGCAATGTACAAAAAGTGCCTAAAAAGGTACAAATGCTTTTCACGGGGGTGGTCCAAAAGAAATGTACCTCTAGCCAGCAATAAATAATTAATTTGTACATGTTTTGCTGGTGAAAGGCATTCATTTAGAATATTATTGTACTTAAGTCTCTCTTCAGTCTCCACGGCCCAAGGCACCATTCATCCCTTTTTTCAGTCACTATGGTAACAAGATATACCATTCAAAAGTGATTACGGAACTCACGGTTCTATCTGTATAACCTATTTTAAGATACAGGTCCTTATTTTGTAACGTGTGGGTGCTAAAACAAGTGTGGGGATCTCATCTTCTCTGCATTTTGGAAATCCACATACTACAAGAAATAAGGTAATGTCAGTGTCCTTTTTCACAGCAAGTGTCCAGCAGACCAAATGCATAAGAGTTTCTCATTCTAAAAAGTGCTAACTTGGATAAATGTTGATAGAATGTCAATTGTTTACTAAGAATTTCTCTTAGATTTTACTTGTCTGTTTTGCCATTGTATACTCCTACAAAAGTACTTGTACATAGAAATGCTATTATCAACGTTTTGCATAGGCTCTCTCAAACACGATGAGCCCAAGTACAACTGTCTCTGAACATTATTTGTAATGTAGCAGCAGAGAAAATGCGTGACTAAAAAGCATTTTAGCTAATGACATTACATTTCCAATGGTGTATAATTTGCAAGGCTTGCATAAAACAAGCATTTTTTCGCCTGTGTAATGAAACTAGTGCTTTGGCAAAAACAGTTCTTGAGATTTTATGCCAAAAAAGTTAGACATTTTACAACAAAAATGTTTTTTTTTGCAATGCCTACATCTAAATAGAGGACTTCCTTAGGTCAATCTCTCCTGAGTGAATATTTCTAAGGAACACAATGAAAACAATACAATAGAGGGCATTTTCAGTGACGTGACCCCATTTTAAATCGGTGAGCATTGAAATAGATTCTCAAAATATTTTATTATTATTCAGTATGCTATTAAATATGGAGCCAGTCAGCTTTTGAATACAAAATAGCACGTGAAATTATGGAATGTGTTTGACTTGTTGATGGGGGTTTGGTATTTTAAAAAAACTTCAACCAATGGACCTCAATGAATATATTAGTAAACAAGATGATATTATTGTGATTATTGTGCTTCTTTTTTATTATCTTCTTGACCTGTTGCTGTCTGAGGACATACTTAAGGGGTTAAGGGTATATTTCAGAAATATTTTCCTAAAGAACAAAACCTCCTCTGTACTCTCTTTCTGAGAATGCATAATAAAAGCACTCCTGACTCACCACATGTACATGAGAGCATCACAGCATGTTCACAGCAGGAACGGTAGAAAAGAGTTGCCAAAGCTTCTGTTTGGCTGTACCACATATTGTACCACATTAGTAAGTATGAGTTTGTTTAAATTGAATTGTTATTTTGTTTTATAGAGAAGATGGCGATACATTTTAGACAGACTATTCTAAAATGTATAGCCTTCTTTCACAGTAGATTGTTTCAAATTGACAATGTGAAACACTGGAAAAAGTATTTGAAATAAAGTTCAGGGGTTGACAAAGCAAGGACAAAAAACGTTTTTTTCTTCAGACAAAAGTGCATTTTTTTTTCATCATGTAGCTTTTGAATAAGTATTAATGATTGTGGTTCTCAAATGCTCTTTTTAATTAGATTATAGACAAATTCATAGATTATAACAGATTGTACTTTGAATTATCTTGTTTTCCCTTTACTGTGTAATAAAAATGATCACCTGGATGTGTTAAACTTACTCTAAATCAATGGCCGGAATGATCTTTAAAACATTTGCTTGGAGTTGTCATTGAACATGACATACATTCATAATCCTAAAAAACATACAATGTACAACAATGGTAGATCATCTCAAATAATCACAATCCATTACTGATAACAAATGTTAATGTAATGCTTTACTTGTTATAGCTTACAAGTAAAAGCATCTAACACAATTCGAGGCTTGTTTAAGAACCAAAGCACTTTCTGCTGACTGAGGCCTGGTTCGGTGCCAATGAGGGTGGAACCAGATGTCACGTTTGGACCTTGTGACCTCACACGACACTGTAAATAGTTGAGACAAACAGTTGATCAGCAGGTTAATGATTGTTAGATACAACAAGATGGCTGTCTATCGCCAAGACTGGCTGATAATGTGTTTGCACGACTGCCCAGAAGACAGCATTAAGCACATTCAATTTTAATTTAAATGAAGTAAAATGCAATTAAACTAGAAATTCAGATCACTGAGCGATCAGGAAAAAAGCCTCCCCCCGCCTGCCCTTCCACTGCCTTGGTTTGTTTTTCTTCGCAATGCATAACAATTTAAATTTCAAAATAAGTCCCTTTTATATTGCAGACCATGACTCACCACAGGAAAACTATGCCTTGTAAATATGAAGACATGTTGGGACACTGAGATGGGTACATTATGCTTGACGGTGACATTGAAATCCATCTTGAAAGTATGTTAATGTCCACATTGAATAAATGGGCTATATGCATTTCACCTACTTGCACTACAGCATAGATTTAATGCGAAGCATGAGTATATATAGATAATTTTAGCCCAAAAGTGCCAATTTCTGTTGCACCTCTTTTTGAATGTATCCATATGACCTTGACCTCAGACCAATATATTGCCCAGTGTCAAGCTTGAAGTTGATACTTTGTCGAAATCGGATATATGGTTCTCGAGCTATCAGCAATAACAGGTTTTCTAAGATGGTCGCCCTATTAGACAAAAAGTACGTTTAGGTCACACAACAAATATATGTTGCAGAACTTCAGTAAATTAACATTTTACAAAATTTACATTTAAATTTTACATTTAAAAAGTGCCATTTCCTGTTGAACCTCATTTTCAATTAGCCATAATGACCTTGACCTCTGACCTATATGGTTGTCATTTGAGAAGTCAAGCTTCAAGTTGATACTTTGCTTGTCCCAATCGGACATATAGTTTGTAAGTTTTCAGCAAAAACAAGTTTTCCAAGATGGCCACCCTATCGGATGAAAAGTAGGTCAAGGTCACAAAACAAATAGGTGTTGCACAACTTCCATAAATATATATCTCTCATGTACAAGGGCTAGTTCCCGGGCCTTGCGGTTTCTGATGATTCCACTTCCACAACATTTTCTTGAAACTTTGCTTGTCCCAATCTGATATATAGTTCTGGGGTTATCAGCAAAAACGTGTTTTTGTCTGGTAGGGTGGCCATCTTTGAAAAATAGGTCAACACTAAATTATTTTAGTTCAGTTTATTTCAAGTCATAATAGACCAATGGCATTCCAAACAATAACTTGTATAAAGTGCCATCTAATAGGCTAACCAACAATATAGGCTAAACAATATAGGCAAATCAGAACCAAATACGAATAGTGGTGTTGGCAAAGCTCACACTCTTGTGGCTGAACTCCAATGGCAAGCAAAGGTCGGTGCTTGCATAGTCCGTAGCCATCAGTGTGACCCAATCTTTGCTGGATTTAAAATAATTTACCTGCTTCTTGCTTCCATCCAACAGTTAATTTTGTCCTGGTCCTTTTTTATGTCAAAAGCGGTAATTTCCTTGTTGGGTACTCTTTAGCAACTTTTTCTTAATTAATATTTACTTGGTTGAATTTAGCTGTTTTAAAAAAATATATATTAATGTTATACTTCCGTACATACCCTGTTTGGTTTACCAGACTCTCGGATCTCTAGGTTCTACTGTAGTTTCTCTGAAGTTCTACTGTAGTATCTTTAGTTGACTACAGCTAAAAGTTATGTTATGTACACTACGTGCTGTGATTAAGCTTAATTATTTAATTAAATCATGAAATAAGACCAATAAATATGGCTAATTGCTATTCAACATAAAGGCTCTGACTACATTAATTGGAAATACCAAATTTGCTAAATCTAACATTACTTTCAAAGCCATTTATATCATTCATAAAAAATATTTTAAAATACATTCAAATTCATTGCATTTGTAAAAAATGTATCTTTAGTTTTGCCCAATCTTATCTAAAAAGGGCCAGTGTGGGTGCATGTTTCTGTTTTAGCGCAGCACTACAACACCTGATTCTACTTATCAAAACTGTGATTGAATCTGAAGGCCATGATTGATTAGCTATTTAGCTAAATCAGGTGTCGTAGTGCTGGCCTAAAGCAAAAACCTGCCGCTACACCAGTGCATGCCACCCCATATCCCCATGCTGCTAGCCCATGAGAGAGGGGGGAGAATACCATCAGTCAGCCTAAATACTACTCCATGTTTGGAACTCATGCTCAACCTTTTCATTATGAAAAGCAAATTATTCCAAAACCTCAGAATATCCTGGTATCCTTGAGGTGAGTGTGACTTTTGGTACAACTGTCTCCCGCAGACAAATTTATCTACTGTATGTCTTGACTCTTTAAGCCTTGAGAAGACAAATGCTTCTCTATTATCTATACTGGTGGACAATAAAAGCACCACTTGACTAGCTACCAAGTGGGTTGTCTGCTAACATACAGGGTCCGGTGAAATAATGTGCCCAATTGTCAGGTAATATATCCTGATCATGTCAAAGTGAAATATTTGAAAAGGAGAAGCTACTTGTATCTGCATTCCATGTCCACAGTTTCAATTATTAAAAACGACACTGTATATTTCAGGAGCAAAACCTGATCCGTCTCTGTCTGGAGAATTAAACACACAAACATGTTGTTATGGACAGCGTGCAAACATCCTCACAGGGGCGCTGACAGAAAGGCTCCTCTTATCGGCCAAATGTGGACTCGTGGAGCAGAGTGTGACACGTTGATGCTGGCACTGTCGGCCCCAGGATTCTCTGAAATGCAGCAGGGTGAGTTCGCTCCACTGTGCAATGCCCGCATGTATGTCATCAAACACACATGCTAGCGAGTGAACGCATGAACGCAGAGCAGTATGCTGCTTCCAACAAAAATGCCAGTTATTTTTCTCTGAAAGGAGTTGTCTAAGTGTTAATCAGACTTTGATTTGAATGCAGGCTCCGCTTACTGTTAAAACAGCTACAGGCCACAGATACAGGCTTAGTCCACCCTGGGCCGTGGACTATGTAATTTAATGAAGCTCACCTAAATCCAGCTTGACCTTTAATTGACCAGATACAACACCATGAGTAAACACTGCTTGCACAAATTGACCATTATGAGGACAAGACATGCTCCGATTAGATTTTGTCCACTAAATATCCGATAAAGCAAAATTGCATTCAGTGTTATAATAAATAGAGATTCACTTACATGTACTTTTCCATAGTCAAAGGGGGAATTGAATTGATAACTGCTGCCCGTCAAAAAAATAAAAAAAATAAACAAAGCAGTCCACAAGCTGTCCTTTGAACAGAGATTACACCTTCTGAACCTGCAATCTGGCAGCTGTCCACAACAAACCAGTCCCAGTAACAGGTGCCAAGTCTGTTAACGAGACGGCATGAGGAAGACGCTGTGTTCCTACAAAGAACACCATGCACAGCCGGATTCAATGGGGGCTGGAGCTCCAGCTAATTACCGTCAAAGTGAAAGTGAGGGTCCAGTGCAAGGTGATGCAGGCAAGGTTACGACTGCCCACTGCACACTGTCCTGAAGGGTTACTCCTGCTCTAAAAACATGTCCTGCAGTACTGCGAAGCTTGCGAGAAGATAGAATGACCAAGCTAACCCAATCCACAAGGGAAATGCAAATTAAGCTATTCCTTCATATACTTGCAAACATTTAAATACTCGCCTTGACACCTTTTGAAACCCACTTCACAAACAGTCTCAAAAAACGTCACGTGATACGGAACAGTACTATGAATTATTAAATCAAGACGGCAAGTTAGCAGAGGCTGGTCAATGAATCACAGTAGAGCAGCCGCTTGCAGCATGAGAAATAAAGCAACCAAGTGGTATTTTGTCACCTCGATTCCAAGCATTTCAAATTCTTGTAATGACGCTTAAAACAATACTTGAAGTGATCCTGCTGGAATCATTTGTTCAAGGCTTTTCTTTCACCGGGTTCCCAAACTGGCGTGATAATCAGCGATCACCCCTCTCCTCAGTCATGCTGCCACCTAGCTACCTCTTAGGAAAATGGCCACAAGCCAGTATCGCATAACTCTGAACAAAGGGCCAAGGCCAGGCTGTTACTCCCCAGCTTGCGCTTCGCCCCTCCCTGGATGCGGACGAAAGCGTTTACGATTTCTACTTTGGAGAGGGAAAAACGTGCCTTGTAAGCGGACTGCTGGGGAAGTGAAATCTGAAGATCGCCAAGCAGACAGCCCGATTACGCTGAATGGAGCTCAGGGCAATTTACCTGCCACTAGATCTGCCACTCCTGCCATGGAGGTGTTCTCGCCTCGTTCATGTGTAAAGGAATACAGGGCTGGCGGGAGTGTCTCTAAAACAAGAGCACTAGTTGCCACACACTTGCCCCTTTACATGCACAACAAAGTCACTCAACTTATTTTTCCTTTGTCAGTCACTGATCAATTTATGCACATTTCATTATTCGTGAAAATGTCTTGGTATTATTTGCAATTTACTGTCAAAGGACAAGGCAGATGCATAAAAAAGTTTCATCTGAAATAAATAGTATTCTGTTTTTGGAATTTATAACTTAACTGGACTGATTGTGATGGCTGATTGTGATTGCTAAAGGGTTGATTTGGTTTGGAGCCGTCTTTCTTTAGGGGGTAATAATCCATTGACCCATCGCCTGCTATGTATCCCTGGTTTGATTTTAAATGTTCAATGTCAAATTGCTGGCACCACCCGTATATGAAAGACAACCCCAAGGTTATGACTCAGCTGTAAAACAGTTCACAGCCAATGATTTATGTCAGTCCTTTTCCCCTGAATTCCAAAAAGTTCTTCAACTGAATAATTTCTTAATAAATTTGGAATGAATTGGTCAGCAATGATCCATTGGCTGGTGTGTTAAGTACTGCTTTGTGTACAAATGTAGCATTTCAGCAGCAAAACTCATAGGACTAGACGGGCAGGGTGATTTTCCCAACTGAACTACCAAACATGCTGTGCGTACCTGCCCTTCAAACATCACTTCCCACATTACATTAAACCATCCATATCTCTTGTTTTTCCACATATGCTATATGGCATAGCCACTGAATAGACTCATTCGCTGGTTTGGTTGTTCGAAGCTTGTTTTAGTTACATGGCGTACAGTTTTGGATAATGAAATAACAGTGTGGTTCTTATAAAACTACGACCTTGACATATTATGTTTGCCAGCAGGAATATTAATGTCTTTCACTGCTGAAAGGAGGACAGGCGTGTACAAAAAAAGTAACATTCACACTTTATATGAGGAAAACATTCTGCTACATGCTTCACAAAAAAACAACAAACTGTAAATGAGAGTGTTTGCTCTTCTCCACTTTGTCTCCTGCCAATCGTCTTGTCCTGTGCTTCACCTATCTTTTATAATTCACTTTCTTTGCACTACCACTTCCATCTCTTCAGTGCCAGATTGATAAATCTCCACCTTTATACTGTGGCTACATAATGATGGTCTGTAACAGAAGACTAATCTCTCCATTGCAAAAAGTTGAAACTTCTCAATAAAATATTTATTTCAGTTTTTTCAATATGCAATTTTTATATACCTTTATATTTTTTCCTTCTTTGTGTCACATTATTCCTGTATTTCCATCACCCATTAGTTTGCTGACATCCTTTATCAGATGTTCATGATAACCAATGAACACATAATGCACATAATACCATTTTAATAAATGCACGTAGTAGGCCAACCACATTAATGTAAAATGTTACTAGGCTATAGGCTATAGCTTAAAATGTATTACAGAAACATCTTCAGTTTATATGACTGCTATTCCTATCAATTGAAATATTGATGATAATAATAATGAACACTGTATTAATAGTTGTAGTAGCAGCTGTTGGGAGAAGCTTTTGTAACAGGCCCAGTACTTTTCTTTTACATTTCATTCTGAGAGTGTTTTTTAAAGCAAGGGACAGTAGTTTTCAAAATTATAATTATTTTAAAACAAGCAGGGCTGCGCTTAGAATGATAACTGTACAGTGCCGACAAGCTAACATTAGGCTGTTTTTCTCCTAAAACACTACTTTTAGTGTGCACCTAAAAGCCTATTAAAATCTCAACCTCGGAATGCATCCCAATCACATCAATGCGCGTAAATAGAAAAAAGGATATCATGTTCAAGATATGACCCATTAAAAAGTGCATGGCGAAATTAAGAAAAATAAAATGTCAACAAATATCAATGAAATTCAAGTCCATTGTGATGTATGCAGCGATTAATTAGGCTGTTCCGTCATTTATTTATCAACCCGTACATAACACTGAACTATGGTGGTAGACTACGTCAGCGTAAACATACAATGTATTATCATAACAAATAATGTGGTATTAGTATTCAATGGCATTTCATTCAAGAAGTGACGTGAACGAGTTTTCCAATGCGAAACTGACAGCACTTTTAAATTCGGCAACTAATTTTGCAAACCACGGAAATCAAAAGTAGGCTACGGAACAAGTAATGTGGATTCTTCCACCAATTTACATGTAGCCTATTCATTCTGAACCTTGCGCTGGACCTCAAAAAAACAGAATATGGAATCTAAAGATTGCAATACAAATTTGCTAAATGCAACACGTTATTCAGGACGATTACCTCCAAAGAAAAGCAGGCTATGATCAGACTGCAAAGAGCAAGCTGTACTACCTACGACACACTTTACTAAATGTAATAGATCAACCTTATCTGTAATTTTCTAAAGCCTGTCCCACAAGAGATTGAATTCATCCTACCTGTCTTGCCGCAGCCCCGAATATCAGCTGATCGAAAAACCTTCTTCTCCTTCAAACCAGATACCTGTGGCTGCTTATTCGGCAAAAGCAAGTGTCCACGTTTACCAATGCTCTACGATAGCACCGAGTGAAACTAAAAAATAAATGTGTAGCTAAACTAAAATAACCAGTTTTGCAAATATGGCCAAATATCATAGTAAGTAATTGGAATTATCTCGGGAGATGGAGATCAGCGCTGAAATACGACTGAGAAAACAAGCGATTTGATTGCAAATGCTGTCAGCTCAGTTGTTTGCGCTCACTTTCCCCCTGGCTTTGCCCTAGTTGGCTGGAAAATTTCATACTTAATCGACAGTCGTGACGTCACTTACCACACCCTCCCAAATCCTCAGTTTTAAGTCTCTTCAGTGACCAGCGTTCAAGATTGAAAAGGGACGATTTCGCACTTTTCTGTTCTCTGAGGATATGACTTTGTAACCTTTCAGTTGTAGCAGAAATGCATGCATGTATTGTAATTTTATTGGATATTTTTGTATGGACGTAGTATTTATTTAAGACGATATACTTTATATACTTCTTCTCATTCGACCCATCAGGATCAGTAGGCAGCCACCGTGCGGCGTCCGGGGAGCTATGTGGGGTTAAGGGTCTTGCTCAAGGGAGGAAAACCAAAACCTAAAACCAAAAACTATTCAAAAATGAAGAAAATTATAAATATGATTTTATTTGGAATACTGCTGAAATAGCTTTGCTGACATAACACTGGTTATTTCTTAAATACTCAAAATGGAACTTAAAGCCTTCTAATTCTAATTAAAACAAGTTCTCAAGGTAATGTTAAGAGCCTTGCCCAAAAGTTGTGCAGATCTTATCGTGGCTACAACGGGGCTTGACCCACCAACCTCGTGGTCAAGTACCTTAGACACCATGTTGCTTTGGTCATGTTGATATGAGAATTTAAATGCAGGCTTATAAAAAATAATTGTCTACTCAAGGTCAGATTTTTTTCTTAACTGAGTTAAATTCAATAAGTGATTGAGTTTTAATCAGAGGTAAACTCAGACCATCCATCCATGTCATCTGCTCTGCATCTGCTATGCCAATAGATGGCAGCAATTTGCTCTTAATTTTTAGACCTTTGCATAAGGTCAACATAATGGACACATGCGGACCATTTAAATGAATGTCCATACTATGTAAGATTTTCACCTTGAAAATATTATGAAAACAAAGCTCTATGGTCCAATAATAGAAGGAGGAGGATGAGGGCAAGAGGAGACATGTATGGATTGGTGACTACAGTTTGCCAGAGACCTAGGTAACCGCTTTGATTAACCGATAACCTGAAAACATGAGCCACGCAAGGTGCTCATCTATTTTTAATGTTTTTAATATCATTTTCGTTATGTTACAGTAAATAATTGAGTATTATTTGATAACTTCTGTTTTGTATTCTGCTACTGTACAGTAATGTGCAACCCCATGTGCCAAGGGAACGGAGGCCAGACCGGACATTAAAATTGCAGCCAAATACAGCAGCAATATATGAAAAATATCCATCCATCCATTATCTTAACCCGCTTATCCTGAACAGGGTCGCAGGGGGGCTGGAGCATATCCCAGCATACATTGGGCGAAAGGCAGGAATACACCCTGCACAGGTCGCCAGTCCATCGCAGGGCACACACACCATTCACTCACACACTCATACCTATGGGCAATTTCGACTCTCCAATCAGCCTAACCTGCATGTCTTTGGGTGTAGCCACAATAAGATCTGCACAGCCGTGGGCCCTTGAGCAAGGCCCTTAACCCTGCATTGCTCCAGGGGGGATTGTCTCCTGCTTAGTCTAATCAACTGTACGTCGCTCTGGATAAGAGTTTCTGCCAAATGCCAATAATGTAATGTAATGGATCCCCTACATAATATATGAGTGGGTACTTGTCAGTAGCCTTGGAACAGACATACTTTACCTGGAAAGTAGAGTGTAAGTGTATAAAGGTGACCAGTGCATTTTAAATCAATCTGTGTCCTTTTGTTGTTGACACACTTTGAAAAGCCTGTTCTGGATTAATCTCAGGTTTGGTCTACAGCTCCCGTTGATGTGATTTCCTTGCTATAGTCATCTGCTTCCCCACAGGGATAAGTGCTGTGTTACCCATTAATTTCAGAAATTACTTTTAGTGTTTGACACATGTATGTTGAACTGTATCCACTTCCCCATGATATAACTTATTAATGTGTGCTTTTTTCACCTCAGGCCTATTCAACAAATGAGGATTACTGAGTTAGCCAGATAACTGCACAAGATAAAACCAAGACAAGATATTTTTGCTTCGATCCATGTTCTAGATCAGGTTTCCGGCTGACTCATTCAGTCATCATTGCAACTGAAAGTTTACTGATTGTAAAATAAACCGTGTTGTAGTTTGATGTCAGATTAGGCACAGCCCTAGTCACAACTGTTAGAATTAGCGCTTTGCTGCACATCTTTGGTCTTTAAAGTGAAAGTCGTCTCACACAGAGTTGTCTCCTCCATTTTTCTTTTTCTTTTTTCACCATACCAATCAACTCTGCAAACATTTAAGTTCTCAAACAGTTTTCACAACGTATTGGAGCTTCCACTTCCAGCTTCCAAATATATTGGTAGCATAATGACATTTCTGGCTAGTGACAATCAGACTTTGTATTGTGCAATAGCTGTATCTCATAATAACATTTGGCAAGGTAAGAAAATCTTAGAAAATGAATGTATAGGACACAATTGCTTGTATAATTTCAAAGTAAGATGCTAGCTACATCTGTAACTGAACATACTTTTTTCTGTCAAGACAAGTGAACACAACAGCCCGACACTCCATTATCAAGCCAGGCATGCAGGATATCAAGGACGAGGCCTGGGCATTAAGAACTTGCTGTTCCCACTTGTGTTGTGTTCCCACTTGTCTGTGCTCCTACCCACTTTTAATACAAGCAGGACTCATGGCTGCAGTTCAGAGATGGGTCATGCGTTCTGTCTCATCATAGGAGCTGAGGTGAGGAGAGAACCAAATTGTGTTCTCCATCCAAAACTCATTGAGTGTGCATTTTCATCATATACAACCTAGGGCACTTTGTACTCCATACTTATCTGTATTGCATTCTTTTCCAGCAAAATGTAATTTATGTCAGTAATTACCGGAAGTAGGGATGGAATCCCTAGAAATGTCAAAAACCAATTACCACACGGTACGTAGATGGTATTTTCTCATTTGAGATCGAGAGCAGCTATTGATGGGTAGGTGAGTCATATGGTTCTTACTACATAATATAGTTCTGGTAATGTCTCATTAAGACAGAAAATTAGCTACTATGGTTGTGTGCTATAGCTGTCTGTGAGCTTGTCTTTAACCAAAGGGGTACAGGATTTAATATGATGCTACTGTTGATTGTAAAACCTATTGTTGAATGGCCATTATATTTGCCCTAGATGAGTATATTACTGAACAAGTCTGACTGAGGTGTTACTGAACTTATTTATTCTATAAGTATCTGAGTTAATTGGCTGTGTCTTAAGTCTTTTGCTGATGCAACAATAAGTCTGACTTTCTTTTCTGGAAAACTGGTGTTCCTTTTCTAATTACTAATGTCTCTAGTTTGGTACAGCATAGTGGCACCCATGTTGTCTGCAATACACCTATTCATCGCTTTGCTCCTGCATGGAAATCTACCACTTACTACAGATGTACCAAAAAGGACAGTTTTGTAACCATCTCAGTACCATTAGTCCAACCTCAACGTCATATCCAAAAGTATGTGTCTCCCTTTAAGAAGGAATGTTTGTTTTTCAGAATTGGGAATAACTTTATTGTCAGTGTGAACACTGTGAAAACTCCAGGATTTTTTAATGGCACTTGTGGAATAACTGTGGAGCTATCTTGAGTTCATACCCTGATGTACTGTGACAAATCGGCAGCAATTCTTCGTATGATTGTGTTTCTGTTTGATTGTCAATGATTATTCAGTTAATAACTATTACAGTATATTACCTTGTTACCTTATGCAAGACATGATAAATCCCCTTCAGGGTCTGGCTGGAGATGCCCTAGTGCCTAGACCCCAGGTCCGCCCCTATAGTTCCCCCTTTGCCCATTCTCTGTGCTATTAGACATGTGTACTATAAAAGTGTGAGCTCAATCAGTGGAAAGGATTGAACAGAGCAGAGACTCTGACTCATTCAGTCATCATTGCAACTGAAAGTTTACTGATTGTAAAATAAACCGTGTTGTAGTTTGATGTCAGATTAGGCACAGCCCTAGTCACAACTGTTAGAATTAGCGCTTTGCTGCACATCTTTGGTCTTTAAAGTGAAAGTCGTCTCACACAGAGTTGTCTCCTCCATTTTTCTTTTTCTTTTTTCACCATACCAATCAACTCTGCAAACATTTAAGTTCTCAAACAGTTTTCACAACGTATTGGAGCTTCCACTTCCAGCTTCCAAATATATTGGTAGCATAATGACATTTCTGGCTAGTGACAATCAGACTTTGTATTGTGCAATAGCTGTATCTCATAATAACATTTGGCAAGGTAAGAAAATCTTAGAAAATGAATGTATAGGACACAATTGCTTGTATAATTTCAAAGTAAGATGCTAGCTACATCTGTAACTGAACATACTTTTTTCTGTCAAGACAAGTGAACACAACAGCCCGACACTCCATTATCAAGCCAGGCATGCAGGATATCAAGGACGAGGCCTGGGCATTAAGAACTTGCTGTTCCCACTTGTGTTGTGTTCCCACTTGTCTGTGCTCCTACCCACTTTTAATACAAGCAGGACTCATGGCTGCAGTTCAGAGATGGGTCATGCGTTCTGTCTCATCATAGGAGCTGAGGTGAGGAGAGAACCAAATTGTGTTCTCCATCCAAAACTCATTGAGTGTGCATTTTCATCATATACAACCTAGGGCACTTTGTACTCCATACTTATCTGTATTGCATTCTTTTCCAGCAAAATGTAATTTATGTCAGTAATTACCGGAAGTAGGGATGGAATCCCTAGAAATGTCAAAAACCAATTACCACACGGTACGTAGATGGTATTTTCTCATTTGAGATCGAGAGCAGCTATTGATGGGTAGGTGAGTCATATGGTTCTTACTACATAATATAGTTCTGGTAATGTCTCATTAAGACAGAAAATTAGCTACTATGGTTGTGTGCTATAGCTGTCTGTGAGCTTGTCTTTAACCAAAGGGGTACAGGATTTAATATGATGCTACTGTTGATTGTAAAACCTATTGTTGAATGGCCATTATATTTGCCCTAGATGAGTATATTACTGAACAAGTCTGACTGAGGTGTTACTGAACTTATTTATTCTATAAGTATCTGAGTTAATTGGCTGTGTCTTAAGTCTTTTGCTGATGCAACAATAAGTCTGACTTTCTTTTCTGGAAAACTGGTGTTCCTTTTCTAATTACTAATGTCTCTAGTTTGGTACAGCATAGTGGCACCCATGTTGTCTGCAATACACCTATTCATCGCTTTGCTCCTGCATGGAAATCTACCACTTACTACAGATGTACCAAAAAGGACAGTTTTGTAACCATCTCAGTACCATTAGTCCAACCTCAACGTCATATCCAAAAGTATGTGTCTCCCTTTAAGAAGGAATGTTTGTTTTTCAGAATTGGGAATAACTTTATTGTCAGTGTGAACACTGTGAAAACTCCAGGATTTTTTAATGGCACTTGTGGAATAACTGTGGAGCTATCTTGAGTTCATACCCTGATGTACTGTGACAAATCGGCAGCAATTCTTCGTATGATTGTGTTTCTGTTTGATTGTCAATGATTATTCAGTTAATAACTATTACAGTATATTACCTTGTTACCTTATGCAAGACATGATAAATCCCCTTCAGGGTCTGGCTGGAGATGCCCTAGTGCCTAGACCCCAGGTCCGCCCCTATAGTTCCCCCTTTGCCCATTCTCTGTGCTATTAGACATGTGTACTATAAAAGTGTGAGCTCAATCAGTGGAAAGGATTGAACAGAGCAGAACATGCTAGAAGCACCCAGCAGCCTGGGTGAACTTTGACTGAGTTCAACAATAAGATATAATAACTGCTCAGCATAAAATTCCCAGGTTAGATGAAGGCTGCCCAGCTCTCAATAAGAAAAATAACAGTGGGTCTGCAATTTCTCTAATAAATAACTGCTATTCTTTCAAAAAACAATTCAATGCGGACAGTAAGTCCTTTCACTCCTTTTATACAGTCTCACTGCACAGAAATCATATCTTAAAACTGCAATTACTGTACAGTAAATCAAATAGTGTCCTCCTTTACTTTGGGTAAAATAACGAAATTGTAATTGAGAGTAGTACATGCTGCACAGAAGGGTATCAATCCACTCTCATGTTATGGCACCAAGGCCTTCCCTGAACTGTCAGCACCCAGACATTTTTCAGGGAAAGAAATGTACATTCTAATAATCTTACAGATGTGAAATGAGCTAACAGGCACTGTGATAAATAGCCTTCATTTGGGCTAGGTTTAATTGCTTCTCTACCCAGAGGTATCCTCCCTATCGCAAACTGAACAGAATGTGAAGTACGAAACTGCAATAAATAATATTCAAGGTTACGCCGTGAGCAGCACGGCCTCAAAGTTACAGAGTGCAGTTCCCTGTCGGTGTTCCGTCCCGGCCATGCCAGAATCTTCTGTGGTTTCTAAGGCAACATATGTTGGCCCTTTCATAGCAACACAACTCTACTCTATAACAGAAGGGCATCTTTGACTAGGAATATGTGAATAGCTTTACATTCTTCCTAGCAGTGGTATCGTGGTCTCAGAAAAGCGTGGTTTTGGAAAACCGCCGTCATCTAAAGATTTAAAGCAGCTTTTGCAAAACAACTTTTGTTGTGGAGTTTCATTCATTCAGCCTTACGTTTACAGGAAGTACTACAGAGAAGGGTTGCATGGTACAGTATATGGATAATACTGTTTACCGTGGTATACAGTTCTTCTTATTATTCATTTTCAACAGCAGGTTACCATATTTGCCCCCTTCCCCATTCAAGTTCTTATGAAAAAAACTCATCTTACGTGGAATTCAGATGAAAATTTCATGAGAACATGACCTCTGGAGCTCTCTTAAATACCTGTCAGTATTTTTAAGTCAAGAGAAATCAGTTAAATCACTATTATTGTTTAATTTGAGTGTAAGAGTAAAACTCACATTTCTACACTTAGGTTCACCTTCAGACTTGTTTTTTAATTGGGGGGGTCATACAGTTCTCCTTATATATCTTTAGCAAACTATGATCTTTTAAAACTAAAACTAAATTTAAAAGACAGAATCACCCAATTGTGAAAGAATGAATGACCTGAAGGGCTAATCACATTATCTGAAGGAGATACAGAGAACCTCCAGGAGAAAACCGTTTCCCCATCAGAATGATCTCATCATGGCCTCATTCCCTATACAGAAGCAACAAAATCCATCCTGTAAAAAAAATAAATTGCACTGCAGAATTTTCTGTTTTATCCGCACTTGAGGCAGGTGTGAGTTTATCAGATGAGCAAGAAGGGACAGATTCTTCAGATATTGTCCAGGAAGAACCTGCATGCTCAGGTGACCGATATTCTCGGAGAGGGACTGCATGTTGTCCATCAGCACTCTGAGGTTCCTTGCACTGGGGGATGAGGTCACTGTGGTATCCCCTAGCAAAATGGAAAAATCAGAGAAGGGAGAAGTTAGAGCAGGGATGAACATTAGCTCATGTGATCTTACTTGGGTTGAGCTTTAGATGGTGCTTGTCCATCTAGCTCTGGATATCTCTCAGGCAGACGGAGATATGCCTGAATGGGATGCTCTTTGACACAAAAAGAGATGCGAGCCAGTGTCACTGACCAAGTCATGGAGGGTTATACCCTTGGAATCGTGAGTGAGTAGAGTCTTAACCCCCAGTACAGGGGATTCTGTAAATTGTGCACAATTCACAAAAAATACACTGAAAATATCCTCTGCTTATTAAAACTGACAGTGAGTGGAAAAGACTGTTTTGCATTTAAAATGAGTGGCAGATGACTAAGCCACCTTTTTTTTATTGTCACTTTAAAAAAGGGCGATAATGTGTAATTGGATAAGCCAGACAATGGTTTGCTTGGAGAAGAGAGTACAGTTGAAAAGGCTGGACCTGCACCAGAATAAAGTTACAAAGAATGTGTGGACCTGCTGCCTTCCACATTGTTTTAAGGTGTTTGGGGTGAATCATCATTATACTGTTATTATACTCGTTTCCAGAAATCTGACATTTGAGAATCCCTGGTATATGATTTGAAATGTTAATGACAAGAACAAAATATTCACTGTAGGGGAGATTTGGTTTTGGCTGTACCAATTAAGCCTGTCTGCTGCCTCACTGAAATATTTGCAATAAAAAGGCAATCAACTAAAATTATAGGTTTAATGCAGCTTTATTTTAACAAGAATGTTTGTCATGTTGCATTTACAAATGCAAATATGGGTTTCTGTTTTGTGCAGAACAAAAAAAAAACTAATGATCTCAACAGTTTAAGAACAGAAGCACTAACTTAGGAGGGAGTGATTCTCTGGCACAGAGCCTCTTCTACAGCATACAAGAAATAATGCTCAAGATTATAGCTTCACTATGTGTCTTTTGAATGTCTGTCTTGTGTTAGTCACAACCAGCTGCTACTCTCGGCTGGAACAAGAACGCTAATCTGCTGGAGGTGCAGCAGCATTTTTCTTTCAGTTTTTTTGTCAGGGATGTAGTGCATTGTTCTTCTTTTCTCTTTTCTCCCCCCCCCCCCCCCTTTCCCCAAAGGACAATTTACATGAACATTCAACTTGACATTTTTACAGTGATAAACTCATTAGCTATTCATACAGTTCATCTGGGTGTTTGGTTATAGTATGTTGTTCAGAGATCCCACCTGATACAGTAAGAGGACCATGGGAAAAATTTGCGATGAGTGACAAGTTGTTTCTACCCGCAAAATAGATTTGGGTTTAAAATTCAATTAAGCTGCTTTATTTTAGAGATTTAGTGAAGGCAGGTCATTTTTTTACCCTTAGGACAAGGGGAGTATACATAATGTTAAAACGAGGGTTAAAGCCCTCATCATGTTTGTCTGTAAAATGTATAGACATAAAATCAGTATCAGTATCAGTATCAGTATCAAATTCATTAACAATATTACATGAATCTAATATTTTTTTGGAATGCTTGATTTCAATATCATGCCAATCTAAGTGTTTAGTGTTTTGTCGATTGGGAGCATGGTTTGGTTTGTGGATATTAGTCAGTAATACACTCTATTACCTCTACTCAAAATATAATTAGGGATTAATTGTCAGACTATGTGCAGTATTTGTTCCTTTTCGTTTAGATAATTAAAGTTGTAATCCCTTTACTTTTAAAATCTTTATTGATCACTGGAAGGTATTTGTAACTGTGAGAGTGGATGCAGAAAGTACATTTTCTGTTGCAGAAATACTGTAGGCCTGCAGGTATTCTCTCAGATGGTAATGAGTGAGTGACAGACACACTTTGGACTCATCCATTTATATTAATCTGATTAATCTGATATTAATCTGAGACTGAGGACATGACACCACTTGGGATTGCACCAATAGGTACATAGGTAATATTACATCATTCATTTAAATCAGATGGTAACTGAAAATAGCCATTGATTTGTTTTTCTTGGAAGGTTACGTGCTTTAAAATTTTTAATGCTAATTAAAATTAAAATCCCAGCAGATAAGATGCTTGTGTGCACTTCAAAATTAATTCTACTGCTGCAACATTTTCAATGAAGGCAAGTGAATCAGCGCCTGTGCCAGCCATACATGCCCAAGCTATAACACCCTCGCCACCATGTTTCACACTTTGATTTTTGAGCAGTTAACACTTTCCATTCCCAAAAGATACATTAGAATACAAAAAGATTCAAAATGCCTGATGTTTTTATAGTTTAGTACTGAATATCTTAATTTCTAAGTCAAGGACAAACTCAGAATTACTTTATATTTGTGCATGAACTTGATGTCCACTTGTCTACAAAAGTTGGTAAAGATATCAACAGGTTTTCGAATTCCACATGAGTTTTCCCAAAACATCACCCAGATGTCCTCAAATGTCCCCAAATCTCTAAATGCAAAACATCTGCATATCTTATTTTTCCAGACACATGGATGATCGGAAAAGCTTATTTGTCTGTTAAAACAGATCTGATACAAAATCTAAAGAAAGTTAACCTTTACGTGTATTTTATCACGTGTATGACGTGTATGATGTTTTTATAAAGCATGCGCAAAGTGTCCAAAAAGCTCTCCAAAAAGGATTACTCACCCTAACCAATCTGCATCACATTTAAAATTGAACTTTATTTCGAAATTAGGTTGACCAGAGCCCTGTTAGTCCCATTCGCCAGTACAATTACTGGTTTATCTATCGCAAGTCCAAATTTTGTTACCACCTCATACAACATGGACGTGGGGTTGGATTTAAGTTTTATTGCCCTGCATTGCAAATAAGAGGCTGATAAGTATCTAAACTGCCGTTGTCACTAGCAGATAGTCTTTTGAACAATCTGGCATAGCCATTTTGCAAATGTATTGCACCACAGTTTTTTTATTTATTATGTAAATATGAACGCTAC
Organism: Conger conger; assembly: GCF_963514075.1. Classification (NCBI taxonomy): domain Eukaryota; kingdom Metazoa; phylum Chordata; class Actinopteri; order Anguilliformes; family Congridae; genus Conger; species Conger conger. The sequence continues at coordinate 17,481,787 of NC_083760.1, forward strand.
AATAATTTGGGACATCACCAACCACAAGAGGGCAAAGTTGATAGGATTTACCGCCATCACTCTGATACTAATTAATCTTGGTATCATCCGTCCACAAGACTTTTTCCAGACCTCTGCAGGCTCCTTCATGTATTAATTATCAAACTGTAACCTGGTTTGGATCTTGCAGTGTAGCATCTGTAGATCTGTTTGTGAATTCTTCTGCGGTGGGTTGTCACTGACACATCCATGCCAGCCTTCTGAAGAGTGTTTGGGGGTTTCTCTTCATTATGGCGAGAATTATTTGGTCATCAACTGCCTACCATCCCTTAATTATGTAACAGTTTATTCCTATGGCTCTGACGGATGATTGACATGTTTACTGTTTATACAGTGTTTTCATTGATGAAAGGTTTGGTGAAAGGTACAGGACTTAATATTAGCACTTTATTACAGAGGTCTGCAAGATATTTCACAGACTACTATATATTGTCAGAAGGGTGCGCTTACAGTATAACAAACAAAGAACCTTTCAAATGACAAAATAAGGAAATGCAACTTAAGAATGCTGTTACAAAATAGTTTTTCAAGCTCATAAACATTTTTTGAAGAACAATGATGTATTAACAGGATATATTTTTATATTGCAAAATATATTGCATAGACTAATGCATACATCCATATTATTTATTTATTTACAAATTTGGCTCCGACCCAACTTGAAGTTTGCATGTTCAATTTGCCAACTGTATACAAGTGTAAGGATTGTACAAAGTTTGCAAGCAAGCATAAAAATGGTTGAATTTATGTTTTGTCATTATTTTCATTACAGATGGGTGTAAGAAAAAGGATGAAATAACCATGGATAAAACAATTATCAGTAATACAATAGTCCACTAATGTCCATTTAGTTCTTGTAGAGCTTTACAGGTAGAAGAATCACATGGCAACAAGCAGAAGCGAGCAAATGCCAAGGATGCACCTGGGATGCAGTGACAGAGGTAGTACAGTGATGAAGCGCTTTTAAATTGCACACACAGCAGGACTGCAGGTACACGTCTCTGTACCTCAGAACAGATACGCATCATTTGCCTTCTGTTTGACTTTAAGCCTCAGCCTCTTGAAATATTCTTTCTGTTTGTGTGTGGCATTGCCTTGAGACAACGGTTCCTTGCATAAGAGAAATAAACGTCTGAAAGTTTGTCATGCAGCCTCTGGGCTGCCAGAATAGGCAGGAAACTGTAAATTACAGTGATGGGAGAAGGTTTTTTAATGGAAACCACCTACAAGTTTAAGGTTACACAATAATTATAGAAACCAAGTGGAAGTATTTATTTATTTATTTATTTATTTATTTATTTATTTACTTCATGAGAACATGAGACAGGGGAGTGGTCTGGTGAGAAAAGTTCCTTTAAATCACATTTTGGCACAATGTTGAGCTGGCCCAGACAGGCACATTGTTTCCTCAAATAGCCTTGAAATGGTCAGACATCAAATCTTTCCATACTCATTTTCTCTGAACTAAGCTGTTATTTTTTTTAACAGCTGAGAAAACCCCCTGAATCTTTTCAACTTGAAATTTGATGACAAAGTTTATAGTTTAAAGTTTAAGTTTAAAGGTTGTTTCTTCATGCAAAATAGATTTGGGGTTTAAAATTCAGTTAAGCTTTATCTTAGGGGTTTAGTGAAGGCGGGCCATTTTTTACCCTTAGGACAAGGGGAGTATATAGAATGTTAAGACTACACAAGGGTTAAAAAGACAGCACAGGTTTATTTTGCTTAAATCTGAAGTTTTAATCAGGAATAACAAACAATATCTTTGATGCTAGCTCATCAACAGTGCTACTGAATTAAGGGTACAGTAACATTCTGAACATGCTGAACTGAGCTCATTGAAGCAGGAGAGGAGGTTTCCTCACTGCCATGGAGTTGTGGAGAGATCAGATTGAGAGTCTCCTCACTCAAAATGGCTGTCAGCCTGTCAACCCTTATTGGAGGGTGCAGCTTACACACCGAACACCCCAGGCTATAGCTTCAGTGCTTCCAATCTCTCCAGGAGGAAGGCTGGATGATAGATGCAAGCTGCTCTCTTCTCTCTAGTCTCGCCGTTTCCAACTTTTTTCCTGTTCTTCAGCTGCAGGATCCCATTTAGAGAGCCATCTCTGCTCACTGGTCCACACTGACACAAAACAGCAAATAACATCATAAAAATGCAGATGAGCAGCACCTTCAGGAGTAGCGAAAGTCTAAGAGTTCAACATTGTGTGCTGTACCTGGGATCGACATGAACTGACCACTGTCCACTGCAACAGAATTATTTTTCCTGGAATCTATTAAAAGCAATCTAATACAGTGGCTAATTTAAACTCAGTGAGGCTTTTGGGAAAAGAACGGTATGTTCCCATTGCTATTTTATTGCTTGGTGACAGTTTCATTGTAGAATGTTTCCACATGGCCAGGAGGTAATTGAGTACACTGGGATTGGGGTACACTGAACCTCCACTCCGTTGTCCATGCATCCACTCAAACCCCAGGTGCTGAAGTGGGCAAAGCATGCAAGGACATCAGCATGGCACTTGTACTGCAAACTCTTTTACCTCCAGAACAGCCTGTTTTTTGGGGGATTTTTTGGCGGCATGGATTCAACACGGCGCAGCAAACATTCATTATGGGATTTTCATCCATGCTGATAACATCACTCACTTCCTGCTGATTGTTTTCAGCCACACATGCATCCTGTAAATCTCCCATTCTGCCTCAGGTGCTCTGAGATCTGGAGACGTAACTTTTAATCATGGAACCAGCTTGAGATGATGGGTGCTTTGTGAGATGCTGCATTATCCTGTTGGAAGTGTCCGTATGAAAGAGGGAAGACTGTGTCCATGAAGGGATGCACATGGTCAGCAACAATGCTTATGATTTAAATATGATATAGCTTTCAATTGATGCTCAGTTGGAATTAAGGAGGCCCTAAGAGGACCCTACATGCCTGCCAAATGCCAGACATCTCTGACTTCTACCTCGGGGTGCCTGTCGCCTCCCCCTCTTCTTCTTTTACAGATTCAAGGAAGTTACCTGTCATAATAGGAAATGTACAGTGTGCAAACACTGGAAGGAAACAGAAAATAAACTGAACAGCGAGTGTTTGCTTTAGGCTCACTCATGTTCATTTGTAAATTAAAATAGCAACTACCCATCAAGTTTCTTTAAAACAATAACAGAAGAGAAAAAAAATGATTCCCTTAACTTAAATCTGTCATTGAGAATGGATTTAAGGCTGGAATATCATTTTTAGGCTCAAGAAATAAGTGATATGTGAATTCATGTAGCTCCATCTTATCTTCTATCAGTACTGACAATGGCCTTAATGCACCAAAAAGGCCTTTTTTCTGATAGTGCTGAAGTTCTACCCAGCAGCGAAATATTCGTCATTGAGTCTGCCAGGCAGTACAATAGCTGAGAGAGGGAGGTTAATAATGCCTCACAATCACACTAGAGGTTGTGCAAGAACTTCTTTTTTCACGTCTACCATCATTTCAAGGCCCAGATGGAAAATTTTAATCATAACCCCAATCAGGAATGGTCAAAAGCAGGATTAAAGGTCTTAACTGCAAGCTGAATGAGCATTCCTGCCTTGTCCGTGCTGTATGCATACTGTGGACCAATAAGTGCATTGCATTGTGTATATTTTCTATGAGCCTTCAAATAATGAACACCAGTGGTCTTGTCACAAATTAAATTCTAACTAAATCGTTTTTAATCAATGGCTTTTAATAAAAGGGCATTGGAGACAAATGCACTACTCACCTACCTATGTAATTGAGAATTGTCTCCCCCATTCATCCAGAGCTCTGACTCTGACTTTCAAAAGAGAACCAAGACAATCTGGCTGATATTGTATGGTTCTTATTATTTCAGAGTTTTCAAAAAAATGTAAAATCCTGTAAATATCAAGAAATAGCCAGTGGTCGGAGGAGAAGGACCGGCAGTGTCATTCATCCTAGTTATGCCTACAAAATACACTCTTATTCTTGTTAATTGCCAAATGTTGCTACAGTAATGGTTTATTTTATGCATGGTAATTGCCAAATATTTAATGGATAAATACACAGATTAATTATTAGGTAACTACTTAGATTTTAGTGGTAACTGAACAACGTAAGTACCACACGTATATAAACATGTTTTATATATGTTTTACCTCAGAAATAGTTATCCAATCAGCAGCTGGTATTTGCCCACTAAGTACTAGGCAATTAATGGACTGTAAAATAAAGCATAACTGAAATGAATGATAATTACAGTGACAGATCATCAAAGCATTTCAGCAGTCACAACATTAATCTGAGTCAACCCTCCCTGCTCCACTGGCATCTGCATATCTTGGCCTTGTTGCCTGCTTCATCACCTGCCCTGCGGTGGCTGGTGAACTCAGGACTTCATTAGACTTCCTTTTCCAAGTATATATTCAGCTAAAGAAACTGTTAGATCCAATTTCTCCAAGGTGCAAGATTAGCTGAGCTGACACTGGACACACCTGTAGGGCTGGCAGCTTTGGCTGTTAATTTATTATATTTTCTTGGTGTTTTGATGGTCGAGTTCCCCAGCCTTTTTGTACATAACTTGTCCCTGGGAGAAGTTGCCCCGATAAGGTGATTCTTTATTGAACATGGTCCAGGCTTTCACTTCAGTAGCTTGGCTGAGGGGTGTAGTTTTTTTTAATTTTTTACTCTGTTGCTGTCATGAACAGGGCAAGAAATCTGCGGCAAATATTTAGCCAACGCAAACACAACATTCTGCATCACCTCTCTCGTCATCCCTTGGCTCAACTGAAAATGTATGTCAAGGATTGTGTTGAAAATCAACAGGTACCGTTCATCTCTTTTTATTTCTCATAAAAGAATATGAAATCAATACTGTCTGCAATACAGGTACACAGGTTTGTGCATTAAAAATGTATCTCCAATAAAACAAACATGCTGTAATTTCACCCCTAGATAATAGTATTGTCCCTGGGCATGATGTCTGAAATCCCTCATTTACAAAATTGGCATGTGCCACTCCTACCTTGATGTTATTCTTTATTAACACTGCAGTTGCTCTGCTTTTTACAGAACCTTGGTTTAATGTGCTTTCACTGTCCGTACTCAGAGATTATTGGATTCCTGGATGCAGGAAAGAACACAATATTATGTGTCCCCTACTCGACATCAAGTTCTCCTTTGTCTCCTTTGTCTGCCTGATTGGTGGAGCCTGAACCCAATCAATTTGCCCTTGGCCCCTATTGGCCCTCTCCTGCTTTTATTAAGATGGAAAGTTTTACCACACCCCATCCCATGTAGGGTGTACATAAAAACAGAATCACAATGACTAGTTTTTTTTTGTTGTTTTTTTTTGTTTTTGTTCCAGTGTTTTTCTTTTCGAGACTATGTGCTCAACATATAATGTTAGGAGTGACTTAAAACAAGGCCAGCAGAAGACTTTTTAACTGTCAATGGCTATGTGTGTTTTTGTTGCAAACAAAAATGATAACTGTCATCATATTTATTATCAACAAAAATGCTCAATACTATTTATGTGCTGCACAGTTAACTGTGGTGTGCATGCAGTTTGTCTCCTGATTGCGCAGATAAACTGCTATCAGGTATAGTATACCAGTCCAGTGTGTGGTTTCACTCATGATCTTTGTCATTATTGTGCTTGTTTCAGGTTCAGATAGAGAAAGCCCTGGAGAATTCAATAGGCTTAATTTCAAGTAATCAGTCATAGCTATTTTCAAATGTCGTCTTCATGCAATTTCAGTAGAATTAATTACAACAATTAAGTCTGCAGTGAATGGAGTGTTCAATATCTGCTATGTAATTGTGCTATGAGTTAATGGTTGCCGCAATTCAATACTGTAATTGTAACTGACCTACAGTACAGAAGAAGATTTATTGCAAACATCTACCAAAACGTTTCCTGACGTTTATGATGCAAGGTTATTCTCATTTTAGCTGAAGTCAACTGAAAAGAGGGCATCAATTCTACGGAATACATTTTTATTTCCTCAAAAGCATTCTGTAATCCAGTTACTAGCCCAGGGTATATCTACTTTTTATCTGATGATTGTGATATAGTGCAAATGATCTAAAATAATTCAAAAATGTCAAATTTTACAGTACTTTACAAAAATACAAAAATGCTGCATCTCCTTATATCTACTTAAGCACTATAACACTCTTATACAGAAAACAGGCTCATTACATTAGATAAGAATCACCTGGCATACTCTCTTTTCTTGAGTGGCTTTCAAAGGTGGAAAATATTAGTTTTAGGCACAGGAACAGCAGGAATGCTAATTTAAAATCAATAAGCGTAAAGTGTTAAACAAACCAAATGCGAAACTTATAAACGAGGAGAAATGGCAAGGCACCCACAGGCAGAACAGGGAGGTTTGGCTGGTGTGTAAAGTCTAGTCACCCAACAGGCTAGCATCACAGTATAAGGTGTTATTAGCAGCCCCAGGGGGAAGATGGGACTGAGAGGTGGCTGGGCGCAGGAAAGCAGTAGACCAGGCAAGCAGCAGTGCTCTGGATGAGGTCTGCTGGAGGGTCAAGAGCAAGTCGTACAGGTCGGGAGGAAGAGTTTTATATATTTTTTTCAATCACACCGTCCTCCACCTCTGAGCTTCTCTTCCTTCGAAAAAAGGACAGCGTTCAGCTGTTTGGCCATGGATAAGAAGCACCTCGCCCCCACGCACCACATCCCCGCTCCCTTCCTCGGGCTACTCCTCTCCGGCGAGTGGGATGGGAAGTGGCCGGAGATCGCGCGTCACGGGGGGGATGCGGAGGAGAGGCCAGGGTGCGGGGGCTGCGAGAATCCAATCACAGGCTTTTGGGAGAAGAGGCTGGATGGAATGTGCACTCTGGTGCAGGAAACTGGCTGTCGACCAGGGGCCAGTACAGGACTCATACTGCAATAAGCGTGCAACTTGGGGATCCATTACATTTACATTATTGGCATTTGGCAGACGCTCTTATCCAGAGCGACGTACAGTTTGATTAGACTAAGCAGGAGACAATCCTCCCTGGAGCAATGCAGGGTTAAGGGCCTTGCTCAAGGGCCCAACGGCTGTGCGGATCTTATTGTGGCTACACCGGGAATAACTGGGAACCGCCGACCTTGCGGGTCCCAGTCATGTACCTTAACCACTACGCTACAGGCCGCCCATAAATATAGGATCCCAAAAATATAGGTCCAGGGGCCTGTTCCACAATGCAGGATATTACTGAGTTAGCTGGATAACTGCACAGTCAAACCTGGCTTTTAACCTCAGTCCATGTTTCAGATTTGGGGTGGATTTCCAGGTTTTATTTAGTGCAGTTATCCAGCTAACTCAGTTATCCTGCTTTGTGGAAAAGGCCCCAGGGGTTGAGGTGTGTTATGTGTACATTCACGTTTTAGCAGACACTCCTATCGAGAGTGGCTTACAAACGTTAGATGCATAAAGTACAGCATATATAGGTAGCAAAAAGGTTTGAGGCCATACTGTTAAAAATAGCATAGCATCTACCTGCATGGCCTTTTTTGGTCATGGCATACCCCTTCCACAGACATTCACACCAATGAAGATTATATTCTTGATTATATATGTATTGCACATGCCATTGTATGTTTACTAATGAATTATACCCTGTAGTATTAGTGAACTGTTTATTTTTTGGGTTGGATTGGATTGCAAAAGCAGCAGTAGAAAGCCCAGACCTTTGTAATGGACAGTCACAAAACTACCATAATCCCTTCAGGCCCTCCATATCCTTGATATTATCATATAATCTGGAGCACGGACAGTAGAAACCTTCTTCACCATAAAAGGGCAGCTGGAAAACCCCTGGCTGGTTTATGAGCTTTTTAACATTAATTTATGAATTATAACTCACGGTTAATTGTGTCTCATACACATGGATCAAAGGTAAACTAAGGAATGTGAGTTCATTGAGGGCACCAATTATTTCTACTTTGTCAGCATAAGTGAATACATGATGAATCTCAAGCACAGAAGCTTATGATGCAAGGGCCAGTGGACTATTTTGTAATTTATGTATGCTGAGAGAAGCTGTCTCTGGACAGGTACAAAAACAACATTCGCTGCAGACTATGAAGTACTGTAACACTTTTAATCATGATTTACAATGAGAGCTCGCTAGTAGCTGCAAGACTTCCAAGTTGAATGTCGGATGACTTTAACCTATGGTCCAAAGTATACCAAGTGACCATGCTTTGGACAAACATACAATTATGGTGTGAATTCTTGCCAGTCTTCTGTGAAACTTGTACTTTGAAATGTTCATATTGAGCATGGAAAGGGACCAAGAGATAAGAACACCAGTTTACACATGTCATCTCTTTGTGCACTAAACATAATGTGAGGAGGAACATTATGTGGGAGGGCACATTAGGAATGAATAAAAGAATGATGGTGAGTTTGACTTCCACAATGTTGTAGCCATACAGGGTATGGCCTTGATGTTATGGTAAAGGAAAGTATTACATTACTGTATGTATGACACAAAAATGTGTGTGAATGCATGCAAAATGCTAGGGAAAATAGTGGAGAGATAGTGTAGTAGAAAGTAGAAAGCAAGAAAGAAAAAAAAGAGAAACAATGATCAAGCTTTCAGCCATTCTGATGTGAAAGTGCAAAGCAGTTTGAAGATAACAGAGGAGAGCACAATACAGTGAAGGACCAACATTGCCATCTACTGTCATAACTGGGAGTATGGGTTTTTCCTCAGTTTTTAGGTAGAAAGTAAAAATTTTCTCATGTAGCTTTGATGCATAAAAATGTTTTGAGGTTGTTTTGCACATCAATACATTTAAGTATGCGTGTATTTAACATTTTCTGTGACTTATTTGTGTATAAGACATTTGACAACAACTTGCTGTTAAATTGAGAGTCAAATTGAGACAATATGCTTTCAACAATTTTCAATCAAAATAAGAATATATACATATATACATACTTTTAAAAATAAAACTTAAAATAAGTTTTTTTTTCCATTGACCTCAAACTGTGATGCAATTGTACATGGATACATAAAAATCAGGGAACCAAGAACATTACTTTGGACCATTTGTAACAGAGTAATATGAAATATATCCATGCGTCCGTCAATTCAGGCAACTGAAATACTGTATGTGCAAACCAATACCACTCAGAAAGAGCATCAGTCTGTTGAGAAGAAATTTTGTTCTCCATATCACAAAGTCTCCAAAAGAACAATGTCTTCTACAGATAGACACAACACTCTTTCAGTATATTCATGACTGTTCATCGGTAAAAACACATCATAGCACGCACAACTATTGGGTTGCTTCCATTCAACAAAACATCAGTAGCTTGTAATTCTCCAACAGAACTGCGGCATGTCAAGGAAAACAATTTTAAGGGCAATTCGAAAGTTGCAGCGTGTCTCAAAGCAATCAATTTCAGGTCCACGTCTAGCCAGAAATGCTGTAATGAATGTGAATTAATTTACAAATATGTGCATAATGGATTATTCTGCTTCTGATTAACACATTCTTAATGACTGCATGTTTTTAACATCTTATCACTCCTAGGATAAGCACGCAGACATCAAGATAGTTTTTATGTGTTTTGAGAAGATGAACATTTTTTTTGCTTTGCATGGTTTGAGGTTTTGCACAAAATTCAATTGCACCTCATTCAATTATTAAAAGTGCATTCATTCATTAAGGGCAGCAAAATTGGTCCTATTAAAACCCATTTTATCTTTGTTCTGCATAACTATGGTGTTATATTTATATGGTTTAGAAATTGCCAGATTAATCTTTTTTAAGACCTTAACATTTATGATGTCTGAACACTGAAATGTATGCTATCACAACTTTGGTAGATCTATCTAATGAATACACAAAGCAAGATTGTTAAGTTGTTGTAGCTACAAACATTGTGTTTTAGCTAGCAATAAAGGCAAGCAAAAATATTGTAGCTATCCCGACACCTTTTTTCATCTCATACCTTGGGCACGACAAAATAAAATTTTTAATTACATTTTAATGAGATTGGAGATGCAGGTCATTCGGAGACCAAAAAAAAATAGACCTGTTGTGATATGTTATTTTAACAAATAAATTTAAAATGCTTCATATATTTCCTTACGACAATTTTCATTAGATATCTGAATCTGAATCTGTATTGTGCTTTTATATTATTATTTGAATGCTTTTTTTCCCCAATTGGAATCGCATGGTCTGGAACCCATAGCAGCATCTGTTGTTGATTTGGGAGCACAGATAAGTGTGTGTTTTCCTTTGAAGCATGTGATGTCAGTTGATGCTTCTTAGTCCACCATAGTTCACAAGTTGGCTAACATACACATGAACTGGACGAAGACAACAGACAACTGTGGCCACACAATTGACCAGCAGAGGGTGCTGGTGTGCACCCAGTAGCCCTGAATGTATGTCATATTTTTCACTGGCGCATGGGGCTGATGAACCAATTTCCAATTAACATAGAATGTACTGTATATGTATAACGTGTGTGTGAATGGGTGAAGGAGAAGCATAAATTGTACAGAGCTTTGGATAAATGCGCTATATAAATGCCAACCATTTACCATTTAACAACAGCTGGTAAATAAGGCCCATGATATCTGTTCCATCACAACAACAACTTACTCAGTGATTACACATTAAGATGGTAGGCTATTATTTGCCAGTACACAAGTGCAACTACATATTTGTTATCCATTCGGTATAAACATTTCAGTGTTATGGCCAAACAGCCATGAAGCTAGCAATTACTCCTTATCAAACTTTTTATTATCAGTGATGCAAAAACACACCCATTAAACAGAATTGAGTCACGTTTTCCATTGATATAAAATACCAGGCTCTCTCGTGGGGTGACATGGTTACCAACTGACATCATACATTTTCGGTTCTTTTATAATTAAACACTATTTAACTCTTTAAGTTTCTTTCCAGTAACCCTGGGTTAATCGCTATACTGAATTTATTATAGTAAAATATAATACATGCGCTTGAAATGTAATGATGAATTGCGATTGTGGCAGTGCACTGAACATAACTGGCCACAAGGAGGCAGCAGCCCTTAAGAAGTAAACCCATTGCTTGGCTGCCTCTTTTCCAGGCTTGTGAATCTGTGTGAATCTCAATATGGCCTCTTTGCCTCCTGTATGAAGGTCCATCAAATCAAATCTGAATACACTGAACTCACTGGGACATTTGCCATATCCTGAAGAAAGGTCACTTGGATAAGCAGACACAGTGCTTACTCATGACATACCTCTGCCTCATCTTCATCTTCAACATGACTGTAAACTCTGAAATCCTGTTGCTTTTTTGCACACACAAGTCTGAAAGGAAGTATTTGACTAGAACCGGAGTTAAAAACATCCAAGAGCTGCACATGGTTCACTCAGCTTTGTTTCTTTTTTTTTGTTTGTTTGTTTTCAATATTCTTAGGGGCGTAGGTTTCTTCAGTTTTCATGTGCATGTCAAAATCAGGTGTTTGGCCCGGTTATTCAGCCATCTCAGGGATGGCTGTTGCTGACAGAAGAAAAAAGGCACAAAAGAAAGACTAAAACAGGGAGGCAAAGCATATATAAGAAAAGGTTTTATGGGCGTGACCCATAAAAAGTAGAAGTGCTTTTGGGAGAAATATTTGCTAATACGCATTTGTTTTCACAGTGACTTCCCTGGGTAAAGAGGGAATTCAGCTTATGCTGCGATTCGCCACAAAATATTTAGTGTCGTACATAAAATGTAAATATACAGGATTTGATTGGCTGAGGGAGGCGCAGGCCCACAGCCCTGATACCACAGGGCACAGGTCTGTTGCACAATGCGCCCACTTACCTCAATGGGCTCTGGAGGCAGAGGGCCTTTCCCAATCTGTGGGCCAGGACCGCCAGCGAGCGGGAGAGAGAGCAGCTGTCACACAGCCAGCCCCTGGGCTGGGGCCCGGCGGAGGGTCCCCCTCTCATATCCCCTCTGCTCCCCACAGCTCAGTTACCTCCACCTCCAGCTCCGCTGTGCGCTGGCAGCTGCAGTAACACGCGGAGCCTCCGGGCCGGCTTCAGCCTAGCGCGTGGAGACGGGCTTCATTACCGGGGCAGCTGTTCCTGTAATGCCCGGGATAACGATTACAGGGGAGGCAGGATGGGAGACGTGTGGGAACTAATCGGGTGTGGGTGAGTGTGGCACTCGACTGACAGGTGGACCGGTTCTATTGGCTTCGTGCGATGATCGGCAGATCCACACTCACACTGTCTGGAGTCTGACATGAAGGGGACCTGGAGGACACCCAGAGAATCCACTGATAGACCACACGCCAAATCAACTACAGTCACAAAAAGACAGAAAGGTCAATTGACTCATTTTAATTCACAGACATAAAGCCAAATTCAATGTTCAGAAGCAGAGGGAGGGAACGTGGGGGGGGGGGGGGGGGGAGGGGCGCAACTGTGCCCCAGCTGAATGGCTCAATTGCGGGCTGAAAGGTGTAAATGGCCCTTACACAACACCATCGCCGGGGATTCTGTTTCACTGCGGCCTGCTTGGAGAAGGCAGCGTGTGTGACGGCGCAGTGTCTCCATGTCAGTTGTGCTGTGGCATAATTGAAAGCACATGAGTTTCCCCTGGCGGCAACACGCTTTGGTGTGGTGCTTTTCCATTAGAGCGATTATTTGTACTGGGGTTGTGACCAGAGAGAAGCGGGGCTGGTACCAGAGAAAGTGCGTCCTACCTCAGATACTTGCTGAGCGTAGCCATGAACAATTCGTCTCTCAAGTGCCACAGAATTCAGTGCTTTTAATTCAATAAGTGCCACTGTACAGAAATAGCTAATTGCAGCACTTATTGTGGGCACCATTAACTGCTCTAGCCATTGTTCACACATCTGTGTTTTGTTGCCATGGTAGAGACTATATGGTAATGTGTGGACAAAGCTAGGCCTATAAACTGTTTTGATAGAACATGGCCCAGCAGTTATGAAATCTAAGGACTCCTCTCCTGTTGCTCAACAGCCCATGAGGTTCCCTTCCTTTTGTGTTACTAACTTAGACACAGGTCATACGTGTTACATGTGACCGTATACTTGCAAAATAAAGGATTTCCACACGTACTCTGTACTTTAGATTTAACAATTAAACGGACACAGTGACGCATAAAATGAAAGAAGAGAATGTTCGGAACTTGACTGATTTTCCTAAATAAACCCAGTTTGTCTTACTGCCCAAGTTAGAATTTAGTTTTAGCCTTGCCTTTAGGCGCATAAACACCTATTACATTTGATTATGGGACTGCGGATGACACTATATTTATGCACGGAATGCCACAACAGCCATAGATACAAACTATTGTCCACTGAGGCTCAAAATACCCCAAAATCTTAAAATTAGGAGGGATAAGGATTGTTTGTTGAACGGTGATAATTACACAGGTCAATGCTGACGAGTTACACATTCAGCATAATATAGGTACAGTAATAACTAAGGAAACCCTTCGTCTGTTAAGTTAAATGCATTCTAGGAAAGCGACTCGTGTAAACTGTGGGCAGAGTAATCACAGCTTTACACAGCTATATGTGATGCCCAGCAACAATGTGTTGACAGCAGGGAAGATGGAAGGCTATACATTTTCATGAGAGCGAGCCTCAGCCTTTGCCAGTTTATGTTGAATTATCTTCCCTGCTATTAAATATATGCTATTATTCATAAATGAGGACAAACGGTATTATCCAGAATTCAAATTAATTTAATTGCTGAAACATTTCTCAAATGAAAGCTGCCTTTATGAAAATAAGCTCTATAATGTTCTTGAATGATGTTGATTATGAGATGGCTTTCAGAGGCTCCTTGATTTGCACTCGTACGAAATGAATATGCTGTGCCAAGAATATACAAATAGGCTTTTAAGCGCTGACCTCCTTGATGCATTCAGTTTAAGCCAGTTTTCCAGAAAAATAAAAGTTCTCTCTGATTATTAATAATTTTGTTAATGGAAACCTGCTGATAAAATTTCTGAGCAAATCCTGGATTTTCCTCTCCAATGCCTATACATTCTTTTACTGCCACACTCATCACATCATCTCAATTTGAGTGCAAAAAGGCGTGTGTTCTTCACCAAACCACAAGATGTCAGGTGCTGCTTCTCACCACAGGATTATTAACCGTTGGGCGTGTACTGACGTGAGTCGGAGGGAGATACCATACTCCCTGGTACACAATGGGATCTGGACCCAAATGTTCCCTTCTCTGGGCAACAGTTGTGCCAACCATGCATTGGTCACCCTGTGTGACTGCCAGCTACAGTTGCTGGCAAGGCCCAGGTTTGGTGTCAGACTGTGGGGCCCCTAATGTCTAAAAAGGAACTAATCAGCAGCTCTCTCAATTATTGAAACAAGAAGCAATGGCATAATAATCACCAAAAAGCAGCACTCACCAAAGAGGAAAAAACTATTTTACATCTGGAAGCCCACACTAGGCTGCAGTGTGGCAATAATTCATAACCTCTAAATAAGAAATCAGAAAAAAACAGGCTATAAAGTCTCAATCCACCTCACTGTTAAAGAAATAACCTGAAGGAATATCATAGCAGTGCAAATATTGTAATCTCACGGCAATTTCAGGACAAACATAAGGGTGGACAATGGAATGCGAGTTTAACGCTGTAACAACAAAGGCAAGCTGTGGCCTCCTGCTTCCATTCACACAGTCAAACACATGACAAGCTACAAGGAAGGCAACACAGAGCCAGCGGTTGTTTACAGGGCCCGATGACATCTTTGTGGTCTTATGCAACTGACAGCCAGTGGAAAAATGAGAGAGAAAAACAGAAATGGCAGTGCGTCTTTTCCAATAGATTTTAATTTTGAATATGGTGCAGGTTGTGTCCAGGGCTACACTCCTCCTTGTACTGGAATATTTACAGGGTATTTCTCAGGAAAGCTTCCACTAACTGTTGTATACCCTACAGAAGTGATCAGGCTCACCTGAAAAAATATATTTGTGTGCGGGAATGTAAATTCCATTATTTTAATCAACATTCAGAAATGACTACAAATAGGATGATAGCTAAATTGGCTAAATAGTGCTCCCATTTGAACTCCTCGGTTTAATCCCGATAACCTGTAAAGACCTCGATAGGTCCACTGTTGACCATTCAGCAGCTTATTGCACTACAATAATTACTGATAATAAAATCTTATCAAACTGAAGTATGTGTTTGCAAACTCTAGGGGGTACCCAAACTGATTGTTTTTGACTTGTTGCCCTTGAAATGATTTTACACTTGGAGTACGCTGCCTTGTTCAGCTGTGATAACCATTTCATTTTGATTAATGTTAAAGAGGAGAAAAGGTTGGAGTGAATGTCTCCACATTGTCTTGCCTCTCCCTTCACTCCTACTGTAAACAGTTACATCATCGTTGGTATAAACGTCACCCCAACATCAACAGCACAAAGATAGCGCAGACAATTTCCCACAGTATAGCATGAGAGTAAACTTCCCTTTTCAGGCCAGACATATTACCCATCATTCAAGAGTATATCATAAAACAAAGGCTTATGGCCCTGATTGTGGCTCCGACAGCCTCACCAACCATATTTCATTAGTGACTGGCTATGTAGTATTACCCTCCATTGGGTTGGGACATGAAAAGCATTACCACATGAGTGCAATAGCTGCACTTGAAATATGACAGCAGTTTAAAAGAACTGTCTCAATCTGTAAATCAACCCAGCATCTATTTTAAGGCTGACTACTGAGGCCATTCTTGCTAAAATTGCACATTTAAATATTTGTTCCTGTGGACTGCTGCATACCACACTGCTAAAACTCTGTTTTGTCCTATGTGGCAAATTTGTTTTCTGAGATAGATGGTGTAGTGGCAATCGCTCCTTAAGTCTCACTATTGAATTGAGTGTGCAGGTAACATTAGGAACAGCTCCCAGGCCTTGAGAATAATTTTTTTTCCCTAGTGCTGAACCCCTTAATCAGGAGATGTCTAAAGTTTGAGCGGTAGAGCAAGGTTCTTCATAAGGTTGCAGTTTAACACTTGATAGTGATCTGCGTTTGGTTCCCGTACCTGTAATCAGCAGGCCAATTCTGCTTCTGGTGACCGTCTGATGAACCCTGATGGAGGGTAATGTACAGTGAGATAAAGTGTTTATACTGAGTTGCGCTATTTGGTGAACGACCAATTTAAAAAGTGCTTTCATGCGGTCGTACTGGTCCACATATGGCAGTGGTCAGATCAGCCGTTTGCACCGAGCTGCATCGCACTCGACGGGATCACAATCAGCCACGGATTCGGAGGCTCACTCTGACGAAAAGAATAGCCCAGGGCCAAAAAAAAGATATGTACTGATGTCTTGTTAAAAACTATAAAGAGGGCTGACAGACAGCAACAAAAACAAACCGGCTTTCTTGGATTCCACGTTTGATTGGCTGAATTGACAAAGCACTGTCCTCGCTGGTAGGCCAAATCAGTTTAGTAGATGGTAGAGCGATTGGATTACCTGGGGATTATAAAGGCGGGGTCTTTCTCCAGCTGGGCGGCAGTGACAGGGCTGTACGTCAGCCATCGGAGTAAACACCTTCATCCTCCGAATGGGAGATTACTGTCACCCACAGAGAGGCTTCAGTGGATTGCTGGTGTTTAAATTGAATGAATCTCACTCGAACGGCGTCTTCAAGGGCTGGCCCATTTCTCCATTCCAAGTGGGATTTCCAGTCTGATCGGGGCCTGAGGCAAACGGATCTGTTAACGACGACAAACGAGGTGTCGCCTCAAGGAGGCGTTCATCTCCGTCTCGCGCGCGACATATCAGATTGACCCCGTGGAGAGCACTGACTCTGGCCCTCCAGGACGAGGAGCCACCCGTGAGCAGCAAGGGCCAAAGGGGACTGGCAACTGTGAAAACAGTCTTTAACCCCCTCGTTCCAGCAGCAACTGAACATGCAGCAAAGGGAGGCTGGAGAGCGGAGACAATGAGATCGCCTTTCAGTGCATCTGCTCCCGTGCACCGACGTCAGAGCGGCAGCCGTCAGACCACCACTCGATCTGTCTGTTCCTTTCCCCTCCCTCCCTCCCTCTATCATCTGCTCCTCTCTTTCAAACCCGTGCCCTCCTTTGACTCACTCCCAGGCAGCGACCTCGCTCGCCACAAACGATACGATCCAGGCGAGCGCGAGGAGAAGCGGGAGGTCGCACCGAACTCCCCCCTCCCACTCGGAGCCCGGTGAGGCAGGAGGCCCCGGTGTGTGAGGTCTACTGAGGACTGCGTGAGAGCGGCGTGCCCGTTCCCTCACAGGCCAGGGTAAGTTACCCAGCCTGCCCTCAGCCCTGATCCGGGGGGGGAACCTGAGAGCGGCAGGTCCGGTGTCCCCGAGCCCGACCCCGCCCAGCGCCTGGGCCTCGCAGAGTGCTGAGATTCACAAAGTCTCACGCCCCTGTGGCATCTCACACGGCCTGTTGCAACATCTTTCGCCGGTCTCCGTTACAACACTAAATAGGTTACAGATGATACTCGGTGGAAAGCTGCCAAGCCCGGCCTCTGCTGCCCCGACTCCTCCGGCCCTGCCAGCAGAGAACCCAGTAACAACAACCCTCCCAAAAAAAATCACGCCGCAGCCTTGCCAGTACCACCGTGTAATTAAAGCTGAGAGGAACTCTTTTGAGCACCGTTATTCAGCAGTGGGCTCCTCAGCTCTCTCCTCAGTCAAAGGATGGGGATGTGGACTGTATTTTCAGGGCTGTAGACAGGGGCTGGAGGGACTGTCTTCTGTGCAGGGTTCAGCTCAGCAGCAGTCTGTGTGATGTTCTCCAAACCCCTCCTCCGTGTCGCTCTCTGCAACCTGCAGGCATTCTGGCCCGATGATGACTCTGCAGCAGCCTCACTCTAAGACGTAGATGAAGCACACTCACAAATACACACGTGCATGCACACATCATGCATATTTACGCACACTGACACACACGCATGTATACTCACCCACCTTCACACATATGCACGCTCACATTTCGCATGCATGCATGTGCACACATGTACACCACACACTTGAATCCACACACATAACACACACACATGCACATGCATACTCATACACAAATACAAACGTGCATACACACACACACAGACATTCATACACACATACAGAGTTATGCTCCAAGAAATCTGCGGGGGATTCTTTCGACAGCCTTTTATCATTCAGAATCCCTCGTGCTGGTCCCAGCATGACCCTGTCCCATTCAATAACCGATCTGTACAAATAAGCAGGGCTGGTCTGAGTTGGGTTCAGAGCCAGGACGAGTGCTCCACACTGGACTGCCCTTTAATAGCTTCAACAAATGCACAGGCTCTGGGAAAACACGATTGGGCTGATGAAATACTGAGAAAAACAAGTGAACCAATATAGCATTTCATTCCCTCTTTCTGTCTATTTCACAATTGTGCTTGGAGTCACTGTCGGAGCGCTGGCTGAGGAGCACTGGCAGTGGTGTCACGGAGCATGGCAAGGACAAGTGAGACAGCATGAGCTCCCAAAGAGAAAAACAATAACAAACAAACGCAAGAGCAGGACAGAGCTGGAAATAAAGATGATGGGGGGAGGGGGGGTGGTTGGGTGCCATTGTCGCACCACCTGTCTGTGGTTAGAGGAAGTCCGCCGGGCTTTCAGCCTGTGTGGTTTCCAGCACTTCCTTGTCTATTGTTTGCGTCCTTTATGTGGCTGAGAACACTGGGAGATCAGAAACACAGAGATATTTCACAGTTCCTGAGCTCTACAAAGCAGCGCTGCATGTACTGTTGAGATTCCCAGATTAGCTTTCATGTGGCACTGTGGACAAATTACAGTTAATATGAAACAGGAGCAAGACGCTCGTGGACCTAACTGTATTCTTTCCACTTCCACTGTCTAGACTTTTAAAAGCTTTCCACCGCATTTTTTTCCCAACAACATTTTGTGATTGTGTCTATTACCAGTACAGTTTACATTGTTTGCACATACACTGTGCAGGCTGTATATGGCTGCCAATTACCAAAGCAATCCATTTTCGTCTCCTAATGTTATACTGGTCAATTGTTGCATCGTACTGCACTTTGGATATCCACTGCACACTGCTCAGTAATGCAGGTGCAGAGCCAAGGAGCTATAACTATCTCAACACACTGCTTTTAATCTCTTCCGTCTAAGTTGACTGATGATTTGTATGGGAGAATAAAGACACTTGTTAGCCGTACAAAGGGCTTCATACTTATTGTTAAATAAGGTGACAGGTGGGATCGTTTTTCACCTCCACTAACAAAGTATATATATCCAATTGTGTGTTTCTGAAAGGAGAGCATTTTCCATCCAGGCCTTTAGTTTTCTGGCTATTGTTCCGACATGCTCTGTTGTCATAGTAATTTCAGAATTCTAGAAAGCCCTCTGGATGGAAGGATTATAAGATCCTGAAGCAATAAGTTAAACTACAACAAAGGGGGTAAAGATCTCCTCAAATGTTATCTTTGCTGGTTCTTGTCTTGCACTGTATTAAACAACAGTAGCGTACAATGCATTGAAGACCCTGATGTTAAGCCTTCCAAGGAAAACAATGAAAGGGAGGTGTTAGATCATGTCCACATGCCCCAGGCAATTATTGTAATATACACAGCCTACAATATGAGTCCAAAAAATGGGAACAAGTTTATTGTTATTAAGTTTCAATTTCAAAGTCAGTTAAAAAAAGATGATGTAATGCTTCTTCAATTCACGGAAAGGAAAATGATGTAGCAAGAAGTCTGCTCTAATAACCGCAGGAGATTCGCATTTTCAAGGCCTTTTGAAAGCTTAGCCTGGATAAGATGGCCAAATGAATGAACCCCTTACACGAGCGGGAGGAATCTGCTCCCAGAATATCACTTAGAGATGTCCTCACCTCGTTGTGACCCTCACAGTAGCCGGCATGTCTCCACATCTCAAATTGATTCCACTGCGAAGCACAGCTGTCTTCTCCCCGATATACAAAAATGTCAACCATCCAGGACTGGCCCCTCAGTGACCCACCCCCCAGGTGATTACAGGAACCACAAGAACAGGTGACTCGACCAATGAGGAGGCTACTCACTCTGGTTATTTGTCACATCAAGACAAAGGGGCCTGTCACTGCCCTGTTTCCAAAGGACATCTCCATTTAAACACTTTTAATTGCTAAACTAGCATCTCCCCCAGACCCGCTGGGTTGCATAGTTCTGTGAACCGTTTCCAACTGTTTTCCCTGAGTTAGCAGTTAGACTGGTTATTGATCCTTGAGCCGTTCTCATTCACCCGTCCTTTTTTACTGTTATATTCTTTTGACTTATTCTTTGAGGAAAGAAAGACTTTTGTTGCATATCAAGATGGCAAGATATACCTACATTTCTATATTGTTCTGAATATGACCTTCACATGAGGAACTGTTTGAGGAGACCAACGTGTCTCAGATGTATTTCTTTGCTAGTACACACTCTAAATCACCTCATGTTCAATATGTTGATTTATTTCATTTGAAGTGTCCTTTCTCCCTGCCTCCATTTTGATACGCTCTCCGTTAGTTTGAGCGAATGAGACAGCTCCCCTCAGAGTTGAATTGTCTGAGAAAGGGCCGAGCGCCCCGCTGAGTGAGGGGGTCGGAGGTCGTCACCTCCCGACCCTCCGCAGACTCCCTCTCCAAACCGTCCGCCGGTAAAGTCAACAGCACGGTTAACAAATTGCAGGAGTGACCGCAGTTGAATACCTGGGGTTTGAAACTAGAGTCTCTAGAATTCCCATGGCTAAATGCATGAGCCCAGCTGCTCCGACTGCATGCGCCATGTCATGGCAACTTGTAGGGCACAATGCATGAGCCCCAACGACTCTTCTGATGACCCGTAGAGCATGAAATTTCCCAAAATGCCTCTTGGCAAAATGAAAAACAGTTTATGTTCAAGTTAAAATTATTTTGGAGTGGGATATGTTTTTTCAAGCCAATTGCTCTAATTCTAAGTAGGAAATAGTGGTGATTTGTAAGTTTGAAAGGGATTGTCTGGTAGTATATTTAGAGTGTTTCTTCAGCTATAGAGTTACATTTAATAAAATCAATTGCAACATTAGAAAAACACTTTTAACTGCTACCCAATAAGTTTTGAAAGTGAAACGCAACAATGGTTAGCAAATAAACCACATTTTCACAACCAAAAAAACTGCGGTGGTTGGCAACACAGTTTATTTGGTCTTAAGAATTCCACCTACATAAAAGAACATGTATTTGCTGGCAGTAATTATTACAACTTATCATGTCAACTTTTATACAATATAGCATTTCAGATTTGAAGAGAGCAGCATAATTCTATGTTACTTGAAGCGTACCTGGAATTAATAATGGGAAATCTTCGGGAAGAATTGTTAGTTTCTTACTGTAGGAAGGGACAGGTAAAGAGGGATCTTCATTTCAGATGTAATAGTCTACAGTCATAGACCATCTCTGACACTGTTCTCAGGGGGAAACTTGCCACCATCAGTGTAGCACAGGGGTGGTCTGTGTAACACGGCATCAGAACAAATATGACCTGCCCCTCACCAATTTTCTTAATATAACGAACAGTTCAGTCTATTCTCCTCCTCACAGCCAGAGGGCGCAGTTACCTGATAAGTAATGCTGACCATCCATCCTGGTAGACAATCAATCATAACAGTAGTCATGCTCTGAAAACAGGCTTCTTAAAACAGCTCAAGCCACAATTTCTGACCATGTACTTCTCTGCACCGTATAGTTACAGGATAACATTTGACTTTGGCTGTAGACTTGATAATATCTGTTTATGTTTGTCCAGGTCTAGCTGTGTCTGATATATGAGGGCCTGTCATTACCGATAACTGAGAGCGCTGAATGCTGAAGGAACATTTTCTCTGGCCATTTCTTTCACTTTACTTACTAAGGATACCCCAAGAAAGGGGGCCTTTAAGCAAGAAAGCTGCGATAAAGGTTAAGAAAGAAATAAACCCTAGGATAAATGTGAAGTTAGAAAGCCTATTGTCACAGACAAACACTCATGGAAAAAGGCAAATAAACAACTGTCAACTGAACGCTAAGCAAAACATTAAATTAGGTGGCCAATTGAATGAGAGTAAATGCATCCTGCATGACAGTGCTATGCTGAATAATGTCTAAATATCAAACAAAGAAGGCAAAGGGAAATATGACAGGGATAACTTCAACAATGTGTCAGAGAATGAAACCCTAGCGCCTCCCCTGCCTCCTGGTGTGATGGATTGTCAGGGAGCGGGCGTGGAGGGGAGAGGAAGGGGAACAATGCATTTGGGGAGAGAGAATGAAGATTGAAAAGAGCTGGACTGAAAGAGTGGCGTGGATGAATGTCAGGTATTGTGCGAATTAATAAAGGGAGGTCCGCCAACTGCGGGAGAAAGGTCAGATATTAGCCATGTGGAACCTTGATCTATGGAGGGAGGAAGGGGAGCTGCGAGCACAAACACCACATCAAAACCGTTCAGGATTCCCATGCGAGGCTGCTGGGATGCGCTGGGAACGGACGGAGACAAATCACGGGTACTGAGGAGGAGTATCTTTGAGGAACGCAAAGGGCTCAGGAAGGGGGTGATATCGGAAAGAGAAGTGCGTACGTGTGTGTTTGAGAGAGAGGCAGAGAGAGGGAGAAAGAGTGAGATATCGTTAAAATGTTGTTAGCCTCAGTGGGATGAATGCACCAAGGGTGGTAATGCACCAAGTTGGTGACTCTAGAAGGCACAGTTGTTGGGACCAGGTTGATCAGTATAATTAGAAGAAAACAGGAGACTACAGATCCACAGAAAGCAAAAAGTCTACCACAGGAAGCCCTGGGGGATGTAGTTTCTTATTTCACACTGAATCATCTTTTCTGTGTCTTGTGTAGACGTGGTTGTAGGATCTGTGTGGCAGTGTGGATAGAGGCAGTATCTCGATGCTGAATAGCGGAGACCCATGCACACGAAAAGGCATTCAGCCAGGCAACCTGTTATCTGCTGGTTACTGTACGAGCCTTTTGGGATCGTCATGCTTTTCCATTTTATCATGCTTGCAAATTTTTCAGTGCGGGGAATTGTGAATTGTGTTAATAAATGTATGGCACTGAGAAGCGTACACAGTGTTCCGCACCTGTCCGGGGTTTTCGATGTGTGTGTATCTTCTGTGATCTGTTAGCTGTTTCCCCCAGCTGTTGGCTTGGCAAAGCAGAGGGAAAAGACATGTGGCACTATGGCATTTCAACTCTAAGGGCCATCAGTGCCAGAAAGTATGAGTTGATTGCTGGGAGGCAAAGGGGACATTTTCAGAAGGGGAGACTTGTCCATTGTCATCCCCTCCACAACTTCTGTCCTTGTTTGAAACCTGCGCGTTGTGTGTATTCATGCACCGCTGCAGGTATCTTGCTCGGACACAAGGAGAGATCGATCGTTAGCCCTTTCGTTGCGTCTCGTACCCCGTAATCAGCAGCAGAGCACAAACAGCGCGCCGGGTTTGTCCCGTGGCTGAATGTGGATTGGAGTGTGACACAACAGAGGCCGTGTTACTGACCTGCTGCCCTCAGGCTCAGTCCGTTTGAAGGTACGCACAGTCTGTTCTTTGAAGACACTAGGCCAGGCTTCCCCCTCTCAGAGCTGCTGGTGTTAGGCAGGGCAAGCCTGGACATGTAGGCTGACCTTGATTGATATTGCTGCAAAGTGGAATGTGTGTGTGTGTTTGTGTGCCCACATATGTGTGTGTGTGTGTCTGTGCGTGTGTGTGTGCGTGTGTGAGCATGCTCAACATGTCGTTGTTTATGTTTGCGTGTGCGTGTGCTTGTGTGTGTGTGTGTATGTGTGTGTATGCTTCTGCCTGATGGAGGTTCATATAGTATCTGGATTCCACAAATGGCTGACTAATATCCAGGTAACCCACCACTAATTTTCTTTGATGAAAGGTCGAGGGAAACAAACTCTCAATCAGCGAGAGGTTAGCCTCCAGACACACTGAAATGTGGGCTAATGTGGACTAATAATAATATGACAGCTACACAAGGGAGTAAACACTTGCTTAACATTCAATAACAATAAAATAAATAATATATTTTTTAATATTTTCACTGCAAAATGTTTTGATTCTTGAGACACTTGTATTACGTCAAATAAATAAATAAAATAGTTCTAATATTTCTGTTGGGCCTCTGGGTAGTCAAAAGCAAATAAAGGTTTAACTATTGTTCCAGTAGGCATGGCTGGCAGCAGAAATAGCAGTGCTCCTAACAGCTTTGTGCTCTCCCAGAGTAACCTACTGTATGCAACAAAGAGGGATAATGAGAGATTAAATGTATGTCAGATATATGTGAATGTGGAGTAACATAGTTTTTTTAGGAGAATTTGTTTATTTTTAACATGAGTGACACAGGGACATAAATAAATATTGTCATCATCATCAGTGAATTATAATATAATAATGCTGAAGGAATAGCCAGTTTTGACACTGAAATGAAATTCCTGCTCTGTGCTGTGTTAGACTGTGTTGCCTCACATTGAACAAACTTACAACAGAGTTTGTCAAAATGAGACTGAATGATAGTAATTGTGAGACAAGTGGATGGAAAGACAACCCTGGCTTTAACCAACTGGTCCTTAACATTGACTCATATTCACAAAAACACAGTTTGGAGAATATAGTGATCAACAAAATGAACCTGCCAAAGTGTGTGAAGGGAAAATTCACACTGAAATGCACCTCTGGGTAAGAGTTAAGTACAGATGTTGACTGAATCCTCGTCACAGAGAGAAAGAGTGAGTCAGTGAGAGATAATGAGACAGTTTAGTCACTGAGACACTGAGGCAGTATTGAAGCAATGCAGACATAACCAGGGTAACCACTCACTTTGAGTTAGAGGGTATTCAGGTTTGTGTTTTTACAGTACATAAACTACACAACCTCCCCTCTGTCATTACCGTGATTGAATCCATATTCGTCCGTTTGGAAAAATGCAAACTTGTCAGAAAAAACTTTTGATGTGTGTTGCGTAAAAAGTTCCCATTTTTCATGTTTTATACAGTACAGTCCATTTTACAACAGTGATAATAAATGCTATGTATCTTTTATTATGTTGTAATAGCATGTGCCAGGTTTCCATCGTTAATACCAACATTTATATTTAACCGACACAATATATAAAAAGGTTTAGTTGCAGATTAGCTTATCATGGCATTTATTGGTTACAATGTTTTATGACTTGAAAAAAATAGAAATATGTTACATAAAACATTTAAATGAGTGTGATGCAAGCCATGAATATCCACCTTCAGTCTACACTCAGTGATCACTGTATTAGGTGGACCTGTACACCAGCTTGTTGCACCAATGCAAATATTTAATCAGCCAATCATTTGGCAGTAACTAAATGCATAAAAGCATGCAGACATGGTAAAGAGGTTCAGTTGTTTTTCAGACCAAATGTCAGAATGGGGAAGAAATGTGATCTAAGTGACTTTGACTGTGGAATGATTGTTGGTGCCAGACAGGGTGGTTTGAGTATGCACAACAGTCTCTAGGGTTTGCAGAGAATGGTGTGAAAAACAAAATGAATCCAGTGAGTGGCAGTTAATGACAAAGGTCATAGGAGAAGGGCCAGACTGGTCGAAGCTGACAGAAAGGTGACAGTACTGCAAATACCCATTGCAACAGTGGTATGCAGAAGAGCATCTTTGAACATACAATGTGTCAAACCTCTAAGTGGATAGGCTATAGCAGCAGAAGAATGAATAAGTCTGATAAATACCTAATAAAGGGTTCACTTAATGTATTTCTGCATGGAAAATGTTGCAGGAATATTTATTGTGAAAGATCTGAAAATTCAGCCTCATTAGATTCTTTGACCTTTCCATCTGAAATGAAATCAGCAAGAAAGTATTATCACTTTCATTCTTAAATGCCAACAAATTAGAAGCTGAGAGTTCATTAATAGAGGCAATGTTTTCCAACCAAAATTTGGTTATCCAGCACTTGGCACAACTGATTGCATATTCTAATGCCTTATGAGTATCCTTACTGTCGCAGTAAAAGTAGCTCAGTATGACACAAACCCAATTCATTACATTACATTACATGAATGCCATTTGGCAGACGCTCTTATCCAGAGCGACGTACAACAAAGTGCAAAGTGCATATCCATAACCAGGGGTAAGTGCGCTGAAAGACCCTAGAGGAAAGTACAATTTCAACTGCTACCTGTCCAGCAAAGATAAGGACAAGGGCCTATTTGATCACCGTTTAAAATAATAATAATAATAATAATATCGCAACACACAAATGTATGAATAAACTACTTAACTAGCCAAACAAAACTAGCAAAGGTATCATCCTAATTCAATGGAAAATGCTACCAATGAACATGAAGGCAAATAAAACCAGATTGTGAATTTGTCATTATAGGCTGTACTTAAGGTAGCTATTAAGGTTATTATTGTGACATGTCAGATGGACGTAAGAAGGCCTGGAAGAGAACTGTTTTCAGGAATTGCACATTTCTCCTTAAACACCTTAAACTGCTCGGACAGATTAGTGTCATATTAAGTTCAGAGCTTAAGAGTAGCTTGTGTTGCAGGTGCAAGGAAGAATGCTCAGAGTAGATAAGTTTGGACTTATGGGTGCACAGTGGCAACACCCCAGGTGTAAAGAGAGACAGCACTGATGGTGGATAGTGTCTGTATCCAGCTGGGTTCACTGCCCTGGGCTAACACTCACCTTCACCTGTCTAATCAACCTCATCTGTAAAGTGAGGCTTGGGGAATAGATCTGTCAATGAACATTACTTCTTGGAAAATACGATGTGAAATACATTGCCCTGTTTCAACACTCTGGGAAGCATACACAGTGTTTCAACAAGTTTATTACTTCTGACAGAGAAAGGGTGCAGACAGGGCCTGGGCTTGTAAACACAAGGTTGCAGGCTCAATTCCCAGGTTGCCCTGCTGAAAAAAACTGCTCAAGCTAGGTTTTGAAACAGCTGGCAGCTGGTATTTCAAGCAGCTAAGAGCTAGATTTTACACCAGGGAGCACATTGCTGTTGTCACCTAGATCAAGGTACAGTACAGTGCTTCCGTATATCTTATATCCAGCTGTTTTAATCAAAACAATGTAAAATAAGATTGAAAAAAATAATAATTACTGAATAAATTTCATAGCTTTTCATAGCTTTCATAGCCTTGCAAATCAACTGAGTAGCAAGAGACAGAACAGTAACTTGGCAGGCATGGCTAAAATATCATACAAATTAGTAAAGTACAGGGCTAAATTTTCCCAAGGGGCAGACCACTCCTTAAGCTCTGGTGAGATAAACATTCCCATAGCAACATACACCTCAGAACATTCCAGAAGGTAGCATGTCCAGCACATTGTCTTGTTCTGATTGTGGGCATTACGATCTTGATCAAGTCCTGACTCTGTGTGACTACGTGTTGAGGAAAAACATCATTTGGGAAACAATGGGCCCTGGGAGGAAGTATTTTCCCAAATTCCTCACTCAGTAGCGCTTCACCAGGTCTTTCTGGCACCTGAGGTCTGCCTGCATTGCAGTCCAGCTGGGCTAGTGCAATGTGACAAGAGGAAATAAAGACTAGAAACACACCTCGTAGACTAAAAACACACCTTTTCAGACTATACCTCCGTCCTCCCTCCTGACCCTGACCTTGCCAGATATGGATTTGATGATTTTAACTTTAAGTTGCTTTGGATTAAAAGCGTCTGCCAAATGACAAAAATGTAAATGTAATGTAAATGTAGTAAATGAAAAAGAGGGAAATTAACATTTTTGTTCTCAATTTACATTTACTTGCAGTATTCTTTTTTTTTTTAATATTCAAGTATTGAAAGGTAAATGGTAAATGTTGTATTATTTTATATATGCTGTTTCTTATCATTGCACATACATTTCTCTATTCATAAGTAAAGTGGCTCAACAGAAATGGCTCAACAGAAACTTCAATCATCAATTTAATCAATCCTGTGTTGGAGGACTGCACATGTGCAACTGTCATAGACATACCGCGAGGCAGCTGAATTAGTAGTGAAGAAGTAGAAGAGAATAGTTATCTTTCCTTGACTTTAACCAACAAGCAAATTAATATTTCTTTCACAACTGCATTCCGGCAAGCTCGTGCTTATTGTGATTGTCAAACAGTTTTTTGGGGGAATAAAAAACAGCCAATTGCATTTAACTGTGAATGAAAGTTAAAATGAATGTTGACTGTATCTAAGTTAGCTTGTTTGACTTGTGAAAGCTACAGTACGTTGTTACAATAGTATCTTTTTTATTCAAAATTCAGGGTATCTTCTCATATCTAGTTTTTTGCTCATCGTTCTGTCATGACAATGCTTTTCAGAAGCATGACAACGAGAACTACCGTGTGATTACGGCGGTATGAGTGTGCTGGGAGGTCGGCGTGCAGAGTGCAATGTGGCGACATGGCCACCAGAGGCGCTCTCTCAGCCTCGAGTGGACAGAGCGCTCATTGGGAGCCTTTGTAGCGTGGATGATGAATGGAAGCAGGACACCGACAACTGCTCCCGAGCCCTGCGCCGCGCCGCAGTCCTGGCGGGTCTGTTTGCGTGCGTGTGTACCTCTGCTTCCTTTGCCGTTGTCGATTCATAAGCTCCCTAACAAAGCCCTGATTCAGCGCGTCCGCGCTGACACAGACCCCAGCTGTCACTGGGCGGTATCAAATCTGCATTCTCACACAGTTCCCGGGCCAGGCTGCACTCACACGACAGGGAGGGGCTGCTGGACGTTTTAAAAAACACCACCCAGGACCCCCCTCTGCCCTCCTTTGCGCTGAACCCGCTTCCATGGGGGAACGCTGGCTTCGCCTGTGAATTGTGAGAAATAGCTTGTGAAATCCTGCAGTATTTCAAGAAAGAGTACATCGCCATATACGAAGAAACAGGGCAGCGTGTGGTGTAATTCTGAGAGGTTTATAATTATTTATTTCTTTCATTTCTGCAGTAGTACCAGATTCCATGTCTGCACAGAGTGCTGGCGTAGGAACACAGTACCAGGGCCAACCAGAACCCTGGAGGAGGTACCAACCAGCCCAGGGACGGGTGTGCTGAAAGTCCTGGCACCGGGGAGGGGGTCTGGGGGATGGTGGGGTGTGTGTGTGGGGAGGGGGGTCTTGGGGCTGGTGTGTGTGTGGGGGGAGTGTGCGAGGCGGCATTAAGATTAACCCTGTGCTGTAGGTTAGATCCTTCCCTGGGGGAGCTTATCCACCACAGGCCTGAATCATTTACACCAGCACCACAGAGCACAAGTCAGAGAAACCCTCCGTCAGCTGGAGATTCACACTGGAGTATTGTCTGCGGTGTCGTTTGCTGACATCACACAGTGATTTATGTCGCGCAGAAATCAAAGGGCTCTTTGTTTTCCTGTATCTCAGCCACAAATGGATGATCCTGCTGAAATTGGCATGTTTGTTGTGCATTTGCATTGTGTCACTGGCAATGATTAAACTCAGACCCCCTCCGGTGCTGGAGCCAGAGGACAAACCGGGAGAGCAGATCTGATTGACGGAGTCTTTAGATACTTGTCATCTTTCACTAGTCTTTTCTAAAATGCAGAGTGAATTCAGGTCATTTGGGACACTTCTTTGAAAATGTGTGTGCCCTAACCACCATTCTTAATACGTCTTAATAAGACTGCTGGTGAGGGCAGGCTCTGGAGAGGACAGAAACTGAATTGTCCCAAATGACCTGAATTCACCCGACTGTTTTTGCCCATCACAGGAGTAAGGAACAGAAACAATGACTGAAAATATGTATTATCTGTTATCTGTAGCTCTCAAACACTTAACAACGGATATCAGCTTCATCCATGCTGGTTTGCTGGAGATCCGGGCTCGGGGTTGTGAGGGGCTCTGGGTGATGCGTTCGCGAGGGCTGACAGCAGGGGGCAGCCCTGGCACACACACCTGGCTCTTTCAGCTCCCAGCCAAGGCATGCTGGCATGAAACACAACACCCTGGAGCGCACACACCCACCCACTCACCCACCCACTCACCCCCACACACATACACTCATACACACTCATATACACTCATACACAGGCATGCACACACCCCAAAGTCTTAGACACACACAGGCACACACACTCATGCCCAGTCACAGGCACACACATACACTCATACACAGTCTCAGACACATACACACACACACACACACACACACACACACACACACTCATACACAGTCTCAGACACACACACTCATGCACACTCATTACATTTACATTTTAGTCATACACAGGCATGCACACACGCCCACAGGCTCAGACACACACACACACACACACACACACACACTCATATAGAGGCACGCACATACACCCACAGTTTCAGACACACACACTCACACATGCACAGACATGCACACACACTCACAGTGTCAGACACACATACAGACACCCACACACACACACACACACACACACATGTTTATAGTCAGTCCGTCACTAAGCACTCAGCTCCCTTCTACCAAAGCTCCCATCTCAGCACTCAATCAGTCAACCATTTAGGATGAAGCGATACCATCCCTTTACCCATGTTTACACCCGCTATCTACATTACCCCTCAACCCCCTATCCGTCTGACTCCACAACCTGCCAGGTAACAGGCATTAATAATACAACTCTCTGAAAATGCATCTGCATTTCAGCAGCAGCCTATGAGAGGAGGAGCAGAGAATAGTCCTGAATCAATGCATGCCAGCTCCTCTGTGGGCTAAGGGGTCTGTGGCTGACAGCCTCATCATTTACAGCTCATTCTATGCTAGCTGCTTTGCCCAGTCAACTGAGCCCCGGGATAATTTATGTCTGGATTTCCACAGCTTCTTAAGCAATAGAAAGGAAACTTGACATAAATCATAACCAATTAGATATAAGCCAAATTCACATAGTCCAATGCACAGTAATAGAGAGCTATGGTACAACTTCATCTGGAAGGAGTGTATTGAAAACTATTGGTTTGTAGAGAGGTAAGTTAAGGTGTGCACTTTAAGATTCCTGAACTCTCCAGCAGAATATTACTTCAAGCTCTTCCCCTGAGGTGCCAGACTGAATTAATCCCCGATTCTTTGGAATGATTGCCATGTAAAAGAGCAAAGGGTAACATTTTACATTAAGTAGCTCTTATGCCTATGCAATTACACTGTAATTACACATGTTACTGCTGTTTAGCCACTATGTAAGCTTCAGCTTGTAATTTCAGTTATCTTTCTAGCCTGAAAGTCAGTCGCATGTCTGTGTGACAACTACAAAGGCAGACGCACACAAGCACACGCACGCATGTATGCTCCACACTCACGCACAGACAGAAAACATTGTTTTTTATCACATAAAGTGTATTCCTAACATTCAACAGCACTCCAGTCAATCATTGCTTAATTATATGTTTTTAAGTGTGAATAAACACCATTGGATATTTGTTTAACAATATGACAATAGATGTACAAAGAGAAATAGATGCTGCTTTCAATGATTATACAGTGGCAGAATCACCCTGTAATCAACAGAGAGATAATTCACAAGAAAACTGCAGCACATAACACCACCGTGCAATTAGCATGCATGAAGATATATCTCCATAGAAAACATTTTTTTTTGTCAAAACTATATTTATCTCAATACCTTGAAGAATACATGAATGTAATATGTAGCATGCAAAAGTGTAAATTTATGTTTACAAGTTCTAATATACAGTATATAATTAATGAAACATCTATGGTAACTATATACTTGTAAAAATGAAACAGATGAATAGTTAAGGCTCTATTATTGTAGCATTAATATAATCTGTGAGGCAGTAGCATTGCATAAACAACGTGATTTCAGGGAATTAAATTACATATTGCAATACCAAACAAATTCAACAATGTCAGTCCATGCGTAGTAATACTCTTTCAGAACACCATGCAACTTTCCAGCAGCATTTAAAGCAACGCAAGTGTTGACTTTCCGTGTAGGCCTGGGTTGATTCACCTCCACCCTCCTCTGCCCCCTGCCCCCACCACTACCACCAACTCCCGGTCCACATCCAGCAGAAACCCCGTGGTTCAGGGGTCTCTCCTTGGCGGCCACTGCTTCCACCCTACCCTCCCTTGGCATTCTCAGGTCTCCCCCAACCCTGCAACTCCCCCCCCCCCCCCAAGAACATCCTTTCAGAAATATCCCTCTCCTCCTCCCCCTTTTCCAACTCTTCAGCCAACCGCCTCCTTGCTTGGCTTTGGGCGATTACCCAGTCCATGTCCTGGAACGCCACGCGCTGCCTTCCGGGAGGTGGGGGCACCTTCCTGCCAAATCATTTGGTCCCGTCTCTGGGCGAGGCATCCTGGGGTCCGGTTTCAGGATGAGCCGCACAAGGACAGCGGCCTATTTTCCTCTTTTAGGGGATTGTGTCTTTACTTGTTGTGTTATTTATTGCTACTTTCACTTTGGCCAAATCTCAGAACAATCTCTGGGAGCAGGACAGATTGTTCCCACCACACAGCCAGATTGAGAAGTTGGACTCAATTATTAAGCTTTTATTTCCAGTTTTGCATACCCACCTCCTGCCCACCTCCCCCCCCCCCCCCCATCTTTCATCAGAGACCCCATTCTCTCATCCCTGAGTCCCACCACCATGCAGACAGAACAACTGGCAGAACTCCCTCCATGGCCAGGACTATCATTATGGTGTCTAGAGTTTAATAAAGTACTTTCCATACAATGATATTCATGTAAAACAGCTTGAACGCAAGCACACGCCTGTACACACACACAAACACAGAGTTGAGTCTGTAGTTGAGGCTAAAAGGCATGCCGGCCATGCTCCTCTCAAGAATAAGTATTACTTATGAAGGTTATAGATGATATTACAGTGACTTATAGAAGTCATGGATAATGTCTACATTAAGTCTATTGAAAATAGTTTTTTAGGCAACCTATGAAGAGATTATACAGAGATTTAAGGAGCATTTGACCGTATTCTGCGCACACTTTAGTGTTTCTGTGAGGGGAGTGCTGGGTCAGTAGCCCTCCTGGATTTTAGTGCCAGCACTCTCATTACATATATAATTATCAGCAGAGGTGGGTCGCTGCAGCTTAAAAGCCTGACCCCTGACTGCTGAGCAATGAAATACACCCTTGTGGGGGTTGTAATTGTCCGGCCAGGACGATGCTTGGTCATGCATAAATCCTGAACAGTCTGGGTCTGCGATAGTGCAGTCAACACCGCGGGGTGAGAGACCAGGGGGTCAGGGCACAGGTTCAGGGGCTGGTGCGCCTTGATGCCTGTCAAAGCCATGAGGCAGCTCCTCAAAATGGCCGTCCTCCCCCCTGCACTCACACACAGGAATTCCACACCGCCTGCAGGCTATTGTCTGGTGCGTAAGTGTATCTAAGCGGCGTTGAGAGCGGGCGTTCAGCAACGGTCCACAAAAAGCCTGGGGTCAGACCGGCCCCAGCCCTCAGAGATATGGGCCTTGTAGCTCTCTTTGTTGTCCATTCAGCCCGTCCTCGGAGCGCTGGTGCCGCAGAGGATTTGCGCACGGTGCAGTAGCGTTGCCGTAGCGGCACACCTCCTGTCACTCCACACCTCTATCTGAGAGAACGGCGAGAGCCCAAAGGCTGCTATCTGCTTGCCCCTCTCTGTCACTCATTTCATAGATCCCCCGCGTGGCTCGCATCTCTGCTTTTTTCCGACTTATCCGTGCCACCCTGCTGTCTCCACACACAGACGCCATTCCAGAGCTGTCCGCCAACCTGTCCCTGGCCACACTCGGAGCCAGAGGCATGCTTGCCCGGATGAGCAACTGTGAGGGCTGGGGGGGGGGCTGGGAGGATTGGAAGGGGGGGGAGCAGGTTACAGCCACAGGCAGCTGAAGTAACACACAAACGCAGAGGGTGTGTGAAAGGGGCAAGAGAGCCCTGCCAGCCCCTACTGACAGACACAACCCGGACATGACAATTGACACCGTACTGTAACTCTCCAAACCAACCACCAAAGAAGCCCAGGCACCCTGCAGTTCAGGGCTTAGGCCTCTGCTACAGGCTGACCAGTCAGAGAGGAGAGACACCTTTAATTACAAGATACTTTCAGACAAATGATTACAGCTCTCCTCAGGGCAGTAGTGTTTGTGTTATTTAGCAGCTTTTATTGGAAGAAGGGTTGGAGTTCTAAAACAGTACTCGCTCTTCTCTATCTTTCAAAGATGACCACTGGTCAAAAGGTGTAATGTTTGCATACTTTAATGTTTTTTATCTTTTATGCCATCTTGACCATTGGCCATTGAGTATTTTGTCCAGGGAGCTGATAACCTGACCCTTTTTCAGTAAAAATAATCAACTACCCTCCCTGAGAGCAATATGCTTTTATAACATGTTAGCTTTGCAGGAATTAATTTCCAATCACTCAATGGTACCTGGGCCTTTGCAGAAACTTTCTGTGTCAATGTGCAGGTTGTGTAAGGTGATGCACTGCTGAAAAAAACTTGGTTTTGAATTTATTTATTAGATTTTACACCAGGGTTACTGTCTCAACAAATCATCATACAGTATATCAAGTCAGCAATAGATGTATTGTTTTAATGTCATTTTTCACCTGGATCACAGAGAGAATGCTTAGTCATTCATGTCAGTGCTTTTCACTGCAATGTTTTTTTTTTCTTTCTAAAAAAAGGATAGTGTCTGCTCTGCTTTCTTTCTTATTTTTAAAAATGTTATTCTGACAGGAAGAAAGCAGAGAGGGTGACAATGAAATAGGATCACAGCTCAGGAGGTGCTATGACAGGGGAACCAAACCTCTCCAACCTTGCGAGGAGACTCATAGTTTGATAATTTTTACAGACTATACCAAATGTGCTGAATCACATTTTAAATTTTGTTAAACCAAGTCCTTCTTAAATGTTAGGTCTAACAGAGCTATTGTGACAGTGCATGGTACTAGAATTGTATCATAATAATAATTTGCCTTTAATAGTCATTGCCATCATAATGATATTTCTCACATTCTTGGGTTGGACAATCTTGAAGGGATCCATGCCCTACCTGAAGATTGACCCATTTGTCAACCTTACACATGCCTCCCTAGTAGCACAGCCTGCCTTACATTGTTCCCAACTCAATGGCAGAAAAGCCTGCCTGCAGAAGTACCCTCTAACCACCAACTAACCACCACCAACTAACCCCCTAACCACCATACCGTCAAACAGCAGGAAATGACAGAATGTTCCTCAAGCCACCGTTTCATTTGACCGCAACCTCACATATAAAAGATAGCACACACAGGGCCTTCGGGATTAAGCCTGCCGCCCGCTCGGAGAGGCACGGGAACGGGGCATTATTCCGAGTCAGTAGGCGGGTTCGGCCAGCCACATCTCGGGGACAGCAATTAGTTAATGGTAAGCCGGGGATGCGAGGTGAATGCAGTTGCCACCAGTGGTCCGGGGGGGTGGGGCCAGGTGTTGCGGCTGGAAGCGGCGGGGCCCTTGATGAGCGTGAGAACGTGGACATGAAAGCGGGTTTGAAGGCAGATCATGATTACAGTTCAGCGGGAGCTGAGACAATCACAAGCGCTGGGAGCCGCCTCCTTCCAGGGCCCAGACGAGCAGTCAGACGCTCGGTGCCTTTTTACATCGCTGGCCATTAGCAGCTGATAAAGCGAGCTTAAAGGAGCTTCAGATAAGTCAGCGGTCATGGGAAGATGTCTTATATTCTGGGATGAGGGGAGAGTAAAGCTGAGGGGAGAAATTTGGGTGGGGCAGGGCGGCTGGCTTTCAGAGGAGACATGCCATACCGGCTCCCAGCTGGCAGCAATGGGTACGGATCAGGGGTGGCAGGAGCAGAGAGATTCCAAAACAAGGGCTAAAAATAGAAATATAACACACAGCCTTTCTGAGGGCCTTGCTGTAGGAGCCCCATGGGATTCTTGTACAACTGCTTTCATCCAGTAGAGAGGAGAGTAACCTGCCCGCTACATTGTCTGCCTACAATGAACAGAACTCACTTTCCCAGGGTTCCTCACTTTTGCATTCTCAGTAGAAAGAACTGAGTCATTCCTCAAACCCCATGTACAGCACAGGACAGGAATGCAATGGGAATGTGGCATAGTATTTGTCAAATCAAAAACAGGAAAGAGTTACACTGAATATCTGATGTGCTGCAAAAAATAAATCAAAGAAAAAAAAAAAAAATAGTAATACATTCCAGTTTGATTTGTTTTATTCAAAACAGGGAAATCAATATAGACGATGTTGGAATGTCTGTAAAAGATTCTGAGCCTTAAGTAAGCCATCTCATCATCTGAAACATCTATCAAATTTGATCTTTGATCCAGTGGTAACACATAATAACTCCAACCAGGCATTTCTCTCTCCCGTCTAGTAAACTATTATTCCTATTATTATAATTCTCAACCTAACCCTCTCTTTGCTATAATACCTGCTAAAGATGTTCCCTGCTTGGAAAACAACAGCAAGAGAGGGAAGGCCTTATAGTTCACAGTGAGAGTAGAAAGAAGAAATGAGGTGTGTATTTCTGGAGCCAAGGTGAAAATTCCCACTGAGCTGAG
Organism: Conger conger; assembly: GCF_963514075.1. Taxonomy (NCBI): domain Eukaryota; kingdom Metazoa; phylum Chordata; class Actinopteri; order Anguilliformes; family Congridae; genus Conger; species Conger conger. The sequence continues at coordinate 17,518,405 of NC_083760.1, forward strand.
CACACTTGGACGGAATGACTGGTGGTGGATCTGCGTAGGCATCTGCATTCAACCGGGATTAGAGGCAGCGTGCCAGCGTTTGCTTGAGTTATTAGGAAAATGAAGACATCTGCTCTGAAGGCGTTAAGATGTGTGGGTGCTGTGGAGTTTACCTGTTATTGTGATGGGGGAAGTCATGAATACCATGCTGTTTGCTGAGAGTTGATATGCTGTTATGTTCTAACAAGTCTTTCTCATAAGGGTTTGGCAACTCCCCTGACCTTAGAGCAGAGATTACAATGAATGTACTTTTTTTCAAATATATGTTTTCTCACCTGCATTTCAGTCATCTAACGCATGCTGACATGTGTTAGTCAATTATAACATTACACCTCCCAACTCATCCACATTGATAAGCCACTTACCACTTAAGATGATTGACAACCATGTTCGCACACTGTCTCAGTCTGCATTCAATATGGTTATTACAACCATAGACATGTGGTAATAGTATATTTATATAGTACCACACTATATCATAGCGTGCACTACATCATCATGTTTTTAGTCTGTGGGAAGAAGTCAGCGCACACCAAAAGTGTGGTTATATCACATGCGCAAAAAACAAGCGTTTTAAAGAAATTGTGACACGAATGATGAATGTATTTTTACCTCATCCTAAATATCATCTATAAATAAACAAATTACATTTAGTCTAGATTAATCTCTCCCCTAAATTCATCATTCCCTCTCACCCCTCTCCTCTCAAATCACATTGCTGCCCCAGCAAGCAGACTGGTGACTGGTGTGATCTTTCTGTGGGGGGGGGGGCCAGTGACTCTCAGAAGCTGCAATGTCTAGCCAAACTCAGCAGTCCTTTAAAGGTGCTTCTGGCACATCTTTTCCTCCTCTCACAACCAAATCCCCAAAGGAAGACAAATTAAATCCTTTTCTTTTCTTGTCTTTGAACTCATCTGTTTTAACTTGCTGGGGAGCACGGTCCAGTGGCAATGAGAAGTGCTTGAGCTGCTCGGTGTGTATTCAGCATACGAACACTCCCTGCAGGGCAGAGGCAGAGACAGACACGGAGAGAGAGAGAGAGAGAGAGAGAGAGAGAGAGAGAGGGGGGAGAGAGAGTGAGAGAGAGAGAGAGGGAGAGAGAGTGAGAGAGATAAAGAGAGAGAGGGAGAGAGAGAGAGAAAGAGAGGGGGAGAGAGAGAGATAAAAAGACTGAGAGGAAAGAAAAAGAGGTTGCGAGTCGCGTGGGCTGCTCCTGCACCCATCGACATGTATCATCAGGCACACGCTCGCACAATCCCATTCTTTTAGACTGACTATGTCCACGGACACTCCCTCTGGAAGGGCGTCACGGCAGGAGGAATCTTCTGGCCTGTTTACGGGCTGTTTTATGAGGCAGGTGACGCCATTTGAGGTGAAGACGATTTGTGTCCGTATGGACTGTAGTTTTGAGTGTAACTGCCACATCATCACCGTTTTTTTTTTTCTTTTGAAAATAAACTACGCCACACCAGTTCTTACCACCGCTATCTGGCTTCCGATAGCTGCTTGCATTCAGTTCAGATCACCTACACCAATCTGGGAGTAGCACTGCCTCATCCGATCTTCAGGCAATTATCGCACCATACGCTCTCCCAAACCTGTCTATTCAGCCTCCCCATTTTAAAATGTGTGGTGTGTCAATTTGTTTTGGACACAAAATACATTTGATTCCATGCATATTACGTATGCATACCATGCATTGTAAATATAATAAGATAATTATATTATGAACATTACAAATATACTAAATAACAATGTTTTTAAACCACTGAGGTTCACTGTGTTTTATACTGTACTGCATGTTGGGCCTGAGGCGTGGAGCAAATCTGCAGTTGGTCAGCTCCGCCCGCCCCTGTCCTGTTGCCCTGGAAAGGACAGTTGATGGGTGAAGGGTGATTTCAGCAGCCCTGTGAGGGGCACCGACAGCTGCAGAGGCACGTCCAGGAGCTCTCCTGCTGCTCTCTGTCTCCCTCTTCTCTCATCGGCCGTATCAGCCTCCTGCTAGCGGTGTGTGTGCCGGGCCTTCTGCTCCAGACCGGCCCAGCTGCCCCCTCACATCCACCCCAGCAGACCCCCCTCAGAACCAGGTCGTTCCTGGGAGGCTGTGCCTGCTCCTGCCCTTATTTAGAAGATGCAGCAGAGAGGGGAGACACTGTACCTGGTCCGCAGGTGTCTCCCTGCTGCCCAGCTGCTCAGCTGGGGGCACAGGCGTCAGTGCTTATGGAAATCTGATTCTAAATGTGCGAGTGATCATGCAGAGCTCCAGTTTGAATTCAGTTTTGTATACAGCTTGTTTTGTTAAAAAAACTGAAAAACAAAGCATGTCAGTTTGAATGGATACATATAAAAAAATATCACATCCAAGGCCAAAAATGTGGTTTGACACAGTCGCATCACAGACAAAATATGCATATCAATTACGTTGAATTCATATAGTATTTGCAAAAAGTCTTGCCGACTGTCTCCAGTTTATGGAATGACAAGAGAACAGATGCGTAGAAGTAGTGAATTAGTAATAAACAAACAGACGGACAAACAAGCAGATCCAGAGACCTTTTATCTTCTTACTTTTAACCTTTTTAAACTTTTGAATCAGTACGCCTAATGAACATTGTTAGCTGTAATATTGTTTGCTGTGCAACAAAATGGTAATAATACTCATGGCATTTATTTATCAAGAATAAGCACAAGATATTCGTGCAACACTTTTTCATGATAAATCTCAGCTGTTTGATGTGCGACCTCATTTATATGAATCGTTGACAGATGCAGGCGCTGGCCCATGGGCTGTGAGGGGTAGCATGGCAACAGCTGTAACCAGCAGCCACACTTCTCAAGAAACTCATAAATAGTCATAGCCTTCGATAAAGCAAACAGGACGGTGGAAGATTAAAATAATCAGTCTATTTATTTAGTATTACTCCTGAGAGTGGGGAGGTTTTTTTATGACTGAAAAAGTGGAGAAGACAACATACAAGCTGTCGGTTATGGCTTTAAACAGAGGGGCAGCTCAATGCGGTATGCTATTTGTATGCATTTAATACCTTGTGGAATTACAGGAAACCATTGTGTTGACATTGGCTCAAGGAAATGGCTTCCTTGATGAAAGCTAACTTTGAAACGTTACACAGCACTTCTCTTCATAAAGGGATGTCACAGAACATGGGGCCATTATGTCCAGCCCGATGCTTTTTTAGACTGGGCTCAGTTTGTGTAACCCCAACACACAAGTACTGTATTGTGCACAAACAGGAAATGGCACAGACATGTGCACAGTGCATACTGACGTCCTGTATGACAGCTGCCCCTCCGCTGTCCTGGTGCTGCTCATTCGCTCCAGGCGAGACAAACACTTGATTCAGCACAACTTTAGGAAGGATCAACCACCCTCCCTCCCCCTCCAGCGCACCCCCCCCCCCCCCCCCAACACCAAGGTCTGCCCCACTCCCCCCTGTCACTCGATCATGTCTGGGGGGCGCAGGCCACCCCGACCGGGAACAAGGCTAAATTTAGCTTGTGAGGGGCAAGGGGATTCTGGAATATGGGTAGCAGTGCGGTGAAATAGAGAATAGAGAAGTCGACTTGGTTCTGTACCGAAAGGCTGTACCAGAAGGATCAAGGCTTGAGTCCTGGGAGGGGCAATGCTCCTTATTTATCAAGGCAATAAAACGCCTGGTGCCACGTTCCCTTGATAAATATGCGCTTCAATAATTGGATATGTCAAATGCATGCTATGCAAGTTGTGGGTGTCGTGTTAAGCGAATAAATAATGTCCTATGTGCGACAACCCTGTAAGGGTTGTCATGTTGTTGTTTTCGTTTACTTCGTTCAGTCTGCTGAACACGGTCTTCTAAATGTTGACGAGGTCAATTTGTGTTGTGAACCTTTATAATAGGTGACTGACTCGTGAAATGGACAAGTGGTTACATGTCCAGCTTGTGGCTAGCTCAGCAAACAGGTAAGCAGACTGCAAAGCCCCATGATTATTTCCTCTCCTGTTATCAGCGTTGGATTGACAATTATCAGGGGAGTGTGCACCAAAGGGGGAAATGGCTGAGGCAGGCAGACCAATGTGGTTTCTATGGCTCCGTCAATAGTTGTATGCACAGTGCTAACAGCTTCAAAACAAGATCGAGTTGCTCTGTAAACAGATGCACACATGAGCAGATTTGTTTTATACGTCTGAATGAGTAGTGACAGATTGCAAGTGCAGCGTACAACATGGACTTAATTAACTATCTTTCAATGTCCACATTTCAGTTGATTCTAGACAAAACATGGCTTACAAACAAATAAACCGTTACTTTTTTTTTTAGTTTGAGAAGGTTTTGTTGAAGAACAGTAATTCAATTCAACTGCATCACCTCTCTAACATGTGGCTCTCTCATAAACATGTTTCAATAACAAAGAGCCCTGCAATGTAAATAAAACCTTTGCTTTGACTGAGAACTAAATTTGGTCACTCCATTGAAATGGAGCTATGGTTCAATAAGTGGACGAACTGAACGGGTCACATACCCAAAACACAAGCACACAGCCCTAGTTAAACTTCTTTCGCCCCCTAAACAATAGCGTATTGTTTATTTTAATGTAAAAAGTGGGGTCTTGATGACAATAATAATGAAAGCAGAGGAGTCTGTGACACCGCTGGGGGAGAGAGAGACTCCGAGCAGGGTCCTCACATCGTGCTGACAGCCCAGCCTGGAGCCGGCAGCTGAGAATGCAGTCTGACTGAAGCTGGGAGCTGACACAGGGAGAGACGGGCACAGGGGGGCTCTGGAGTGCGGTCGTGCTAACGAGGCTGGCCTTCGTTTCAGCGGATACTTCAGCCGGGCGTGTCTGCTGTTTGTGCATTAGCACCACCGCCAAATCACAGGGAACAATCAATTCATTAGCATTCCAAGAGCATGTGCTAATAACAAAGGACAATATGTCATTAAAATGTTACTAATATGGTATTTGTGAATGCAGTTGTTGGCAACATGGTTCTGGCAGACAGCTATACTAATTATATATTAGATGTTATACTGAAGTTTGTTTGGTTTATGGTTAATACTACTCACAGTCTTACAACAAGCAAATTGGAGGAAAAACATTGTATTTGACGTGTATCTTTCCATGCAAGGGAACTCCCAAATATATGAGTGTAAGACATGTTTCATACCTGTAGGAAACTAACATATGGCAGTTAGGTCTGTCCTGCTAAAGATGAAAGAATATCCTGCCCTTTGATGTTCCCCATGCCTGATACTGTGCCTATTAATAAAGCAGCACAGCTCTCTTAACCTGTGGAATTTAGTTTTCTCCCCACGTTCACACACACACACACACACACACATGTAAACAAGGCCAGGGTTTGTGCATTATTTTCTTATCGACAGGAACCCAGAGTTCCTTTAATGGAAAGACCATTGTTTCCACCATCGCACATCTAATGGGTACATGATAAAGGTAAATACATGGATTTAATGATCACAAAAGCTCCCACAGCCCTTTGTTGAAAACATGTTGGACTGGCTGAAGGAGGAACAGCTGAGGGGGAGGAAAAGGGCAGGGTTCAGCTGCAGGTGGAGACCCCACACCACTGCCTGGCTCCCAGCAGGGCTTTAGGACAGGAATGGCCACCTAGGCAGGGATCCTGAATGTGGGGAGCTGGAAGGAACCAAGAGGGACATCCTGGTTATACACACCGTCATACACTCAAAAAAACTCAATAGCATTATGGACAGTGGTTGCACACAGCATTATTAAGTATATGAGACTTCAACTGGATAAGTACTTTTTGTGTGAATGGCATACAGATATCTGTCATATAAAGCCATATGCAGTACATATAATGTGTCCATGTGAGGTGATACACAAGGGACATTATTTTAGAGCATTTTGTTCTTAAAGTCTCAGTCACAGTTGTTCATCCTCCTGATTTGGCTATTTGCACAGGTGTCTTTTCAGCTTAAAGACAGTAGGGGGGGCTTGAGATGGCAGTGGCTCTGTGATCGGCGAGACTCACGCTACACTCTCCTGTTATGTTTTTCTGAGCTAAGTGGATTAGCAGCAGAGCTCCTCTCCTCTTTCCGGTGGCAGACGCTACGCCTCAGCCTTAGGGGAGAGAGCCGACCTATCGCACGGCAGCTGGGGGGAGAACAAGGGCAGGAGCGCAACCTGAGTCAGCCCCACCTGGGGAACTCCACATCAGACTGCTGTGCCTTTCTCTCTGACTGTCCTCTGCACCGCTCCTGCACTGGTGTAATTACATCCACTCTCTTCTACCTGAGAGGGAATGTTGACTAGGGAATTATTTGAATAGTAACTGCCAGTGTGCAACTGCCAACATTCCAAGTGAATTGTGAATATTCGCTAGTCTGTATTCAGTTAATGTAAGGCTTAGCCCAACAAAGAAAATAATAGGAATAATTGAGTAGTTTGTTTTATGTTAGAAATTGTGTTTTTGAATATGTGTAATACATTGAGGAATATTCTGGAGGCTTTTGTGTTCATTATGAGCCTCCGGTCCCAGACCCCACCCCCCACCCCCCACCAGATGCAGAGTCATGGTTCCGCCAGGTTAATCGCTGCTCTCCCAGCCAGCTGTGGCCCAGGCTTACTGCAAGCAGTAAGCACATCCTGGGAAACAGTTCGGCCAACAATAGAATCTGCCATTAGCAATAACAACAACACCTCAACCACTTGACAATAATGTGACTTATCAGCACTCGGCCGCCTTCCTCCATTCCCAAAATACGATTGAACAAATACACAGCAAACTGCTGCTGTCTGCTCCATTTCATATTTAGTTAGATAATACATTTAAGTCAGTGAGTATATGCCTCTCCATGCACACCATCTCAGCAAGAAGTTTCATTATGTGCCTTGATAAAATATATCATTGGGCTTAACCTTAATGAGCTTGTACAAAGGCAGGGAGTTCTGACTAACAAAACTCCCCCCCAAAAAATGAAATATAAGTCAATCTGAACAAGTATTTTAGTCTTATATTTTGACTTAAAATCTTTTCGAAATAAGACAAAAATATTGCAGACAAAGCGAGACAATTTGATTCATTTCAAGATGGGCCAATGGGTTAAGAAAATTTCACTTGTCGAGCAAAGAGTAACTTAAAATAAGGTAATATTTTCTACTTGAGAGGGAAAAAAAATCTTAAGCCTCATTGCAAGGCTAAAACACTTGTTTAGGCCGGATTTTTTCCCCCAGCCTAGGCATTGTGGGCCCCCATATTGTCTGAAAGGCTTTAAAGCTCTGCAGGTCTGTTGTCACCGCTCCCCTCCCCGTCTCCTGTCACTGTTCTTCCTGTGACTGATGCCGATTGGCCTGAGGGGAAATCTTAAAATAATCGCAACAAATGTTTCCCGTGACACCTGGCAGACCACCAGAAGACAGCACAGGGCCTTTCATAAACAGTGAAAAATGACAGCCACCACAGATGCCTGCTCTATATTTGGTCCCCCCGGAGAGGTGGTGAGCGGGAATGGACCGGGGGAAGGGGGGGGACCTGTTTCCATTCACATCTCCAATAAATCTCGAAACCCGCGGGGAGACTAGCACCGGGTGAAAGTTTTGAAATAGGTAACAGGCCAAAGCCATGCCAGCAGAAGCAGGTCTGCTTTCCGAAGAGCACATCCTGCATGTCCGTCAGTGCTACTGCCTCCATTGTGATCTAAGTTAAGATCAAAGGCCTGCTTCAGAACTAAAAAGTGTGATGAGGAAGTGCCCAAAAATATGGCACAGCCTAATACAGAGATGTATTCAGCAAGACAAACATTTTCCGCAGACTGTGTTAGTCATAGAAAATGTTCTGTTGATTACCTATTCACAATCTGAAAAATATATTTGCAAACATAAATTGCAAATATATTTTTCACATAAAGTCCTGGTGATGAGTACTACAACTGCTGCAACTCATTCTTTTTTGGGAACTGGGAACAGCCAAATTTAAATCTGAGACACCTGAATTCCCAATCACCCTCAGTGTTCCAGCAAAGCTTCAGGCCCCGATCCTTCTTTAACAATGCCTCCACTCTAATTGCTACCAGAAAAGTCTAACAAGCTTACACAAGGCTAAATAAACTATGCATTAGACATCAAAAGTTATTCACCAAGATTATGAAACTAAGCTGTACTGCTATCATGTACACATATTGTAAAATTCCAACCGCTAGCTTGTACACGTATTCCAATAAAAAGTTAGGCGTGTCTAAAGGTACAGCGCTCTCCTTTGCCCCACAGTGTGTTTACAGTGGGTGGCAGGCATCTGTGTTGGTGTTTGGCTCTGTTCTGCATATGAAACAGAGGGGAGACACGTGGCGAGGCTGGAGTAACGTCATCTCTTGCTCTATATTAGGCCAAGCCCAGCTCTACACCAAGCTCTGAAACCCCGGCTGAGGAAAGGATATTCTGTAGGGAGGTGACGTTATCTGGGAATCTGTTCCCATGATTTTAGAGGTTCTGAACATCGCTTTTTTTTCTTCTCTGTGGTGGGAATGACTGAAGGCAACGGTGTGTCTGCCTTCTCCCGTGCCCCTGCTCCCCCCACCCCCCCACCCACAGGTGTTACCTCATGGTGAGTAACATGAGAGCACTGCTACAGGAGGGGAGCGTGCGGCAGCAATCAATAACGCTGCCCTCCTCCTGCAGCAAGCGCTCTGTCTGCCCTGTTATTTTTGGAAGCGATCGATGGTAAACGCCGGATAACGCTTCCTCTTCTCATCTGACTTCCCCTCGCTGCTTGGAGTCAGTGGGTTCTCCGTCCTGCTTAGCTCAGCAGGTGAAGAGCTGGGCTGAAGCACACATTCATACACACACACACACACACACACACACACTCACGCACACACACACACACACACTCACACCAAATCTACAGCACCCGTGCTGCCATCAACATCCAAACAACAGAATTAACAAAATGGCATATTTCTTATTCATGTCAACAGACTTCCGTAAACCACACCTGCTGACCAGTCTGCAGGTGCAACCAACTTTTTTTCATTACTAAAAAAAACAAAAAAAAACAAGGTTGTTAGCGTAGTAAATAAATGGCATTATTCTGAGTACTTCATAATTACCAGTGGCCGTGTGACACAGGATAAGCAGGAACGCGTATTTACTGCGTTGCCAAGGCCTAATGACAGTCATTACAGCAGTCCCTCTTTCACCTGGGGGCAGCAGACTCCCCGGGCACTCCGGTGCATGGTAATTAGTGGGCGGGGTCTGTGGGATGTGGTAAATAGCAGTTTATTTTGGTGCGGAGGGAGACAGGCTCCGGCGGTGAACCTGGGAAAGTCTGCGTCAGGTCGGAGAGACAGTCTGCCCCGCCGTCCCTCTGATTTCGCTGCCTGTGGGGAGATAAGCACCCCCGCTGCCCCACTTAAGGCCTGACCGAGACAAGCAGGTCAAGAGCCCAGGCTCCCAGACCTCATCAAGCACTCATCTCAGGACTGTGTGAGACACACAGCACTCAGACACAGACTCAGACCACTTCAGCAGGTTTTGTTGTAACATGCTCCCAGTTTCTTTCGACTTGCCTCATGAACTGATTTCTTCTTGTTATAATCTATATACCTGCGCATTTGGCAGATAGCTCTATCCAGTGAATTAGGAACACCTTGAGTCATATCCTGATTATTTACTGGGTGCAGGCAAATGAGTCACATAGCTGAATTTCTTTAGTAGCCCAGTTCTTATTAAAAATAATATTTTAAAAAATGTATCTAAAAATGTAAAAAATGTATTTAAAAAAAGGAATCTTCTTGTAAAGAGCCTTCACTGAAGATGCAGCACTGTGGGGGGAATTACAGGCAGGTAAAGACTCAGAGAGACTCGTGCGGATGAAGGATGTGAAGAGCCTGTGGTCGCAGCCAGGTATGAGGCGCGCTGCCTGTTCCCCTCGGCTGATTGGCTGCGCAGCTCAGCGGGCTGCTGAGACAGCGTTCTTCCGGCGTGTCATTAAGGTGTCTGGGAAAGGTTCGGCTGTCTCTTCTCACCCGTCTCCCGGTCTCTGAAGTGCCTGTAGCCCTCGCTGTGCCGCTGACGAGCTCATCCCAGAGTGACAATTACAGAGCGGAGGAGAAGCTGCCGGAGCGGTCTGCAGTCAGCCCCTCCCTCCCTGCCCCCACCCTGACTGCCGCTCATACACCTCCCTCCCGGCCCCTCCGTACACCGGCGGGGCTGTCACACGCACAGCCACCATTAATGTCCATTACTGCCATGTCAGCCTGTGGGAAGGTAGACATCGTGACTGCTTTTGACCTGGATCGACCTCTCCGCTGCCCTGGACCGGCTCTGACTGCAACGGCCCGAGTGTTTCTTCATCACCTGCCACACAGGCAGGGCGCAGCTCGTAAACGCGGCAGTGCACTGCACATATAAAACAGGGACAGCTCTAAACAAAGCAAGCGCTAATAGAGTAGCGGTGGCTCCCACTGCTTCACGTATCACCACTGCTGCGCGGTGCGGCTCTCACTGCGAGGCGCTTCCACCGCCATTTTACCTCACTTTGCCTGGAGTTACTTATCTTCCTGCCAGACAGAGCCCAAGTGTCTCACAACTCACACTATTCTGCGATTTATTTTGTGCAGCCTTGTATAGCAGCCTTGTATAATTCTGGTAACCGTCTTGCTCAGGGGACAGGAGCTAGACTCTGCAGCTAGACTCTGCAGTTGTAGTTGCAGGCACACGTGCAGTCAAGTCCAAAAAACTGTTTTAGTCATGTAATGAAACCTTTTTTTTTTTTTTCATCAAGTAGAAAATATTAGCTGGTGTTATAAGGTATTATTTTCTTGACAGGCAACATTTACTTACCCCGTTGGCTAAATCCTGAAACGAGTCAAAACAAAACAAAACATTCTCACCTCATTAGCAATAATTTTGTCTTATTTAGAAAGAACATAATAGTAATAGGATTTTAAAGCGTAAAATGCTGTAATTTTGGGGGTTTCTGCAGTGCACACTAGAATGGCAGGGTGGATGGAGCCCCCGGTGACAGGCCTGCAGTACTGGACGCGCTCTGGGCCCAGGGCCCGGCCCTCGTGCAGAGGAGAGCGGACACAGCTGGGATCCTCACACCCCCAGCGCACAGGCGTGGCTCCGTGGGCCTCCGCACAGGCAGCACAGGGGAGGAGGTGGCGGGGGGCTGGCGAGAGATCGTCTGGACTGGTAGCTGTGCGAGAAAAGAGGAGAACGTTTACCCACTGCCCGAGCTGATCTCCTAGCGTCTCCCTACGACAACAGAACCCGTCATATCTGTAGCAGGAAAGCTGAACGGATTCAGATTTTCAACACAGCGATTTAAGTAAACGCTGAAAGTCGGATTGCTCGGACGAGCAGAATGATACGTGTACGTATATTGCTATTCCAAAGCCCTTTCCATGATGGTGATATCCAGACAATGGGGGAAGGGGAGAGGTGCAGAAACGCAGAGGTGAAAGTGTGCCTTAACTGCTCAGAGGCAGCAGGCCTGTTTTCAAGGAAGAGACAAAATGTGGAATGAACAGATTGGAGGGAGAGGAAGGAAGCCTGTAAGCATTGCTTTTTGATATGTTAACAGGAGGGTGATAATGTCTCTGTATGAATACAGAACAGCACATTTTCTATCTGTTTTCACGGCCTCAGCCTCCGGCTAACCCGAAGCCGGGGTGTTTCCCAACCCGCTGACCTGATGCGAGTCCATTTTTAAACACAATGACCCAGAGACACTGGGCTGAACCCTGAGTGTAATGACTTTGCCTTATTTCCCCACAGTAAGTTGCTCAGAGCCTATTTTTGCATAATCATTGGCAGCGCGTGTCACCGTCACACACACGGGCCCCCATGCTGGGCCTCCCTGAAACCGAAATCCTGCCCCCCGCCCGCCCCTCTCAGCTCATTCACCTCTTGTGTAACCCAGTTGGACGGCGGTCCCAAGTGGGACAGAATGCCCGCTCCCCTGCTGTTCTTTTCCCGCCGTTCTCTTGCGAGGAGGGGACACCTCCATTTACGGGCGGACAACAAAGGAACCGTCCTCCCAGGACCCTCAGCTCAAGATACTGTACTCTCTATTGGCCGGACGCCCTGTTTCACAAAGCAGGATTACTGAGTTAGCTGGATAATTGCACTGAGTGAAACCTGGAACCCTTCCAAATCTGGAACATGGACCAGAGTAAAAAAATGCTGTTCCGGGTTTCACTCAGGGCAGTTATCCAGCTAACTCAGTAATCCTGCTTTGTGAAATAGTGCCAAGATGAGCTCTCAGATGTGAACTTTGTACACAGTTAACAACCTCCCTCTAACTATCACGTTGAGTAATGCTTAGCATTTAGTTTTCATTGGAATATTGTGGTAAATTTTTTGCATATTTTGACTGACAAAAAAAACAAAAAACATTCAGACACAGCAGAATGCCATAATACTGCAGCATGAATCATTGGTCATCTCACACATTGGAATCAGGACTCCCAAACAAGGAGGGTCTAGCATTTTTTAGATAGGTGTTCATTTACTACATGCAGGGCAGTGAGAAAATATGCCATCTCGGCCATACATACATCCTTATTCAGTGTCAAACAACAGGAGAAATGTGTCACTCAGTGGGAGAGGGAGACTAAAAGAGGAGGACTCTTTGGGAATGGCAGGCAGAGTCTCGATGAGGCCTCGATTTGAGCTGGAAGGGCCACACCTTCCATTCTGCTCGACTCGGGGAGAAAAAACACCTCCCGAAAGCGCTGGGCTTGTGCAGAAGCCACATGTTCCAACCGAGATAAAAGGCATAATTAGACTGGTGTCAATGCCAATAAGACTGCCTGCCAAATAAGCCTCACGCTATCCCAGATGTTTCAATCACTGTGTAGCTATCCTCCCGAGGAATGCAAGAGAAGCCTCAGCCTGACCTTAAAGATCAAAGCCAGGGGCAAATAAAACAATGAGCACTCACATCTCCACTCCTGAAGAGGACAACAGAATTAGTGCAGTAATAAGGGGTAACTTCTTTAATGCTAAATTCGAATCTAGATACCTTCTTCCGGCACGCATGTGAACGAAAGAAGGGTTTAGAACAGAGCTTCTAGCATATTCTTTGAGGCCTCTGAACGCCCTTCCCAGATAACTTCAGCCTTCGTCTTGGGGTGCCACTCCCTCCCCTGTGAAAACAGCTGTATTAACACAACATCTGTTCGAGTGAGCCGCTATGTCAAAGCCCAGAGACCAAGCCCACCTTCAGTTCTGAAGTTTATTGTTTTTACAAAGTTGTTGCAATAGTGCAGCTGCCAATGGATTTTTCCTCCGTCCCTCTGTTACAAGTGAATATCTGTGGGAAAGACAGAGTGGGAGAGTCGTCTCGCTGCCTCTGAAATGGCCCTGGTATTACAGACAGGTCTGGAGAAGATGGCGGCATGCAGGGGAGATAGAGGCGCAGTTGAGTGCTTGGTGGGCAAGTGACTACACTCCAGACCCGACTGCCATTCCTTCAAATCCCTGTTTACAATGTTGCTATGGTGTAGGCTTACAAATGTGCATGTGATTGAAACCTTTTTTTATCCACCACTGGATAACAGCATCAGCTCAGTGTACTTAACGATAAGCGCAGAGGATTTTAAAGAATACGCACCATCTCGTATGCAGGCGAACAATCTTGACCCATGCCCCGCAATGCATGCATGCCTATCGCTGATAGCATATATCTGCTGGAGAAATATATGGTGAGGTTGCTGCAGGTAGTGCCGTAGCATAATGCCATTAAAGCCGGATGCATAATCCGAAGCAGGGTTCGTTTTCCCTGCAGTGCGCTGCCTCGCCCCACCATTGGGGAGGTTAAGTTATATTTACATTTCTGCAGGCTTCACAATTATAGACGTGCCCCGACCGATACAGGAATGCAATAATCCACAATTACTCTGTTGTGCTCTCTGATCTATTATTGTTAATAGAGAGCAAACGGCCTGAACAAAGTGCAGAATGTCCTTAGTGTAAATGTGCTGTACAAGTAATGACAGACTTGTTAAAGCATGGGGAAAATATTACCCTAATACTGTGGATCAAATATAGCCCCTATTTGAATATGACAAATAATGGGCTCTGGTAAGCTTTGAATATTTGCATTCCTAGATAGGGTGGACGAGACAGAGACACCAGCTGAGGTGAAACCTGTACTGCAGTAGTAAAATGTAATTTAATTTCTAAAAAGTTAATGGTTTCTTAATCACCACCAATGATTTAGATAGCACATGCTATGCTATTTCTGTTTCAAAGCCAAGCTTTCATGACAGCGATTTGATATATATATAATTTGATTATATATGAAACTATACTTTAAGTATATTACATTACATTACATTATTGGCATTTGGCAGACGCTCTTATCCAGAGCGACGTACAACAAAGTGCATACCCATAACCAGCGATAAGTTCGCTGAAAGACCCTAGAGGGAAGTACAATTTCAACTGCTACCTGTACAACAAAGATAAGGACAAGGGCCTTTTTTTTTTTTTTTTTTTTTTTTTTGAACAAACAAACAAACAGAGCAAAACTATCCAAACACTATGTTGTATATATATACAATGTTGTAAGTATATACAATGAAATTGGCACATTTTTAGTATGCTTGGTAGTATACCATTTATGAATTGCTTCTGGAATTTGTATGATAAAGTGGCCTACTTCAAGTAGCTGTGATTTACTTCTGGAAAGTAAATTGAAAGTGTGTGAGCATACTACCTGGGATTTAGCTCAGAAAAGGTGTACTTAAGGCATACTTTTATAACCCCACCCCACCCCAGAGGGCTATTTCCAGTCCTATAAAAGTTTAAATATAAAAAAAAAATGATTTACTCCGCACACATGGTTGAAGACCTAAATTGTTTAAGAGGCTTGTACAACTCAGACATTTGAGACAGAACAAATATATTTCAGAAAATGTTCATACAGTCTACACAAAAGATACACTAAATGTTCTTTTTATTTGGCACTGAATGGCCAACAAAGAACTACATTCTATCTGTGCACAAACTTGATGTCAACTTGTGTACAAAATATGGTAAAGATATTAACAGGCATTCAAATTCCACATCAGTTTTCCCAAAAATGCACCCAGATGTCCTCAAGTGTGCCCAAATCTCACCAAATACAAAGTATCTGCATATCGTTTTATTCAGACACATGAATGATCAGAAAAGCTCTTTTTTTATTAACCTTCACATGTTTTATTCACATATATGAGAGTATGTTTTTATAAAGCATGCTCAAAGTGTCCAAAATGCTCTCCATAAAGGATTATTCAACCTAACGCTTTCTAACTTTCTAATCTGTATTGCATTTAAAATGGAACTTTATTTCAAAATTAGGTTAATCCGAGCTCTGTTAGCCCCATTAGCCGGTACAATGACAGGTTTACATCGACAACAAGTCCAAATCGTGTAATTATGCACGTCTATATATTCATTCTACTGCAAACACAGCAATATTCCTAAACTGTCCGTCGCCTGAATATGACATATTAAACTTTTTGGAAAGGGCACGAAACCCCGTACAAGAAGTGTGCTATGTTTTTTAGTTTGGTACTGAAATGCCCTAGCAATTGTTTATGTAACAATAACAAGTAGTTTCAGAATGCATTTGCTTAGGTATAGTCCTGGCAAAAATATGGTTTTTTTGAAAATGGCTGAACGGATTACAAAATAAACTTAAACTTAAACAGAAAACAGTTGTAGCTTCATAACCAGTTTGGGATATTTGGTTCCATCAATATATTTCTATCTAATAATTTGGAAAACAAACTTTCTACCAAGCAGGAAATAATGTCGGCCGGACATGGAATAAAAGTAAGTGGAGAATTCATGCAACATCATTCATGTATATTTGTGTTCTTATATTGGAACTTGATTGTTGACATAGAGAAATGGTATCAAGCATTGTTAGAATATACGTTTTATTGTCTGTGGTGAGGTGGGGATTGTAAACTGCGAGTGGGGGAGCCTGCTGTTTTATTTCCCTGCTTTGCAAATAAGTGGCTGATAAGGATCCAAACTGCTGTTCTCGCAAGCAGCATCGCCATTAGTGCGATTTTATTACGTTGCAGTTTTTTGGATGATATAAATATGAACAACTAGATACCCCCTGTAACATTAGCTCCTGAGACCCATGGCCAGCCCAATGATGAGCAGACGCGTGCTACAGTGTTGCCCACAAATGCAAAAATTCAATACAAATCCAAAAGGAGACAGAGGGATTGTCTACACAATTACACTTCGTAACAAGTGTACGTTGCGGTTGCGTTTTAAATGCGAAACACTCTAAAAACAGCAAGGGAAATCTATTGCACCTTGCGGATCTCAGTTCACACATTGCAGCTTTTTGTGAAACAAGGCCCCGGGGGTCTGTCGATGGCCTACGCGCTGCAATTGACCAGGGACAGGCATTGAGCAAAACCAGACCCGATTGAGTGGAAAGTAAGCCACACAGACAGACGCTTGCACACGCAGACGGCCGCTCGCGCTCTCAGACTGACTTACGTCATGGCAAAGGCACGGGGCCCGGGCCGCCGGGCTCCAGGAGCCAGGCCGGGACACGGCGCTGCGATTACGGCCTGAATGATCTGTGTCATCAGTTCCCTGAGAAACAACAATGAGGCTCTAATACGTGATTAAGTTGGGCATCAGCCTTTATGAGGAATGATGTGAACCATAAGAGAGTGACGGGGCACGGCGCTAGCTGCCCAAAGCCTCTGACAGCAGCAAAATCCCCCACCTCTGTGGTGTCTCTCGCGTCCACATCCACTTTCTCACTGGTGCAAATCTACGTACAGATGAACTAGAGGGTAGCTGAAGCGCAGTATTCTATGCATTTGGTGCCCACCCTTCAAAAACAAAAAACAAAAATATATTAGTCTTATATTGAGAATTAAAATCTTGTTTCTATAACTTTTTTTCTTAATGAGACAAAAAAAAAAACTGCCAATGAGGTGATAAAGTTTGACTCATTTCAAGATTTGCCAATGGGGTGAGAAAATTTTATTTGTCAAGCAAACAGTAACTTAAAACAAGCCAATATTTTCAACTTGAGAGAAAAACAATAAGATCTTAAGTCTTATTACAAGATTAAAAACTCTTGTTTGCAGTGCATGCCATGCATGTTCTAACTACTGTATACAGCCTGCTCAAACCAAATGAAACAGAACTGCTGGCAGCCTGGTCGTAGACAGTCATAGTTTTTGCAACTCTATCCATACAGTAAACATCACCCACGCTTTAAACTAATACATTATTAAATATCCAAACCCCAAGATGCTTAGAAGTGCACTTTTGCTTTCACCTGGCAAGTTTTAATCAATGTGTCACATAATACCCAGAGGCAACTTGAAAAGGCTTGTGACAAAACCACGCCTGGAGATAGAGTGCTGACAGCTTTACTGCAGGAGTAATAATGAACAGAACGAGGAACAATCTGACAAAACTGCACTCCCAATATGTCCCCTCCTTGTGTCTCATGTGTCCACTCCCACTGACGACAACTGAGCAGACCCCATTACATTACATTATATTAATGGCATTTTGGCAGACGCTCTTATCCAGAGCGACGTACAGTTGATGAGACTAAGCAGGAGACAATCCTCCCCTGGAGCAATGCAGGGTTAAGGGCCTTGCTCAAGGGCCCAACGGCTGTGCGTATCTTATTGTGGCTGCACCAGGGATCGAACCGCCGACCTTGGGGGTCCCAATCATGCACCTTAACCACTACGCTACTGGCCCATACTATAGAAATCAGCTATACCAACTTGATCATCTTGAAAATTGGGCTGGTCAAACTAGTCATAAGCTGGCCTAGCTTGGTATGAGCTGGAAAACCAGCTAGTGTTTGTAACTATTGTGAGCTGTTCTGAAATATCTATCAGCATAGCTTGAGCTGGTCAAATCATGTCAAGCTGGAAGCTGATGTGAACTGGTCAACCAGCATCAGCTGTTTCAAAACATAGCTTGAGCTGTTTTATTTTTTTCAACAAGGTACCTTTGTCTTTAAAGGAATTTATCTGTCATAACCCATATTCTCAGAGACTACTTCAGGAGCTATGATCATCTAGGATGTGAGATACGTGATTTCATGTTGGTTGATCATGTGAGATGTTCTCCTGATGGAATGGGCTTTAGTGCTCACATAAATATTTCCATTGTGCCCACTCTTTCTCCCACTGTCTCCATATTTTTGGATTTTTGTGAAAGCACTTCTTGCACTTCTCTGTTATTGCAACTATATAGCAATGAAACCACCACCGGCTTAAAACACCCACACTGTTTCCAGTGGCCACACAGCTACAGCTTCTCACTTTCTCAGCATTTTTGGCTAGGCGCACTGCTGCTTGTCCCTGTTGATTTTTGGCAGTGGACATTATATTTCTCAGAATGAATTAGCATTTTTTAAATGAAAGATTTAAGAACATTTTTCATGTCTTTTTTCTACCGTGATTACCTCATCACAAATTATGGCATTCTGTCAAACTTGTTGACACTAAGTTAATTATCATACTAACATAAACATAACTGGTGAGTCATACATCAAATATATAATTTACAAATGCTAGATAATTAGGTTATCCAAATGCTTATGTGGTGAAATTGCATTATTCATACAGTGCAAAGACAGATATACAATTTGTATAAGGATGGCAGTAGCAGTAAATTTGTTAAGTTAACAAGGTTTTTATTTCAGTTCTTTCTCTCTCAGGCTGACATGGCCTCTCCCGACAAAATGTCACAAATATGCTGGCAACATAAGAATTTAAAGTAATTCCCCTGTTAGTGGAGGGCGTATCTACCGGCATGTTTATGTTCATGCTACAAAGTTTACGACATAGTTACTGTACCAACTCATGTCTAAAAAGGCCTTACAGAATTATTTTGACAAGAATAAAATACTGCATCAGAAGTAATGCATTTTCAACGTTTGTGAATGTCCTTTTAAATCATTTTCACAAAAATAGCAGCACTATATGTATCACTGACATACTATACCGCAGTGAATTCTTGGCTTCAGTGAGATAATACCCTATTTACATTTTCATTTCTGGCCATTAACAACTTATAGTAAGGCCAATTTAAGTGAGAAAGCCATCTCATTTAGACAGTTTTATAAAGAATTCTGAGAAAAAAATGAATGGTTGCTACAATACTTTAGAATGTCAAATAATAATGCAAAACCTAAGATTGATTGGTGAGTGGAATCTGTTCACCTGACGCATAAATTGTTGTTATATAAATATATAAACACAGATGTAATTTATTTTGTCAACCTTTATATTGATGTGGGCTGTCTTGTAAAAGTTAACTGAAGCTCGCCTGAAACACCTGATGTAAAAAATGACTTTCTTTTATCTCCAGCTATTTAAATGTATCTTTCATTTCATTGGTTTGAAACCTTCAACTATTTTCAAAGAACACATACAAAGCCATGATTTGGAGAGCGATTGAAGCAATCGCCTCTTGAGGGGAAAAACAATCTTGATTGAGGGGATTCACCAAATCTCAGGCCTTTTATCTTCTGTTGTTTGTTCTCACAGCTAGTAAAAGAGACTCTTGTGAGAGCTGGATTGTGTGGCTTGCGGATAATGTCACACTTTGTGTATATGTAACAGTGGATGATGGCAGTGTGAGGGCACTTGGTGCTTTGGAGGCTCTGATTCCATGGCTGGGACAACAAGTGAGCTCCAGCACTGGCTGCCATCCACGTAAAGGTCTTGCATTTCTCACACAGGTGGATACAGCTTGGGCCCAGATGGCCTGAAGCACCAGGACACACTGGGGGAGCTAAAGAGCTGGGTTTGACTCCAGAGTAACTGCAGGTTATGGACGATGTTATGAAAGCCTGGATCCATGCAATGAGCACAAATGAACAGCGCAACAAATGTGAAGCTAATCTGTGTCATATTCCTTTATTTGTTATGGAATAATTGCATATTATTGGACAAGAAATATGAAATATTTTTAAATATGGTTGATATTTCTGTACTAGCTGCAACAAAGTGGGTACAACAAACATTCTCTGAATGGACGTGAATCAATGTAATCAAATTTCAAATACAGTACATATAGTATGCCAAATACCTAAATGCAGTACAATGGGATGTCTGCCAGTGACAGCCTCATATATCAGTTTTCTTATATGAACTATCAATTGTCAATGTTAGATATGTAATATGCTAGTCATGTCCATCATGATGTTCAAAACCCACCCCAAATGAAATGCTATACTGTAAAAAAAAGAAGTAGAACTCTGGGCTCAGGATTTGACATGTTGGGCAACAGCTTATAACTTTTGATCTGAGCTGGCATTAAATGTTCCATTTGATGTAAAAAGCAAGCAAGCAGCCCTGCTTTTCCAAGGGATGAAATTCAAGAACTTGGTATATTTTGGAAAATGTCTGCTTATGTCTGACTCATACCTTTTCACAGGCATGTCCCCAATTATCTTGGATCTAGCCTTGAGGAGCATCTAGGCTTAAAGACAGCTATTCGAAAAGGGAGAACCTGGGCCTCTGAAAATGAAGGCGAGGCAAAAGAAACAATCGGCTGACCTCCTTTGTACTCTGGTGAAAGCCTTGGTTGTACTTTCTCGATGAAGTACATGCAATCGCCTCCTCCTGCCTCTCACTGCATTTCAACTGATCCTCAGACCTTCATCGTACTTTTACAGAGAACTACGGAGAAGAAAGTCAATGCAGGCTTGTTCATTTATTGATTGCAATTGCTGACTGGCAACCGTGGCGATGAATATCAGAGAGTTGTGCAGATGCTTCTTGGACCCTGTGAGTTGTAGCAGCAGATTGTCATGCTGCATTTTGCCTAGCTGCGCTAACCCTAGGATGGCAGCCATTTTGTCAGCCTCCCCATGTCCCGTACAGTAGACCACACACACACGAGGTGAGCTAGTCTCCCAGACATCCTCTCAGATGTGTTCACTTAAATGCATCTGTGGAGGAACACGTTTACTGTGGATTGGGTGAACAGCAAGATTCCCAGAGACTCTTCCTAAATCCAGCAAGAAGCAATGGTAGCTCAGCAGTTGCCGACCTTAGGTTATCTATCCATGCCTTGGGATTTATAGTCAGATGGAAAAACTGAAAGATACCAGGTGCTCTCATTTCTTTAATTCCTTATGCAATAGTACAGTACCTCTCTCAGCTATGCAGATGAATCTTGTATTAATGCCACCCTTTATAAAATCCAGAAAGCACCACAGCCCCAAGTAAGATAACCCTTGTCTTCTCTTTGTGCATGGGCTCCTGAGCAGATCACATCTGCTTTCTTCCTCCTGTGTACTGAAAGGTAACCTCCTGCACAAGAGCACCAGTTGGGGGAGTTGCCAGACTTATACTGTCTCTTTTTTTTTTTTAAATCGGTTTGATCTTTAGACAGATGAGGGAAAAAAAACAAAGTCGGAATATATTAAACATAGTGTTTTCCACTACAGAGTTCCAAAATAAGAGGGTTTGGAAAGATTTGTAAGTCTGAGAATTCGTTGTGGTATGGTCTCGCTTAAATAAAACCAAACAAGAAAGAATAATTAAATCGTGTCTTACAATTTACCACACCAAAGGCAGGAAAGCAGTACCAGGCCTGCAGTAGGTCAGAACTGGAGGCATTAAAGCTTGGACGAGGGGCCAGAGCGTGTCCGCGGGCTTATCCGCGCGGCGCTTTGAGCGTGTGCACGGGGGCGTGCAGCGTGTCAGCGGGGGTTTGTGCCAGAGCAACCCGAGCCGCTCCGCCATGTGACGGGTGTCACGTTCCTCCCGCCTGGCCGCCGGCACAGCCTCAACGTTAGGGCAGAGTTACCTGCCCCTGTCGCCGTCCATACCCCCGCCATATGCTGCCTGCTGCGCTACTTTCTCAACAATCATTCGTATTCAGAGTTTGGCATTGTTATCATTTTAGTTAATTTAACCCTTGTGTCTTAACATTCTGTGTACTCCCCTTGTCCTAAGGGTAAAAAATTACCCGACTTCATTAAACCCCTAAAATTAAGCAGCTGAATTGAATTTTAAATGCCAAATCTATTTTGCATGAAGAAACAACATGTCACTCATCACAAACTTTGTCAGCAAATTTCAAGTTGAGTAAAGATAATTTAGTTTTAGTTTTCAGTGCTGTTAAACATAGTGGTGGGTCATTTTTGACCCTTAAGACAACACAAGGGTTAATGTGGCGAAA
Organism: Conger conger; assembly: GCF_963514075.1. Taxonomy (NCBI): domain Eukaryota; kingdom Metazoa; phylum Chordata; class Actinopteri; order Anguilliformes; family Congridae; genus Conger; species Conger conger. The sequence goes on from NC_083760.1 coordinate 17,540,626, forward strand.
ATACTTCTAACAGCAGGAAGGAGAAATTAATTAACAGCTGTATAACAGAATAAATGACGCAGATAATATATTGTATATGGAGTGTAACTCTCTGAAAATATGGTTAGGTTTACTACCTGCGCAGTGTTTGTTATAGACTATCAATACATACAGCAGTGGATATTGTTATTATACAGCAGTAGATCTGTTGAAGTTTATTCAGGTATGTCTTCAGTACATTCTCTTGGCAGCATGAGTCATGGCTGTTATTATGGTACCTTCTATGTCCAAATTTCGATAATCCTCGAGGTAGAATTCTTTCAGTGTTGGGACTAGTTTGACTGAAAATGCAATTTAGACCCTCAGAGAAGTATTTATTACTTTGAGACATGAAAGGAAAATTAAGACCATTTTTCTTTCATTGTGTCATCCATGCCATACTCTCATACTGTGGTATCGAATCCTCTTTTTTAAAAGATTTTAAGCAACTGTGTTTACCTCCATCACATTCTCGATTATTTTTTGTTTGTTTGTTTGTTTTGGATGGGTATTGGTTTTTATGACATTAGTCTCGGAAATAATGCAAGCCCAGGCTGACTGCATGGACCTTTTTGACAAAGTGGACAGTTGAGTGAGATGGTGCTCTAAAGTGACCTCTCAATACAGGTATAAAGAAAAATACCTCATGTTTCAACTGAGTTACAATCAATGCGACCCCTTGCCAGCAAAAGCAACCAATACTGTCAAAGCAGCCGATTACACATTTCATTCAAATGTATTCATATAAATATATTCATATAGGTATGTAAAAACTAAATTATGTTGTAGAATAAATATTAAATCAATATGTGATCATTTCACCTGGTCTAGGAAGACATCTGTCAGGTAGATGAGATCATGGTGGCCTTGAAGACCCACAGGGCAGAGTGCATTTTTTAAAGCATGCTGTATGCTCTAAGACCTGATCAGGGTTATGTATAGCCCTACTGTAATCCAGTAGGCCTAGACATTACTCTGTACATAGCCAGGTATGTAGAGAAGTCATGGGGGTTTTAGCCATGCAATATGACGTAGAGCATTTACATCTAAACACAATGCAAAGAGAGATTCGTTCATTCATTTATACTGTGTAACAGTAGAACAAAACACATTTATTTTGCAGCGCTAAGATTGAATCAAAACTGCATATCGGCCGAAGAACTATGTGTATTATATGTTCTGATGATATTTCCGTTCAAGTATAACACATGCGAATGCAAGCAAGACAATGGCTTCAAGCTGTTTTCACGCCACATGCCACACAGTGATACAATGAAGTTGACTGGAGGTGTATCCCTCACTGAAGGCAACTGGTTACCTGAGAGAACCCACTGTGTTGTTATGAAGAGTTTACGCACACAACCAAAGTACTCTAACTAATATATAGCCATTCTACACCCTACCCCTGTGGACTGCCAATCACTGTCGACTAATAATATAGCCAGGGCTCAAACCCACAATGTCTCAGCTATAGAGCTCAGCCTGTAGCAGTTATAAGGCCTTTACCAACTGAGTCAGTCAGAAAGCCTGTAAACAATATTATGTGTGATGTGAGCCCTGATTCTGGCCTGCGTGATGATTTTCTACTCCCAAGATTGCACAGAATGAAAGAGCCACACCCCATCAGCAGGCACACAGGACGGGCAGACAAGGGATGACACATGGGCTAGTCACAGACAGAGGAGCTGTGAGTGGACCCTGATCATATCTGCCTGTCTCCACCGATGCCAATCACGTTCTTTTCCCCCATTCGCGCTTCCCCTCACTCCCAATACTGCCTTTCATTCACAACAATGTACTTTTGAATAAAACAACCACAGTTCATCTGCTGTATCACAAACACAAACTGTACTCATTAAAAGTAAAACAGCATCTTAAACGGAAAATTAATTTAATGTAATGAAAACAGTTTCTTTTTCAGAATACACAACCAGGCTTCTGCCTTAACTTGCCTCTGCATATCTACCTGTCAGGAAATATGGCAGTTCATCAGAGGGTTTATTAAAGGAGTTCATTCATATTGTTCAGTAAAATATTTTGGCACAAATACATTTATTTTTATATGCCCTCCAGTAGAATGTGTGTGCTTTTGCTTACTACACTATAGCAGATCTGTGAAGTTCTTTATTCTATGTTAAAATCTAATATCATTATATAACTTATCAAAGTCATAGAAATGATGTTTAAAATGCCCCTATACCATGTAAGCAGGCTTTATATGTCATATAGAATATAGATGTCATTTGCATTCTTGAACTATGTCCAAATTGAATTAGTCATTAATGAAATGTAATACACCATCTACAGGTAGAGAACTGTATTTTTGGCAATGATATAGCAAATATTTAAAAGCTTGAATTACACGGATTTAAAATGCATTTTTAATAGCTGCCCAGAAGATGATGGATATCATGAATTTCAATTAATATTTTATCTGAAACAACAAGCTACTGACACCGCTGCGTGAAAGCCACTGTGATCAGTAGAATTACCTATAACATCAAATATACTTTTTATTTTTGTATTTACGTAGACAAATACAACATGCTGATACATTCAAAGCTGCAAATATATGTTTGCTGGGGACTATGTTTGTAGTTAATTTCCATGTGGCTGATTCACTGAGAACATCATAAGAGTGTCACTGATAAGTATGCATAACTCATCTGTTTTATGATCTGACTGGCAATGATATACCTGTATCTGTAACCTCACAAAATAAGATACTGCCAACTGAAAATATATTATTCACTTTTGGTATCCTTTACAAAAGTTTACAAGACATTTATACCAGGTCAACTGTGCTCATCACTGCCAAGCAGTCCATTTGGATTCTCAGAGGTTTATATGGTGTGCCTAGCAGACTATAATAAATGCCAAATTCAATTGTATATGATAACTTTTGATGAGTGTGCATACTTTGAGTTTCCAGGGCAACAATGTTATAGAGAAGAGACAGCAAATGCCAGGAGGAATATTCACTTCGGTTTCCAGTGAGGCCCTGAATCCTCTGCAGTGATGTAATCTTCAAATATGGAGGCATATATAGCACATACAGTTGTTACACAGTTACAGACTACACTACCTGATGTTCCCCTGGGAACATACAGAATTCTATTGACTTTTTTTTTTTGTTAACTTTCTGGAAGATTCTATATTTACGTGAATCTAAATGAAAAAAAAAAAAAATCAGTTCTCTTCGTGGAAAGGTAGGAATAACAAGTCTAAAAATCATATGATTTATAACTGATTCAATTAAGAACAGTTTTTACAGCTGGGATATCTCAGGGGAAGCATAACTTACAGTAAGCGCCTGGAAAGAAACCGGTGACAGTTGAGGTAATCAGTGCTCTGTGTGGCACCGTTGAGCCAATTCATCATTCAAAGTGCCCGTACGCGAGGGGTCCTGTGTTATTATGTTCAACGCCATGGCAGAGAGCGGCCTCAGCAGGTCCCCTAACATAAATCCTCATTCCTTCTCTGGTATTACTGTCATGCCAGCCAATCAGAAGGATATTCCGAGCCTTTCTGAAACAGCTGGGACTAGCTAGGAGAAGAAATAGTACTGCCCTGGGAATACACAGAGGTGTGCAATCTATCTGTACCTTTAACACTGGTTTGTTATATAATACAAAATGTCACTTAATATTTTATACCTAAGGTATAGCAAACATGACATCAGCAGAATCCTACGTCTAGACTGAACTTAAAATCTAGGTGCCGACAGTGAATATACAGTAAAGCACTTTGCAGCAGCTAACTGATCAGGCAGGACATTGGCAAAGTATGTCTATTGATGTATGCACATTATATTGACACCGTTTAAATATCACTTTGGAAGCTGATTAGAATGACACTGTGGTTCACTGGGTTTGTACTTAGAGGTGTGGGCTATTGAGGGGTTTTAAAGGGTAGCATCTAGGCCATTGTCAGAGTGAGGTCAGGTCTGGGCCATGCAGTTGAGATCGACTAACCCAGCCCACAGTCATCACATTTCATTGGGTCTGGTGCAATTGAATGACTGTGAAGTTGTGCGTGTCCCTATGCCACAATAGCGTGCTTAACTCACGCAAACAATAATGGATGTTATGAAAGCTAACATAGAACGTGTTTCAAAGTCGCTATAATAACACAGAAGACTGTTCGATTATGTGTTTTCGGAGCCAACGACAAGGAGCATTTATTTTGAAATCATAATCATTAGCCTGTGAATCTGTGAGCGCACTCATGGCAATTCATGTTCTAGCTGATATAATATGGGCCGGCGTCACAAACACAGATTAAGTTTAGGCCTGGATTCATTTTGAGTTTTGGATGGTGAATCTCCATTAAAAATTTCATCTAGTCTAGAACTAGGCTTAATCTGTGTCTGTTAAACTGGCCCTGCCTTGACCATACACGCTCGTTCACAAATATTCTGTACAAATATAAAACATTAAAATTAACTCTCAAGATAAAAATAATGAGGCATCAAATCATCTGGCAAGACATTAATATGTAATATATTGCTTGTGTCAGTTGGCTTGAATTCAGAATGTGTGCCTCCTGGGTCCAAGCCCGATTTAAATTCACAGCTGCTGCTGTTTTTCTCAGGCTCAGTATTACCTTGTACTTGAGATTTAATCAAAACAAGCAGTGCCCACAAACAGTTTTTTTCCCCCTGTTCTGGTGTGTTCTGCGGTGAAAGTGGGAGTGTGGAGAACCGGGTCGGTGTGGAAACCCCCTCTCCTACAGCAGGGACCTCCACCACACTGAGCACACCCCTGTCAGTCACGGTCCGGGGTGGGGCATTCAGGGTTTTTACTGCAGGCACTCCTTACGTTTTCATTGCTGTACTGGCTGAGTTCTGGGGCCGGTATGGCTGCTCTAAAGGTGTAGTTATTGCCTGGTGGAAATTCGAGCAAAGATAGATTTGTGTCTCTTGTGACCCTGTTTGATTTTTTTATTGCTGGATTTTTGAGAAATGCATACAGTTAATCTCAGGGGGGGGGGGCGGGGGGTTGCATCCCTCCTCAACCCCCCAGATTTTCCCTATTTTGCTTGTGTTTCCCTTGCAGGTACTACCAAATCACCAACCACTGATAGACAAAGTAACTGTGGAAGAAAAGACAGGAAATCTTTATCTCATACAATTCATTAAAACTATTGAACCATGTACAGACATAACAATAACACCCTTTTCCACTCCTTCTCACCCCCATGCCAAAGCTGCCCACTCTGCTGAAAAAAAACTGCACAAGCTAGGTTTTGAAACAGCTGGTAGCTGGTTGACCAGGTAGGCCGGCTCCATACTCAACATAGCTTGACCAGCTCCAGCTAGGTTTTAAAACAACTGGCAGCTGATATTTCAAGCAGTAAGTAGTCCCTACCCCGCATGCAATTCCCACACACAACGGCACTCCCAGGAGAACACAGGCTATGCTTTATCACACTCAAACACACTGTAACACTCCAGGTAGTACCCAGCCTTCTCAACCACCAGTGGGAAACCCCTTTGACTCAGAGGGTGGTTGCTCCTCAAGAGCCCACTGCCACGTTGGCTTATGTCACTTTGCTCTTATAAGCTCTTATAAGCTCTTTCCTTGTTGGGCACAAACAGCAAGGGCCTTTTTCAAATAAGAAGCTGATGTGTGAATCCATTTCAAGAGCTTTTTACATTTACATTTACATTTTAGTCATTTGGCTGACACTTTTAATCCAAAGCGATTTACAAGTGCATAGGTTCTTCCAGAGGTGTACGCATGAAGGGCATTGTAAGTGCAATATATATATATATATATATATATATTGGGTTAGACAAGAGGGATATCGGGAATCAGGAGGGAGGAATAAGGAGGACTAAGGATGTTTAGAATGTCCGCATGCATGATGTAGGAGTGCATCAGTAGGTGACATACGTTGCCTTCTCACTGTTGAATTACACTGCATTTTTTTGCTTAAAATATTTTCGCAAGGAGCATCCTTAAGCGTTGATAGTTGATATTCTCATTATGAAATTTTGCTGCTCACTTCCCGCACACATAGTTATGGAACCAAGACAGTTGTTCTGTTGGAGTCGTTTGAATAGTTTTAATCTCTTCATGATACCTTATATACCTACAGTAGACTGCAATGTTCCCCATATCATAAATTGTTTTAAGCAGACACTGAAAGATGATATACTGTAGCAGTATTTAAACACATTAGGAGTAATTCCACAGTCGAACACAGGGGTTATAGTAATCCAGAAGCCTTTTCCAGCATAATGTCTTACTTATTGGATCATAGCCATTCTCTTCAGACATGACTTCTCTTGCAGCTTTCACGTACCCATTAAACTGCAATGCAATCCTAACCGGCTGTACTGTTAAGTACAAAGTCTATGAGGATAAAATCACGGTAACACAGTGATACATCCAAACAAATAAACATAGTTCTCCAAATTAAAATGCCAAAATACAGTGGCTTCATGAGATATACTTCAGATATGCCCATATGAACCATACGAGGGTTTTCAGGGCACCGTTTATGGTTTTACACTTTATTGCACGTCACTCTGGATAAGATGTAATGAAAGATATAATGTAATGGATCCTCAAGATATTTATTTCTATTTCTTAATGGTTTACCTTTCATTACATTACATTACATTACATTACATTAATGCCATTTGGCAGACGCTCTTATCTGGAGCGACGTACAACAAAGTGTAAAGTGCATACCCATAACCAGGGATAAGTGCACTGAAAGACCCTAGAGGAAAGTACAATTTCAACAGCTACCTGTACAAGAAAGACAAGGACTAGGGCATAAAGTGACTGCATGTACTGTAAGTAATAAGCATTTCATTTGTATAGGTATCCAGCTGTTTGGTACCTATGTGTTACTCCCTGTAGGAATGTTAAAGGCACCAGGTTGAGCCCATTCATTATTCTGCTACTGCAGGACTCAGCCAGAGGCTCATTCCACTTTGTCAGCCCGCTACAACGGACTGCATCCTCTACAACTAAAGATGGCAAAGATAGCGGAACAGCTTGCCTATAAAGCTTCAGTAACCTTTCTCCCGGGCCGGACAGATCTTATTTGTGTGTCACTGCCCTCCAGGCTTCTGCACCAGTCAACCCCCAAAACATGTTTTTTTTTAAGTGAGGAAGGGCATGAGTAGTGTCTTCTCTGTTGGATGCCCCTTGTAGTGTAGGCTTCAGCGTGGTAGGCATGGTTCTTGAGACTAAGGACCATGACCAGTCTCGTGTCCCCTACAGTGGAGAACAATTATCTATTCATTATCACAAATAATTACTAACAATCTTGCTGATCTCCTTATATGTTACCTGCAACACACAAAAACAAAAATTACCTTCTGATATAATCTCCTTTGGGCAGTGAGTTTATCAAGACGGCGATCTGTATATACAGGTCTGCAGGCTTTTAACCTGACTAATTGAACAATAGAAATGAGTCTCTCCTTCAAAAAATGGTCAGAAAAGGGCTGAATGGTTTGAGTAGAATTTTGGCTGACCCCGCGTTTACAGGACAAGATAATAATGCAAGCGCAGCATAAATTAAAAGAAACATGAAAGGAAATAGGAAAAATGTTGTAAGTGTTCTGTCCTTTCAAAGTCTTGAAAGGGGACATAATTAACAACAATTTCCCATTTCTACGTGCTTGTTTACAGACCATGTTTTGAAATGCATTTTTTGAATGTTTTCAAACGTTCATTGTATTATGCTTATGCTTATCGTTTACGATGTTATGAATTCCTTAAAGGGAATAGACAATCGGAATGATTTTCAGAGCTGCAGGGAAGACCGGTCTGAACATAAATGTGGTGAACAGATGCCACAGTTCGGGCTTGCATGTTCAGGAACCAGAGCTCCGGCGCGGTACGACTTCACACATTCCGCAGCAAAAGGAACAGAGAGTGAGAAGATACGTCTCTGCTGGTCTCTCGCTCCCACAACAAGTAAGAACGTGGCTTCTGTCAGCGAGCGGTAAACCACAAGTTTCTGTCTAGCAAGACATTAAACACACACAGGCTGGACTGACGTCTCCACGCTAATCGGGTTTTCAAAAGTTGCGGCTTATCAGGGACATTCATAACCAACATGATGGCACTGTTGTTGTTTTTTGCTATGCGGGGGCACAGCATTTCTTTATCCTCAGCTTTTCAGTAGCCTCAGTGGTAAAAAAAAGACAGGGTTACATTGAGAGGAATACGCATAATATTCAGCTCTAGGCTGCTCTTGATTACGGAAGGCTGACAAGTGTGTCTGTTATTCAGATATTATGTAAGCACCATGTGCCTCATTTATAAAAATGCTCTTGGATTTAAACGTAAACTTAAAAAAAAATCCCAAGTAGTACTTACACTCAATTCATAAAAAATGACTAAGACTGACAAAGGGTTCTTATGTTGGTGCAAAGTTGCAGAGCTACAGTATATCTGATCCACCTGTGATATTGTATATACATTTTCTATTTGAATTCAATGTGCTTTACTCCTGAATGTGATCAGCTAATTTGCTCTAAATAAGGCTGCATTTCCTCTACTCCTCATTCCTAAAATTGATTATCAATTAAATGTGCAAACACAGTAAGTACAATCATTAACTTAAGTCTAGTATAAAATTTACATACTGTAGCTATAGGATCACATCCAAGTCTAAATGTGGGATTTTAGGAATACCTACTTTGTCAAGTTTTCTACATACTGTAATCTACACTATACTATTTAAGATACAAAAGAAGGCCACAGGTGCATTCTCGACAGCATGAAAACCAGTCAGGCTCTCAGCCTTTCTCTGAATTGCAAACGGTATTTTGATTTGCACTGCAACAGTTAATATGGTTATGTTATGGTGTTGTGCTGTTTTGAACTTCAGATGGAAAACGAGATGTGAAAAGCAGACCCAACAGATATCTTTAGTACTTAGGGGTTGTTTATGTATCACACAATGTTTACCTTTGTGTAAAATCCAGCTATGACCAGCTTGAAATACCAGCTACCAGCTGTTTCAAAACCTAGCTTGAGCTGGTCAAACCATGCTGAGTATACAGCTAGTATAACTGGTCAACCAGCTATCAGCTGTTTCAAAACCTAACTTGAGCTGTATTTTTCAGCAGGGTATGTACATTTTGTTTATGTATCACACAATGTCTGACAGGTACTGTTCAAGTGCAGTGTACTGTACACAATTCAAACCCAATAAGATTTCCACAATAAAAAACAAATAAACAAAAAAACTGATTTCCTGTTCTCTTTGGCTCTGTTCCTGTGCAAACATTATAATCTGAAAGACAGAGAAGCCCAGATGGACGCCTACTGATTCTGATGTGGGAGCAGTGCTTTTACAGGATTCATACATGTGGGATCATTTCTTCTGCATATTGTTAACAGTTTTTGGAATTTGATTGATGTAATATATTGCAATGTGTTACTATTTATTAATATTAGTATTAATAAATATTATTCATATTAATAGCGAACAGTAAACAAACGACTAATGATATTCTACAAGGTTTCCTAACTTGAAATCTCCACAGCAATACAGCAATAGTAACAATGTGGCAAGTGAGATAAAAACAAAAACAAAAACTGGCAATAAATCAGCATATGTATCAGGAAACACTAACAGGATATGGTTATCCCTTACTGGCACAGTAACATTTAATGTAACTTTTAGTCCACTGCATAAGGCCACTGCAGCCAGTGGGCGGTCCACTGTAGCCTGAGGAAATGGCATCTCAAGTTCCATAGTGGGTTATGGCTAACATTCTGACAACTCCATTTTCCCATCTAGCCCTGGTGCTCACTAGCCCTCTCCAGAAGCAGAGCTGGATATGTCACGACTGAACACCAAAACCCCCTCTGCCCAATGCCCCAACTGCAGCCTCGTCCCTAGTGGTTTGTATATCAAACAGGTAGCAAAGTATTTTCTAAGATACAATGTTACCTTTAATCATAACTAAATTATACAAATTTCTATACAAGTTCAACGCCGCTAAACAATTACACAAGATGAAACAGACACACAACGGTCACAGGGATTCCACAGGAGACGTTATGAATGTTGGATACAACAGGCAGGAAATCTGTGCTGGTCAGACGCTCTTGACCGACGCTACTCCCAAGACACCCGTGGAATCTGGTGTTGGCTTTCAACCACATGCCGTAGACAGAATAGAGACAGCAGCTCAGGATTCAGCGTGTCCCCCATCTCTTATTGTGCTTCATACAAGTAGGTCAGTGATAATGTACAGTAGAGTACACGGATACTGCAGCAGAGACATCCGATATCCCAGATTTCAAACGCACACTCCTGTTTTCCGGGCTGCATTGTAATGGTTTTATGATCGTGCAAGGTGACCGTTAGCAGAAAAGAGGAACTGACAGAGGGCTTGGCTTCCATTAATGGCCTCTTTTGGGCATTTATACAGTGCACGCAGTGTTCAAAAATGACCTGGATGACTTGATATAGGCACGTGTTTTTAGGCCAGTGTTTATGACTAAAATCAGCAAACTTGAAAATCTTTGGCATATCAATTTTTTTTAGCACATTACAATTTACACATTTACAAATTTTGTTAGCTGGTTATGTGTAACTGGCAGAATTGTGGTGCATAGTGCAGTCTCTGCCAGAATTGAGTTGTTTTGTTTGTCAGAAAACAAGCATGGTTTCCATGGATATAATTATAAACAGGGACATAGTAGATACGGCAGTCACCTCAAATCGCAAAGTATTTTAAAGCTATCATTTTGGAAACATCAAATATTCACTTACACAATGAGGTCCTGATTGTCTACCTACATGACCCACTCTGCTAGTCTCTGAGATGCAATATCAGCCTTTTTACTCAACTGGCATACACTTGGGTCAAAGCCTTGGGTCCTCCAGTAAAACAACCCAAACAGTGACTAAACCAGCTCAGTGGTTGTCAGATTAGTGTGTGCGTGTGAGTGTGTGGGGTGTTTGTTTGTTTGTACATGCCTGCATTCAGTTTTATTCCATGGAATATTTCATTATTGAAGCTGTTGTGGTTTTGAAGTGCCCCTATGACATAAAAGTCAATCCGTGCTCCATTGCGCAGTGGTATCTCCATTGGCATCAGGATGCCCAGGGAATACAGGCCTTATACAGCGTATACACCCCATTACACAGGAAGAGCAGGTGAAGCCAGGAGGCACTGCTGAGCTCTGTTGGTTAGTCAGCCCATAGGAGGAGAGCAAGAGCTGGTCTGTATCTGAATGATATGATGCTTACAACATCCGTCTATTCCCTTCCTCTTGGCTTCAGGGGCCTGTTCCACAAAGCAGGATTAATGAGTTAGTCAGATTACTGCACTAAGTAAACCCTGGACCCTGCCAAAATCTGGAACATGGACATGGGTTTTACTTTGTGCAGTTATCCAACTAACTCCGTAATCCTGCTTCGTGGAGCTGGGCCCAGGTCTCTGTACAGCAAGACCAGAACATCGAAAAGTATTGAACAAACTCCAAACCAAATTTATTACAGCTATTTCAAAACTGACAGACACATTTGACATATTTTACTCTATTTGAAAATACAAAATGTCCTTTTACTACAGGTTTGAAATAAAGAATGGCATGTTACTAAGGTGTTTGGAAGTCTGGTGTTGGAACATTTGCTTATAATAAATAATTAGCTAAGCACACAATATGTGAAAGGCAACGGCCAGCCCAGATGTATGCTAACTCCAGTACTATGCATGTCTTGTAATACTCAACACCAGTCCACAAAAGGCTTTTGAATGACATTGTTATAAAATGCTTTAATAAATAGTTTGATTTATTTCTAAGAACAAACAAAATTCCACTAAACGAACCAAATGACTTTGCAAAGCAACTTTTTGTACAAAATAATTACAATTTTTCTGCACATTCAATTTCTCCCCGTTTCTTTCAAACAAATCTTTGTTTACCGGCTCTAAAATGGGTAGTGATTTTAATTCTTTTATTTTTTTGTATCGTCTCAAATATTGAAACAAAACTCTTCTCCAAGAGCTGCAATATTAAACATTACAAATAGAAATCCACTACCAGTTGAGGTAATCCACTTTGTTTCAATTGGTATATGTTTCCTGTGTGCTGCTGTGCAGGAACAGCACTAACACAAAAGCTTGACAACAACAAAAAAATTGTTCCCTTCATTAGGCCTAAATTCAAAGCAGAAATCCGATGCACTAATACATAGTATCACATAATTTGACATACTAGTATTCACAAAGCAAATTAAGTGGGGCAAGAGGCCACACCATTCGTTAGGAACTTCCACAAATGTCTCGAAAACATAAGCAGCAGTTTGGGACAGGGGACCCCAACTGAGAAGCAAACAAACACGTTGCCATACGTTACACAATCTTTTAGTGTTATTTTTTAATTTAAAGTAAAGCAGACAAAAAAAATGATGATCAGTGATTATATTAATGCTCTTAAGGTAAAGTGGGATACTGTTTTTAAACTGTTAAAAACCTGCCTTTGTCAACTGACATAAATAAAAGGAATGGCATTGTAAAAAAAAATAATAATAATATTAATAATAATAACAATAATAAAAAAGTGTGACTTGTCTTAAGTTACTAACTTCAAATATACACAGCGATTCCTTTAATATGTACATATATACAAAGTTTTTTTTTTCTTTTTTTGATCAAATACCTTTCTGGTTATATGAAAAGAATTGTGAAAGGACAGCTTTCCCTTTGTTTGAATGCTAATTATAGGGCTAACGATGAAAAACAGAGGGCTCTGAAGGCACTTGCTACCAACACAAATACTGAAATCCTTGTACAGGCTTAGAGAAGACCACAAAGAAAAAAAGGCCACTTCAGACGCACAGGGCGTCCCGTTTTGGAGCTGTGCGCTTGATAAGGCAGATACGGGCCAGAGAAGACTGACAGTAGTACAATGCATGATGTAAGTAAAGAGCTGCCATTCAATGATTCCTTACAGTCTGTGAAGGACACTGCATGTGCCGCGTGTCACTGGAAAACCCATTCCACAATACGCTCGGAGAGGGCCCTCCCATTAAAAGAGAACATGAATTACCTGTAAACGGAAAAAAACATCTTTGTACAAATATCTTTTTTCCACCTTGTTTTTTGTTTCGTTTTCATTTTTCTTAATTTTAACAGTACATTGCAGGATCAGGCCTCAAACCCCTGGTAAAAAGCAATGCCATTTTTTTTTTTTTGCAATAGCTGAACATAGAAAATAATGCAAATATCAAAAAGAGAATCTTCTCTGCTTTGTTGCAGAGCCTCAAATAATTTACAGACAGAAAAAAATAATAAAAATAACTTTTTTTAAACTCTTTGTCTGAAATAGCGTGGAGAGAAAGAGGCTTTAATTCTTTGTTTTAATCCCCCCCTCGCCCCTCTTCCATTCACTCATACGTAGTGGTCTTTGATTTCCTGGCTGACGTTGGCAGCATTGACGTTTTTACACCGGTTGTCCTTGGGACTGCTGGTCGTCCGGTGCGGTCGCTTGAGCGGGGAGCTGCGTGTGGTGCAGATGACTTCTTTGGCCTGCACCGCAGTCTTTGAGTACTTATGGGAGGGGCATTTATCCACCTCCATCCCCCCCTCCTCCAGCTCCAGCTCCTCCTCGTCCTCCTCTTCCTCCCCCCTGTCGCAAGTCCTGTCGGAGGAGGACATGAGCTTCTTGCATTCGTACTGAATGTCCCTGTTGTCCTTGTGCTGCTGGCGGTTGGGCTTGAGCGGTTCCCACTGGTTGTTGACGCTCTCCTCCACCGGTGCCCGGCTTCTTTCCCGCTCTTTTCTCCGCTTGCGGGTCCACCAGATGCAGATGACGATGCAGAAGATCCACAGCAGGCTGAAGACCACGCACAGCACAGGTACCAGGTAGTCTGCGCAAGAGAGAGGGACAACAGAGTCTGTGAGACTCACTGAACTCAGCGCCACCATCCACACAGGACCTGGGGCTTACTGTTAATTCACTCTACGTCAAATCGCAGGTGTGAGAGCTTCAGTCAAAAGTACAGACCATTTGAATAGAGTACATATTGTACCTGGCATCAAGAGCTGATATTTTTAAGAGGTGGTACTGTATGTTAAACTTATTATCATATTAGAAACTGGTATGTTGAAGCTATTGCCAAGAAAATCACATTTCATCATGTCTGCTTTTGACTGACATTGCCATATTTCACAGGATCATATTTCCAGCTCATCAGTAAAATGTTAACCTCAAATAAAAGTGAGATAGACAAAGCATTTAACATACAGTATAAGGTCAATCTACTAAATATCCAATTTCCGAATTCTGTCCTCTGTATGGGTCCACTGTGTTTGTTTAATGTTTGTTCGTGTCCAGCACCTAAAGTTCTTGGTTTATTTTATTGGAAATCCAGGTTTCGCAGCACAACAGCAGAAGGAGCTTGCAGCACATGTGTAAAGTGTATACCAAAGCTGTATTTTTAATAAAGCCTCACCTCCCAAAATCCAAAGCCAACTCCTTATATTATACCTCTAGGGCAAGTGTAGGTTCACCACAAACATCCACACTCTCTATTTAGTCATTAAAAGGCATGCTGTTCTGTCACACTTCTAAACTGAAGGAATTATAGCAGAAGCTGTCGAGATGAAGAATGATACCAATGTAAGTAGGGAAATTAAGGAGGGGTTGGAACTGTAAGAGGCTGCAGGTTTTAATCTGTCATCCGGAATCTGTTCCCTTCCAAACCCCCGCCCCCCTTCAAAAAAGCAAACAGGCGCACGCACACACAAGCAGTAGCTAACACAAATCTTGTCCATATTTAGATATAACAGAGTTTCAGTTTGGCTCATTTCAGGTGAACGGTGCGATGAGTGAGCACATAAAATGGGGCTGACTCATCTGCCATCCGGCCTCTCAGTCAGTAGGCCCCAGACGGAGGCTGGCCCCCGCGCACGTCAGGCCCTCACTTACCCACTGATTTAGGCACGACCTGCGTCTCCACCTTGACCTCGATGACGGCCAGCATGACGGTGCTGTTGTGGCTCTTGTAGAGCGTGTTTATGATGGTGCTGGCGGCGTCCTGGATCAGGCTGTGATCTTGTTCGTTCTGCTCGAAGGACTGGAAGGGGGGAGACAAAAGGGAAACTCAGGAGGGGTGTCAAGACTGTACAATCGGCGCTCATGCACCTGTCACAGTGAGGTTCCTCCAGGGCTTCACTAACGACATGACCGTTGGGCTTCGGAGGCCCTTAAACGGGGTAGAGGGCATCTCTTTCTGTCATAAAGCTTTGAGCTCAGCAAGGTCAACGATATTAAGAAACCGTGTCTGATTGTGCAGCCTGAAGGCAGCCATGTCAGAGCTGGCTGTGTTGTGAGTCACCCTCCATCCTTGCTCACACGCCATGGCGCATCTGACTCTACGAGACGTGTCGAAACAAGGGCCTGGAAAGCAGAGCCTGGCTCGGTTAGGTCTTCCTATTGCACACGTCTCACGGCAAACCCCCAGCGTAAGGT
Source organism: Conger conger (assembly GCF_963514075.1). Lineage (NCBI taxonomy): Eukaryota > Metazoa > Chordata > Actinopteri > Anguilliformes > Congridae > Conger > Conger conger. The sequence goes on from NC_083760.1 coordinate 17,556,114, forward strand.
AAGAGTCCACCTCACAGGTTCACTGCCGTTCAAAGTAAACCAAGCTTAAAATGCATCATTGTGAGATTCGATCTCAACTAATGACTAAATAATGGTTGAGTTAGGTTCCAGCGTGGAGGGCAAATGTTACCATTCAGTCCTGAGTGTACCGCAGGTTAGTCAAGGGAGCCTCGTTAAATCTGAAACCGTTCAGTTAAAGGACAGCCATTGGTACCACTCCTCTCCGGCAAACCGCAAAACATAGAGAGTCATGAGGAAATCAAATTTCCATCCATTAAAGGATTTATGCACTCTAGCAGCTAATGTCCCCCGTGTTTCACTTTCCAAGCAGAGTGCGTGGGTGGCCAAACTAAACTTGTCAGAGTGAAGACTTTCACATGTGCACCAGGCAGAGATGCACAAGGTACTCGAAAGGAGCTAAATCTCAAACAGATGTGGTAAAAAAATATAATAAATAAATAAATAAAGATAAAGAATGTCTGAGTTTGTTTTATTACCTGAGCTCACAATCAGAGATCTAAGCATTGTACTTTAAGGTTTCTAAAATACTTCACATTGCCCCCTGGGTATGCATAAGCAGACAGATCAATCAGACTGGCAGGACATTTTGAATGAAATAAGGGCCCCAAATGTAGTTCTGTTCTTGAATTCCCACTTATGATGATGAACAAAGTGCATTATTTAATACTGTGAAAGAATTCAAGTGGAGTAGAATGGAGGTAAGCCAGAGAGATGCATGACCAGGACTGCGCCTTATTAAGCTCCCTGCTGAAAAAAAAAACAACTCAAGCTAGATTTTGAAACAGCTGCTAGATGGTTGACCAGTTCAACCAGCACCATACTCAACACGGTTAGACCAGCTCAAGCTATGTTTTGAAACAGCTGGTAGCTAGTATTTCAAGCTGGTCACAGCTGGATTTCACACCAGGGAACATGCAGCGCAGAAGACTTACAATGGCCACCTCCACTGCGTCGGGGTTGGAGTAGGACAGGTCACAGAGCAGCAGCAGGGAGCGGTCTTTGGCCAGGGTCCGAGTGGCCGGCAGGTACCTCAGCTCTGTGCAGATGTTCTCCACGGTTGTTCCCTGTAGCCAACGCACAGACAGAAGCACAAGCGTGAGCCTGCAGGATCCGAGGGCCTTCCAGCACAGCGCGTTGGTTTGCATCAGGCAGCAGCACCAAAGGCATGCCAGCGCATGGCTTTGATTTCCCTGCCCAGTATAACTCAAACCTGGCCTCGTAAACAGTGAACAGACTTCAGAAGACTTCGCCGGTGGGATGTGTTCCCAGCGCAAGGCAGTTTGGGCCATTTCAAAACTTAGCAGCAACAGAACAAAGATTTACTGTATATCGACGGGACTTAAGGTGGAACGGATTTAAAACGTGGAGAGTGAGCACATTACGGTGCTCATCGATATAACAAAAAGCTGGCCTCGTAAACACTCAATAGACTTCACAAGCATTCAATGGTGGGACGTGTTCCCAGTGCAAGGCAGCTCGGTCCATTTCAAAACTCAGCACCAACAGAGCAAAGATTTATAGCTTAAAGGTGGAACGGAACTAAGAAATGGAGAGAGAGCACGTTAGTGCACTCACCAGTGGCACTTTGTTCCGGTTGAAGATGAGCGTGATCCTGGCACAGCTGTTGTCCAGGTACCCGGTGTTGGGCTCACACTTGGTGTTGATGGGGGGTGGCGGGTCGGCGGAAGAGCAGATGCCCCACTGGTGGCACGGCGGTGAGAAGCAGGTCAGGAAGTTGTGCTCCTGGCACTCCTGGCCCGCGGGACACTGGTGCCGCTCCTGTCCCAGCGTCCTCTGCAGCAGGCACGGTCGCCGGCCACACATAACCTACACACGGGGTCAGAGCCATTTATATACAGCACACTCACTCACGCACATTCAGGCTAGGAGAGCCTCGCTGATTGATGGACCAGTTTATGGTCTCTAACAATAAGCAGGAACTGATTAAATATATAGAGGGACTGAACTCCAGACATATCTAAATGCAGTGGGGGAAACCAGAAACGCATGAACCTGAAGCCACCCAACTGAGAGCCAACAGAGGCAGCTCAGGACACCTCCTTCTGAATTTACTAACCAATCATATACAGCCCACCTCAAAGTATAGGGACATAAAGATACAAGTGGTGAATTAATGGTGACAGATTAATTCACTCATACACACACACACACGCACACGCACACGCACACATTTGCCACAACTCAAATTTCTCTGGATTATTTACCAACTCTTAAACTTCTAAAATTACAGTAGACAAACAATATGCAAGGCTGAGCTTCTCATAAAAACATACGAATGAGATCACACTTTGTAAACTGAAATATCGTAACTGAGATCTTTTCTGAAGGAGGGTAAAAAGTTCATAAAGCATTTATGTTGCCAGGCTGTTCACACAGCAAACATTTGAATGCATAAACATATTTAACATGAGATAACATTTGTGTGCCAAAGGGGTTGGTGCAAATTGAAAACACTGAATCGTCACTGGCCCTTTGGTTAAAGGAGATATATAAGGCCTACCTTGGTGCACTGCACGACTCCGTTCACACACTGGCAGCTGTTGCACTCCTCCTCCCATCGGCTGCCATGGGGGAACTGCAGGCCAGCGTAGCGACACGTCTTCCCGATGCCTACAACTGCACCACACACCAGACCATGAACAACCTGCTCCCTCCAAAACCACTCGACAGCCAACAGAGAAATCAACCAAACACAGGCGCAGAGCTACAAAAGTCAATGAATGAAAAATATTCTGGGTAATCAGTGAGTCTACTTTTAGAGTATGCACATTCAGCACTAATTCCAAGGTCTCATCCGAAATAATGACCCCCCCCCCCCCACCTCACGCCTAGCGCTGCCGCTGCATGAAGTGGTACTTACACTCTTGGCAGCGAGGTCCGGCCCGGCCCACAGGACACACACAGCGGAAGCCATTAATCTGGTCTATGCAGGTGGAGCCATAGGCACAGGGGGAAGACTGGCATTCGTCAATGTCTGGTTCACGGAGAGAAGACAGTGGCAGTTAACAAACGAACACATTCTCCATGAAGCCCACTCTCACACTCAACCCTGCAGAGGCCCTGTCACAATTTTAACCTGTGACTAATGGGTAATTATCAGTTTGGAGACAAAGGATTTATCAGTTAAGTAAGAACCTAAATTGGTCTTTAAGCCAGTGGGAAATGTAGTAGAAAGTGTAGTGCATTATTTTTGTATGTGGGGGGTCAGGTGACATGGGGGAAACTCTCACGTTTATACCCAGAAAGGCAAAAAAAAAAAAAAGGAAACTAAGCAAAAAATTTAAATCTCCTCTGTTTTTGTGAGCGCTTCCCCTCTCAGAAGTGCGGGTCAAAGGCAGAAAGAATGAAACAGAAAAAGACTGAACGGAACAAAGCACCCCCCCTCCTCTAAAAAGAGACAGGATTCTTGGGGGTCAATGAATAATTCAACTGGTACGTTTGGGGTTACAGCTGACCTCCGCTCATTGGACAGGTCAAAAGGTCGGGGGATGCCATCTAATCTGTGCTCTGGTAACAAGCTACCCCCACCCCGTCCCCAAAGGTCACGCACCCCCTCTCGCCTCACCCACCCACAACCCCCCCCCCCCCCCACCCCCCCCCTCCACTTACTGATTCTGCAGTCGGGTCCAGCAAACCCGGGGGCACACTCGCATCGGAACCAGTTCACCCCGTCCACACAGACCCCGCCATTGTAGCTGCGAGGGAAAGACGGGTCGAACAGGTTACAACCAAACACCTACCAGCTCGACCTGCACTGGTCATGCCATCACGTACGGAGCAAGGGGGGGGGGACCACAAAGGCCGATTCCACTTATCAATATCCACCCTTCATATGCAAATACCCCCCTGTCCCCATGCTGGGGTGCCCTCCTCCCCCCACCACCATCCCATGCTCTCAGGGTCAACGGGGAAGAATAGGAGAAGGGGTGCGTCACCCCCCTCCCCACCGCCCCCCAACCCTAATCCCTCTGCCACTCATTGAAGGAATGTCTTTAAGGGCAGCGGCTCTTTGTCAAGTCGGCCTCTCTGATTAATAGGATCCTGGGTCGCCAAGCTGTCAGATTTAAAGAAGATTTAGGAACATCTTCCCTGGTTTTTTTTTTTGTTTTGTGTTTTTTACGAACCCTACACTAGTTCTGGGAATGGCGCCCGGTAAAGTGGATGCCTTCGCACTATTCAGGTCTGGTATTGTGGGGGCGAGGGAGGCGGGAATGGAGGCAGAACAACAAACCCGCCACCAGCACAGGCAGGCAGGGCGAGACAAAGGCAGGATTTCCACCCGTGCGTTAGAGGACATAAAGACTTGTTTAACTGAACTTACTTACCAGGGGTGAGGGTTGCAGTCATTAGTGTCTGTGGAGATGGAAAAGAGAGATGAGACAGTGAGTGAGGCAGTGTTGGAACATTCCTGTGTGTGTTGATGAACTTTCGTTCATTTACATACATTTAAAAAGTAGTTTAAAAAGAGTGCTTTTCCTTGAACAGAATGCCGAATAGTGTTGGAACTGAGGGAGAGACCCACGGTTGACTATAATTGCATTGCCTTTAGGGTGCACTAACTTTAACACTCTTTCCATTCAAAAGGTCTCTTCGATATAGTTCAAATGCATTGCCTAACGGATCTGTGGGCACTGTCACGTGGCATGAATTAAATAGTATCTTGTAGACTCTAATAATCAATTGACCCAAGATTCTTGCTATTGGCTGTGTCCCTGACCATCTTCCCCCTCCTAACTTCATCAGGCCTTATTAGATCTGTCGATGTGGCTGCACCATCGGAAATAGCTCCACAAATAAGATAAATCATTTGTCACACAGTCCCGAAGCCCTGCTTTGATGCCGATAGATAGAATTAGACAAAAAGGAGTTGTCTGATCTTTGTTGAGAAGAGCCAGAACCAGAAAGAGAGAGAGCTAGAGAGAAAGCTAGAGAACTAGAGAGCCAGAGAGAGAGAACTAGAGAGAGCTAGAGAGAGAGAGAACTAGAGAGAACTAGAGAGAGCTAGAGAGAGCTAGAGAGAAAGAACTAGAAATAGAGAGAGCTAGAGAGAGCTAGAGAGAGAGAGAGAGAAAGAGAGAGAGAGAGGTAGAGAGAACTAGAGAGAGCTAGAGAGAGAGAGAACAACCTGACTTGTTGTAGGCAGAAAGAGGCACTTTCTGCCTACAACAAGTCAGGTCCTGAAAACATGGATTCGACCTCGCTAAATAGTTCCACCGCTTTCTGCTGCTGCAACACATGCTGTACTGCACAGGCCGGGAGAAAGAGAACCACCCATTAAAAAACACAAAAAAAGCACTTTGATCAAAAGAGAAAGCGGGAGTGCAGTAGGAGTGTCTGCATGCCCGAGAGCTATGAGCATCGGGCAGGCACGCTCTTGCAGAGCCCTGACAGGCAACGGTGTGAGGCCCTTACTCTGGGTGCACGTGGGCCCCTCCCAGCCATCCTTGCAGATGCAGGTGAACGCGTTGCCCCCTCCTACACAGGTCCCACCATTTTCGCAGGGGCCCGACGCACACGTGCTGTTCTTGGCTGAAAACGAAAGGGAAAATGGGAGTTACAATTGGTTAGCGTGTACATTTACAGCCCCTAGCAATTAGCAGCGCACTGACAAGGGATGCAATCGGCTGAAGAAGAACATGGTTGGCCAATGTTTGCTTTAAAGACCTGTGATAACGTTTAGAGAATATGACTGCATTAGTATACATTACATTCCTGAAGGAAAAACGTGTGACAAGAGGTTTCACCTGTGTTGCAGGTACTGCCACCCCATCCGGGAGGACAGGCACAGCGGAAGGCATCTCCATGGTCATAGCAGGTTCCCCCATTACTGCAGGTGCTGGCATCGCACTGGCTCTCACCTGAGGAGACACAGGAAACGTTAGCCACGGACACACACAACAACGCAACTCAGGTGAAAGACCCAAAGGATAGCGTCAGACCACAGAAACGGCCGTACTGGAACCACCACTCACGTGAATGGCAGGTCTTTCCCTTCCAGCTGTCCAAGCAATCACAGTAGAAGTCGTTGACCAGGTCCACACAGCGGCCGTTGTTCTTGCACGGGTTGCGGCTGCATTCGTTCACGTCTGCGACAGAGACGGACAACGGGGTTCAAGAAGTGAAGGAGGGTGAGAGGCGGGGCGTAAGTACGGGTATGGCTGTGGACGGCAGACTCACTGAGGTCACAAAGTTCACCCTCCCACCCTTCACGACAGAAGCACATGAAGGAGTTGACCCCGTCGATGCAGGTCCCCCCATTCTTGCAGGGGCTGGAGATGCAGTCGTTGATGTCTGGAGAAGGGCAGAGAGAGTGTGAGGAAACGCGATGCGGATAATGATGACGAGCGGATAGCTGGCTTTGCTCAGAGTTCTCTCAGTAAGAGCCGGGGACGTACTCTCGTGGCAGTAGATCCCAGTGAAGCCCCGCTCGCAGGCGCAGGTGAAGTTTCCGGCAGGCAGGCTGATGCAGCGCCCGTGCGGGCCGCACACGTTGGACGAGATGTGCCGCACGCCCTCCTCTGTGGCGTTGGTTGCCACGGCGATGGTGCAGCTGTCAATCACTGCAGAGCAAACAAAAACACAAAAAGAAAGGCCAAGGCCCCTCAGAAACGGAACCTCTCGGCATGGCGGCAAAACCAAGCGAACTCTGACAGGGGTGACCGAGAAATGGGTTAATGCTAATGGTAACAGGCTAATGCTAATGCTAACACTCACCTTCACACGGGGTGGTCTTGCAGTGGTCCTTTAGGTCGGAGCAGGTCTTGCCCTCGTAGTCTTCAGGACAGGCACAGTAATAGTCGTCCATCAGGCTGTGGCACTGGGCCTTGTTCTGGCAGGGGCTGGGGTTGCAGGGATTACTCCTCACCTGCGGAGAGGGAGAGAACATATTAGTGGAGGTGGGGACCTCAGTCTGGGACCTGGAGCTCAAATCCCGATTAAACCGGCAGATAAAGTTTGGCGGCGAGCTCAGTAGCCTCTACTGGTAAGCGCATTAAAAGAAATCTACCTGCATCGCGTCTTACACCTAAACTCCTTAGCTTCTCTAAAAGCCGAGCCTACTACCGCTGAGAAGATGAGTAAGCCCAGGAGGGGAGAGAGGGACATAGTCCAGCTGCTTATCACACAGCTTGCGCAAAGCGCACGCTCTGAATTCTTCAGTAGGGTCTTCTTTTTAAACAACACCCTCTTTAACCAAGTACGCCAGTCGGGCTCTGCGGCTGACAGACACCCGGTTGCTCATATTTCTCCATCTTGTGCAGCTTTTATGAAGTCACAGATCATTAAGAGGAAAAATGTCTAACTTAAACAAGACCCTTCCAACACATAAACCACCAACGTTCATACTGCCATTTAAGGAAATACAGCTCTGTCGGCAATCTGTCACTCTCACTGGGCTGATGGGTTCGACCCATACGTCTCACACACAGATTTATTTAACTGTTATCTTGGCACTTCTTTCAACGCAAGCCCCTGTTTGATATAAAGAACATGATGTAGGCCTTTCTTTTCGTCTCTATATGCATGATCCCAGTCAAAACTGAAGCTCTTTCTGTCTTTGCTGTCCCCATTTGCCACAACTAGAACCGAAGTGGGTTCACGAAAGTGAATATTGCACCCGGCGGCCGCAGGGATGGCATTGTAAGCCGCTTTTATGTCTGCTTGACGTAGGGGGAAAATAAACAGATGCCGTTCTGTCTTTCACCTCCAGTTCAGCAATGCTAGCACGAATCCCACTGTAACGCATACTGATTCTATCGGCCATGCTTTCTTTTTTTGGGCATCGAATGGGAAGCGGGCCAGACTGTCCCAAATAAGAGTTACTTCATCCACTACAGTCGTATTTTTAGCTCACGCAGCGCGCCAAAGCTCCTGGACCTCAATCAGGACTTTCCACACATCGGAGCCTTTTATAAACACACAGCTGTTGTTATAAAGGGGCAGTGCAGCACGATATTCACCCCTGATATTCAGAAACGCACCTACGATAAGCACGCGAGCCGGAGACGGCCAGCCTCGCCCCCAATCGCGTTTAACCCACATCGCAGTTTTTGGGAATCACAAGGTGCTCTGCCCCCCCCCCCCTACAGATCGCCCTCGCCCGCCCCCCAGACTCGTACTCACCTCGCACGTGGTGCCAGAGAAGCCCTCCAGACACTCGCAGACGAAGCTGCCCACCACGTTGTGGCACTGCCCGCTGTTCCGGCAAGGGCCGCTGGCACAGGCGTCCGCCTGGATCTCGCAGTGTATGCCCACGAAGCCATGAGGGCAGGTGCAGCGGTAGCCCCTGAGCTCCTCCTGTTCACACAGATGCAAGTGGATGTTAGCATGTAGCCTTCGTCCCACTGTTCCACACACACCAGTCTCAGCCCGTTACAGGCTCATGCCCTGGATGAATGTTTTTCTCCAGAGGGCCGTGCGTGCAACACGGAAGTGCCCTGGAAGCCCACCCGATACCCACCTTGTCTGGCTTGCATGTCCCTCTGTTCAGGCACTGTCCGTGGCAGGCACCTATTGCTGTGGCAGAGGAAAGAGGATAGCTTTTTCATGACAGGTCAATTACACACACATATCTATGAGTCACATAAGCCATGCAGTCAAACATGCAGTGCCAGACATAACATGCATGCATGTGTGATGTCTTGAAAAGGAAAACAGTCATTTAGTTGTGAGAACTCCAGACAAACAATGCTGTTAATTGCATGCACCAAAGCTGCCAGGTCATTAACAACACAATTGTAGAATTCCCCTCAAAGGGTGGAAATGGGATGTTTCTTTAAAGTCAACCCCCCCCTAAGCAGTGCATTTTAACAAATGCTGTTGCCTTCTCAGACATTGGAATCGACGTACAATTCAGCCACAGGAGAGTTCTGCATATATACCGAAAGCAAGCTTCAGCTAGAAGAGAGAGAGAAAGCTTGGGCCAAAGGTTGGTGCAAGAGGATAGCAGCACGATAACAACTGATACTGACTGATGTCACAGTTCTGTCCAGCCCATCCTTGTTTGCAGTCACAATGATATCCACCAATTAAGTTTTTGCAAGAGAAAGCATTATGGCAAGGGTTGAGAGAACACTCATTAACATCTGTGAAGTAGAGAGACACAGGGAGAGAGACAGAGAGGGAGGGAGAAAGAGGCTTGAGTACCAGCGTCCCCAGCTACCACCACCAGGCAGCACCACAGCAAGGGCCAACCGAGAAGCACTCAACACCGAGAAGCACTCAACACCGACACCATGGCTCTCCTGCGTCACTGCTGTGCTAAGAGCAGGCCCGTCAACTTTCTATGAACTCACTCAAAGGAGCTCCAGTCAGGCTGATACACCTTTTTAACCCCCCCTCCCCCCAAACCTACCCCTTCACCAACCTAACCGCCCCCCCTCCTGAATGAATTATTCTCCCAAATCTCATTAGACTTTCAGGCATACCAGCAGCTGGGAAACAGGAGCTCATTTTCTATAGAAAAACAGAGAAGGGGGCAGTAACCCCTCCAAGCCCATCAAAGACCTCACGCTTATTAGGGCCTAAAATATTCAGGAGGGTGCATCAATGTGCAAATCATTTCTCTGAGGCGCACCTGTCCCCTCTATGAAACCGGACGCTGGTGTTCAGGTAGTGCCTAATGGATGTAAGGGGAGATGGGCCTTGAATTCCGCCCGTAAGCCGAGACCCGGTCTTGAATTCATCCCTGAGCTTGTTTACAGGTTATAAACCATTTCCTCTCCAGCTCCGCTTCCTCCGCAAATTGTGCCCTGGGGTAGGACCCGAGTAAATCCAGCGCCCCCCCCCCCCGCCTCCCCCCCCTGCTCCGGCCATCTCTACCCAATGCGCACCCAAAGATAACCCCCCGTCGGTTTAAATTTAGTCCCAAGGCCGGCAGTTGCCAGGTCGTGCATTATTTATAGCTTTACTCAAGTCACCTATATCGGGTTGCACATAATATCCAGCTTTCTCCATGCAAGCCAGTTCAAATTAAAACTCGGTGGTAATATGGGCTTAATATGGTGAGAGGGGGTACACACCAAGAAGCAAGTTGGTCCGTTACTGGCATATGATTAAGGAACACGTTAAATAAAACACGCAATCAACACTCGGGAGAGTCTAGTGTGACATTAGAACATGAGCCGGTTCACACCCCTGTGAGCGTCGCAGCAGAAAGACTCCTCCCAGCTCTTACCTATTTGGCAGGTCTTGCCCTCCCACTGAGGGGGACAGAGGCACTCGAAACTATTCTCGCCGTCGATGCAGGTCCCACCGTTGTCGCAGGGGTTGGAAGCACACTCGTCCATATCTGAAACACACACCGAGCCACTCTCACTGGTCTGCACCTGTAGCACGTACATGCAATTATACATATATATATATATATATATATATATATATATACACACATACACACATATGTATGTGTATATACATATATATATACACAGTCACGTGCCTTGACAACTGAGGACATGCCTCTCCTCAAATATATAAATGTCATCAGAGGTACGCAAAGCTCCATTTAACGGTGTGTGATGAAATCAAAATGATAAAATGAAGAAGAATATTCAAGGGGATGACACCATTTTAAATGCACCACACTCTTCTTTTTCATTTAAAATGCTCAATAATTTCTTGGAAAATAGCTGCTATTTTACTACACGAAATTTGGATATCTGCCCAGACCCCTGAGTGTCTGCGTGTGTGTGTGTGTGTGTGTGTGTGTGTGTGTGTGTGTCCATGTGCGTGTGTTTGCGCGTGTGTGTGTCCTTGTGTTTGTATGTGTGTGTGTGTGTCTGAGAGTGAGCTGCTTCTCCCAGCACACAGAGGTAGCCCAGGCAAGGCTTATCTAATACATTTAAAACAAAGCTACTTCATTTAATGCTACTTCAAGAAAGAGCATCCCCTGCTATTATACTAACCCAGTGGCAGTGCTCCAGATAAGAGACTTACACTTTTGTGAGACCGTGTTTCTGACTTCACACTGTAACACGATTATCCTCTGCATAATCCCGGTCCAGCAGATTAACAGTGATTAAACCTCAGCCCTTACACTTGTGCTGAAGGCACAAAGACACTGCATTCTGGGGAAGAGCTCCCTGCTAGAGGTGGCGCGGGGAGGGGGAGTGGCAGATAAATAAGAGTTGTGTGCTGCAGTTGGCCAGGCCCTCCTTGGCCGTGCACATTGTGCTGTAACAGAGCGTGGGGGTAAGGGGGGAGGCAGCACCCTTGTGGCTCGGTGGGGTGGGGTAGGGAGGGGAGGGGAGGGGCGGGATGGGATGGGATGGGATAGGGAGGGGGGGGGGGGTGTTGTGGGATAGCGGGGAATTCCAGCAGAAGATCCTGTGTTGCCATGACGATGTGTCATGGGGCTCCCAGCGCTGGGGTGGTCAGAAGAGGGGGGGCAAGCGGTTTATGAGAACAAAAAAATAAATAACCAAAAAAAATTAAAATAAAATAAAAACAGCACTCATCCCAGAATGAGATGGAGTAGCAGTGACTGGGCCGTGGTGTTTATAAAGCCAAACACAGGTTGGTTCAAAGTCAGCAAAGATTATGCAAATCCCCTCATCTGCATGATCAGTATCATTTCCCTTTAATCCCGGCCCCTACGACTGAGTTCTGCCCAGGGACCCCACTGTGTGTAAGGCCTGCCGGCATTAGAGCGATGCTCCCAGCGTGCGGGCCCTCCTGCCGGGCTGCGGCTGAATGAGTACATCTGGTTCTACACGGCTGGGGGAGGGGAACGCGGCTTTGATGTGCGGGGCTTCGTCAGAGAGAGGGCCGAGCGAGGCTCCGCAGAGGAACAACAAAGGAGGAGACGGAAAGGGGAACTCACCTTTGGCACAAGTGGCTCCCCCCCAGCCGAGCGGACACTGACACTCGAACCCGGACGGTATCTCGTGGCAGGTGCCCCCGTTGGCACAGGGGTTGGACACGCAGGCGTGCTCGGCTAAAAGAAACACACAATGACAGAGCGGGCCTTAGAGCGGAAGCGCACACAAACAGCTGGGAGAGGAGCCCCCGAATGGGGATGAACACTGCAACAACCAAAAAATAAGTCAACCTCAACAAGTATTTATCTCATATTTTGTCTTATTCGAATCTTATTTATATTATTTATGTTACTGATAAGACAACAACGAAGTGCGACTCATTTCAAGATTTGCAATGAGGTAAGACATTTTCAGTTGTGAAGCAAACAGTAAGTTACAACAAGCAAATATTTTGTACTTGAGAAGAAAAAAACACTTTTTGAAATTTTTTGCAATGAATGCCTAGGGAACCGACTACGGCTCCTGTCATTGATGGGTGTGTTTTGGGTGCTGGCGGCATGCTCTCACCGATCTCACAGTTCTTGCCCGAGTATCCATCAGGACAGGCGCAGTTGTACTCGTCTGGCTCTGTGTTCATGCAGGTCCCTCCGTTCACACAAGGGTGATGTGTCCCGCAGTAGTTCAGATCTACACACACACACAAACACACTGCCATGAGCGGGGCCCTAGTCCACTGTTCCTGTCCCTGACCCCACCCCCACCTTCAGAGCAGGCATGTAGCTAATCCTCCTCCCCACCCGGCCAGAACAGCAGCCCATAAATCATCACAAAGGCCTCTGTAGTCCACTGCCCGCCCCACATAGTCCCACTGAAACTTTTTGGGCAAGGCTCAGCACAAACAGTAAGTAAATAAATAAATATAAACCCCTCCACAGGATTTAATCCTCACTAGCTCTCCATGATGCAGGGCTCCCTGCAGATCAGGTTGCTGAGATCTAATGCAATACGGCTAGATTCGCTAATTACAGCCACTGATTACAAGTGTAGCAGTAATACAGCTCTACAATAGCTGCATGAACCCCTAGACTCCATCTCATATGTCCTGCTTACGATGATTCAACTACAGTTCCCATGATGCACTGCCAACGGAGCATCATGCCTCTTGGCGTTAAACTGTGTCTCACCTTTATCGCACAGCAGGCCCCCCCAGTTCTTCTCACAGCTGCACAGCCACGGCTTTGAGCAGGTCCCGTGAACGCAGCCCGGGTATGGGATGCACTCCTCGCAGAACGGACCCTGCCACCCGTAGTTACACCTGGGAGACACAAAGAATCGGGATCAGGACAGGTTCCACTGCAGGCCAAACACTGCCCTTGATTGTTATCAAATATCACAAAAAAAAACGATTCAGCAAGGATGATGTCTTGACCAAGCTGAGCATTGAATTCTGGGTCCTAATCTTAGAAGAAAAGGCCATTCCTAGGCAGCAAAGGTTAAGCCTGGTTCCGTGTCGCGTGGCCAGGGGAGGTGACGGAGCGCAGGCCGGTGAAGGGTTAGCTAATCAGTTGGTTTATGGCAGCACTCTGTTATTCCAAGGCCAGTGGTACGGCTGGCCCCAGCTGTCTTGTCAATTCTCTATGCACTATTTTAAGATACTTTTTCTTCATGTCAGGCCCAGGCAAACTCCAGCTGCTGGTTGGAAATACAAGGTCTCCAAGACCCTGCAGCAAAGGCCATCGCATTCGCTACAATCTGGTCAAGTGATGTCCCAACATGAGACACTATAAAATAAGATTAAGAGGAATTAGGCGCTCTCAACTTTCACGAACACTTCAAAGGAACGTTCTGTTCTGGTGTGTGACTAATGGGACGGGGGTGTGGAGGGCAGAGAGGGGCCAGGAGTGCTTCTCGGTGAAGCGCACCAGCAGAATGAAGGAGCTGTGCATGGTTTGCGAGGGAGCAGAGACAAAGACATGCTCAGAATGGGACATGCAACACATCTATCACATTCACCCAAGGACCAATCAGCAGTCCCCCTTAAAACAACTGTGTCTCGAAAATAGCCCACTGAAACCAAGTGCCTCAGATATTTACCAAGGTTTTTTTGTGCCCACAAAAAAAGTTTGTATACCCTGCTGTAAAATCCAGTTATGACCAGCTTGAAATTAGCAGCTACCAGCTGTTTTAAAAAATAGCATGTGCTGGTCAAACCATGTTGAACGTGGAGCTGGTCTGAACTGGTCAACCAGCTACCAACTGTTTCAAAACCTAGGTGAGCTGGGGTTTTTTTCAGCAGTGTATATTTACACTAAAAGGCATAGCTCACCCATAGTTGCTTGGAAACAACTTTACTCGTATCACATGAAAAAGACTGAATGCCCGATGTGAACTTGAGATGCGGTTGCAATTGTGGGCTTAATCGGTCGCCAGGTTTAACTCATGGAAAAGGATGTTATGTTCCAAGCTGACAAATAACTCAGTCAACACAAGATCATGTGTTGAGACACACTACAGTACATTCCTCTGGCATTTCCATCAAGAAGCCAAAGAACGTTCTTTTTTTTTGCACGTACTTTTGCACCAGGCACTAGCCTGGAGAAAGACTCCCCTGGGTGATACTTCACAGTATTTTATGACTCGGTCTACTGTCAAAAAGGTAAAAAGCAACTTGGCAGAGGAAAGTTAAGAACAACCTTTTTTACGCAGAGCCAGCACCTCCTCTATATGGTCTCTGATGGATAGGGAATTCAGATAGGAGGATACCTTGTTTACCGTCTAAGGAGGTGGCTACGTGGGATTCGTGACCCATCAGGTTTTGGAGGAAAGGAAGCAAGTCACTCCTTCCTCTTAGGCAGGACAGCTGCCTTGTCACTTCCTCTATTAACAGGTACTAAACATAACCACATCTCCACTTCCTGTTTGGGAATCTGGGGAGGAGAACGCGCCGCATTAGGATGCGTCTTCCTGGGTGGAATTTACAGTTCGACAAACCTTCTTATAACTTCTTTGCCAGATGCTCAATGTTCCTGTGAGCATTCTGTGCCATAAATAATATTTTATATAACAATTCCGTTACGTTATGAAATTCCCTGCAGTGGTTCTGTCCCTTCCACTAGTATGTGAGACTGCAAAATCCAACTCCCTGTTCCATGATTAAAACATGGAACAGGGAGAGTAATGTAGGCTAGCAGAAGCAGCTCTACTGTAAGAGCACCACATCAGTTGTGGAATAGATTAACTGTACCCAAGCGCGTAGTCAATCCACCATACCCTCCATACCCCCTTGAACAGAGAATTTCTGATTCTGGGACAGCACATATCGTCTCAACCATTACAGGACGCAAAGCTAAGCACAGGGCAAACTGCTAACCACCCAAGCCAGTCTTTCAACTGGGGATTCCAAACCGATCGGAACAGAGAAACCGATGAGTGGAAATTATTTTCGACACGACGACTGTAACTCTAATCACACACATGACCATCTGCTGTACGGGCAAAGAATTCTGAACGCATGCGGAGCGGTGCACGCGAGCGTGGAAGATGATAGTGGATTAGAGGCTTAGTGCCGCCAGTGCTCCTTCGGGAATGTGGAAGGAGGAATTCTCACCTAAGTAACCCTTTAACTGACAAGGTAGATGACAAGGAAGCAAGAGGGCTTCACAACACTTCCTGTTGGAGAGGAAGTGGATCCTCCTATACTCGCAGCAGGGAAACCTCAGCCAAAACAGGCCCAAGACAGGAAGATATACTGGGAGACAGCGACGGTGACGTACGCAGAACAGGCCCAAGACGTTGCTTACGGAAAGGAAACAGAGTCTGCATGAAAAACATGTGATGTAGTACCCCCCCCCCCCCCCCATACCTTACCCTCACCCTCAACCCTCAACCAACAACCGGCAAAAAAATCTATTTGTTACTTAATAATTAGCATAATACGGCTTAAGATAACCTAAAGGGTGGATGTGTGGTGTGTAAAAACAGGCAGGTCTCCTATGTTCAGACCTTTGCTTTTGTGAGACTACTGCTGGACCACCCACTCTTGCCACTCCCATTACAAATCTAAGCCAAGACCTCCATGGCCCAGTAGTGTCAGATGCTCCAAAGCTAGTCCAAAACTAAACCCACAAACTCCTCCTCTTGTCTGCCTTCTTCTAAGACTGTGATATGGAAGACATACAGGCTTTAAATTATTTTATTACACTGACGTATACACAAAGGAAAGACTTGTGCCCTGCACACACACTAACAAACACACAAACACAACATATATAAACCCAGACAAAACATGCTTAATTAGACACACAAACAAACGTGGCCATCCAAACACAAGCATAAAGACAGACAAAACATTCATTGTACAAATATAAAGCGGAAAAAGTTTCAAGCACCAGGCTAATGACAAAACAAAAGCAGCACACAGGCTGGGGGTGGACTGTGAAATAACAGCTAAACTCTGGAGCACCAATGGGAGCTGAGATAGTCTCACCTGGCTCAATGATTTATGCATCATTAGTATGCACAGGGACGTTAAACATTCCTCTGTGCCATCAACTCCACAAATAGGGTGACCAGTAATGTGCAGTTATTTTTGGAAGGGACTGAACACAGCAGACATAGACACTCTTCATTCACTGACTGAACTGAATGAATAGCTGCCATATTACTGACAGCCACTGCTACAGGCCAGAGGAGGTGTTTTTGCATTTGAGGCAAATAAAAGAAAAACAACTTCACATTGTTAATTGTGCCTTCACTGGCCACATTACCAGCTTAGTATTGCATTTTTAATACAGAAAATATGGTCAGTGGTTTCTGGAATACAATTATAGTCTAGGGAAGGGGGGAATGTCGTTGCTAGGAAATGGTAGCACTCAGGGTCCAATCTCCAATCAGTTGTAAAACAAGTCCAAGAGGCGAAAGATCCCACGACAGCAAGGTCTGCAGAAAATTTGACTTTATTGTGGCACACGTGCACAACAGCCGGTTCAAATCCTCAGATTTTCAACTTTCTACGACCTATAGATCATTTTTGGTGCTTTCCACCCGTATTAATCATTTGACTTAACTTTGGATTACACATGGGTCACTTGTGCGTTTCTAACAACAATATTTATCAGTAATAAGAGAGGATACAGATGTACTAAATAGCAGTCAAATCAAAATCATAGAAATTATATGATAGACATCAGTGAAAATATAACAATAAGTCATAGAAAGTATAGACATACTGAACAGCAGTAAAATCATAGAAAATATATAATAAACATCAGAGAAATCATTGAATATATAATACTACATATCTGATCACTACTTTCTGAATGAATAAATGTAATTCTTTAACTTGCAGTCTTTGCTCTCTTTTCGACAGTGTACACTGTGGTTTCTTGCGTTTTCATAAGCTCAGTTATAAAAATGTTCTAGGTTCATTCAATTTAATAAAACAGCATAAATATGATATATTGATTACATGTTGTGCATACATATATATTGATACACTCTTAACATAAATCTTTGAGAGCGTTGAAGGAACCAGCTTGCTCATTAGAGTCTGATTTTGATTTGTACTTTAAGTGGTGGGAATCTCTTGCTCTGTGGATTTTCCCTACAGTTTGTGTCATAGTATGTGATATTTAGTAATCAATTTACTGAGCAATAACTATGTACTGCCCTAGTGAAAATAATATATTTCTTACGAATTACTGAGTAGACCTGGAAAGATTTAATCATTTTCAGGTAGAAGGAAATTTATTTCTTTATTTTATTTATTTGGAACAATTCATTTTAGGTCTTTTGTAACCAAGAGAACGGACTATCAGCAAATGTGAATATGAGAAGGTTATCCAACTACCAAACAAACTACAGTAGCTAGGCTATTCCTTCATTAAAATGAGCAACATAGCTTGCAAGCTACCTAATCACACCATATTTTTAACATTCAACGGAACATCCAGAGATATTTTTATTCATATTTTATTTGCAGTATTTGATAAAAGTGTGAACACATATGAACAGTGCTTCAGTCTAGAGTCAGTATATTTTGGCAGGCAGTGCATTGCTAAAGACAAAATTTAGCAGAAGATTCACCTTTAAAAAAGGAGCATCACAGCCTACCTAATAGCCTTCAGAACCAACCACCGTTGCTAAAGGGACTAGATAGTATGATGCCAATACCTGTTCTTTTTTTGCCTGGCTTCACAAGCACAGTTTACATTGAAGCTGCTGGTTACTGGCTGCATCCACATAATCCTGACATCGAAACAGAAAGGCTCAGATTCATGCAGGGGACAGCGCTTCACAAGGAAGCCGCTCTCCGAGGTGTGAAAGGCAGTGTGAGCGTGGTGAGGAAACGCTGACTTACGTGCAATCTCCAGGCTCACTGCAGCCCCCTTGGAGGAGGTTACAGCCTTGCTTGCAGATAGCTGCAAAGAAGAATGAAAAAAAGACAGGGGGGAGGGCAGTTTGTTTATTACTTTTATAACTCCCACAAGTTTGACAAGACGTGTGAACTCATCATTGTGAAACAGAACACTTTACAGCCCCTTCCCCTCCCACTCTTTACAGGTCGGGCCCATAATTTACTGCCCGACTGCCAGCACTTGCATAGGACCTGCCCTTTCTCCTACACTCTGCAGCCGGACCAGTCTTATCCTGTAGCTCCCTGCTCACTGAGGATTATCTCAGGCCAGGGAAAATGGCGCTGCGCACTAAACGCGCCTCACACTCTTCCAGGGGAGGTGTCGGGAGCAGCACTAAGAGGGGCAGCGGGACAGATTAGTTGGCAGGCCATAAAAGCACAACCTGTGGAGAATACAGGGCCATATTCATAAATTACCCTGCCTGGAGCTTCTTTGTGAGGGGACTGTTAATGGAAGCTGCGGAATGGCCCACCCTGTCAGGTTTGTACACGAGGGCAGCATGTCAGAGTGCCCAGGGTCTAAGTGTGCCTGCCTGCTCTGTGCTCCCGTGCCCCGGCGTATAATCAATGTGCTGTGGGCTCTTTATTGTAGGCAAGCAGTTCCCACACAACGTCGCTCTACGCTGAACAGATATTTCACCAAAGAAATGTGTTGCCCTAGCGAGCCAACACGGCGATGCTGTCCCACTTACCCACTTTGCACTCCGGACCCATCCAGCCCTCCATGCAGCCCCTGTTCCCAAACTGGTCGCACACGTAATGGCCGAAGTAGTCGTCCCGGGGCCGGCACTGCTTGTTGCACTTGATGCCGTAGTAGTTCTCGTCGCACTTGACGCGGATGGTGTAGTTGAAGCTGGCGATGGGGCCGTTGTGCTGGATGGTCTGCCCATCATCCCCAGGGTTCATCATCCCCTTGTGGATGTTCCTCTCAATCAGGAGCTCCTCATCTAGACGGGAAGCCACAAAAAGATATATAAAGCTCAGAACTAGGGAATGCTTATTCGATTGGCAAGATCAGAAAAGGCTAATTTTGGACCATATCTAGGTCTCCTTCCAGGGCGGATGCTCTGAACTGCATGAGGTAAATAAAACTTTATTTAAATTTCCGTGCTTTTGTGAGAGCAGTTTCTTTACTTCTTCTCTCAGTCTTTCCTTCACAGGAAATCCAGCTCTGCCTACTTTGGAGCCAAGGAGGAAATAATACGACACTGTAACAAACCGGGATCGGAAGTGCCTTTGCTTTTTCTCAAGGGGTTGGAAAAACAGGGAACGGCCTGAAGTTTCGCAACAGAACCAAGGGCACAGACTCAAAGTAAACCCCCCCCCCCCCCCCCCGAGTACCCCTTCTCTCCCCCCACCCCAACGTATACACAGGCCCAGTCAAAGGGGACACGTGCACCCACTGCATCCAGAGGCGCTCAATAGAGGAGGTGTAAACAAAGGGCGGAGGGGACCACCATGTAGGCCGACGGAAGGATCGGGCACCGACAGGGACATTAATCACAGTCCTGACTTTAACAGCACCCTCGACCGGCGTTATTCAACGCGTCTCACCCGCCTCCTTCTCTTCCCACCCCAGCCACCTCCTGCCACCGCTGGGATCCCCCCGTTTGTCTGACCTTCATAGCTTTCTGCACCAGAGCCACAAACCCCAAACACCCCCCCACCCCCTGTGAAAGCAACCCGAACAGCGTTTAGAAGAGGGGAAACCAGGGGAAATCTGTTGCGCTACAGAGCTGCTCATTGACAGAAATGAAAGAAACAGCATTGTGTTTCTGCAATAATACAATACAAAACACAATAATGCAAAAGGGTTTGGAACATGGAAGGATCTAACAGTCAGCCACAGATCAATTGTCTCTCTCCCACCTGCAAACTGCAGCACTCATGTCTCCAGTTAATTTCCTGCTATTAGATATAAAAATACAGGCCAATCATCTGCTCTCAGCAGTGAAGGAGACACTTTGAGAGGCGCCTGTTACCAGGGAGAGCAGGCAGCTCAGTGGAGTACACACTGCGGCGCTCCATAAACAGAGCGGGCTTCAAGTCAAGGGCTGGATAATCAGCGTTTCAGACCACAAATTCAGGCTCTCGCGGTGGATTCGGTTTTACACCTTTTCCATCAGGCATTTCTGCAAACCTAAAAAGCAGCGCACTTCTTCGAAACCGCCACTTACCGTTAAAACAACCCCCATTTTCTAACGCCTGACGTGAACGATTAAACTGTGCAATTTTTAAATCATGGCTATTATCCCCATGGCGATTCTGACAAAGAAAGCCAGGGGATACATTGAGGCCGCAAGTGTCAGCGGTGGAAAATCAGAGGCCTGTACTCCTCCCCCCACCCCCCCCCCCCCCCCACCCAAACCCCCGCCCGCACCCCCAGCACCTTCCTCGCCGTCTAATGACAACGTCTGAAGAATTAAGAAAGAATAACAGAAATAGCCCGGGCCCTTCCAGATAAAGAACAATGGCACAGGCTTTTTGCGGGCCCGCTTTGTTTTGTGTCTAAACACGGAGCCGTCCAGCGGGCTTCCTGCTGGGTAAACAGCGCGCAACAGGCTCTTTCCTGAGGCCGCTCAAACCCGCGCCCGCTCCCCACTCTCACACAGCTGGGCTCGATTAACCGCAGGCCAGGGCCAGTGGAAACGGGCGACGCACTGGACTGTCAGCCCAGCGTGGATAATGAAGCGGCGAGCAGTAGCTCCCCAGCTGCTGGGACGATAATTAGCAGGCAGACATCAGCGGAAAAAAGCACAAGTCGGTAATTAATGGCTTAACAAGGTGATGCGCTCACTGGCTTTATATAGACAGACGGCGCAGAAATGTCCCCTTGCTCTCAATGGCCGCCATTCACTCCGCGTGACCCGGATGCCACCAGCACCCACCGCGTTAGGAAGTGCTCTTCAAACAGTGGGAAGTGAGTTAATGGATCACACCGTGTATCAGATTGAACGGATTCCAGGCTGAGGTCTGGGTACTTCACGCCTTGCGGTGAATTTGTGCTCATGGGGGGGACGGCAGTCTGGGAGCAGCAGACTGCACCTTTCCCCATGCCATGCCAGTCTGGAACACAAACCTCCAAACTGGAGCTTGTGATGTACCTACATGCATCACAACAGTGTTGTGTGTGTGTGTGTGTGCCTGTGTGTGTGTTTCTGTACGTGCAGTCATGTGTGTGTGTGTGTGTGTGTGTGTTTCTGTATGTGCAGTAGTGTGTGTGTGTGTTTCCGTACATGCATTATTGTGTGTGTGTGTGTCTGTAAGTGCAGTAGTGTGTGTGTGTGTTTCTGTACGTGCAGTATTGTGTGTGTTTCTGTATGTGTAGCAGTGTGTGCGTGTGTGTTTCTGTACGTGCAGTAGTGTGCATATGTGTCTATATTATATATATCTTGTGTGTGTGTGTGACTGTGTTAAAGTGCGTGTGTGTGTGTGTGTGTGTGTGTATACGAGTGCGTGCACACAGCCCCAGTGTCAGCGCCACCTGTCTGTGCTTGTAGCGCTGAATTCCTGTGACGCTCCCAGCAGGTCCACGAGCGAGCCCTGACGCCAGCCCCGGCTGCCTCTCCGCACAGCTCTTAAAGCGGGTCTAAATAAAGGCTCCCTGGGCGTCCGCCCGGCATGCCAGCAGCCTCGCTCCTGGGCCCGCGAGCCGCCCCAGTCCAGCGCGGGTCAAGGAACCGCTCAAAATAAGAGGCTTGGAGCACAGCAGCAGAAGAAGGCCACAGTGTGCGATGCCTTTAGCACTCGCGCCTGGCAGAGGAGGACGGCGCTGAAAGGGTTAAACACTTAGTAGGGGAGAGGTAACCATGGCTCTGATGTCATGCACACAGACAGAGAAAGAGCAGATTTTTCACACGCCTGTCACATGCCTTCCACAGGGACTGGAGAGGCAGGGCCACACCCCATGGCCACCCCATGAAGACGAGGCAGAGTGCTCAAAGAGCACGTCGCATTCTCTCCCAATTTCTGCAGGTTTCTGCAGGTTTCTTCAATAATCCAATCGCTATTTCAGCGGTGAGCCCAAATGGCCCTGGCTTCTCTGGCAAACTAACATACAGTATCTATTCTCATTTCAGCGATGGTTCCCGACTGAGAAGCTCATGGCTCACTTCTGGTAAAAAGGGTGGGGGTAGGGTGGGGGGACTTGTGCCTCCCCAAGGGTTTCTGGCTCTTACAAATGCAGCAATAACAGGCTCTTTCACACACATTCCCAAAGGCAATCTGTGTCTCTCCCCTGACAGCCATCCGCGCGCGCTCATTCCGGTAGCAGGTGTTGTGCAGGGGAGTCACGCCGAGCGGCGATCTAACAAGGTCTGCTGAATGGAGCTCCCATAAAACAGGCTCCCGGTACACCCTTTCTGAAGGAGTGCGTCAGACCTTTTCACGGTCCAGAGCGGTCCGCAGCTCTGACCCACACACCCTCCTTCTCCCCTCCCTTTCTTTCCCTTCCTCCTCCTCCGGTGTCTCTCAAAGGGGAAGTAGGGGAGGGAGGAACCTGCACAGTAACCAGCGCTCCAGAATTCCCACACTGAACACGAGACACCGTCTGCAGGCAGAGCAGAGCCCCAGATTCCCGTTCTCCAAAGCTGGAGCTCATGGTCAAACAGAATCCAGAATGTTCTCTCCCGGGGGCTCGGCGCTTGGGCATCAACATGAAACCGAAAGAGGATACTTAAGAGATACGGCCCTGAAGGCAGAATCAGCGAAGCACTGCATCACAGTTCCGCCTGATGGCCGTTCTTCTCATCACTACCCTTGAGATGTTGCCTAAATCCATACTTGGCTTCCGCACCGTTACAGACAGACAAAAACAAAATCATTTAAATTTCACATTACAAAACGCTACAGCTTGTAAACAGAAAACTGGACCTTTCCCTGATTGCCCAACTGCCAGGAGGGAGGCAGGGCTGGGATGCGGTTTGTGTTTGGAGACAAAATGGGGGCAGAGGGGAATTGTAAAGGGAGGGATTACGGAGATCCGCTGGCCACCCCTGGACAGACAATAAGCCGCCCTCCGCACACCACTGACCCGCAGCCAGATGCATTGTCGCAGGTGTCGATGGAGGCCGTCTGCAAAACGGACCCCCTTAACCCCAACCTGACCATGAGGACCCCCCCTACAGCAGAATGGAACAGGTTAGGGCAGACCGCGATTCTAGAAACCTGAAAGCGGGAATGGGCGGGGTCAACCCAACGCTAAGCTCTAAATCACAGTCGCCCCCATCCCCCACTGCTTTCTAACAGTTTAAGAGGGTTTTGCAGTGGTGGCAATGAGGCAAGGCCTGACATATTAATAACAGTCTCCCCTGCCCGTCCCAGGACTGCTCAATTACTGACCAGTTGCTGTAAGGAAAATGCCTTGGTAACTTTGTTGGAAGACACCTGTTTTGTAACTATTTTTAGCCCGGCTACATTCTTAAGTTCTAGCCTTTCAAAAGAATGTCCTCTAGTTTTTGGTCCACAAACCCTGCAGGACATACAGTACTGCGGGCATTTTCTCACTCTGCGGGAAACGGTCTTGCATTGTTTCCCAGGACATTCAAAGCCTTTGTCTGAGACCCAAGGAGATTAAGTAAAAACAGGATGCCGTGAGCTCATGCTATAGAAATGCGTATTTGTATTTCGCTCTTTTCAGAGGAATATACGGACAAGTGGGTGAGGTCAAGCCATTGATCCGGTCCGCAGATTGACGTACCCCGATTCTAACGGCCTCGTCGGCCGGAGCGTACCTTTGGCTCTCGCTCTCGCATAGATTGAATTCCTCAATTAACCTTTTTCCCTCCCGACAATTGTGGAAAACAAAGCGGAGCGGGAGCGGGAGCCGAGGGGCAGGGAAAAACAGGATACAGCTGTGTGTCAACACTGCCACGGCGAGTCCGCTCCCTCGGCTCCGCGTCGCCGGCTGTTTACAGCCCAAGGTCAGCCCACTCTTACGAAAGACCTTTTTCCAAGACCCAAAGGTACAAGAGCAGCCCCTTCACAAGAAATTCCTCCCTGAAGTACCTACTCGGGGCAGTGGTGTATGAAGGGAGAGAAACGTCTCTTTTTGGGGTTTTTTACGCCTATACAACCGGTATAAGGGACGGACGGAGAATCAACATATACTCCTTTAATGATGGCGGGTCATAAGCCCAACCTCCTCTTTCCGTTATTCACAGGGGTCCGAGACACTTGGGTATCTGGAAAACGTTCCCTACAGGCTGCTGCCTAGCCTTGAACCCAACTCAATAGCGTTCAGACACGTTCACGAGGCTCTAAAGCAGGAAGCAGGCCAAACTCAGCTGCCGTGACAACAGTCGCCATGGAAGGGGCAGTTACGCTCCCTGTGTCTTCCCCACAGGCCTGTGTGATGGTTCACAGCCGGTTATTTATTTATTTTCCTCATCCGTAGAAAAATCTATAGCGCGCTAGAAAAAAAAACTGCATATATCTAAGGAAACGACAGCTTCCTGGCTTTGAAGGGATGAATCGCAGCGAAGTGTGTCATCACCTGAACAAACTGGGTCCAATGGCTACCAGATGGCATGTCCATTCATGAAAATGTGCAGCATTTTTTACAGTGCGCCGAGCCATCTGCTCCCTCTGTGCTTTGGCCCAGGGAGAGATTTATTCCTTTTGATTTCAGCATAGCTCTAAGACTTCAGCACTCGGGAGTCAGGCGAACCCAGCTGAGGGAACCTCAGGTGTTTTACGCAGCAAGTCCAGACTGCTCAGCGGCACCGCGCGGGGAAAGCGGCCCCAGACGATAATGGCGGTCCTCGCGTTTCGCCTTCTCGCCCCGCCCAGCCCGCAGTAAGAGAAGAAGAGGGGGGGAACTTACTGTTGCGCGTGT
Organism: Conger conger; assembly: GCF_963514075.1. Lineage (NCBI taxonomy): Eukaryota > Metazoa > Chordata > Actinopteri > Anguilliformes > Congridae > Conger > Conger conger. Next base: position 17,581,165 of record NC_083760.1, read on the forward strand.
CGTTGTCCCAATCCAAGGCCTCCACGATGAGGGTGTAGGAACGCTGGAGGAGAAGCAAAGGACAACACGTCAGACATTCGCAGGAATCTGGAGCGCCAGTTCAGAACCATTTAAACCCTGTGTGTGTCATTTAGACTCACACATGTACATACAACCTCACATATAGTGTGGAAAACATGCATGCACACATGCAAAACCATGCAGGTATTACGCAGATAACTATGGATACAGAGGCAATTCACCTAAAGAGATCTGAGGTAAACATAATACACATAACAAAAAAAAGGAATGTGCATAGTATAATTGCAACCACTTCTGACAACAGTGATTCATAATAACCCATTAGTGGGGAAGAGCACTCCACTTCACCACTGCAATAATGTGTGCTCATACTGGTTTGAGTGTATACAAAATAACAACCAATAATCATTAAAAATGACAAACGCGCATTTTAGAGAGACTCAATTGGCTGAAACACAGTCCAACTTTCACTCAGCAACAAAAACAGACTGCCAAGTCATTCAACACTCTTCAGCCGGCCAAGTAGTCCTACAGTCAGGAATGTAGGCCAACACTTTATGTCTATGTTCACTCAATTTATCTGATAAAGAGAAAGACCAGCACTTCAGAACTTGCGCTTAGCATAGACTTAGAACTCTACGCTGGTACAGATGTCATGCAGATGCGTCAAAGACATGAACTGCATGACACAGATCGAAATCAACCCACAACATGATGACCATGTGTTCCTGACTCCATGTGCTTACTTCTTTATGGATCACCAATGTACACTAGTAGGGAGTTGATGTGCATGGTGTGTATGTGTGTGCGTGTCTGTTTGTATGTGATGTGTGTGTGTGTGTGTGTGTGTGTGTGTGTGTGTGTGAGTTTGTGTGTGTGAATGTGCATGTGTGTGAATGTGTGTGAATATGTGTGTGCGCATGTTTGTTTGCGTGTGCATGTTTGTTTGTATGTGATGTGTGTGTGTGTGTGTATGTGATGTATGTGATGTGTGTGTGTGTGTGTTTGTGTGTGTGTGTGTGTGTGTATGTGATGTATGCGATGTGTGTGTGTGTGTGTTTGTGTGTGTGTGTGTGTGTGTGTATGTGATGTATGTGATGTGTGTGTGTGTGTGTGTGTGTGTGTGCCCATCCCAGGGTGTAGATAGTGAGGGGACAGTCCAGTTCCCACACACTCCTCTCACTGATTAGCTGGATTAAGTGACAGCTGCCCAACTGACTGGGGGCAGGGATAAAGGGAGGGGAGAGGGGGAGAAGGAAGGAGGACACTAAAGACTTCCATCACAAGCAAGAAAGCCACGTCGGGAACAAAACCATCTTTAAGCTTCCAAGAACCTTCCCACAATGCATCCCCCCATCCTACACTCCTGTTCCCACATGAAAAGCGAGCGCAAGCTGCAGTATAGAGTGAGAAACACATTGCCTCATCCTTGTTTTCAGATGGGTTACGTGTGCGTGTCTGGACGCTTTATTGCGCTGCGAAATGCGGAACTGATAACGGCGATGTTTATAAAAGGCAGGCCTGGAACATGAGAGCAGGCAGCTCTGTGAGAGCCTGCAAAGATTGCATCAGGAACCTGCGGGAGCGGGAGAGCAGCCCCGCCCCGCCCCAGTGCGTGCGGCATGGCAGTGCCAGGAGGGCCACTAAGCACGCACTTCACGTCAGCTGCTCCCAGTCCCCAGCTCTGCCCAGGCTCCGCGCTATTGGCTCACAAGTGGTGGCCTCACTTATATAGCCACACCGGTCTCTCAGTTAGCCTCGCAAGGTTCACCGTGCGCCATTAAAAGCTCCACGAGCGAAATCAATCACGTCACGAGACGTGAGGCAGCTCGTGGACGCAGACCCGACCGGTCTCGAAACGAGATTCTGCGAGGCCTGGAGGGGAGGGAGGCAGACACAGGTGGCGGTTCCCATGGCAGGGGGTGAGGTGTGGGGGAGGGTGTTCTGGAGGAAGATTACAAAGTGCTGCTCAGATTAGAGGGAGTGCTGCAGCTGAGGCCCGTGACAGGCCATTACCCCACTGCTGGCTGACCTACACTGCCGGGTGTTGCAACACTGGAGTTGCACAGCCGGGTTCTACACAAAACCAGCTTCAAACAGGAACCTCAGAACTGGACACTGCAGCACAGAATAGTATTGGAAGCAGGGAGTTCAATAAACAGCTTGATTTCAGAGAGGTCCTGGAGTCACAAAAACAAAAAAAGAAATTATGAAAAAGGGGTAAAGGCTGCAATTAAGAAAATGCATAAATCAGTCCTCTTATGTCCAGGAAACAGGAAATGGTAAGGCAGCCCTTCCTGCAATTAATTATTGTATCTCACCATGACAGCCATGCTCATCGTTTCCAAGGTTAACCTCTCACTACTCTTGGACTTTTTTCCTCTCTAAAGGTTTTGGCAGCCCAAAGTCTCTTGTGTGGATGAGAAATCCCACCAGTATCAGATGTCACAACTGGTTGCTGGCAAGGCCACAGAGGAGACGGAGATGCTTTACTGTAGCAAATGTCATGGAGAAACATGGAAATGGCTGTGCATTGTCAGCCCTGTCACCCCCCCCTTTCCCCACCTAAAGCCACAAAGCAGGGGGTGGGGGTTGTGTGTCGGGGGGGGAGTGGGGGGGGTGGCAGATCCTGACACTTTGCCACTGTTCTATTCTTTCTCCTGGAATGGCCCAGGGGTCAGCGACCTTTTCAACAAGCTTCTCAGCATCCCGTCCGATAAAAGGGCCGCCCGGCTCTGTGTGAGTGCAGTGTGCCATGGCCAGGAGCGTTCACACGGCCCTATCCCCCCGGCTCCACCTCCCCCTCTAACCACACACCTTCCACTACACCATCAGCTGCCTCTGCTCCACCCCCCCCTCCATCCACACACCTTCCACTACACCATCAGCTGCCTCTGCTCCACCCCCCCCTCCATCCACACACCTTCCACTACACCATCAGCTGCCTCTGCTCCACCCCCCCCTCCATCCACACACCTTCCACTACACCATCAGCTGCCTCTGCTCCACCCCCCCCTCTAACCACACACCTTCCCCTATGACATCAGCTGCCTCTGCTCCACCTCCCCCTCTAACCACACACCTTCCACTACACCATCAGCTGCCTCGGCTCCACCCCCCCCTCCATCCACACACCTTCCACTACACCATCAGCTGCCTCTGCTCCACCTCCCCCTCTAACCACACACCTTCCACTACACCATCAGCTGCCTCTGCTCCACCTCCCCCTCTAACCACACACCTTCCCCTATGACATCAGCTGCCTCTGCTCCACCTCCCCCTCTAACCACACACCTTCCACTACACCATCAGCTGCCTCTGCTCCACCCCCCCCTCCATCCACACACCTTCCACTACACCATCAGCTGCCTCTGCTCCACCCCCCCCCCTCCATCCACACACCTTCCCCTATGACATCAGCTGCCTCTGCTCCACCTCCCCCTCCATCCACACACCTTCCACTATGCCATCAACTGCCTCTGCCAAACGGCCCAATCAGAGCAGCCCCGAAAAACATCAGACACCGAGACAGAGAACCGCCCAGAGAGGGTGGGGAGAAGAGAGAATGCAAAAAAGGCTGAAAGACAGTAGAATGAGAAATCGGTGGAGGTATAGATAGAAAGGGAGCTGATGAAATGAATGATGAATTTTAAAGAGGAGGAGGGTGGAAGAGAGGAGCAAGAGAGGAGAACACTCCCTAAAAACACTGGTGCCATTTCCTGTGGTGGCCCAAGGACTCCCACTCTCAGCCCGAGAAGACTGCGTTTCCTGTTCTTTCATTTCAGACCAGAGGCATCCCAAAAGAATAGGTACTCAGGAAAGAGAAAAAGCTAAGATAAGAAGGGCCTTCCCTCTGTGACCTGCCAGACACCCTCCCATCCAAACCCGGCTCTCATCTCCATCCAGAATCTCAAAGGCAGCACAGCTGGGAGATTTAATGTGTACCAAATTCAGAAACTAGGGTTTCCAAATAAAGAATTCACTGAGCTTCAACATTGTGATGTGAATTATGAAAAGCGCAGTAGATGGAGGAGATAATGAGGCAGGGCTGGTGCTCTGAGCGCAGACTCCCACTTCTAGCCCAAAGAAATTCCACCCCTTGGGGTGGTGCGCAGTGTTGGGGGGGGGGGGGGGGCGGGAGAACATGTTTCCTTCAAAAGAACCACCAGGAAACGTCTCTGTCCCGACATCTGTCTTGGCAAAAGGAATGCTCCGAGGGGAGAGGTCTGTCCACCTTCAGCAACTCCCATATATTAAAGTGATTTATTGCCCTCAAAAGATGAAGCGGTTGTTTATTCATCTGATAGCAAGTAATCACTCCATATAATCTACATTAATCTTAAATGACATGACATGCAAATCCTGGCTTTCGGTCTCAGCTGGTCTCTCTGCAGTATCGCAAGATACTGCAGACCAGAGACCAGCTGAGACCGACACCAGCCAGGATGACCCAACTGAGAAAGCAATCTTTAATTAAGCAGCTATTCAGTACCACAAGACAATTATTTGGGTCTGGAGGATTTTCTCATTACTTGGAATGAGGCAAGGCCAATTCTGATTCAATTTCTTTATTCAATGAATAAATTAAACACCCACACCCCTTCCACAGTCTGAAAAATATAAGGACAATGTGATACAAAACTTCAAATGACCTTCAGTCATCTGAAATATTTGAAGGACAGACAAATTTCATTTGAGCTGCTGTGGTTTGAGAAATTAAGTCTCAGTGCAATTGACTCATATCCAAAAAGACACTTTCAATCTCAAGGTCTCTCAGTATTCCAACACAATTATCACACAATTAACAACTCTGTAAATGTCAGTGCCAAAAGTTCCTAACACCCATATTTTTGCATCCTTGGCAAGATTAATATAAATCAACAATTTGGTCCCCAAGGGCATGCAGAGTTAATTAAGCTCTTAAGACTACGCCCTTCTTTCAGGAAACATCCAGAAATGCTCTACAGAGAAGTAAATGTGGCCCTAAGAGCAGATATGCAGGGTCACTAAGTAGAAGGTTCTGACCTCTGCATTAGGAGAAATTTTATAATACAAGCTGAATTGTGTGTATGCGTGTGTGTCTGTGTGTGCGGATGGTTGCATGTGCATCATTTATTTCCCTGAAGAATGAGAGAATCCAATACCAGCTACCCAGTCAACCAGCACAGCCATGTTCAAGACAGACAAGTCTAGACTTGGCCTCAAAACAGACAACACAAGCCAGGGGGTGACCCTGGTGGGCCGACGCCATCCTCTTCACACGGGCAGAAGAAAGACACCCCCGAGATCAATCATCCGCCTGCATGGGAGCCCTTCCTCCCACAGTATTAGGGGTTGAGAGAGGTCCCTACCGTGGGTGCTGCGAGGGGCGGACAAGTCGCCCACATTCATCTCAGCCACAACAAAAACCCCACAACCTCCAAACTGCAGGGGGGTCCAAAAAAGCGTGGTAACACCCATCAGATCAGGCCCTGCGCTGGCGCTCACAGCCTCGCTCCGATTTGCTCGTTTCCAGAGAGACAGCCGAGCCCCGCTTCAAACGTCAGTGATAGCAGGTTGCTAAAATTGTTGTTTTAAGAGAGAGCCACTTTAAGACTGAGCACAACCCTGGTGAAATGAGCTAGTGCGCATAATCCCCTGAGCTGGAGCCAAGGCAGCCCCAGTGGAATACTGTTCTTCAAACACAATCAAGAGCTGGGAGGCGGGGGGGGGGGGGGGGGGGGGGGGGGGGTCAGGAAGGCAGGATCCAATCAAAGCAAAAAATGCGCCAGCAAACCAACGTAGGTTGCAAAGTTTCTCAGCTGAACTGAGATTTTTCTCAGCAGCGTGCAGTCATGTTTTCACCGATGCTCAGGAGGCATAGTTCAGCAGATATCTAGAGGTGGTGTTGGGTTTGGTTTCCTTTCATGCCTTTTCTCATCAGCCAAATGCTAGCTTTTGTTCCTTGGGATCTTCCCATGCCCGCCCAACTACCTTCCCCCAACCTCCACCCCCACTCCACCCAACTAAAGTAACCTCCGATGTGGGTTAGGCGTTTTACAGTGGAGCAGCAACACCTGAGCAGGGCATTGAACACAAGATACTTAAATTCAGCCTACTTAAGTGCAATATAAGAAACCCTTATGTAAACATTCTTACACCGATCCTCAATATGACTGACATTTTGCATCAAACAACAGGCGGTGACATTTTCTCCCCTCCTTCTTGACATGATGAAGTGGACAATAGCTCTGTTAAGAGTATTGTCATGCTGAAAGGCATGATGACAAAGCGGTTAAAGGAGTCTTTTCTTCTCCGAGCTGGTAAATGATATTCAGGGTTGGGGAATTTCGACATTTCCATCTTCTCCGATGCAGTGTCCGGTTCTTGCTGCCACTGTTGCAGCCTCCCCCTTCAGGCTATTCACCGGGGTGGTATGGACAATGTATCCCGGCTACAGAACAGGCATTTAGAAAATACGACAGTAGTAATTTAGAAGGTTAACTTAAAAAGGTAAGTAGTTGCAAACAGTAGTTGCAATGAGCCTTACTGTGCTATTAGTGAGATTGAATGCAGTCAGCAGACCTTACTGCATGAGTGCCTAGTGTTTGACAGAGCAGAAAACTGCCTCCAGTGATGAACCCCAAGCACTCTGTCACCAAGCACATGCACTTTATGTACACATACAAACCATTTAGCATGCTGCTACTATGCCAACAAGATCATTAACAATGCATAAATACAACTCTGCAAACCCCTCCTTTAGAGTGCTAATTAACCAGTGGCACACTTTCGCATACACTGAAAACGAACGCTCAAAGACATGGCAATGCACGCACACAAGCTCACATTAATGTACAACCAGTGATGTTTCATTTGTTTCACACTCCAAAAAAATCTGTCCATTTTCTGATAACTTAGCCACAAGTGCAGAGCAAGAAGAAAACGTGACATATACTTTCACTGAATTCACTCATACTTTCAGAATATAGTTTCTTTTGAAAGCAGGTACCAGTCCTGTCTAAAGTCAGGGTCCCAGCCTGGCGATGTGAGTAGACATTTTCCACATTTCCACAGAAGAGCCAGAGAGCCAGAGAGCCAGAGCAAAGTGCACATCAGGTCACTTCTCCTCTGCAGCTGAACCCAATCAGCTCACTGACACACAGCCACGAACCCCAGCAAGTACACAACTTCCCAACATACTCTGCAGCCCTGCAACACGCTTCACCACACAACTCCCTCGATGAAGTACCAAGCACTTCAACATGAATAAAAGGACACCTTAGGTTGTAACAAATGCATGTAATTGTACCTTTTGTTTATTTAGTCAAAGCTCTTGCAGGAAAGATGGATGTGCCGAACAGATACCAAGTTGCATTAGCTGAGAAAGACTGATTTATATACTTTGTGCATCCAGACCCTATTCACCGTTAACCTCTACAAATCCCTCCACAGCCTGTAATATCCACTGCTGATGTATACACACAGGGCATGAATGCACTTTCTTATACAGGTATACCACAATGAATAGAAGAGAGAATCCCTATTCCCCTTCACTCACAATATGTACAGGAGCTCTCCTTCTGACAGGCGTTGATAAACATACATGATTTAATTAAACCAGAATGCAATTGCTCACCCTGAAACTACAACAGGCAACTGCACAGAAACCCTGCCTCACGCCCCAAGCTGAGCTCTATTATAATTTCAAACAGGTACAAGAGTCAAGTGGGAATTAAACTAGCCGTGTAATAATGTGCTTTAATTACAGCACGAGGCCACTGAACACCTGCACGCATTTCATTTACCTCGCCAGCACAGGGAGTGTAAGAAACGCAAGGCCATGTTATTAACGACTGACAACCGTGTCAGAAACACAAACACCAGGAGCAAAACAACACAGGTCTCCCCCATGTAACCCCTCCCCCACCTCCACCAGAAATAACAAACACCCAGCACAAGCGGATATAACTCAGTCATGGCAAAGATGTGTAATCAAAATTCTCAAACAGAATACAACAAGGCACAATCATTTTATTCAGAATAGAATCAAGGGGGGGAGGGGGGGGGGGTAGACTTGAGCCAGGAAGGCAAAACAAAACCAAGCAGGCTTCCTGGCAACAATTACGGAATACAAGGCCTTAAACAACACACCACCCCCCCACCCCCAACCGCTCACGTAATGCACTCACACCCTCCCGTGAAGTGGCATGCAGGGCTTTTAGTCTTATTAAAGTGGCACGCTAGGGTGCACTTGTCCCTTGCGAAGACCAGCTGCTTTACTCCCTCCCATAAGAAGACATGAGGGTCAATTATACATCATCATCTCCGCACAGCTGCATGGTATTGGATCAATAAATTTAACCTACTGTAATGGGAGTGTTTCTCCTGGAAGAGCCAGCGACATATGTTCATTAATTTCATTTGGCAGGAGAGCAGTTTTCCCCTGTTCGAGTGCATCAGTGTCTACTCAAGCAAACCGAAAGTCGTCTGAACAGCTTCCAGTAAATAAGGGAAGGATTTGTAGACTGCTGTCAATGAGAGTTACACCAGAACCTTCATTAGCCCCAACTTCAGGAAAAAGACAGATGGCTTTAAAAATGTTTAATTGCAATGTAATGAGCACCATTGATCTTAACTGATCAATATAGTTTTTGGTGAACTAACGTAAAACTCTCAGTCAAGGATGATCAACAATATATTCTATGGCAAAAAACATGGCCAACCGAAACACAGGTACTGTATTAGGGAGGACAATCTAGCTCTGATCACTGTGAAAATGCACTTTTTAAACATCTCTACAGTCTCCCAATTGAACAACTTCAACAATAATGTGTTTTTTCAGTATTAAATATTTATGTACCTGTATATATGATATGGACGCATACTGTAGTCAACTGGTAAGTCCGACACAAGAAACTGACCTCTGTGACACCAGACAGAATGTACACAGGGGCAAGTGCAATGAAACAAGATGTTTATCCATGATCACGTTTGGAGTCAAAATCTGAGCATGACTTTTCCTAATAGAACAAGTCTCTGTTTGATATAAATATCCCCCCATGACCAGGGTGAGGGACATGGGCCTACTTTTCCATCGCATGGGAAAGCACAAAAAACAAAACAGCTCTGGGGTTAAAAAAAGAAAGAAAATGTTTATTGGGAGCAGAGACAAAAGGCATTTTTGTTCTCGTCAGAAGCTTCAGCAATCAGCCAAGAAATTCTTTCCTTTTTTCAATACCAGCAGGACGCAAGCAGGCACCGATTTCATCAAGATTGTTCTATGGCACATAAGAGACTTTTCTCCACAAATTAAAACATTCACATTTTTATCCTGGTCACCATTAATGGCTACATAACTATCCAGAGACTAGGGGGAATCTTTCACACCACCATAATTCAGTTAATACCACACATAGTGAACAATCCACAACCACCTGCCAGAATTCTAAAACTGCCAATCATGACATTGTGTTGTGAAGCAGAAGTCCACTGTCATGAGCAATTCAAAAATCAATAATGTAATCAGATGTAGATTTATTCTGCTTTTGAATCTCTATAGCTCAAGCTCGACTTCCAGGTGAGGTCTACACAAGGGGCAGCAGTGAATGGCCAGTCCAGGAAAGGGAGGTTTTGGGAGGGGGCTGGAGGGGGATAGATAATTACTTACTAAAGAACTATTAAGCTGTATCCTAGCAACCCCCAGCAAGCCTCCAATCAAATATGACTGCAGCTGTCATTTAGCCTTGGAGTGCAGTGCCCCTTTGCTCCAGCGGAAGGTTCAACCGTTATTTCTGCCACAAACAAAGTCATTGTCAACACAAAGACCGGCAGTCCTTACCAAGCATCAAAATAAGAATGGATACAAAGGATGCCAAAAACAAAAGGCTACAATTATTGAAAGCATACCTTCACTGATATTTGCTGATCGTTGGCATACTTTTACAAAACAATATCTGCCACTTGTATGGTCAGAGTGAGATTCCTAAAATGATCAAGAATAAGTATGTCCATGGAGACAAAACACACATAACTCCATCCATCAGTTATTATAAAATATAACCCAGACAAACTCCACAAGCTTGCATTCATAAGACTTCGTAGGGCAGAGATTGTCCACACAAATATTCTCCAGCAAGAATCAACACCTCTGGTTGAGTGTGAAATCCAGTCCACTACCAAGGCAGGGACTGGGCAACACACAACAGAGGAACTGGCAATCTTCTCATCCTTTCACTCAGCTCTGAACACACATCAGGGAGAAGCCAAGCATGTGCACTCATATTCTGTGCCTATCGCCCTCTATTCTGACCAAGCCTGATCTCTTGCAGGGCAATATAAGGTGGCTGTTAGTATTTCGGAAACCAACAAAAGTCTCAGAACTCTGCTGAAAGGATGGTCTCTGTGAAAGGTGTTCACCCGTACATGTTACGATTGTAATGCTCCACACAACTATTTATTTAATCTAATACATACAAAAAAAGGAATCTATTTGAAACAGTTTTTCATAAGAAAGACAGTAACCCATGAATATCCAAGAAAATATCTGACCTCATGACGTAAATATCCACTTCCATCACTGTAACACAGTTTTCAGTGCAGATTTGTACCAATAACAGTTACTTTATTTATAAAGGTCTCAGTGGGCTCCTAAATTGTTTGGCTAGATGTGTATTAATTATTCATCCACCCCAGTGAGCCAGTGAAGTAGTGAACCAGACCTCTTCCACTCTATCAATCGTTAACGTTGCTAGCGGTGAGACAATTACTGAACATAGATCTGAACAAAAGGCCTAGTAGAGTCAGGTGGTCCCATCCCCCAATGCCAGAACAACCGTCTCTGGCCTGTTTTAGCCACAATGACACAGATAGCACTTTCTTCACTCTACACAACTTACCAGTAACTAGATCTAGCCAAGGCCCATTGCTAACAGCTGACTATCAAGGCTGAGTGTCATTGCCACTTCCAGCAGAGGGCACACCCAATGCCTTCAGTTCGAATTTTAACTAAATAAATGTTGTTACTTAAAACTTTCCTTGCATTTCTGAGCAATAAGTCAGATTCATGAATAAGCAGAATGGAGTACTGAACATTTCTTAAATTAAGTTTACTCCTATGCCTATATTTTGGCAAACAAAAGCACTGATGAATTGAAGCTTCAATGTGTAAGGAATCAATGTGTCTATGCGTATATTCCTTGGGTAAACTCTAGCATTGACAGGTCAGTTGCTGGTGGTGTCTTGAGAAACAGAATTCACATGTCAAAACAGAAAAATAAAAGAAGCCAATACAACAGGTGGCAGCCCCTTAATCTGTATAAGGTGCAAGATATCTCTTTACAATACACTGGGGATTCGGTTACACTGAGAACACATCAAACGGATATAGTAGCAAAGGGAAACATTCCACTAGCAATTTCATTAGCCTCCTAGGAACAATCCAGAAGTCCAAAAACAGCACTGAACTAAGAGAAAATGGCAGTAATCACCCTTATCTACTCAAAACATGGTATTTTACTACAATAAGTTAAATTCCTTCACTTTGATTGAAATATATCGTTCAAAAAAGACATAATAACAATTATAACTAAAGGCATTACTCTCTGTTTGGGTAAGACGGTTAGGTGCGAACTTAACGGAAACCAAGGACAGGCTTTTACTTGAATTTTGGCCAATGGCTTAGCAATGACATAACCCACCGAATGGATTCCCCACAGTAGACAAGCACTTGGATAACAGACTCCTTGCAAACCCCCGGCGCTTCCTCTGGCACCTGCCCAGAGCTCAAGCTAAATAAATACTACTAAAATTAATCAAATGACGCAAAACAACCGACTTGGTGCCTAAGATAAAACCAGTATTTGTGAAGCACGGAGAAAGATGAACAATTATGAAAACTTGTGTTTCACATTTTCTTCATAGGAAATCATTCGCTCAGTTTACTCGAACAGCGAACTAACCGATCTTAACCCGCAGAAGCGGGCTACAATAGTACACAATCGGATTGCTTCCCTGTATGTGAAATGGGTGTGCGTTTTATTCCTGTGAGCAAGTCCAGTCAAGTGCTGCCTTAAGTAATTCATCGCGCAGTTTCTGTTTTCTCTTTCATCTGAGTATTTTTCCAGTACTTAGGGGCATATGGCTATCCAAATCAAACTACTGCTGAGAACAACGTACGTCTCATGTTATACCCACCAGTATTTGTTTTATAACATAATGATACATGATAAAGCCATTTTTTGATAAGACTAAAAGTTGCAGCAGTGCGGTAGCTTTGGGACCTAAATAAACGCGCATGTCCCAGTATTATTTGGCGACCACAAACAAGCGCACCCCCGTAAACTTGCCCAGTCGCGCGCGCTCTCCACGCGCCATTGTGTGCCTGCTGGTTTGCAGTGACACCCACACCTGGAGTAGCAAGCGACACAAGTTTCTGACTGACATTGATCGCCTAATTTCAGCCGCACTATTGCTTAACCCTGACTAGACGTGTTCACTGCTTCAAATACAGACAACAGAGAATTGTATACATATATTTAAAAAATAAACGAATAAGCCCATCAAAATGTTCGCATTCAGTAATGAATGAACATTGCAAATTAAGAAGCTGAACAGTAAAACTGTAATACCGAGGGGCCATCCTGACAAAGATATTCTTGTCATTCTTACGTCGACTGAACGATTTTGCAGAATCACACACTACAGCGTTGCTTGCTGGAATGTAGGCCTATATGAACAAGTAACATACTAAATTCAATTGGACACGAAGTGCAGGAAATTAATTCAATTGCTCTTAATGCAGGGACTATCCGTATCACATGAAGACAAGCGCCCTCTACACTAGAGATCAATGCCAGATTCCAAGCCCGTGCAGCTATAATGTATGACGCTCAGAGCGGAAACAGTCCCAATGGCATGATCAGAGTTGCGGACTTTGCGAAATGATTGAGCCCATCAATACCGTAACAGTGCATTGTTACACGCCACTTGCAGCAGAGTGAATACACAGCATTACATCTCACAGAATAACTATACGTTTGGTTAACTTGTCAAATTGTGGAATATTAACTGCAACAAAGGTAAAATAGATTACTTACCGGCCAAGCGAATTGGAAAGGAATTATAATCTTGCCAGCTCCGTTGATTTTGTTTTGATTGTTTTTGTTATTCTTAAAATGAAAATTATTTCCACCAAGAACATTAGTAGATCCACTTCCGTAATTGCAAGCGCCAGTTGCCTTGACCGCGGATTGAAATTCCTTTAAACATACTTTAAAGTATGTATCGCATTCGTCCCGGCTACAGCGGAGGTCCTCTGTGTTCCTACTGCCATCGCAGCATTCCCCGTCCGACAACTCACCGTTTACATTCTGTACGGTAATCAGCTGCAGCTCAAAATAGCCCGAGGAGTGGGACACCTAAAAATAACAAATGAAAAATTAACAAATTGAAATAAAGAACATCCACACAAAAAAATCTATGAAAAAAGGTTCTAATACCGAGGAAGCTTTTTGTGCTGCCAATTTTAAAATAGGTCCTCATGTCCTAATGTTTTTGTTGCACTGCATACAGTATCTGTGACATACGATTCCACATCGACATGTCATACACCAACCTGTTATCGATATCTTAAATACAGGCAGCCAGTCGTATACAATGAGCTAATATATGGGGCTCGACATCATTTACTCATAGGCAATAACGTCCTATAAAAATTACACACGTAGACGGTTAAAGTTTGTATAATTTGGATACACAAACACTGCATACTAGCAAAATACACCGTCAAATTAAACTTGATATTCCCTTGGACCTTAGCGTAACTGAACGGAACTGCAAGATCACATGATTCGATTGGAAGATGGCAGAATAATTTAAAACACGACTTAAATGTCAAATATATGATTTAGTCTTCATCAGGACATCCACAAACTTTTAATCGTTGATGACTTTCATCATTTAATGACATCCATTTAAGCATGCATTTTGACTATTTGGTAACAGCCCTCTTACCTTAGTATACAATGTCAACAGCAGACACACCATTGGAAAGCAATTCGTAATCCTTATGCAATTCCACATGCCTCCGATTAATTAGTGTATCATGAGGGGGGAATTTAAGATTTTTTTAAAAGCTGCCGTTGACCGGCGACAGGGTCCTCCGCTCCTGGCATGCAAGATTCACGAGCGTGATCTGTTCCTACTATCTTTCCAAATGGAAGAGAAACATTAGATGCGCGTTAGGGAACAGCCGAAGCAGCGCACAGATGGTCCAGCCACAAGACTCTCCCTCCGTCAAATCACTCCACGGCAACTGATATGTTACGGGGCTACGGCCAAGCTCGAGGATGTGGTTTCTGATTGGCAGCTGAACAAACCACTCACTGACTCGTGTTCTTACATTTGGTGAAGACCAATCTATGAGCCAACCAAAAACAGAGGGGGCGGAATAAAACGAAAAACTTGTCTATTGGTACGTTGTGGTTGATTGCGCTTATTTATCGATGCAATTTAATATGAAAACTGCATGTATTGGAATATATTTTTGTTTATTTCTTTAAACATTCTCCACAAAACTCTGTAACATACCAGTCAAATAAAAAAATATATTTTAAAATTCATAACTAACAGGCATTCGTAAGAAATATAAGATTAAATCAGTTTTCGAGGATTTTGTAACTATTAAAACATTGAATGCACTTTTGTTGCTTTGCTCAGTTGTTGAAATGTATCAATGTAAACAGCATATTTATAATAATTAGGCTACGTAGAAATATATTCAAAATAACAGAATAAGTATAGGTTATTTATATTTATTTGCGATTAACTGAAAGCCATATGACCTATATGCTACATTTATTAGCTCAAATATTGAAGGAACAATATAAAAATAACTAGCCTACTATAAACTCGAGATCAGTTAGTAATTGAGAGTGCTGCATGTATTGGAAGAGACGGGGGTAGGAGCAATTACCTTGCAACAGTTCGCCGTAAGGAAAGCCAGCAACTCTAATATAAATTCACGTGGCTGTCAGCGCCCTCTTCCGTACATTTACACAATTCTTGAGCCAGCTAAATATAGCCGGCAGTGTAGCGTATACACAATTTGGGTCTATCTACTGAATATCAATGTTCAGTAGTACACATTGCAACAAATCGGGTGTTCTCATATATGGCACCTTTCCCGTTTATGCACAAAAGCTCTCACGATATAACCGTTATTCACTGTATTTGAAGTCTGGTTTGGATGAGGTACTGTATCCATCCATGTCTCAAACATTAAAGTGACTTGTCTCCAATTATTTTGTTCAAGTAGGCTTAATTTAAGTCGGTTAAAACTCAAGACCTTCGTTTGTATACCATTGGACAGTGCTGCAGTAGCCAAGTATAGGAATGACTCAAATCTATTTTATAAAAACCGGTAGTTAAACTGAAACTACAAAACTCCTCTCTTCCCTCTCAGCCGTGGCTTTTGTTTCAGTATCTCTGACCTTGCTACAATGGATAGTGTTGATGTGAAGGTGGGGAGAAAAAGACTTAGCGAGCCAGAGTAACACCTACAGTACCTGTTCAACTGGCGCAGGCAGTGTGTCAGAGTGGGCCAGCCACTGTCTCCCTGGCTACTGTAGCAAAAAGCACGAGAATTCCGTTCTAGTTCACGTTACACGTATACGTCACATTATTCGTTACATGGGATTCCATTGTAGCATTTTAAAAATTCAATCATCCCATGCTGAAAGATGAGGACGATGAAGATGGACGAAGAAGGAGGAGCAATGAAAAAGAGTAGTCTGTGTTGTAAATCTCAAGGGAAACGCAAAGTGAATTCCTCCCCTCATCTATTTTTCATTTTCCCTCAAGGCATTGTGCACACTCTTGTAGCCCACACCAGTTCTCTTTTAACTCTATTCATCCCTGTCCCTGACCCACTTTAGTAGTCAGCATGTACATTAGATCAACACCAATGAAATGATATAATACTGGAGGCTGTGACAAAGACACTTGTTTCCAGTTAACTGTATTTTTCCCCAGTGTGGATATTCTACTCCTTAGTTAAAGTCACAATATGTGTTTGCAACACAGCGAACATGTAGCCCAAACATGGCATTACGGCAACGTGATTGCAAGAGAAAGGGCGGCCTGTAGCATAGTGGTTAAGGCACATGACTGGGACCCGCAAGGTCGGTGGTTCAATCTCCAGTGTAGCCACAATAAGATCCGCACAGCCGTTGGGCCCTTGAGCAAGGCCCTTAACCCTGCATTGCTCCAGGGGAGGATTATCTCCTGCTTAGTCTAATCAAGTGTACGTTGTTCTGGATAAGAGCGTCTGCCAAATGCCAATAATGTGATGTAAAAAAGTACCTTTGAGGATCACACATCTTGATTTTTTTTATTTATTCAAAAGTTACCGTCTGTCTGATCTCTGAGCAAAGGTCATGTGACTTTGTTTTGGAGCCTCTGAACATACCAAAGCAGGAGTGATACTGTTGCCTGTAGTGTCTATCAGATAGCTTACAGAATTGCCCTCCTCAGTAGATAAGCACTATAAAGGCATGGTGCACCTGCTCCTTAGGAGCAGATATCAACATTTGATTGTTCTGAAAGCATAGATATGGAATGTCTCTGGCAAGCAAGACAAGGAAATGGAGGAGAGAGAGATGAAATGCCACCTTGAATGAACACCTGTCTTTTATCTAGTAGTTCTGTGTAAGTAACCCTAGATAAGGACAAGTACCAAATTGTCAATCATGTTGTTAATAGTATTAAGACACAGCAGACACAAAAGGGATAAACATAAACCAGTTCATTTTATTTGGTTGCAAGAGGCTTGATGGCTTGAACAACCTCACATCAATGTATTACGACAGACATGGAGATGTACTGTATTCCATTCATACCCTGAATATGAAATTAATTAGATTAGAGGAATGGTTCATTATTCAAACTTTTTTGGTTTCTGTCACAAATAAATTTACTTAGACCATCCTATCGGCAGCGCTTGTGTCAGCAGAAGTCAGGATTTCCCGGGGGCCAAGCTAACAATTATCTCAAGCTTGTTTTGATCTGGATTCACACGACTGTCACCCCAGCATTTCAACCTGCTTTCCTACAGTCAATGCTACTGTCAACGTAAAAGAGGGCTCAGTTACTAGCCTCCTCTGTAAATAAACATTTTGGCACATTGCACCTGCACTGTGAATTTTGTGAGCAAAGAATGAGGAAATGTCTTACCAGATGAAAAATCCAACTTTTCAAGTTTGGCTGAAGAAGCCTTAACCGTCATTTTGTGCCTGGTCAGGATTTTTTTTTTTTTTTTTTTCAAGTGGAACCACACAGTGTTTTTGCCTAAAAAGCTGGTGTGCAATTTATGTTGCAAATGATATTCTCAGTCATTGGGAAATTTCTCCATTGGATCAGAAATCCCAAACAGTCAGACATGCACAAGATAGATTGTGTGATGCACCAGCACTGTAGCAAAGGGGTGTGTTGACATAGCATAGGACTGAAAATATAAATAGATCATATTTTATTAGACACAATGTGTTTCACCTTGCACTGTCTCAGTGCTACTTGTGGGTACATCTCTACGTCTAGCACACATCTGGGATTCGCTTGCCAAAAATAAGAAACTGCTTGAGGCAGAGCTGACCTGCGCATTAGTGTGGTAATCTGTCTCAGCGCATAGCTTACATGCATTCTTGGTATGCATTTAAACTTGACAGAAAGTGACTCGACAGTATCCAGTTTTTCTGTCTCTCGGCCTTTGTCATACCTGGGAACGATTTCCTCCCCTGGATTGTTCAGTCATGCATCCTACATTTACACAAGAAGACTGAGTTAACCCACTGACCTCTGATTAATGTAAAACACTTGGATGCCATCCCAAATTTCCCGTGTTCCCACCTGCCTGGGCTTTCCACCCAACGGATTTCTACAGTTGAAGTGTCGAGTAATGACAAGAAAGGAATGTCGTGTTCGTGCTTCCTTTATTTCGGTTAAGATCTGAGGCCACTGCTAATTGGGGAAGCAATCATTAACAGGCATTCAGATGCAATAATTAACAAGGCACACAAAAAGTGCTGTAGAATCCTCTGCTAAACCACAGCATATCAGCAAATTTAAGAGTCCAACTATAGGGTTGGCTGTTCTTTTTTGCACAAACCCAAAACACCCTGAAATTCACGCATAACCAGAACAGACATTGGGGTTTCAGTCTCTTATGATGAGGCTAAAGTTATGTAAGATGGTTCGGGACACTGATAATTTGGGGACAGTAAGGGACTGTGATCCCCGAAAGATTGACAGGGATAATGAGAACATTCACAGAATGTACTCTCAGAAATAAAGGCACAGTTGGAGGTACATTTTTGTTCTTGAAGAATACATTTTGCAAATATGCATAGAAAGCATAATAATGTTTATTTTGATACCAATGAGTACCTTTTATAGGCAAAAAGACAGATTAAGTATGCATTCCTGGTGAGGGGACAATTGTATGTATCTATGGGGTACCACCCCAGTGACAAGCTTTTGTACTTTTTTTTTAAAGCCAGATTTCATATCTTTTTTCCAGAGAGTGGATGTGCATCTTCAGAGTCTGAAGAGGGATACAGAGGATCTGGCAGTTGACGGACACCTGAGAGAGAGAGGTAGGTGGAGACACTGACACTCGAGTGGACAGCAGGGACCCTGACCTTCCTCAGATTCGGCTGGGGGCCGAGGGCCTTCAGCAGTAGTGTAGCAGTGCTCCAGACCCGTGCCGCAATAAGGACACACTTCATCAGGTGGCCTTTGTCATGCCTGAGCAGATGTTTCCTCCCAGGAAGCAGGTGCAGATGGTCGTCACCATTCATCTTTTATATTCAGAGTTTTTATGACGGGCCTTATCAAACGTGATAGAGGGCTAGAGAGGGGCAATCCAATGCTGCTGATTGCCTGGGTGGCTGTGCGTGGAAGAGGGCAGCATGTAATCACCGTGGCATAAAATGGTGTTAATTAGCCATTGCTCTTTGGGATGGACTGTACTTTAACTGTAACAGCGAGAGTCTTCGTGTTCGAAGAGACATTTAGAAGCAATCTGACTTCAACAACCCTAGTTTTCCTGCTACACTGGGTATCAAATTAGGTGGCTATTTTACTGAAAGCATATGGAAAAGAGTATACAGGAAACTTCTGTTGTTAAAATTTGTAATAAAAATACAATTAGTTAATTTAATACTAAACTTTACATAGAGTGTTTGTCAATGGTGCACTCCATTGTATACTATTGACAAAATCATTATGACACTCTGCTGTGCTTAAACTCCCCCTCTGTCACCAAAAATCATTATACCAAGCATTTACTATATACAGTGGATGGATGGATAGATAGATAGATAGATATTCCTGCCTTTGAAGAGGGTAAATGGCCTATAGTACATGTGTGAATTATATCGGGAGCAAAAAAAGGAAGTGAGTCCTTACATCACATCTTCTTCACAGTGGGAACTCCAAATATTTGTCTAAAAGCAGAATCTGAGTCATCAAATGCCAGTTTAACCCAAGATGCCTCTGGTTTTCCTTTTTCTTTTTGTTCCACTCCCAAGGGCCGTAGCTTGAGTCAGACAGAACAAACAGAGATGGCAGCCTATACCTTAATCCTGAATTTAAGACAAATCAGTTGAGCTTTGTGTATGGAAGGTGTATGCTTGATCACGCCTATAAAAACACATTGTATTGAGTAAATGTACAGTGCATCCAGAAAGTATTCACAGCGCTTCACTTTTCCCACATTATGTTATGTTACAGCCTTATTCCAAAATGGAATAAATTCATTTTTTTCCTCAAAATTCTACACACAACATCCCATAATGACAACATGAAAGAAGTTTTTTTGAAATTAAGAAATTAAAAAACTAAGAAATCACATGTACATAAGTATTCACAGCCTTTGCTCAATACTTTGTTGATGCACCTTTGGCAGCAATTACAGCCTCAAGTCTTTTTGAATATGATGCCACAAGCTTGGCACACCTATCTTTGGGCAGTTTCGCCCATTCCTCTTTGCAGCACCTCTCAAGCTCCATCAGGTTGGATGGGGAGTATCAGTGCACAGCCATTTTCAGATCTCTCCAGAGATGTTCAATCGGATTCAAGTCTGGGCTCTGGCTGGGCCACTCAAAGACATTCACAGAGTTGTCCTGAAGCCACTCCTTTGATATCTTGGCTGTGTGCTTAGGGTCGTTGTCCTGCTGAAAGATGAACCGTTGCCCCAGTCTGAGGTCAAGAGCGCTCTGGAGCAGGTTTTCATCCAGGATGTCTCTGTACATTGCTGCATTCATCTTTCCCTCAATCCTGACTAGACTCCCAGTTCCTGCTGCTGAAAAACATCCCCAGAGCATGATGCTGCCACCACCATGCTTCACTGTAGGGATGGTATTGGCCAGGTGATGAGCGGTGCCTGGTTTCCTCCAAACATGACGCCTGGCATTCACGCCAAAGAGTTCAATCTTTGTCTCATCAGACCAGAGAATTTTGTTTCTCATGGTCTGAGAGTCCTTCAGGTGCCTTTTGGCAAACTCCAGGTGGGCTGCCATGTGCCTTTTACTAAGGAGTGGCTTCCGTCTGGCCACTCTACCATACAGGCCTGATTGGTGGATTGCTGCAGAGATGGTTGTCCTTCTGGAAGGTTCTCTTCTCTTCTCTCCACAGAGGAATGCTGGAGCTCTGACAGAGTGACCATCGGGTTCTTGGTCACCTCCCTGACTAAGGCCCTTCTCCCCCGATTGCTCAGTTTAGACCGTCAACTGTGGGACCTTATATAGACAGGTGTGTGCCTTTCCAAATCATGTCCAATCAACTGAATTTACCACAGGTGGACTCCAATTAAGCTGTAGAAACATCTCAAGGTTGATCAGTGGAAACAAGATGCACCTGAGCTCAATTTTGAGCTTCATGGCAAAGGCTGTGAATACTTATGTACATGTGATTTCTTAGTTTTTTATTTTTAATAAATTTGCAAAAATTTCAAAAACACTTCTTTCATGTTCTCATTATGGGGTGTTGTGTGTAGAATTTTGAGGAAAAAAATGAATTTATTCCATTTTGGAATAAGGCTGTAACATAAAAAAATGTGGGAAAAGTGAAGCGCTGTGAATACTTTCCGGATGCACTGTATGACCAGAAAATGGTTCACATGAAAGAGAAGAGCAAGAAAACAACAGTCCCACCAGTGTCACTGTGTGGAAAAATTATCTTAGCATGACTCCAGATACACCTCAATAAAATTGCCTTCTGTAGATTATTTTCAGATTGAACTGTGGCATCTGGAGGTTCAAATGCATTGTTTGCCCAGTTTTTGGTGGTCCCAAAGTGCTCCAACATAAAAAAAAATAAAACAATAAAAAAAATAGTAAAACTGAAATTGTTAAAATTTATTTGTCCAATCATTTGCATACAGATGGACAGCTTAGTGGAATCACATGTGATATTGCCCCCCTTTGTCCAATAATCATATCTGCAGATGTGGCCAGGCACAATGTATCGAAGCCTGAAAGGTTTGTCACACCTGTGGGACAGGGACCCAGGCCTGGAATGAAGACAGGGGAAACTCACTGCAGAAGCCAGCACAGATGGCCTGACTCGTGCACACACAAAATAAACTGTTATTACCCAATGCATCAAATGACACATGGATCCAGAAATAATGCCCCTCTCTCTGTTGGCCTGTTCCATGGATATAGATCCACTGTGAATACTCATATAGTTACCAATTTTATCAGTATGTCATGCCATTCAAATGAGCTGACACAAGAGGTGTAATGTGATGGGTATGGGCAGGTGCACGTTATCTTTAAAGGAGTCAAACACACTTCCTCCAATCATAAAATAACCTCTCAGACTACCAATCACAGGGTAAGTGTCAGCTTAATGAGTCTCATTGCCTGTAAACTTTATAGAGCTAACTGTTCGTCTTACACCTACAGAAATATTGAGTAAATATATGACCAGAAAATGATTCACATGAAAGAGAAGAGCCAGAAAACAACAGTCCCACCAGTGGAAAAATTCTCTTAGCATGACTCCAGATACACCACAGTAAAATGTTTCTAATAAAAAATAGTAGTTCTGATCAAAATGTGAAAATCGTTTGGGAAATGAAAAGTGTATTAAATACATTTCTATACTGAGAAACACAACATATAACTGCAGGTTAAACTGAACTAATGAGGGGACTAATTAAAGGAGAGAAGTGGAATCCAGGCATATTTTTCGTGTTGACACTCTCACAAATAGGCTGATAAACACTTCATGAACAATACAACAAGGCCGATGTCACATGGCCCGTCGACAGGTTGTGTCCAGGCAACACGTTCTCAAGCTTTGGGTTTCCGCGGAAGAATTTCAAGGGTGAGAGGAGCGGAGAAGAGGGCAGAGGGGTCAAGCAGGTTTTCATTGTTTCAGTCTCCATCTATTCAAGAACAGGATCTGAGGCTGCGCTCACAACACTCTCTTGAGATAAAATTCCTTTTCCACGTCTACTTTTACTTTCATTCACCTCAAACCTCCTAAACCCTATGGTAACACCACCACAGTAATGGCAAAGTAATGTGAGTGTTGGAGGAATGCATACTGTAAAGTATCTATGTAATGTTTTGATTCATGAAAATGACTTGTCTAAGTAAAGTGTAAGCACATTAAGCAACTTTGCTTCATGAGGATCCTATCAATAGCAAAAATATCTTCGGATAGTTGCCGTCGGGATTAGCATGAAAAATCAAGCCTATTTTTAAGGGCAGCTCTTAAAGACCAAAGGCCATGCCCCATGTATTAGTGGCAACACAGATGCTGATTTATTTATAATAGTAGCGGCAAATTTAGTGCTTATAATGCCTATTGCAGATCTGTGAAAATGCATTGTAAATGCATGGCGGGGAAAAAGCACTCATGCGATGAGATTCGGCTACTTGACCGTTTTCAAATGTAACACTGCAGCCCGTTGCTAATACGGCCCAGATTTCAAATGAGATCATGGTAATCTTCGCCCTCAAATTCTTTTAATTTGGAACTCATTTAGAAGGATTTGAAAGTTTGGAAGAGCAATGCTTTGTATGTTTTGTGGAAAAGGTTTTTTTTCTGACTGCAGACATCAGAAAATGTGGACCCTTTTTAACAGAAAAGCTTGGCCCATTCTCTGTGGGGCTTTTTTCATCGTTTGTTTTCCATGAGCATTCCTGGACCGCGGCGCGACTGTCGGGATCCAAAATCAAAGCCCTTCCCTGGAGCTTGTTTATTCAGCAGGTCTCTTCTAAAGAGACAGATTTTAACACTGGAGACGAGAAAGAAGTCGCACGATGAAGAACAAACGTGTAATGAGCTCGACGGGTGTTTGACTGGCATTTAGGGCATTTCATCTTCGCATGAATATTTCTGGAATCCGTAAGGACACCTAGGGAGCTGGATGACTAAATGATGTCTTCGGCACAGGACTAGAAATTTCTTACTGAGTTTCCTTGATTGTGCAATTCTATTTTTTTATTTTTGGCACATCCTGTTGCGCCAGGGCAGAGGCTGCAGCTGTTTGTTAATGGGCAGTAGAGGATGCTGGGAGCACCAGCCAGTGCTCAGGAGCAGCTGTTGATTGGCAGCGGAAGGGGGTCAGGGGGAAGGGAGTTGAATTTGCAGATGGGCTAACAGCTCCACTGCACCCTCCTTTTTTATGTTTCTGATGTTTTTCTCCCTTTTTCACCCAATTTGGTCGCCAAGTGTTTATTTCAATCGGCCGTGTTGAGGAAACACCGCGACAACCCCGTCCCCCGGTGGTCGTAAGTAGATCCACACGAGCCGCATCGTCTCGAGGCGATCAGGGCACTACTGTAAGAGGGGATCCTCCCCTCCGAGTCGCTCCCCCACCCTCGGAGTGGCCGCTCCAATTATGCCCCTCCCTCATGCGCCGGCCGTACGCGGCTTTGGCAGGACCGGGCCGCGGATCCCGATCCTGGGTGTGCAACTGCATCAAACTGACGTCTGATTCAAGATCCGATACCTTAACCGTGCAGCCCCACGGCACTCCACTGCACCCTCTTTACCAGGAGCAGGAAGGCTGTTATTCTGCCACCGGTGCCAGCTCCACCCTCATCTTCAGCTCTCCTCAACAAAGCGCTTCAACACAGCAGGGAGACGTGCAGCTACATGGGGGAATGAGACACAAGAATGAGGAGTCTGCAGGCGAGTCCCTGACTGAGCGTGAGTACGTGTGGGGGCTCTCGCCGGGGGCTGGAGAACTGTCCTATGGCTGCTCTTACTTGCCCTTTGGTCTGCTGATTTAATGTGCGTTTCATTTTTGCTCCTCAGTGTAAGGCTGCCACTTCATCAGACCGTAGTCCACTGAAATGCGAGAGGCCACAATACATAACAAATATCTGTGCTTTTTTGTGTAACCGTAATGGAGTAGAAATCTGCAAGCAATACCCAGGATGTGTTGCAGGGAGAAAGTTATGATGGCCACACAGGCAGCCTGGTGATGGCCAAATCCTCACAGAAACAAACATGTTATAAACAATATACTGTAAATACACATTTGTTACACATCAAACACAGAGTAAAATATCTAGAGACTGAATGAAATCTTAGCAGATGAATAACAATCTCTCATTCAGGCCATGAATATGTCTTGCCTACTCTGGATGCAGCTGCTCGGCACAGAGTGAAATTCTGGCCGGACAACAAACTTCACACAAGGAGAAACATCTGGAGGATTAAAAATGCAGGGCTTTGATTGTGATTCTCTTAATCTGGTGCCACGGGCAGTGGAACGAGGCCACAGGAACAGGGGGGTATGTCGGTTGCCACCCCCGAATCGGAGGCTTCGATAGGGAGCTTCTGCAAGACTGGCACCCTGCCTGGTCTCAGCAGATGGGAGCTGGCAAGCATCTTCTGGTACAAGGCATTGCAGTTGTGGCCCGACCCCAACGCGGACCACTATACGAGCCATTCCACACTTCACTAGCTCTGCTCTTATTAAATAATCTCCATGGTATGGTGTAGTTCGGAATATTTATTTTACAAGAGAACAGACTTTCGATTGCATTTTGCACTGGTTACCTGTGCAAGTTGGGACTTCAAAAAGCTTAACCTTGGGCAGGATCAGTGCAGTGGTCTATGATCGTCTGAAGTTGCGGTTCTATATTCTTGTTAACCAATTCAAATCCGCCCCCCCCCCCCAAGCATAGCAAAGAGTCCTTGACAATTTAGAGTTTTACAGCGCTTTATTCAAGATTGAAAAAGTCCTTGAGATTTTCGGCTGCTCACAGTAATTCTAAATAACGCTCCGACATTAAATGGAGTCCTTTCAGGCAAAAGGAAATATGTCAAGGATGTCAAGCAGCTCTCCTCACCGTTAAGATACATTCAGCCGTTGTGAGGCTCATGGAGAGTGGTTGCTATAGAAAAGTCAGGGTTGTCTTTGGTTACTCCCACCGCCCAATTCACAACCTTTCCCCGTGTTCCTCCCATGTTCATGAATGAGACAAATATTCACTTAATGATTACCGTGCTGCTTTAGAGAGAGAGGCAAACACAAACATCGCCATGGCAACTGGTCTTATCTGAACCCAATCCCCCAACACGGGAGGTGTTCCCCGGGCCTCCGCCCCCAACGCGAGGAGGGACGGCAGACAAATTACGCTCCTTTTGTTTGCGCTCGGATGTCAGCGTGCTCGATTCACTCGCACAGGCCTGTGAGGAAAGTGGAGAGCGGAATGGGGTGAATGTGTGAGAGACGGAGAGAGCAGCTAGCCTCAGAGTGACGTTCGTCCAACATCGTCTCATCTCACTTACAACTGTTCATGAGACAACGTTAGAGACAACTGCCTGCTCTACCTTGAGTTGGGGTATAAACATAGAAGGAGATAAATCGTAGTTGGGTATGAATGTGCATATTGGGAAGATGAGTATCAGAGAGATCAGAGAAACAACACAATTTCATGCCACGACAATCTGGGGATGTAAACCCTTTTAATTACAATTTCATCTTACTCAGAAAATCAAGGAAATATAGCATTATTTTAAATTAAGCAGTGTCATAAAAAGAGTTGTTAAAAAGCAACAGACTATGAATACAAAATTAAAATTCAAACAGAAACATTACATACATATCAAAGTAGTAATTGAGGACAAATTTAACTCAAGTCAACACAATTATTGAGATATTTGCTTCAATACTGCTCACAAGATCTCAAAACAAACACAAAATAAAAGTTAAATAGCAATTTCTAAAAAACTGTATTATATAAAAAAATGACAGTAGTCATACATGTTGAATATGATTTGCCATAATTATGTGCTAGATCTTTCTGGACAGACACTGGACAGTGGATGAAACAGGATTAAATAACTAAGATTTTATTATGCAATGTCTGCTTGTTGCATCTCAAAGCAAACAACATACTGAGGCCAACATTCATATTCATATTTTTTACATGCATTTTTCTTTCCTACAAGCATTCAGACCAGCGATTTTAAATATCTCCCACATCGCGAACCAAATTATTCTGGACTACATCTTCTCCAATAGAAAATATCTGTAAGACAGCCATAACCATTACACAACACTAAAGCTATGCCATTTCAAAGTATGCTTTTGGTAAGATTTCAAATTGTTTTTAATACTGGTTAACATTGTGGGCAATGATTAAGATGGATTAATAATACAAAAAAACTGAGGGCTGAATAGAGTGGTAAAGTAACAGGTTTGCATTAATTAGCAGGTGAGGCAGTTTGAGACTGAAATTCTGGTCCATAGAAAACGTTTAAAAAATGGTGTTAAAATTGAGCTGTTATACATCAGCACAACTGATTGTACAACTTTGACCTTGAGAACTCTGGCTCCAGTAAGGGCATGTCGATGAGAAGAGACCACCTGTACAACCAAGAAGTAGCCCCTCCCTTTGACCTCTTCTGAACCCACCAGGAGCACCCACAGACCCACACACAGATAGCATGTTAATCCCCTCTGGGGAAATTAGTGCCAACAATGCTCTAAAAGCAGTTATTATTATTGCAGATAATTTCACTACTGCCTCAAAAGTGAAAAAGCAAAACTAAAGTACTGTATCTATGGGAATGTGAAAACCTTCAACATATTGTGACCAAAGAAAGGCAGTATTCTGGATCTGATTGTTTTCAAGTTTTAAAAAAATAGAATGCGATTCATATACAGATACAGCAACAACAGATTTTGTGATCCTTGATTGCCATTGTTAATCTACGTTTTACGATTATGGCCATTACAATTCATCAGTCTCAAGCAAACCCATGCATCTCTTAAATACTGTGCACAAATGCTATTCTAGATAAAGCGGAGAAACAATATATTCGAAATAGAACTGTTGATGTCCTATCAACATAATTTCAGCAAAACCGCAGTATGGCCTGTGTTAACTTCATTGTATTAACTTCCTTTACCCAGCAGTTTGGTTGATATGTGTCCCTGAATGTCACCAATCCTCATAATACCAGTAAGACCTGAGAGAACCTTTGAACGAGCGCTTTCGCATGCGATTACTCCCAAGTTCCATCCTTTCTCTGGCGAGTGCTGATATTTGCCCTCTATAGGCAGTACACAACCAACCTTTACATTTTTCTGAAGCAGGGGGGACACTACACAATGTTCAAGCCTGATGTGGCAACGGTGCGAGTTTGCAATCATCCGGGGTTGTCCCTGATAGACGCAGCTGGAATTCTTATGTGTGTGGGAGTATAAAAGATTCAGATCTGACACATATCATCCCAGTCGGCAACAGCACGATTAAAACATGTCAAACATGTCTGAATTGAACGGGGGTAGTCTTTGCATAATCCTGTGGTATGCACTCGTCAAAGACTCGCATCTCAATGGGAATTTCCAATGACCAATGAAAATGTGAAAGTTGCAACAGAGGAAAGAAGGGGGGGGATATGGGAAAAAAACACAAGATCCAACATGTGTGACGGTTGGCCAATAAACATGTTTTCTGGAGTGCTAAATATGAAGAGTGACTGGTGCATATTTGGCTCATGGCTGTCTCTATCATAGCACAAACCACAATTGTCACAAGCAGAATGGGTTTCATTCTTGTTTTTTTTTTTTATATACATCGGGAGTGCATGTGTACGACGGAAAATCAAGTTCTCACGAGAAAACGGTTTCAATATATTCTCCGCCTCCGCCTCCGCTCCTCACAGACAGCCTTCATTACATGTGTGTGCATCAAGTACGACAGAAAATTATTAAATGCGCGCTGCTCAATCACTTAAATTGTGTAATGTGTCCCCAGCTTTAGCTGGACTGATGTCCCAGTAAAAACAGGAGTTAATAAACTTGAGCTGAAATTCCCCCTTCCAAGCAAGTGACGGCATTGTTGCACTAACAAAGCTCATTCACCTCTGCATTCTTCAGTTACAACTCAAGGATTCAAATACATTTTTCCAAATCGAGACGAATAACATTAAAAAACAATGATATCAACTGTAATAATAACAAGTGGAGTACAACACAGGCTTTTGTCCCAAAATGATTGTGTGAAAAGGAACGTATTGAAGACTCAAAACAAAGAAACGTGTATCAAAATTGTACTGACAGACAAAGCAATGGGCATATGAGGGGAATATGGGTTGTCATTACACGTTGGTGGAGATCTTGTACTTGGGAGCCATGTTGCTGTGGAACCAGAGGAAGCTGAAGATGACACCCATGGTTTTAGGGATGTTCTCGTCGTAGGCAAAGTTCATGGCCTCCTGCAGTGGTACCTTTATGACCTCGATCAGCTCGCCCTCCTGCGGCTGGCCCCCACCCTCGCCCACGCAGTTCTCGTCCGACACCTCGGTGTAGAACATGGTCTGCTTGGCGCCAGTCACGCCCACACCCGACCTGTCGATAAACACCATCGGACAGGAATCGTGAATTCATTATACAGTACATTCATTCTACAACATGGGGCAAACCCTGCTGGTACAGTTGCAATCAAAATTATTCAACCCCCATTGCACATTAGGTTTATTGGCAAAATATACAATTTCTCAGCTGTTTGCAATAAACAAATTAGACAAGAACTGTTTAAGTAGTTCAATGAAACAGAATATTACAAAATATTACAAGGGTTTTTATCCACATCAACACAAAATGCTACTTTTAATGACTACTGCAGTCCCAAAATTATTCAACCCCTTCATGACAAGCATCTTCAGTACTTAGTAGAGCACCCTTTTGCTGTTATGACCTGCTGCAAACGCGATGCATAGCCAGACAACAGCTTCTGACAGCATTCCTGAGGAATCTTAGCCCATTCCTCATGGGAAATGGCCTCCAGTTCAGTAATATTCTTGGGTGTGCATTTGGCAACCACCTTCCTCAAATCCCACCAGAGATTTTCTATGGGGTTCAAGGCGACTGTGACGGCTACTCTAGAATCTTCCATTTCTTCTTCTGAAACCAAGCCTTGGTGGACTTTGAGGTATGCTTAGGATCATTGTCCTGCTGGAAGGTCCAATGACACCCAAGCTTCAGCTTCATCACAGACGGCATGAGGTTTTTCCCTAATATTTCCTGATACTTGACTGAATCCATCGTGCCCTCCTCATGCTGCAGGTTTCCAGTGCCAGAGGCAGCCCCAGGGCATTACTGAGGCACCGCCATGCTTCACTGTAGGCAGGGTGTTCTTTTCAGCATATGCTTCATTCTTCTTCCTCCAGACATACCGCTGATCCATAGGCCTGAAAAGTTCCCGTTTTGTTTCATCGCTCCACAGAACAGAATTCCAAAACTTCTGTGGCTTATTTAGATGGTTTTGAGCATATTGGAGCCGACTTTTCTTGTGCTTTTGGGTCAGTAGTGGTGTACGTCTTGGAGTCCGGGCATGGAGCCCTTCAGTGTTCAGTATGCGCCTTACTGTGCAAACTGAAACCTCAGTGCCTGCTGCCACCAAGTCTTGCTGCAGGTGGTTTGCAGTCACTCCAGGGTTTTTGACCACTTGCCTCCTCAGGAATCTGGTGCCATCCTCTTTCTGCCACATCCAGGTAGTGTGGCCACTGTTCCTTTAACATTAAACTTGCAAACTATGCTTCCAACTGTATCTCTAGGAACATTCAGTGCTTTTGCTATCTTTTTGCATCCTTTTCCTTGTTTGTGCAAGGCAATGATCTCTTCTCTGAACTAGGTGTGCTTGAAACAGGGGGTTGGGTAATTTTGATTAGTTGCATCAGGTGTGCTTGAGACAGGGGGTAGAATAATTTTGAGACTGCAGTAGTGATTAAAAGTAGCATTTTGTGTTGAATGTGGATAAAAACCCTTGTAATATTTTGTAATATTATGTTTCATTGAACTACTTGTGTAACTACTGTGTACTTTCTTTATTGCAAACAGCTGAGAAATTGTATATTTTGCCAATAAACCTAATGTGCAATGGGGGTTGAATAATTTTGATTGCAACTGTAGTAAACAACTTCTCTCCCATTTCTGGTTTCATCAACAGTCATATTTCACATATGACTGTTATAGCAGGAAGAAAATGGTAAGCAGACTGGACTCTCCACCAGGAAGCGAGGTTTTACTACCATCTGGTGCTTCAAATCTCTGTTCATCTCCAGCTAAACACTTAGCTGACAGCCCCAAGACTGCTGTTTTGATTCGGTCGTGTTCCGTTTGAGGTGGGTGGCAGGGAGATGGTGAGGGGGATGATTGTGATAGGAATAAATCTATTATGGGGGGCCCCCAGCTCAACAGCATATCTCTGGGTTGGAGTGGCAGTTGCCACATAACACACTGCCGCTACACTTCAGGTGTTGATTCAGCCCGTGGAGGCATCGTCATGGAGATCTCGGAAGAGGCCCAGTGGCTTTGATAGGCTGGCAGAGGGAATCATAAATTTTTTTAAAAAAAAGACATTCTCTCTTCACCGAGACCCCTGCTTGTTTTAATATGCATTTCAGGAGCCGAAACCTTTGAAGGATAATGATATGCAGGAGCCGATAGCCTTTGCCATCTCTGTTCAGCTCTGCTCCGCAGTAATGCATAAAGACATAACAATGCCCAAATATGTCATGACTGGTAAGGTCAGGAAAAGCCAACATCCTCCCACTACCCTGTAAAATACAGTTTTCTGCAGCTGCACTATGAACACAGCATGAGCAGAGAGAATGTTTTCAGCATTTAAATAGAAATAACATTCTTCTAAATATATAAGATTCCATAAAAATATAGCTGTCCTATATAAACTTACATAAGCCCTTGTTAGCCCATTCTTTGTATCTTCTGAATCACAAATAGTTTGATTGATGAGGCATAGAAGGGCGCAATTAAATAATTTATGTCTCAGCGCGACGGAACAAAAAGCATTCCGCTTCAAGTCCGAGCACATTCCAAATAACCGGCGTTGACAAACGCGTGCCTAAAACCGACTTTCCTCCGCTTTCTCTTTTTGTTTTGGGTTCTTGCTTAATCTTAATATGAAGAAATCCAATATGCGCGGAGAGGCGTGGAGGTGAAGGGCCTCGCAGGAGAGCTGAAGTATGCCGCGGCCCACCAGACGGGCTTGTGTGAGCCTGCAGCGGAAGTGAAGGTCTCAGTCACTTGGCTTATCTCGGGCACGACCTCATAGGGGCATACGGGCTGCCGTGGCAACCGCGCCGGGGGGAAAACCAACACCGCCCCCCCCCCCCTGCGCGGGGAATACAAACCCACCCACCCCCGAAACGGCACCGTGTTTTCTGTGAGCGTAGGCCAAGCCATGTGCAGATAGCCTGCAGGCAGGAGAAAGGGCAGGGTGGGGTACCGTTTTAGAAAGACGCCACGCCTGAATGCAGACAGGCCAAATCAGCGCTACTGAGTCATCCGAGTCTCCCCCCCCCTCCTTCCACCTGCGTGCACAGAGCCCTGCCTGCCCCTCTCACTCCCTGTCCACAGCCACAGAGCTCTTACTCATTCACACACAGGCACACAACCTCACCCAAGCCCAGAAATGATGCCCCCTCCCTCCATTTCACTCATTCACACACAGCCACACAACCTCACTCAAACCTAGAGCAGGGTTTCTGCCTCATAGAGGATTCTCAAGGCTCTCCGTCTCGATAAAATGTTTACAAAATTATGACCGGTGTTAGCACAAAGAAACATTATCAATGCAAGCGTTGGACTCGCTAGGTTTCTATCATGTGAAATGAAACGGCATTACTCTACTGTATCGTAATCAGCACAACGCACCAGGAAAGGCGCTACGGAAGAAGAATGCAAAACTACTGTACAGAGGCGTAATGCAAGGACAGCATGCTCAGATGTCAGTTTGGTGCGTTCAGACGGGTAAATCTAGTTTTCTTTCGAACCTCAAGCCAGTCCATTATTTAAAAAAGAAAATGACATCCCATCTGTTTAATGTGTTCATTTTTGCAGATATGGCCCACAGAATAACAGATTGTTTTTATAAAGGGAGTTTGCGAGGGGGAGCAGGTGCAAAACACAGTAGTCATCATCATCTGATCATTACTGGCCACTAAAAATTCACATTACTAACAAGATGGGGTCAATTCTATTAATGTTATAGCTGCCAAACTGTCAAGTTTATTGATGTGATCGCTCTAGGACTCTAGGTTTTCACTGCATTTGTCTCTGGTTCTGATTTGCACTTTATTGTACGTCGCCCTAGATAAAAGTGTCTGCTAAATGACTGAAATGTAATGCAATGCCTTATTTTGAGCCGGGAAAAACCCTGTAGAGAACCATCAAAACAGACAGACAGGGTGTCACCTCTTTAATGGGTCACACCACAGCCGGGGTTGCCTGGGAAATCAAACCTACATGCAGAATGTTCATCACCTCGAACAGTAGAAGAAGGAAATGTGCTCCTTCTGCTTTTATTTAAATGTAAATGTCCGTATTTATCACCGCACACATCAACAGAAAGTATGCCTTACTAAAGTTAAAGTGAACATTCTTGTTCATTTTCACATTAGTGGCCGTAGACCGTTTCCACACACAAAAATCCAACAAGATGTTTGTCCAAAAACACATAATAAAGTGCAATGTGGAAAAAGTTAGCATTTGGTATCGATATTCCATATGGAATGCAACCAAAACCCTTTTGTTTGCACATCTGTTACAAGCTGGAGAGCTAACCTAATTTCCCAATAATACCACTAAGCAATATCAGATTTTTAAAGTTCTGAATTTTCTGAAGACAAAGGCGCTATCGCATAATGAGTCAGCAGTATATGCTGTATTAATAAATATGCTGACATCACATTGATTGTGCAAAAAATGTACGGCAACTCACCAAAATATTGTTTAAGGCATTGTATTGTTTTACGTTTAACATTTCAAGCAATTTAACTACCAGAGAGGCTCCTGAACATATGTTAACTAACATACGTACATCATAAAATCAGTCTGTACGAATCTAGCCCTATCACACAATCTGAATGGTAAATTCAACATCGGAAACGTAACATTTTTCTAGAAGGCATCTTTGTGACTGCCTCTGAAAACAACTGCTATACAAAACGTAACTGAAGCTTTTCTGAAGACAGTGGGGAAAAAGATAAGTGTAGAGAAAAACGAAGATGAAGGAAAGCAGGGAGTTTACAGATGGCTTATCAGTGGTGTGGTGCTCAGTGATGATCCTGCCTCTCAGTGGAGTGCCTGTTTACAGGGATTCCTTTTCACTGCCACTGGGTTGGAGCCTCTGATGGCCGATACCACTGTGGGTGTCTTATCAGGCAGTCCTGCATGAACAGCACTGGGATGGGTCACACACACTTACACATAAACACACGCACACGCACGCACGCACACATGCACACACAAACAGGCACAGACACACAGAGACACAGATAGACAAACACACACACATATACACACACACACGCATACACACACGCATACAGACACACAAACACACGTATGCATGCACACATGTATACATAGGCACACACAAGACCCCCAACCCATGCAGTGTCACAGGAAACCAGAGCCCCAAAGCTGATTTTACACATGCCAAAGCCCCTCCTGGCACTCAGAAGATGCTGGGAATTGCCTCATAGGGGCACATCTTGGGAGACAGCCATGGATTCTTTTCTGTACCCACTTTAGAGCTTCACTTCCAGTCTCTGAGCCCTGCACTGAAAAACACCAGCAGCCATGCCACTTGTGTTTGTTTTCAAAAGGCTGAATATTGTTGATGACATTTTATTTTCACCAGTCAAAAAATCAAAAAAGACTCTCTTTTGCTCTAAACTGTAGTGAATTTCTTCACTTTATTTAATTTATTCTTTTAAAATTATGTAACCATTACTGTGATAATTCACTCTCCATTTGACATCACACTGGCACACACAGCGACAATCTATGCAACAGAGGGTTTGCAATAGATCGGCATGCATCAGACCCAAACATTGGGATAATCCTCCAAATGTTCTGAATGTTCAAGGACAAGAATCTCGACCGGGAATAGTTGCGCGGACGAAAATGAACAAGCATTAAAACAATAAAAGGAACAATCGCACAACGTGGTGTGAAAGTACGCTGTCAGAAGACGCCGCTAAATCTGGCCTGGCGGAACGGCGACTGGCGCCGATAGAAGCGCCTGTCACTCCCGACCCGGATCCTCCGCAGGCACGTGGAGATGAACTCTCTCTCTCGGCCGTAAACGCTCAGGCGGTGACGAGAGGCCGTTTCGCAGGCTGGCTGTTTGATCACTCGACAGCGTGTTGACAGAGCGCGCCCGTCAGCCCCGGCGCATGCGGCGGAGGGCAAGGCGGGGATCTGGAGGTGTGCGTTTCTCAAGGTCCGGGAGCTTCCGCATTTACCGCCGAGGAGCTACTGAACATCGCATTCATTTAGCAGGCAGTAAGCGCATAAGTGAAAAATGAAAGGGGCAGCCTGGAGCCTATTGGTCAAGGAACGTGACTGGGACTGGAAAGTTGCTGTATATGCAGCCACAGTATAATCTGTGCGGCTGTTGGCCCTTAACCCCACATTGCCACAGGGAGGATTGGGCCCTGCTTAGTCTAATCAACTGTAAATCCCTTTGGATAAAAGTGTCAGCTAAATAACCGTAATGTAACGTAATGAAAAGAGAAAAGCAGAGAAAAAAGTAATTAAATGTCACAGGGAGGGCCTCTACGTTACCAGGGGGGACAGTTGGGCAAAAAATGTATATGTTCAAGTCCATGCAGGAATTCCTCCGCCATCCACACTGATAGACTAACCTGTACTCTGGTCCTGATAAGCGCAGGCGAAACATCATCAATTCTCATTCCGATACCGCT
This sequence comes from Conger conger, assembly GCF_963514075.1. Taxonomy (NCBI): domain Eukaryota; kingdom Metazoa; phylum Chordata; class Actinopteri; order Anguilliformes; family Congridae; genus Conger; species Conger conger. The sequence continues at coordinate 17,616,439 of NC_083760.1, forward strand.
CGGCGCGATACGCCGGCAGGTGCGTCGGACTGCCAGGAAGTCTGCCGATGACGCGGCGGGGGCGACTGTGAGAACGCCAGCAGGTGCGAAACCCGCGCAGGTGCGCGAGCTCATTAACAACGCTTTACGACATCAGACTCTTCTCCCTGCTGCCCCCGAGCCGATAAGAGCACAATGGCCCATTGCTAATGCTATCTGCAAGGGATCTGATCGGGTACTTATTGCCTCAAATAACCCGCTATGTCAAGCCGCCACTGCGACGGAATTGCAGACATTCTGCTAAACATTCATACGGCCACTCCAGCGGAGAGGGCAGTATAGCCGTGATGATTAACCCGGGTGCACCGCCGCAAATGTTGCCAAGATTACAGCAGCTAAAATGGAGGACCCTAATCTGTCTGCTGGACGAGGAGGTCATGGGCAGACCTGAGGAGATAAGGGTTTTTAGGATTGTGTGTGTGTGTGTGTGTGTGTGTGTGTGTGTGTGAACATGTCTGTGTGTGTGTGTGTGTGTGTGTGTGTGTGGACATGTCTGTGTGTGTGTGTGTGTGTGTGTGTGGACATGCCTGTGTGTGTGTGTGTGTGTGTGTGTGTGTGTGTGTGGACATGTCTGTGTGTGGGTGTGTGTGTGGACATGTCTGTGTGTGGGTGTGTGTGTGTGTGTGGACATGTCTGTGTGTGTGTGTGTGTGTGTGTGTGTGTGTGTGGACATGTCTGTGTGAGTGTGTGTGTGTGTGTAACGGGGGACGGGGGGAAGGGGGGTTGTACCTGTAGGTGGTGATCTTCTTCAGTTGGGTGGTGGGCACGTCGTAGCCGCACTCCTCCAGGACCTCCTGACGGGCGATTTCCTCCAGAGAGAGGTCGGGTTTGTCCACGATCCCAGCGCACAGCTCGTAGGTCACGCCCGCCGAGGCTGGAGGGAGGTGGGATTGGTCCTCCTCCTCAGCCGTGTCCGCCGATTGGCTCTCCTTCTCCTCTGCGGGCTGGCTCTTCTCCCACTCGCACATGTAGACCGCTGCAGACGAGAAGACCGTTGAGCTCCGTCGCCCGCATGCCTGGTGCACAGAACCGCTCCAGGCCTGACCGCCTGCGGTTTATTCGCACATACGGTCCTACGCGACCACATTCTTTAACTTTTACCTACAGTCCCACAAAAGGAGCTGCACTGGAATATGCTGGGCTTTATTCTGGACTTTTCACATCACACGTGCACTAAATCATGTTTGCAGGGAATTTACCCTATTCATCGCTCACCCTCATACACCTACACACACGCACGCACACACACACACAGGTCAAATACTACAAAGAGTGACGGCTAACCTTCACCCTGAAGTCAAAACATGCATGCACACCTCAGGCACATGCACACTCCTGCTCACAATGGGAGAGCTAAAAAGACATTGGTTACTTGACAATACTTTCTTTAATAATCAAACAAACAAACCTTGCAGCCCATACATTTTCACAATCCGAAGAAAAACATCCCGCAAATAGCATTGTTTGAACATCACCCTTTTACACAAGAGTTTTGTCCCCTTTTTTCCCCTATGTTGTTCACTGAAAAACAATCAGTCCGAATGCAAGGCCTTCCTCCCATTATGAAGTGTGCACCGCAGGCCCGTATAGACCCTGGCTGGGACAATGGGCCTACCGGCTGTCACGCCAAGCGAGGAGAATGAGACCAGGCCCACGGGGAGGGCCACAGCCTCACACCGAAACCGTCCACTTACACAAGCATTCCTCCGAGGGTAAAGACTTTCATATCATCGGTGTTCCTGCAGTTTCCCCCCAAAAGTCTCAATGGAGTTTTCGGTCATGTGTTTGGTCAGCCTAAGGCCATTTAAATAGGCAAAGGTCAGTTGCTATGATTTGGTGGGCTGAACTGTCATCTTAGTGGGCTGCCTGTAGCGTAGTGGTTAAACTACATGACTGGACCCGCAAGGTCGGTGGTTCGATCCCAGGTGTAGCCACAATGAGATTCGCACAGCCCTTGAGCAAGGCCCTTAACCCTGCATTACTCCAGGGGAGGACGGTCTCCTGCTTAGTCTAATCAACTGTAAGTCGCTCTGGATAAGAGCGTCTGCCAAATGCCATTAATGTAATGTAATGTAATGTAGTGATGATGAAAAAAATAGAGCATGTTATTTTCTTCCCATTTGCCTCTTTCGCGCATAACGCACAGGCTGCTGGGAAGCCAGAGGGAGGCCATTTGCATACAAGCATCAGAGAGACGGACATAAGAGGCTAATGTCGCGTAATCCATCACTTTAGGATCGCAGTAAAAAAACATGATTCGGTTTGTGCAAACAAACAAACCTCATGGGAACAAAAGCCACTTGGCCTGAGGCAAGCGCTACTTTTGGTCGCCGCCCCTCCCACTGTAAACGGCAAGAGCCGCGAGCCTCTTCAGGGGGTGAGAATGACACGGAGGGGGTGGGGGGGGGCTAGCCTCTTCAGGGGGTGAGAATGACACGGAGGGGGTGGGGGGGGGCTAGCCTCTTCAGGGGGTGAGAATGACATGGAGGGGGTGGGGGGGGCTAGCCTCTTCAGGGGGGTGAGAATGACACGGAGGGGGTGGGGGGGGGGGCGCTAGGTAGTGAGGAAAGCTCACCACACTCCAGGTGTGGCACATTGCCAGCGGGAGAGTAGAACAAGATAAATAATTTCACTGTACTCATCCTCCCCAAAGCTTACACACCTCTGTAGGCAGAAAAACATGATTGATAGGTTGATACTCCTAAGTGAAATGTCTAGATCAAATCAAATCTAGTGGTAGCTTGTGGTTGGGAAATCCTCTATTATAGTCTTAGGGGGAAGCATCTCTGAAAGTTGACAGCTTGACATGAAAGGAGGGAGTTACCTGGACGGAACTGCTTGACCAGGATGAAGCACTGTGAGCTGGTATTGAAGATCAGGACCGACACACTGAGGGAAGAGAGAGCGAGAGAGGAATGAGCACAAATCAACACACGCACACACACACACACACACACACATCAACACACGCACGCACGCACACACACACACACACACACACACACACACACACACACACGCCCACATCAACACACGCACGCACACACACACACACACCCACATCAACACATGCACACATCAACACACACACACACACACGCCCACATCAACACACGCACGCACACACACACACACACACACACACACGCCCACATCAACACATGCACACATCAACACACACACACACACACACATCAATACACACACAATCACCGTGTCTGATCATGAAATCTGCACAGCTCCACTCGATCCTGCAGATTGGTCAGCACACACTAAACTGCCGGGAAGAAACGCGCTCATAATGAACCGTCAGGTTTAATGGCTCCTTTTGCTGTACTGCTCACACGGACACTTAGTCTTGCCCTGGCTTGCACTGCCCTTTGTTCATAAACATCTTCATTAGCTGGTGTCTCACTGAGAAATGTGTGTAAAGTTGAAGGCTTTAGCCTGAGGGAGGCTCCGTCAGTTTTGAGTGCAGGCTGCCACTATTCGTGCGCTCCTGCAAATCCACTGGGTCAGAAAGGATCTTAAGAGATCCGGCAGCAGAAGAACTATTTCCTCACAGCTGAAAAGCAAACAGCACTACACTTCCATGGGGCTTTATCTATTCAGAAGGGTCGGTTCATCTGCGGTTTAGTCCACCAACGACTTCGGATCGTGTCGTCAGCGGGAACAGGTTTGGAGAAGAGGACATATGCACCGTCTGCACAGACATCGATGAACGCACACGTGGACCGAGTGCGTCTTATTCCGAGCTGATTCCATTACTGAGACACACGTCAGAGCTCACATACCCCCGAACATAGGACAATGGACAGCCTCAGAGGAGTCTAATCGCTATATTAATTTCACGTGAGATTACCAGTCGTCAACTACACCAAGCTATCTAGAACAGCAGACATAAAATTAGCCGCAAAAAAAGTGCCTCATCTCAATGGGACACTTTTTTTTTGTGCAGCTGCAAAGGAAGGAACTGAAACACAATGTATGATCAGGGCTTTATGACTAGAGCAGCATGTTGCTCAAGGGGCTTTTAATTACTGAGCAAAAGGCCAAAAACAAGGCGTTCGCCTTTCATTTACCACTTAAAACATGTGAAGCCAGTTCCCGCACTCATGTAAATCTCTCTTCCCTCATTACAAAGCGGGGGATGAGGGGGAGAGGAGGGGGGGGTATGTAAGGAGTTGATTGAAACCCGTAAAAGAGAAACAACAGCTCCTCCATCCATTTTGTGGAGCAGACAGTGTCAATTAGGCAGCAGGCTTTGATAACTGGGTTGTGGGAGCTCTGGAAGGAACTGAAAAGGTGAGGGTTATCACGTTAATTAATACCCAGGCTGGTTTTTGTGTCTCCCCTGCGCTCTTTAAGGAACTTTCCGAGAGGCTTTTGAAGTGCTTCCCTCTTGTTTCGTTTCACCGCGGCGGCCCACCCCACCCCACCCCTACCCCCACCCAAGTTCCCCTTTTAAAGAAAGGTTAGCGTGCTACTGCACCACCTATTAATAATGTTGGGTTGCAGTGCGGTGGGAGGGAGGGGTTGGGTTCCAGCACCTTGCTGTTGTACTAGCCCAGGATTATAACCTTTGTCTCTTTGCCTTACCAGATTTTAAAGCTACTAGCTAAATCCTTGAAATGATAAAAAGAAAAAACATCTCGGTCTTAAGAATCTCACCGTCTCAATGGGATCTGAAGGGAAAAGACAGCACGCACAAAGGCAGGGCCAGGCATTCCAGATCGCTTCGCATGGAAGATGCACTGGACTGGAGGAGATTAAGAGCTCGGCTTTGGTTAACTCGAGCCTTGGGGAGGGTCCTCACCTCCGTCACCTTCCCCACGCAAACCGCTTACCCCGGCCCACCTCGGCCTTTTGAAATGTCTGAAGAAGCGCTGTTGCCCTGACAGCTTCCTCAAAACAAACTCCCTGGCCTGTCTCTTTCCCCCGTTGACTGTTTTCTTTTCTCTAAGATGTCTGCCGCTGATACCGTCAGCCCATATGGAGCAGCTGCGCTGAAAGCAGGCTTCATTCGTAAATTCCCCAGATGGAAGGTGATGTTGTACACTGTAATTTGATAAATGAAACACTTGCGTGGTTAGCAGGGATAATTTTAGAGAGTTTTACACGGTTGCTGGAGAGCAGGGGTGAGTGGAATGATGAATTTATATTGTCACCAGTATTTATAAGAGATAAAGACACATTTTCACAGAAATCATGGAAACAGAAATCATGTCCTTCAATATTAGCTTATACCTTCATCTGAAATCACATGCCGCAATATTTCCTGAATATTAATAAATACGTTAATGTTATTGACGCAGTCATCTCAATATATTTAGAGAACTGAAAAATCCTGTTTATTCGTTATCATGAACTGTTTGATTCAAATCAAACTGTAACAAGACGCTGTTGTCCTTCACAAAGGTTAAGGAAACAATGGCAAATGATTACTAAGGTGTATCAGTGATTTGTTGGATGGTGTGCAATGAATACCAATTGCACTCTCTCTCTCTCTCTCTCTCTCTGACACACAGACACAGACCCACACACAGACAGAAACACACAGACTCACACAGTCAGACACAGTTAGACAAAGTCAGACAGACAAACACAGACACACACAGACAGACACAGACACAGACACAAACACAGACACAGACACACAGACACACATACTCACACGCAGACAGACACATACACACACACACATATATATACACACACACACACACACACACACACACACAGCGTCAGTGGAGCCAGGAGGCTGCAGGCTGTGTAGAAATGGGAAGCAGTTGAGGAAGCAGGAAGCCCTGCCCAGCCCTGCCAGGTCTGACTTTCCCATGGTGAAAGCACCCTGGAAGGGGATCTGGAGATTACTTATTTAAGAAAATAATAATAATAATAATAAAACCAAAAAAAAGTGCATTATAAAAAGGTCGGGAGGAAAAGCGCTTTATCTACAAGCAACAAGATTCATTTCAGCCCCTGATAAAGAACTCCCAATTCCTTTTCTGGGCTCAATCTGCACACGCTGATCTCTCATGCTCCTGGATACCCGTCCCTCCTTAAAAACAAACACACCAGGAAGAGGGAAAAAAATTTTTTCCAGAACACAGCCTACTTCTTTTCCCTGGCAGGCTGCAGAGGAGCGATAAAGAGGCCTTTCTGGACAGGCCTGAGAGCGGCTCAGCTGGCACGAGGTCATGACTCTGACAGGCCCCGGCTTGCCGCAGCCCTGCGCCGCTGCTCTACCTTGAAGCCTCTCCTAATATTTAACCCCTCTTCCCCCCTCCCCACCCCCATTCCTAAATTTACAGCCAGTAGGGGTGTCTCGGTGGCGCAGCCTGCAGAGCACTGACCGCATGCTCATTGTGAGCCGCGACGTCAACGGTTGGAATCCGACCGTCTGACAATTTGTCGCATGTCTTTCCCTCTCTCTCGCCCCCATTCTTCCTGTCTCTATATACTGTCCAATAAAGCTGAAAAAAGGCCTAAAAAATATCTTTAAAAAAATAATAAAAATTTACAGCCTGTGGAGGAACGGGCGATTTACGGCGCTCCCAGGCCACTTCTCCGCCACTCTCCCGCGTCGTTCCCGAAGCGCGCGGAATTCTGCCCGGGAATTCCCATTCCCGTTCCCGATCCCTGTTCCCATCCCCACCTCTGCTTCCGCTCCGGCCCTCCCCGCGCTCCCTCTCTCCCGTCCCCACAAAAGGCCCGGCCGACGCAGTCTCCCCCTCTCGCCTCCCCGCTCATTACCCCAACACCCCCAGGACCAATAGCGGGGCGTACGTCACAAAGGCCCGGGTGACGCTAATGATCTAAACAGATGCTGGTATTAATGGGTTTACCTTTCAACCGGGCCCAGCGCCCCCACGGTGGGGCCCCCCTCTCCCCGGCCCCCATTGTATTGAGGGGCTGATAAGAGGATCAATACAGAGTCCCCTGGGGAGGACACCATCAGCAATAATGCACAAAGGCCATCCGCACAGAGAGCATTAAACCGTACCCCGCTTTCTAAACCCCGTCCGCCCATTCTCTCTTTATATTTCCAGCTCTCTTTAATTCCCTCCGTTTTCTTTTAATTACCATTCAGATGTTTTCCCACTAAGCTGGACCTTTTGGATCCGTTCCTTAAGAAGAGAGAACGGTTAAAAAAAAAAACCCCAAAAAAACACCACAGAGGATATGGTAATAATTCTATTTAGTCCATTGTTTTCACGCTCTGCTTTTTATCCACTTTCCATCCTCTGTGTCATCCCACCCAGAACAGACTTTCCCCAAACCCCCAAACAGTTTCCAATAAAAATAAAAAGCTTTGGACAATGTTAAACCCGGTGAATTACACGAGACGTTCGCACAGGCCTGACGCTGCGGCAGTTACATTAAGCTACTGGGAATTTCAGCTGTAATTATTTCAGAGCCGACTGGAAACGGAGCTGAATGTGTGTAGGCATTGCGTTTACCCCTGTACAGCTGCCCTGCAGGCCCGCTCCCATGAAAGGCCCTCCATAAGCCTGGGATGTCCATCTTGAGAGGCACTAAGTTCCTCAAGTGTTCTTAAGTTGCCAGTTCTCTAGAGAGGGCCGGTAAGATGCGACACCTTGTCACTCCTCTCGACGCGACCCAGAAACAAAGCTTTCATCAAGGAGGAGATAGTACTGCAAAAATGGTACACCTCCTCCCAAAGTGCTTGATTTGAGGAGTGCTTGAACGTGGTCACAGCGACTACAGCCCTATGAAGTGGAGCCCTCAGGCTCAGCAAGTACAACCATTATGCAAACGCCTTCTGGCAAGCACTGGTCGGTTGTACAGTTATGCAGTTATGTGGTGACCAGGTACTGTTTGTCACTGCGGATCCGTCCCACCCTCCCAATCCTACACTGCAAAAAAAAAAAAACAAGTACCTTAGTCTTATATTTAGACTTAAAATCTTATTTCTGTTACTTTTTTGCTAAATGAGACAAAATATCTACCAATGAGGTGAGAAAGTTTGACTCATTTCAAGATGTGCCAATGGGGTGAGAAAATTTCACACACAGCAACTTAAAATAAGTTCTTAAGTCTTATTACAAGACTAAAAATGCTTGCTTAGACAGCCATTCTTCGCTGACTAGAGCACAGCTATCCCATAGTGCCTGTTGCAGTCCCAGCTGGGGGAGCAACGGATGCCCTGATTGGATGCACCAGCATTTGCAGGCTTAATCAGACTCCTCTGCTATTGTCCAATCAATCTGGATCTGAAAACCAGACCTATGCCAACCTAAAAGCCCCATTTGCAGATATAGTTGGCATGGCTTGGCTGCTTCCAAAGGCATTTGCCTCTTGCCAGTATGAAGTTGTTTTTTTAATGTAGGTGGTGTGTCATGCTTCAGCACACAGAGAGAAAAGGTGAATGCTGCGCTGGGCTCAGTGAGGCTACCATGTCCCGACCTCTGACCCCCTGGGAACTGGCTCAGGAGCTTACCGAGGGGTGTGGCCGAAAATAAAGGGATATCTTATCGGAGAGGACAAAAAATCCCCGAAGAATCCCCCCATGCACTGCAATATCAATACCTTCTCTCACCTGTCATGTGTGCGCATGAAGTCCCAGGATTTCTTCGTTCCATTCTGAAAAAAAAAGGGAATAACATTTAAGACTTGAATAAAGCAAACTGTAATTAAAAGTTTTAAAATAAGTACGGACTGTTGGCTGAACAATATAGTAAAAGTAAAAAAAATCAGAGGACACCATTTGAGGGCAGAGTGAGCTATTCAAGATTAGCCCAATAACTAACCTATATACACAACTAAACGGAGAGAATTTCCTTTTCTAAAATGCTTAGTGGCTTCTGGAGACTGGCAGTAATCCCACAGTGACAGTGCCAAGAGCCTCTCACCACCCTGTCCCTAACACAACCCACCTATCACCTCTACAGACGCACCAGTGTGCAGGCCCGCCTGTATGAGGTTGGGCAGCACACCACAATGTTATGGCTGTGCGCTCTTGCCAAACCCCACCACAAAAACAGAGGAGCATCCGTCAAATGTTCAGAAATATAATTAATGACAGACGCTGAAGGAAAAACAGCATAAAAAAAGGGAAGATCTCCTTGTTCTCAGGTCATGACATGCAGCGCAGTGCCTGGGAATGTGCATACCTCCAGAGCGCCCTCACAGTATGTCCTGGAATGCAGGAAACGCAGAAAAAAAACACCCACACGCGCTTTCCTGTTCGGCAGATATGTGGACAAACCGCTGGATGTGTTAAACCTCGGCAAGAATGCGAAATGTGGGTGTTTTGAAATGAAAACACACGATGTAACAAATGTTGGGGAAATTAGTTTACCCCCATGGGTTGCAGAGCCCAACTGCGGCGTTGACCAGTCATGTGTGAATGGTACTCTAACCCCCCCCCCACCACGACAGAGATCACAAAGGTGGCGGGGGGGAGCAACACGCGTGTTTGATCACAGCCTCACCAGTGCTTAATCTGCCCATATAATCCCCCCGTACAAAGAACTGCTGGAGTGTGTGATAGACTCAACACTATGTGTGGTATGGAAAGTGGCACACGAGCATACATCCACACTGGTGCGTACGTATATGCACGTCATACACATATCCGGCATTCACGGGGGGAGAGAGAGCAGCCGTGTACACAGTGTCCGATTACACCCAAAGGACGGCCAAGGCCACAACTGCATCACGGACAGCCGGCCAGAAATATATTGTCCTGCAGCCAAATATACCAAATAAATGAATATACAGCAAAGTGCGCAGTTAAGAACCATGCAATTCCGTGGTAACAAGTGCAGTGGGGAGAGTGGGTGGAATTTCAAATGCCGTTTACTAAAACTGTGTGAATACATGCTCCCCAAATATTTATAGCCTATGAAAGTATAATGCACTTGGATAATGGGTTTAGATAGTTAAGGAAAATGAGCTAATTTTATAGATTCAGTTGGGTGCATTGTACAAAAAAAAAATGTTTCCCCTAATTTAGTCATCTAACACCTACTTTTTTTCTGGAGGTGGAAATTAATCTTAGCTCGCTGTGAAAGAGTGTTCAGAGTTTGACATGAAACAGTAGTGTGAGGAAGTACCTAAACGCTCTCCGCAACACCTGCCTCACTTCCTACTGCTGTCAGTAACACTGAATTCTGATTCGGTTGTCAGGAAGAAAGGACCTGTCATCCACCTACTGAGCAGGGAAACATAGCCTACATAGGGGCTCTGGAATGCAACCACAGAGGAAGAGATTAATGCGTGCCATATCCCACCGTACACTCTTCCCGTTTTCTCTCAGCGCCCTATTATTTTATGGGCTTGAGAATAAATAACAAGGTTCACATAACACGCTAGCCACAATATTATAAACACACCCATAGACCCTTGTGTAAACGGACACCCACAGCAGAGCTTTGCATTATTAGATAAATGCTGGACCGCAAACCTGTACTTCATGTTTGCCTTGTGCTGCAAGTAAATATAATTGCCTGAGCCTTTTGGCTCCAAACGGAGTCCGTTTTGGAGGGAAGCCGGGCTGAAAGCGAGCCACACAAGCTGTAGGTGTGACTGCGCCTCGCTGTCCAAAGGTCTCTCCTCTAACTGCTACGGAGGCGCGGGAGCAAACAGAACCTTCACCTCATTTGACACTCCAAAAGGGAAGCGCATCCCAGCGTTGCGGCATATAAGGGGCTATAAGTGAAACATATCCGATAACAACTACATGGACAACAAAAATGCACTGCATATTCAGTATGATGAAGATGCCAGTCAGCAATGAAAATCTCACACGTCCAATGTTTTCGCATGAATCGAGGAACGTGTTTACTACACAGAAGACCTTCATAAGTACTGCAATGGGAGACGCCTGAAGCGCCCACAGTCCTACCTGTACAGAGACTAAAACCACATTTGACCCCATCTTCGTGAGGGCTGACAGCGGCATGTTCACCTTTAGGGAAGTATGAGTTTGGAACAGGAGCCATTCCTTGGCAAGCATGTACACGAGCGCATAGTTGTGGAGGTGGGCATGTTTGTGTTGGCAGGGAGGAAGGCTTGCATACGTGTGCATATGGTTAACTGTGGTCCAGATAAAACACAACCACTTGTAGAAATTATATACTTCCACTGTTTCATTACACCGCAGGGGAGGGACATTTCAAAATCAATTACTTAATTAGTACACTGAATAAATACCTTTTTATCAACCATGAATCAAATCTCTCGACTACATTTCCCTAGCTCACCATAGGAATCTCCTGTTTTTCCTGTTCAAGTGATGCAAGATATCTGCCTTTGTCCTTATTTCTGGCGAGAAAATATATCTTCATGACATGACGGACAAAAGCCAAATCATAAATCAAATCACTTATGCACATAATCCTGTATCCCCCTCCAGTTTTTGCCCCTAGAATTCTACTTAATAGATAAAAATAATACCAAAAGGTCTTCAAAAATACCAAAGGTCTAGCAAAAGGAGGTATAGCCGGTCACATTTTCGAGTGTTCAAAAGGACAGCTTAGTTTCCAGTGCCCAGGCCAACTGCAAGAGGCCAGGGAGGACTCCAATTCATTAGGCTGTAAAACAATACCTGTGTCAGGTTCACTTCGAACATGGACCCAGAAGGCCACTCTTATGTGGGGACATGGCCCTCTGTGGTGGAGCCCATAAACGAGTGCACAAGACAGGCAGCAGAGGGCTTTGAGGACAGCAGGCAAGATGAGAAGAAGAATCGTGCTAATCAAGTTCACTGACGAAACGTGAAAGTTCTGGCCACCGCCTGCTGCAAGTGCTTACTGGTTAAACTACTTGCGATTGGCAGTTTGTGGAAAATGGTATTCAAAGACTTTGACTTCAGTACAAACCTGACATTTTTCATCTTTTAATAAAAGTTACTGTGTAAGGAAGGATATAACACCCATGATATTTCCCCATGTTCAGGGCGGAGTGCAGAGAAGCTTTTCTTAAAACTTACAGTTCAGATAGCACCAGAGAATAGCTCTGTCTAATCATATTCAAAGCTTTCGACAGAGAATGGCAGAAAGACCTTTTCACATCAAACATGCCATTCACTCCTCTTCCTGTCCCGTCTTGAGTCCTGAATCTCTTCTGGAACGTTCTCGCGGCTCGTCTGGTGCCAGGAGTGCGGTGGTGTGGGCTGGCCCCTCCGTGTCATCAGGCCAACCCAAAGGAGCGGAGAGGGATCAAAGCCGGATCCTTCGATCGCTAAACAGGTGCCAAACATGTGGCAGCCGCGAGAAAAATCAACATATTACACAACGCCACACGCAAGCAGAACACCGCACGTACTACCCTCCTTAGCGTTCACCTACCAACTGCTTCACTTTCACAGAGAAATCGATTGAATATAAAACTATAGAACAAAATGGACGTTGTTTACCCTTTTATACACGCACTAGCATTACCATGTCTCCACATCAGCAGTCAGGTAATGCCCTTTCAATTGTCTACCTTTCCTACGAAGTGATCCTGAACAACCACCTTCATCAACTGTGCACCATGTCCTCTGCTTCCCTCTGAGGTAACCTGAAACGTCCAACCGAATTTAATTGGGGCTAAAACATTACCCGTGCTTCAACCGTAAGAGCGACGTGGCCCTTCTTTCATTTGTTTTTTATCCTTTCTCCAGATCTTTCCAGTGACAAAAGATGGATGCGTGACAGGCAATCCCCTCGGAAAGCCCCCTCGCGCTGACATGTCCACAGAGAGGGCTAACTTTGATGGCAGCCGGGGACCCAGGGCCGGCCCACAGATGGCGAAGGCCCTCATTAACAGGGCCACTCACTGGGTCAATGTGAATAGCCCGCTGGGGCTTTGGGAATCACAGGCGACACAGATTACTATACAGATTACTGGGGGCAGGGCCTTGAAGTTAATGCGGTCCCTTGGCCCTCGCGCAATAAAGACAGGCGTCCGGATGAATGCCGGATCGGGGGGGGGGGGGGGGGTGGGGGGACGGGGGAGGGAGAAATCGTGTTCTCTTAGGTGCTTAAAGTCTAATTACCATCGGCCCCAGTTTATTACATGGCGACCTCGGCAGCTGCAGAAATTCAATTGCTGTCACGCTGCCATTTACAATCACGGTCATTAATTCCCACCATGTGCTATTCAATTACACATGATTTAAGCCCCCCTTCGCTCCTCCTTTCTCTATAAACAAAACAGGTTTTTTTTTTTTGGGGGGGGGGGGGGGGTTTGATAGAGATGATTGCAGAGGTGGAAAGCGCTAAAGCGTGTTCATGGGAGGAGACGCAGTGCTAAGCACGTTTCGCCGACAGAGAGGCATGTCTGCCCAAAATTGACTACAGAGGGAACCCATAGCCCTGTAACCCTAGACTATAATGTGGAGGTTTTGAACAAATCTACGGGAGCCGGAAGATCTGTGCCAACATGCCTATAGGCCAGCTTCCGACGCACACAAAGCAAGTGAAGTGGAAATAGTGTAGACTGAAAGATGTAAAGCGCGGGGGAATAAAAGGGTAGAATCGCAGCAGTGGTGCCAGAGTGAGTTTATCATTGGAGACTTTCTTCCTGTTCCAGTGGTCCCGAGTTCCGGTTACTATTCAAAAGTTTTTCTTCTTCAAATAAGCAGTTCCTGCAAAGTGGAAGGAGGCCACCATATATGCACAAAAAACGCCGCGTGATGGGCTTCCGAGCACTCGGGAGCAGTTGGCGGTCTGGTTAGACCCGGAACATTTGAATTGACATGGTGCCAGAAACGGGAGCGCGCGCTCTTTTTGAAGTCCGTTTATGGACTTGAGCCCAGGCCCAAGGTGGCGGACAGGACACAGTCTAAAGACGGCGCTCGGTATGATTTCCGCGTGTGATCAGCGGCGCGCTCGTTCCTTCCACAGGACGGATGCCGGAGAATCCGCTTCCTTCCAGGCTGAACCTGAATAGAACAGGAAATACAGGCATGCATCCTGCACTGCAGATCACCCAGTCTGGGAGGTGGCCATTCAGACAGTCATCTAGTCTTATCCATGCGACACACACACACACACACCTACTGCCGCACACACACACACGCATACATACACACACACACACACACACACACACACACGCAAACACCTACTGCCACGCACGCGCACACACACACAGACACACACGCATACACACACCTACTGCCGCACACACACACACACACACACACATACACACGCGCACATACATACACACACACACATACATACACACATACACACACAAACACACACAACCACCTACCGCCGCACACACACACAAACACACCTACTGCTGCCCACACACACACGCATACACACACACACACACACACACATACACACACACGCGCACATACATACACACACATGCACACACACACAGACAGACACAGACACACACACACACACACACACACACACACACACAGACACATACTGCCGCAACCACACACATACACAAATCTACTTTTCCAAATAAGTATCTCAGATATAATCTAAGTACTAACTGAAAATCAAATTCTGACTTAGAGGCCATTCTGCCCAGGTATCTTACATAACCACAACGAACATAATGTAAATAACTGCCACATACCAAAAGTGCCTAACTGACCAGAGTGCTAATCAGTTTAATAACTGAATAGCCGATTTTTATGCCAGTTTTTTTTAAAGTGGCTGAATGAGCTCAATTTGTAATGGGGAGAATCTGTTTGCAGACAGTCTATCAGTGTCTGAGTGCACGGTGTCCTGTGATTGTAGCAGCAAACAAGTGTGTCTGTTCACGTGCAAGCACTTGTTGGGGTGCTGTCCCTATTTTTCAGTGGACTCAATGGATGCTAGTCAGCATATTGTTGTTTTAACCAGAGTCATGAGTAATATATATAAGCTACAGTGATATAGCATATCCTGCATTTCCTGTGAAGATTTGACCAGTGCGTTCACCACGGTAATGGGCCAAACAGCACATTTAAGCTTTTGCACACAGCCTAAACGAAAGTTATACAATAATAAAACAAGAAAGGACATGCCTTGTTGTCAAATACTGTAAAAACTGAGAATGCATTTCATTCATGCAACCTCAGTGCACTTACAGTAACTCAATGAATACACAACAGCTCACATTTCAATTCATATAAATGAAAACCTAAACACTGGCTGACACCTTCAATGTTGAGTAAACATCGGTCTAGAGATACAGAACAAAGGCAGAATGAAAGCACCAACCAAAAGAAAAAAAATGCCTAAAAGGCTTAAATGAAATGAAATAAAATAAAAAGTAATGGCTATTTAGTCAAACATAATGGCAAAACCTCACTGCTAAAACTCATACTCAATTGACCAACATCAGTTGAGGCAAGCTCAATTTAGATTTCCCCCATTGGGCTAAATGCAAGAAGCATTACCGCCACCAAGTTTTGAATCAAACTGCAATTCCAGTGAAATAACACGAGCTGTCTTTGTAGGTCCAGGCTGATTCATAGCGAGCCAGGACAGCGATATAGCGTGAGTGGCGGGAATACGTGTGGGGACGGGCAGACGGGCAGACGGGCAGACGGACAGACGGACAGACGGACAGACGGACAGACACAGGGCAGGCCTTATTCCTGGGAAGTGATGCCGCTGGGTTAGTACTGAAGACGAGTCTTTGTGCTTCGCTCTCCTCGTGCACTTCTTAAAGCAGGGGAGATGAAAGAAAGAGAGCAGGGGGTGACCAACCTCTTTGTCTCCACATGCTGTCTTTGCAATCCCTTCTCCCCCCCGCCTCTCTCCCCCTCCCACCCACTCCTCCTCCTCCTCCTCCTCCTCCTCTTCCCCCCCATCCCCCCCTCTCTCACAGGTGTGCTGCCCATAGAGACCCCTGCCCTTCCACTCCACCTCCCACGGCTATTCATCAGGGGACGGCCAGACACTAACTGAGCGCTATTTCCAGCTCACAAACTCCCTCATTTCCTGCAACAACCGGCATTCCTGCTAAAATGAGGACAGTCTGGGGACAGAGCCGGGCCCGTTCCGCCAGGCAGCGGGTCAGGGAAGCGCAGTCACCGCCGATCAGACTCAGGACGGACGGACCCCGCCACGGACAACACCGGCACAAAGAAACCGAGGGAACCCATCGTAATCATTCCCGACAGTGTCTTGTCAAATGGCCACAAGAGTGAGAGGGTTTGTCAAGAGAAAGCTTGTTAGGCACGGTGCTGGACAAGAGGATTACTCTGGACAGCTTCTATCCCAATAGGATCTTTTTATCACATAAACATACATGTGATAAGAAAATTACAAAATCATTGAAAACCAAAAATAGTAGTTTGAGTAGTTCATTAAAACTGAGGTATGCAGTATGTGGGCCACATTTGTTACACAGTATGTAGGCCACATAAATGAAGTACAAACTGAAAGGAAATCTCCCAAAACCACAAAGAACCAACATTTAGGACCCATGTCTCATGAGAATGTCATCAAAGCACTTAACTTAAGAGGTACTGAAATATACATATTTAGAATGAAAGTAAACAGATCAGATCATTGTTCACATTGTTCACATTGTTTACATTGTTATTGTTATACAGGCCCACAGGCCTTCACCTCATTAGCGACCAGGCTGCATAGGTTACAAGATTCTTTCATCTTTTAAGAGTAAAACCTGATGAAAAACAAAAACAAAACAGGCAGTTTTTTTACCATCGGTTTAAGAAGAAACTGTCTGTGGTATTCAAATGCTGAAAGATATACAAAGCTATAATACAATAATCAGCACACAATCGCAATCTGGGGTGTTCGTAGCCAGAAAACAATACAATCCAACACAATTCACTGTAGAAGTTGTTACAACCTGGCAGTTTGGATACAGAGGAAAAGTAATTGTGAAAGTGATCATTAAAATGTAGGAAACCACTTTTGTGATGCGTTATGGCTTAGTCCCAAAAAGTGGGCAAAACTTGATGAAGGCTGGGCTTCGTTGCAACATGCTGTTCAAAACACCCGCCAAAATGTACATTCAACAGGTCACATCACCTCTTCACCAAACGCATGCTAAAGCATTAGGCTAAGCAAATTCCTAGTCAATAATCTGAATACATACATTTCAAAAATTATAGCATAAAAAAATATTTTTGCACTCAGTTATTGAAAATACCCTAATTGTCAGTTCTCCAAAATACCAGAAAAACTGTATATCACACATAATTAATCATATGATAAAATAATACAATATCTTGCCTCTTACGATCAAAACATGATCAGAATCATCCACTACATTTTCCTCATAACACCGAGGCTATTAAATGTTCTGCATGCAGAAATGAATCCAGATCATATTTACAGCCATGTTTACTGTACAGATGTAAAACAATATTAGTTTTTACTGGAAAACCACTTGAAAAATATTGTTTTCTTAGTTTACAAAGGGCAGTGTGTTACAGTACTTTATATTTTCAGCTTATCGAGTGATTTATGGGTCCTTCAAGGCGACACATTCTATTGTTCCCCTTAACAATTCACAATCTAGCTGGGAAATGATACACAGGACACAAATACAATGCCCAGAATGGCCGACCACCCCTGTCAACAGAACTGTGGCTCCACGTACAGTGGGAAAATGTTGCCACCACCCCCGACTCCCAGAGATGGCTGTCATGTTCCAGTGGAGCACGATCAGGGTGGAGGCTGATAAAGAAATAATGCTTAAGAATCAATAGCTTTTTCCTTGCTTTGACTTTGCCATGGAGATCTGTGGGGCCCCAACAGGACGTGGTACTGGAGCCACAAGTCGCACGTACACATGGAGACAATGGCATTTTAACCACGAAGATGGATTTGCTCATTTTGTACATATATAGCTCATAACATATGTTCCAGCGAAAACGAGGCAGTAAAAAAAGGACTTTGTGTTCCAAACTAATTTGTATGAAGACAACCTCAACAAAAGGTTGACCCCATTCACAATGCATCAGTACCAACATAAACATACTTGCAAACATTTGGCAGGCAGAGTTTCACACAGTACATTAACAGGGACTGGGGGACTGATATATAATGTGTGTTTTTAAAACACACAATTGCACTGTCCTAAAAGGAGCTGCAAAAGATGTGCCAGATGCCAATTAATGACCTTAGTTTTCACACATTTCTGGTCCCAATGGGTCAATCACAACTCAAATCATGAGTGTGAACAGAGTTCATAGAAACCATTTAACTAATGTCCGACAACATTTCAACATTGATAGGATTGGGTAAATGATAAATCTTATTAGCCTATATGTTTCTGATAAGAGTTGTAAGAACATTAGGGATTAATTTCGGCAGTGATTAGTAGATGTGTAGTCCCTCACAGCAGGACATGACCTAAAGCGGTGAACACGCACAGAGGGAGCCAATAAAAGCCACGCAGAGGGGCATCGGGCCACAGTGCATGTCAGCCATCACCTCTGGCCCTCAAACTGACAGAAAGGAGATGGGCTTCAAAGTTACAACCCCCTAGGACCAGGCAATGCATGAACTGTCACCAGGGAGGATGAATGGGTCAGAGGTCAACCCTGGCCACACTGACCACCTGTCCGTCATACGTCCAATGCTTCTAAACACAGCCCACTCAAACGCGGCCTGCCACTGAGCTGATCCCAGGAAAACATCCCAGGGATATCCCACGATTCCAAAGGGCACAACAGAAGACTGCGACAGGAGGACACTCAGCTGCTGGTCACCCCTCAGTTCACTTCGCATTCCTCTCACACCTCCCTAAAACTCCTTAAAAAAAAAACGCTTCACAATTTCATGGGAAGCGCATCCGAGGCCCTCACCTTTGTGCCCATCCCGCTCATTCGGCTCAAATGTATTCATCACCTCTCGTCACATCTGCCCTGGCAAATCCTATTTCCTGTGCCTATTGAGCGCGCTCAGCGGCCTGGTGCCTGGTGATGGCTGCCACACGTTTCCCATGGCCTCCTCACCCCAGCGCCTCCCCTGGGCTCCCAGCTCTCATTGTTCCTCATCTGCTGTCCACCCGCTCGCTGCAGTCCTAATACCCCCACCCTCCCCCCCCCACCCCCCGCCTTTGATATCACCCTCCCTCCCGTCCCCTAATCCAGCAGGCTGTCAACGGGAGAAATCACCCGCGTCTGCCCAGCTGCCTGCTCAGGACTCCTCAATGCCCCGCATGAGAAAAGCTCTGGGATTTGGGTCTGGGATCACGCTCGTTCCTCCAACCAATCAACTAATTAATCATGTCCAGATCCTATCATTTCCCAGAGGACCCGGGTCCCTAATTAGTCGTGCATCTACACCTAACCCCTGCTATTGTGTTTCTAACCATAAGACGGGCTAATGTTCCGCAAATTAAAATGAGTCCTTTTCTTTCAGACAAAGTGCATTTGTATGATGTAAACTTGCCATCGGTTCATGGCACAATTTTGCGGTGAAGCAAATATTCATCGAGCTGCCAATTTTCTGGTTTCTGACTGTGAGACTGACGGGGATGGAGTGAGATGGCCAACAGCTGATAGCAAAAATGTGAAAACAAAGCATTGGCAGCATTCCTCAAGGTAATAAAACAGAATCAAGACAACAATTTGAGAAATGCACAGGGTAGATGAGACTAATGATTTCAGGAAAGGGCATGATGGGATCGTTGATATGGCACCAGTTAAAACTGATCCACTGGTAACAATAGCAGCAAAGAAGGGGTTTCTGAAATGCCAGGAACATTGGGATGAGTGCGTTGATTGAAGTACAGCACTGCAGACCAGCAGCCACCAAGCACAAGGATCAAAGCAGACCAGTGATAACTTAGATAACACCCTTGTCTCAATAGATTTAACCCCAAACTATTCTCCAGTCCATTAGATTATGTAAACCAGCATCCTGACCAGGATTGTCACTGTTGCAAACGGAGATAAGAATCCTTCACTTGTCTTTGGCTGTGTTTTGTCTTTGGCTCTGGTCAACAATTTTTGGATTTTTATTAGTGTGATTGCAGAGCAAGGCACACTACTGTTAACCAAAATTCAAGTTTATTATTATTTCGCCAGATTTTTGTCTGCCATCTCCTCCCACAGTTTTTTGGATATGGATACCAAACCAACTGGAAAATAACTGACTCTGCCTTGAATGGTATGCTTGTATACAGCTTTTCAATATTCAGTTTACATGTCCAGGTGGGTCCTGTAAAATTTCTACATACAGCTTAAATAATATTTGCTTAACTATGTATACTGTCATTGTTCAGTTAGCAATGTCAGAAGGCAGCTGAGCAGGCCACACAAAGGTTTAATGTCAGAATTAAACAAAACAGTGACAGTAGATCTGGACAAGAATAGACTACTAAGCACTGCCAAAGAATAGACTATAGATGTCAAATTATTTTCAAAATAATAAAACTGACGTCAGATTTGTCCTCCACCCATGCAGGCTATTTAGGACCAATGATTGTATTCTAAAAATGAAATGTATTGAGGCATTGCATCAGTGGCCAAAAAGGTGGACAAAAGACTACGACGTAGCACAACCGCAAGCAACCATGACTTCAGCTCGACCTAACAAACAATCATATCTTTAAAAGCAATCCATACATATTTTTCCTGAAAAGATCTGCTTGTTTGAATGATTAGACTGCAGTAAGCGCTCACAAATCCGGTCCTGGAGGGCGAGTCTGAGAGCTGGTTTTTGTTCCAACCAATTACCTTAATTTATTTTTTTTACAGTTCTATAAATAATGTTGGTTCACTCCTATACTTGAGCAGAGTAAAATCTTTAGGATATGCAAGCAATCTGTGGCTGATGTCTGATGAAGACATTATTTAGCTAATTAAATAATTAAGAGCAGAAGTTGGCACAAAATCCTGAAGCGGATCGGCCCTTGCTGTGCACCCCTGGACTACAACGCGAAGTACCAGAACCAAGACAATGCAAGAGGTTGATCAAACTTTACAAAACACATCAGTTGTACCAAATGACTGTCTGTGGGCATTAGGGACATAAAGAAGCACTCAGCAGTCAGCTCACGATTCGATGATACACAATGGAGTTCATGATTCGAAACATGAATAAATATTTTTTAACAAAGTTCGAAAGGAAATTATGCACATAAAAAGTGGAAAAATACGGGCTGTCTCTGAAAATCTGTGACGGGGTGAAAAGGCAGGGGTTATTTTATTCCGTATGAATGCTCCACTGCCAACATAATGAGTAAAAAAATTTCAGGACATTACAGGATGACCTAAGGTAAAGCTACTCCTATGTGAATTGGACTAAACAATGCATTATGGTGGCATAACTGGAAGATATTCAGTTGATATTGCAATCCATTTTTCAGCTGCAAAAATGATTAAAGTCACATTTTTTGCATTGCAGAATTTTATGGCACAATGTATTGATTAAATGACCTGAATCTAAAGCATCCATTCCCAGTATTTCCCTGGATTTAAAAACATAATGCCAGAACCTCAGTCTCTTGCGTTATATCAGAACAGTCCACAATGGCCGAGAGCTGGCCTTCTAAGCAAGGCAGAGTCCATTTCTATAGGGAACAATCTGGAAGGGGCCTGCGTAGAAACTGGCAGAGATGTGTAGGTGGTGCAGTGACTCACTACTGCAGCCCCAGCTCAGCCAGTAGCCTTGGTGAAGACTACTGCAAAAGCTTCAGCATCACTGCAACACCCCCCATCTCCCAAGAGCCTTCTAACAAAGCCTGGGGTTATGAAACATACCATTCTATGAAAAATGCAAGCAAGTGAAGGCCGCCACAGGTAGCAGCATATTCACACATGCACTCCTCATCACCCGTCGCAGGCTTCCAGTGGCTGCCCACATTCAATTAAAATGACTCACCGGCATACCAGCCCGCAAAGCTTCCTTCCTATCTTCAGACGATGATTACTCTAAACACTCTCTGTTCCATATCCTCCCCCCTAACGGCCTCCCCATCTTTTCAAGCGTGCGGCAGTTAGTCCTCGTAGGCCCCTCTCCCTTTATCTCCCAAGTCTTGAGACAGAAGCACCTATACAATGTGTCATTATGCCCCTCACTAGCTACAGTGGTGTTTGCTTATCATGTGAAATTCATTTTTTAAGTTGCTTTGGCACCTGCCTACAAAACACATTTCTAGATTGCTGTATTCAACATGAAGAACACTGAGGTAAAAACCTGCCACCAAACCAGATCAGTCCTTGGCCCCAAGACTGAAGCAAGAGTGTTATGTGACGATCATGTAGCAGGTTCATTCCCCATCATTTGCTCGCCTTACATGATTTTAAAATAAACACTGGCCAAGTTCCAGGGACAATGAGAAATGTTACCAAATACACCACCAAAAACGTACATGAGACAGGTAGAGTGCTGTTTGCTGCATTGAACATTGTTGGCCGATGGTTCATACGGACCATCTGCTGGGAATGGAATTTCTCCCCTGCCATTGACACAGCAAGAGGCATGCATGACTCATCCATGCACCCAGATCACAATAGGCAATCACGTTCACACTGACTCTTAACATGAATTCAAGGAAACATTACAACATTGCACAAATGTCAACACTACAGGCTCTGATGTTAAAAAAAAAAAGACAATTAGCCTAAACATGGAAACAAAAGCAGCTGCTCTCCTCTAAGACAACAAGCGTAATATCCCAAATGGATCTGGAATCCCTGCGAGGTGCTTCGTCATTCAATAATTCCGCACAGGAAGTCCTGGCATAATGCGGCTTTTTCATTGCTTAGAAGAGTGTGCGTGCTGACAGTATTAGCAAACTCTAGACAATGAGCCATTGTGCTGAACGTGCATGCTTTTTTTTGCCTAAATAAGATCATAACCACGCCATCTATTTAGAGGCCACGGGCTCCAATATCGGATGTAAACTGATTCTTACATAATAACTGAGATAACAGGGATTACTGCTACAGTAAGGCGGCACGTCACATTATACATAGACGCTATGCCTCAGTGATGTGCGAGAAGAACCGATGCACACATTTCTAGTGCAGGCACTTCCGGACTTTGCGTTCTTTTGTTTCGTGGTTTTGTATTAATTTGCCAAAGAAAATGATCTGGCATGCCAGCTGGTTAGACTTATTTAGCTAACCATACATACACGATGCGCATGGGGTCACATTAACGTGGTAATGTTGATTACATCAGGACATACAGTGCAACTATACAGGTTCGTTGGGGAAATGGGCGGCATTAACTGTTAAAAATAATAAATCGTAACCTAACGACTGTTCGTAACGTTTAAAAATATCCCCGCAATAAAAGCTCAGTCGAGTGATCTGACATTGCTGACCACGAGTAACTTTGAACTTGTTCATAAAACTACTAAGGGGACAATGAGGATATTCGAT
Organism: Conger conger; assembly: GCF_963514075.1. Taxonomy (NCBI): domain Eukaryota; kingdom Metazoa; phylum Chordata; class Actinopteri; order Anguilliformes; family Congridae; genus Conger; species Conger conger. Next base: position 17,639,777 of record NC_083760.1, read on the forward strand.
CCGCTTAGACAACTTGTGCAGATGTACAGTAACTTTACCCACTTACGCAGTAACACCGCTACGCAGCAACCAAGAAGTTAAACTGGTCGATGTCTTACAACTAAAGAGCAAGCAGCGCAAGAGTGGCGCATTGATTATCTGCGTTATGCTGTCCATTTCGCAAATGTAAAGCATGCGGACAGTACCGTTAGCTATCGCTGTATTATTTGGGTAAACCAAAACCTAACATTCTCTTAACGTCCGTTAGTAAGCTGGCAAAGTCTCTGGCACTGAATTACAAACTAACTGTTGTCTGTGAAATGCAGACGGCGAGCGTTTCACAAAGCATGCCCACCGCCTAATATGTTCAAGTAATCGATCTGATGAGTGTATCAGGAAGCGACTGTATATGAATGGGGGCTGGTTTGTAACTGTAGCTAACGTTAGCTAGCCAGATATGAATGGAGTGGCTTAATGCTAGAAATTAGCTTCCGAAGAGCTATGCAGTCCTGCATATTTCAGACAATCGCGTAGGAGTGAGTTGTATTGACTCACCTGGCTATAGTGCACCCTGAACGGTTTCATATAATTGGAGCTCGTGCACGGAACGACTTGTATATTATTAATCTGCTCCATGGTACAGATTGTTGCCCACCCCGGTGTCTCGCACCTGAAACGCACAGCCGCAGACCAGCAAAAGTGATGCCTACGGATGCTCAGATAGGCCAAATAAGGGTGGTAAAATCCGAATTCGTTGTAACGAAGCTGGAAATGTCCCGTAGAAGTGAAATTACAAATGCAATTTATTCAAATAAAATAAATGTAATTCATGGGTCTAGATTAATTCGTTGTAAAAATTAAATGTCTTCGTATGTTATATGTTATGAAGCTATGTGAATTAAGATTATTATTATTATTATTATCATTATTATTATTATTATTATTATTATTATTAGCAGTGGTCAGCAGCAGTAGTAGGCTAGTGTTAGTTGTACTGTAATAGAGGTTTTACTGTGTATATCTTTTGCAATCACTTTCACCTTCCCTCTCTCCATAGCCACAGGCTTTCCCGCGTACGGCTGGCGCGAGACTATGGATATAATCCATGCGCAGCCTTAACCGCACCTCTTCCCGCCAACGCGGCTCAAAGTTCCACGGCACTGATTCTGCCTACGCTTGCTTAAACTTGATGGGTTTTTTTCCCGCTAAAGCGATAGACTCGTTTGAAAAATCATTCAAGCAATTAACGACGATTAGACTGCATCTAATCCATTCACACATCCAACACAGCTCGCTGACATCATGTCATTGTTAATATTGGATAGCTCAGACCTCTAATGATGCCTGTTTTACAAATGTCACTGTAGCCTACATTAAACATAAATAAATAAATAAAATCTCCCCCATGTTGTTCTCACCACAGTTGTTAGATACAGTAGGCTAACTGATTATCCATCTGTTTGGTCAGGATAATAGAATCAGTTAAATGTAATGCACACTGTTAGATAAATAAATTCAATGTCTTGTGAGCCAAATCAGTTGCTTGCACATTTCAGCTGTCATGGATTTAATTATGGCAGTATGGACCAAACACCAGCCTTGTCATAGATCTTTGCATAAGCAGTATTGTTTTTATTGTAAAGTTATGATTTTTAATTTGTCAACCTTGCATGTTTTATTTAGAAACACATGGAATAACATTGCTCTCTATGATCCTAAAAAGGTTTAAGTGGCAGTTCATAATGACATTCTTAATCATCATTAAAGTATATAAATAGTGCAAGGTTCTATGGCCTGTGTGTGTGCTTTATTTCTTTACTTCTTTTTGGAGATAATACAAAGCATATTTCATGGAAGTTTCTTGTTAGCCTGTAAATCAGTCTAAATATGTGGTTTATGTACCTTGTTAGCCTGTAAATAAGCCTAAATATGTGGTTATGGAAAGAACCCATTGAGGTCCGTGTCTTATCTGGCTGTCTTTGAGACTTTACATGAAGAGTTTACATTGACTTCAGCTCTTTATCTTGCCATATGCCTCAGCTTAGCCATCATCTACTCCAGCTGCGATGGCTTACATGCTCACTCCCACTCTCTCTCTCTCTCTCTCTCTCTCTCTCTCTCTCTCTCTCTCTCTCTATCATACACACACACACACACACAAATAATATTTTAATATATTGATATGTTCTCCTATGATTGACTGTTTTTTCCCACTTGGAAGTGTGAAAATCACAGTTGAAAATGGATCCAGTTAATAGCCATGATGCACCAAGGCCCGACACTGCAGCTCATCCTCTGAGAGAAAGCCGAAAATAGTGCCCCAGTTTCTATTTAGCAACTTCAAAGGTGAAAACTAACACTGTGTTAAAGAGTCTGGATTTAGTCAATGACTTTGTAGTGCAGCAGATAACAGAGACAACCAGTGGAATTACGCACATAACCAGAAAGCAAATTTCTTTTTTATCATAAAATAAAATTGATGTTAATTGGACAAAATAATTTTAAAAAACTGTTGCCATTCTTCAGCATAATCTTTATTATATGTATTTGACCTTCAGATTCTCCAAATAACACTGGAATATGAGTTCTCTTAGAACATGCAAAGTATTTCTTGAGTTGCCTTGATTTTGTGTTAAAGACATAATGTCTATTATTAAGCTCTATGTCTATGATATACAATTCACAACTGTTGTGCTGTTGCTTGCTTCAAAAACAGCATTTTGTCTGTGGTACAGTAAACATATGAAATTATGGGTATGCAAAAATATTATGGGTATTCACATGTAAAAAATACTGCCCTGTTCATGTAAGACTTGTAAAGTTTTCACAAACCATTTGCTCAAATGTGAATTTAGATACCAGAAATGGACCACAAGAATAAACTGTTATAGTCTCAAAGAGATGATACTTATTTCTATACGGAATATCACACCATATTAATAACTGCAATAAATCAAATCATGCCATTCACAGCATATTATCCTATCCTATTACTTTTTATCAAAAAATGGCATGTTCAGGAAATTTTAAATCTATGTAGATCATTATTATTTTGGTGCCTTTTAAATTGGCAAGTGGATATCATTCATTTCATTCATTTTTACAGGAAGTGGAGTGAAATCAGATTGCTCTGTGAAAGTGACACTTAGGGACCATGTGCTCCAATCTCAAGGTCAGAGCTGCAATGTGCCCGCAGTCACTGTTGATAATGAGGGTGTAATTATCCATAGTCCCTAGGGCCGCCATTGGGAGCGGAAATCCCCACACTACTACAGCAATAGATCCGCTATCTCCCAGGCTTCTGTCTTTGACTCAATACCATCAGTCCTTTTAAGTAGGGTACATTACATCTTCTATTGCGCACATGCATACTTAGCCTGTATGGTTCTTTTCAGGAACAATGGGTCTGTATAATCCTCAGATCTCGAGGAGGTGGGGGGGGAGGGGGGTGTCATTTGAAAAGTCTGCTCCACTGAAACTTGGACACGTTCGTACGCCATTACAAAAGTTGAGCAACTACTGTATGAGCACAATTTGTTCAGGACAAAAAAGCTATGCCATTTATGCCATCAACTGAAGAAAAGCGACAGGAAGCCTTTTTTTACAGCATCAGATGAATACTATGGCTCAGTATTGGCAGTAAAAATAATCAATGATATAACAGCAATTCTAATGCAGACCACTGAGTGACAGGATGGGCATGGCACTCTGTGTGGGTACCCATGGTGCAACTCCAGCGGTGAAGTCACCCACCTTGGCCACACCCAGGCATACATCCCCAGGTCCCAATCTCCACAGTCCAGCTTCCTGCCCGTGCCCTAGCTCCATACACAGGCAGGATATAACACTTTTGCAGCTGATCTACATCCAAATAAACACTGCAAGACAAAACAATGTGTTATTGAAAATGAATGTGCTCCTTTCTTCTCCCTGGCCTGCTTTATATTGAACGATCGGTGCAGCTGTTATGGCCGATAAGCACCTCCACTGTGCTGAGAGAGAGTCAGCCCCAGTGGCCTCATTGTTCTGGAAATGTGCTTGTCCACAAAGGCAATTAAGTCTGCATCCTCGGGAGCTGTAGCCTGTGAGGTCAGAGAGAGCTGGGTGCGCGGAGACAGCAGGAGCTTCCTGGGATGGGTAAAACGAAGAACCGGTGGACGCATGCGCAATACAGTGTAGACAGGTACGTCCGCTGTTTGACACAATGTAGGCAGAAAGGTGTGGACTGTATGTTTTAGTTTTAGAAAACAGGTTCGGTCGATGTGTGATATATTAGAGGGAGAAAGGTACAGTGTTTGATAGTGTAGGTAGACAGTACCCCTTTCTGACTGCTATGCTAGCATCCCCATGTGACTCGGTGTAGTAACTCGAAAGGCACTTTGTGGAGTGCACGCCTAATACCTACAGTATAGCAGCTGTTGTCACAAAGCCACAAAGTCTCTTTCAAATCCAGCCAACTGCCCTGTTAACACGTTGAATGAGAAAGAGTCATATAAGACATGCATAGGAGTTATCCCTTACCCAGGGCCCAGCTTCTTCAATAATTTCCGTCATAGACTATATGTCTATGGCCATTCCTATGGAGTTTAATTACATGCAAAAAAGTCAGTTCATTTAATGACTAGTGCAAGTCAGACTTTTTTCAATCAACTGAATAGGTGAGAAAACAAGATTACAAGAAGAGCTACATTGAAAATTCCTGTCTTCAACTAACAAGCCATTCACTTGGATTTGTGGCAGACCTGAGGCTTATGCCACAAAGTACAATTCTATGAAATAAGACTGGGTTTGATTAAATGAAGACGCTAATAGCCAGCTGCAATGTGCTGAGCTTTCTGTCTCAGCAGCCCCTGTGAAGTCTTTCTGCTGATCTCCACAGAGCCATGTCTGCTGGAGAAGGTCATTCCTGAGGGCCCAGCAGCACGTTAATCGCACACCCCAGGCAGAGGCGGCCTCCCAGGATGATCCGCACCCCTGTCAGCCCGCACCGCCTGCAGAAGAACATCTCCATCGTTCCAAATTAGGATCAATCTCGCCCTGACACAAGCCAGACAGCAAAGGGCTTAGGAACATGCCAGAGCAGGGATCCAGGTCATACAGGCTTTCCTCCTTGGCCTCCCTGTCTCTCCCCCCGTAAAACTGCTCTATCCATTGCAACTTTATCTGTCAGGGCCTGCCGGGGTCAGGCAGGCATCTCCATCGGGCTGGGTTGTTGATGAGAAGAACCATCCTCAGGGAATTCACTTAGCAATGGCGCCCGTGATCGTACTTATTCTATCCATTTATAAGAAAACAGTCCACTTTATCTAGTAGTCTCAGACATGAAGTACTATATAGTACTTTCCCTTCTTTTACAGTTTTTCTGTTGTCTGATATTGCTTTCCTTCTTTTTAAATTCCATCAGCTGCCATGGTTTGATATGACCATGGTTAATGTAATGTTTCTTTTCAGATTATTCATAAGCTTGGTTAGTGAAGATTGGGGGTTGTACAGGCAGTACCTCCTGACCATGTTTCCATGCTTTTATGCATTTAGTTGCTGCCACATGATTGGCTGATGAAATATTTGCATTAACAAGCCTGTGTACAGGTCTAGCTAATAAAGTGTATATATATTTTTATTACATTTTTTATTTTTCCATGCAAATGTAATATTTTTCCATATCACTTTTAAATCACTTGTCACATTGATTTACTGAGAAATCTGAGACAGAAATGAGGTCAGAAACATGATTATGGGGCCCCCCTCTGGTAAAAGTACCACCCCTCGATTTGGACAGTATAGATCACTGCTAATTTGTTTTCACACTTCGTCAAAAGAGCATGAGGATTCCAGCACTTTGCTTATGATCTATCGCTGACCAAAATGTATTGACTATTTATACACCGCTCACCTTAGCCCACACTAAATCTTACAGAAAATGATTTCAGCTGGATATTTCTGAAATTTTGAAAACAAAACTGACCTGTATACCCATATATTTTAGTGCACCGGGTTTTTTTAAATGTACCCAGTACATTACAACAAATAACCTAATGGACATTATTAGAAAAGGGGCAAAAACAGGAAGGTTAATAGATCCAATATACTGTACATAGCTAATTTTCAAATTAAAATACAATGACAGACATTTATGACAATTATGTCCAAAAAATGCAATACATAATTTGCTAAAAATACCTGTTGAATGAATGAAATTCAAATTTGCTGTAAATATTTTAATTTAAAATTGAAACATGCTGGTATCCATCTCTGAACATAGGGCAGGCACACTGGATGCTTACATTGTGTCCTGTGTTTGACACAATGTAAGCAGAAAAGGTATGTAATGCGGATTTTAGTTTTAGAAAACAGGTATGGTCTATGTGTGATATATTAGAGGCAGAAAGCTGCAGTGTGTGATAGTGTAGGTAGACAGGTGTGGTCTGCTGTATGTGTAACACACTAGGTGGAGAGGTATTGCCTTTGTGGCAACTAGAATGGAAATGAACGGCCACCAACTGTCACTTCAAGCATGTCCCCGTTACTCTTATTTTCCAGGTTGAGTCTAAATAAAGGGAACCTGATCTGTGGGGAACTTTGTCTTTTGTGAGCAGTTTTCAAAGCAGAGGCCCTCCTGCCTATCTAGGGCCTTTGTAATGGAAACCTCCACTGTCATTTTGCCCCTTTTATTTTTAGGGAAGGCTATTATTGTTCTCCTCAGCTCAGCTTTGTTGTTGGACAAGGTCAGGTTTTTTTGAAGACCTCCCCTCTACCATTTTTTTTCGCTCTAAAACACCCACTCCTTTCCAAGCACTCAAATACAGTTTGCTGACGGAACACCTGTATTAGCTATACCTCTAAAATGGCGGAACTTTTATTACACAATTCCGAACGGCAAAAAAAATGCCAGCACCATGTTTTTTTGACCTGTTTCCTGTAAGTTAAAGAACACTGATGAGAACAGAATATAAATATACGGTCATATACAGTCCAATGTAATACACAAGGGCGGAGGTGCTAGCCTATAGGCCTGTATTGGAAAGCTATGCAGGCTCTGAATTCTGAGGATCCTGCAGCTTTACTGAGAGGGAGTTTCCATAAGTGGCGTGAAAGCAGTTGTCTTCTTGCGCAGGCCTGGAACTAGAGATCCAGACAGTGGTGGCAGTCATCTGGGATTAGAGGCCAGGGAGTCTGACAGGCATACTGAACCCTGCGCCCCCCCAATTTACTATGGGACAGCTGGCTTCTCCTGGAAAGAGAGCTATTTTAACTGTGCTGAAACCCAAATCCTATTGTATTTTTTTTTTGTCTCTCACTCTCAGGGGGGCTGTGTGATCAGGGCAGTCTGGAATCCCAACTTCACTTCTTTGTTTTTAAGGCTACAATCCTTTTAAATTGTTTATTTCCCCATCTTTCTTAGAGGGTGGTTTCTAAGGATAGTATTACTTGCCCCTGTGTTTCCAAATGTATGGTCACCTGTCTCCTGTCCAGGTTCTCTGTTATTATTGACATGAATAGATGAATAATGCATCCGACATTCTTAGGGACATGTAATTCAATATCTGAAATGTGACCAAGCCTGAGAGAGCATAACCGTTGGATATGGAGGAGGTGAACAACTGACCTGCAAGAAGAATAGCCATTCAGCAAGACTATAAGCATACAAACAGTTGTGTATGACTATATGAAAAACCAGCAGTACAAGCGGCATAAAGTCTGGGAATGTCACTCACCTCTTTAATTCACAGCACACCACCCGTTAGCCAGGCTAGTCTGGACATTGAATTAGGGGTGACTGAAATAGAACCCTTTGTATTTCAAATGAGTGTGGGGGGGAGGGGGGTTGTCGGAGAGAGTCAGGTGACACCTCTCCACATACACTGAGAGCATGCTCCACAGTAGCACAGGTCATTGACCATCAGCTTGGAATTATAATTGCTGGTTTTGTCATGCTGGGTATTTAAGTGACACATGGCCATTCAACAGCAAGAGGAGTGTGTGTGTGTGTGTCTGTGTGTGTGTGTGTTGGGGGGTGTCTGCGTGTGTGGGTGCCTGTGTGGGTGTGTGTGTGTGTGTGTTTCTGAGCATACATGAACATATAGATGTGTGCTTAAAACACTGGGAATGTGGCAGTTGAAAGTATCTAAACCAGCAAGGAAGCAGTATAAGGTCAGAACAGAAGAGCTCAGAGCAGTTGAGCTGGAAGAGTAGTGGAAGAGGGGGGAAGTGGTGGACTAGAATGTTCTATGATGAAAATCTGTGTTCAATATTCATCACATGCTCTTTAGGCCCCTGCTCCCCTGTCAAAACTGTGATGACCACAAGGATAGGAGAGAGAACCCGTGAAGTAGGACAGAGACAATCACATGTTAGGCTATTAAAATACATTGCTAATTGCTGAGGGGGAAAAGGAGTCCAATTCATTAGTTGTGTGAACAGCTGCTTCACACTCTCACTGAAGTAGCAGCATTCATTCGCACCTTCATCAGGGCCGGGACCCCTATGCAGGAAGGGAACTCAGTGAGCGAGGATGGGAATTAAGAAACCTGCAGTAGGTTTTGGTGAAGCGAGAGCAGTGCGTTATACTATGGTTGAAACAGGCTGTATGTCAGTGCTGGGATTATCGCAGAGCGGAGAGAGTGAAAGGTCATGCCACATTCCTCAGTTCAAACAATTGGAACCAACAGTGACCAGATTTTTGAAACAGATGATTATCAAGAATATAAATGATGTTCACTTGATATTGAAATTTTGAGAAAAGGAATTTGTTGTCTTATGTTGTGCAACTGTCTTAAAATGAAAGTCTTACTTTTTATGTGTTTAAAAGTAGTGTGATTCTACACTGGCCATGACCTGTTTAAAGTTTATACCTTTTATCTTATTTCAGTCAAGAGTATAGTCACTGATGTACAATTCCGCTAGACACAGCTCTCTCTTTCCTGCACCTTGAGAATTACACTTCTTCCTCCATAGGGCCAACAGATTCTTAAGCACTAAGTTCACCAGCATTCTTCTTTAAGGAATACCATATAGCAGTTGGTAAAAAAGCACCATACCTTCTATCAGCCTTGCTGTGTACAGAGAAGCCATATTGTCCAGGCTGTATTAAAAATAAAACGCGTCTGTTGTCACCCCATGTATAGCGCGGGCACTTGAATGCAGAGGGAATGGATACCTGGATAATGCTCGTGGATAATGTTACCTTGCCTGTTTGCACTGTAATTTTAATGAATGACAAATAAAGAACCTGCTCACTTGTAAGTAGTTTGTTTGGTGCCGTGACACAATGGATCGGAGATTGTGATGGACAAGCCCACAACTATCTGATTGCACATTAAAAATGGATCTTGAGGCTTGTAGCAGAGTGTGCTGCTTGGAGGAGCCCATGCATGTAGTGGCCATCGGAGAAATGCCCAACACAGAAACATGACCAGCGCTAGTATGCTGTTATCCATCAGGGTTATTCTTACTGCTCTTACATGTCTACACTTTGTTTGCGTTTGCCTTCATTCAACGACCATGGTAGTCTGAAACAACATTGACTCATTATCAGAAGGCCTTTCCTCAACCCAGACTGGACAAAGAAGCCTGGTGTTAGAAGGAAAATTTGAGAAGACACCACATGTCTGAAAGTGATTGAGTTAATGTTCCACAGTTTAAGAATTTTATAAAAGTTTTAGATACCAGTGGAGGATGCAGTCTGATGCAAATATCTGTTGTCGCACCAATGCGATGCGGCTAAGAAAATATGGTTTCATACCTCTATAGAAGAAACACTTTGCCAGGCCATTTGAAAAGTCTGGAGATTCTCACAATACTGCTATTTGGGCCTGGGTCTTTTGCTGAGGAGGTACAGTATTGGTCCACTTAGCATGTGTGGGATCAGATTTCCCAGCCAAGCCGTGCTTGAAAAGCAGGCTCCTTCTCATCTTCTCCACCCTACACCTCCCAGTTTTCTTGTGTAGAAAATACCGGACTTCACAGGGACTCGCGGCTCAATCACTCAGCGACAGCCGATACAGTAGCCGGGGCCTTGAGAAAGGGTGCTCTCAGCCCATAAGTCATGTTAGGGTGTTGGATGTAACTGTTATGTTTGGGTGGTGCTTTACTTATTGTTCCAGAGTAAACCCCCTGTGCTTTCCTTTTTTCTTTTTTAAAACCCTCTTCTCGTGTCTGTGTGTGACAAATGGAAAAGGGTAAATAAAGCTTGGTGGGGGAACTCCCCGGAGTGTTCAGGGCGTAGTCGTGGGGACCCCACGATACCTCCCGATTGGGCCCTTCCTGACCCACCGGCTTGAAGAGTGTGGTATTATTCTGCACGGGGCGAAGAATGAGGCCATTGTGCTGGAGGTACAATACGGCCTTCCTCCGGGCCCACTTTACTGCCGTTTGTGTGGTATTTATACAGCTCCGGCTTTATCTCCATCAAACTGTACACAGGGAGCTGTCAGCAGTAGCCCCGGCCAGCACTGTAGATAACTGCGATAAGGGCCTGCTTTCTGAGCAAACACTGCCAGAGAATGAGGGGAAAGAAGTCTTTAACAGTCAATGGGCGATTAAAATACTGAAGTTTGTCCCGGCCCTTTCATGTAATGATAATTTAAAAAGTGCATCGATATCACAAAATGAAGATTGACATTTCATCAGTTACATTAGCCACTGGCGTTATACGCACCTGCATAAAAAAGGATCAAATATTTATACAAACTTGCTCTTGGTATTTGTGTATGTATCACAGCAGTATAAAAAAACTATTTGCTTGAACAGCCCTTTAGTTAATGCCCCATGTAAGCCTACTTGCTGCAGGTGGGACAGATTTCTGCATGTCGACTGCTCTGGGTGTGCTGTCTGTGTACCCAGCAGGCCTTTAGCCAGGGACACAGAGCCTGTTCCTGCCTGTCTCGCATTCCTTATTCAGTCAACCTCTTAGCAAAGTCATCATCTAATTTTTTAATACGCAGTATGTCTATATACAGTAGCCACACCTCAAAGTGTGAAATTACGCAATGCTTCTTGAAATAAATTTCTAGTTGAAACACAGATGGGACTACTCAGAACCATATACTGTACATAGCTGTTTGGATGGATGTTCAATAAACTGTTGGGTGAGGGAGCACAATTCTCCAGAGCTGATGTAGAACAGAGGCCAATGTGGCCAGTGAAATGACAGTGACTCGGCCCTTGATGCAAGTGGAGCTGAAAGTTGTCAACTTTAGAAAGGTCACGAGCGATCATGCGTTACAATACATACAAAGCAAAAGTCAAGCAAACACAAAACCTTCACATTATTTGTAGAACATACAGTAAGGATCAAATGCCTTACAGTATTTAGATCTCAAGTAAGCGTCCTGTACAGTAAATATCTAATCTCCGAAAAGGTAATTACCAGATGACAGACAGAATCTGCTGACAGATGTCCTGGATCAGCTGTGTTATTGTGAGAGATTACCCCACCTCCATGTGTACATAGACGCTCCCACACGTCTGAAAAAAGTCATTTGTATACCTACCTGATTTGCCCTTGTACACATTACTGCCCCATCGCAGTAATCAGACTATCAGCTGTAGAAGTTATGCATGCAAGTCACATTCACATTCTCTCTCTCTCTCTCTCTCTCTCTCTCTCTCTCTCTCTCACACACACACACACACACACACAAAAACAACTTATACTAGAGAAGCTGGAGAGTCACTGAGCTATCAGCCCACTGCTTTCATATCACACACACACACAGGTTGTGCACAAGTCTGTGTGATGGCACTAGTCCATCATCACCGGGCACCCTCTTCATGGCACAAGGCTTGCAATTAATGCTGCCTCTAATTCATGCGGCTGCATAATCCTCCAACAGAGCCTCTCCTGCTGAGAGTCATTATGGAGGAGCCCCTGCATTCCCTCACTGGGCATTGAAACGCATACCGTCTCAGAATCAACCACCCTGCTCTAAATGAACACACTGCATCACACACCCCACTCTGAATGAGCACACTGAATCACACCTCACTCTGAATGAGCACACTGAATCACACCCCACTCTGAATGAGCACACTGAATCACACCTCACTCTGAATGAGCACACTGAATCACACACCCCACTCTGAATGAGCTCCCTGAATCACACCCCACTCTGAATGAGAGCAGCTCCAGTCATCGCTGTACCTGAAATGTAGAGGCTCCTCCTCCTCAAAGTGCCTCATCCTGTTTTTCTCTGTGATGCCCTCCTAGAGCCCGAATGGAGCCCGAGGCGGTGGAAAACAGTTCTCTCACAGCTCACTCAAAGTGCTCACTCAAAGTGCAAAAGACAGCTAAGACAGCTAGTAAACTATGTTTACTTGGTAACATATGTCTTTGTCTCAAATGTAGAGCAGGTTACTCACAAACAATAAACCCTGAAATGTAAAATTCAGAACAGATCATAGATTAGCCTCCTAAAGAGTTAGTGGCTGACACATTAAAAAAAGAAGGGTAATTAATTAATATCGACTAGACTATTTGTCTATTAATATTAATGGTGTATTTTCGCTAGGGGACATGTCCAGCAGAGATCTGTGCTAGCGCTGCAGCTGAGATAACACAAGCTAACTGATTAATTTGTAACAGTTTCTCACAGCGAAATCTCATTAAAGGGTCTTCACCGTCATATTCACAGGGATTCACTTGACAGGCTTTTGAAATAGTTAACAGCAGTAGGTCAGAGAGCGCGGAGCGCGACGGGCTCTTTTGTAGTCGGAGTCGGAGCGAGAACAGGGCGCGCTCTGGATGTCGAATAATCACTCTGAGCACCAGTTTCAGGAGAGCAGTCAGAAAACCTGCCGCATTTTCCAATGAATAATAATTTTCTGTCTCCTCAAAGACAACTCTTTTGATCTTGCCAGAACTGCAAATTAAAATTTTGCCCGCTTCAGTGGGTTGGGTCAAATGTGCAGCACTGTTGTTAACACTTTCACTTACAGCACGTATCGTGCAAGTGGGTGGCAGGTGGTACAGTATTGCCATTCATGTTTACTTTTAGGCGGTACCTTCCTCTAAGGTGAATAAAAAAGATGATTTGATGATAGTCTGAATATAAGCTGGCTCTTTAAAGATAGATTTAGCCTCTTGAATTGTACCTCTGTGGCTGCTTAGAGCACATGAAAGTGGATGCTTTCGACAGGGTGCATCGCCACTGATTTGTTTACACAGTAGCTGTGTTGAGTGAAGGTCTTTCAGAAAGTCAGCAATCACGGGACGTTTAGGAGTGGCACCAGCAAAAGCCCCAAAATTGCCATGCTCAACTCATCACCCCCTATATTAGAAAGCTTTTCATGCAAAGCCCAGCTTGCCACAGGAATTCACATGCCCTCTCCTTCAATGTGGGTTTTCAGGGCGGCATAATGGCTTTCACTTCATTTTCACCAGCGCATTCCACACTTAACCATCATTTGCCACGGACATGAATGCTCTTGAATACGTTTGGTAAACTGATATGACCTTTTTACAAGCCCTAGCAAAGTATTACTGCTGAGCTAGATCAGTATGTTCTGTACACCAAGCATGGTTGTGATGGTAATCTATTCAGCTCTTGACTTTCTTATTTACCTCCGTGTCAATTTCAAGCACATAGATTAAATTATTTATTTATCTGCTGTTTTGTAGTAGTAGTAGTAGTAGTAATACGATTGTCTCCTGCTTAATCTAATCAACTGTACGTCACTCTGGATAAGAGTGCCTGCGAAATTCCATTTATGTAATGTAGTAGTAGTAGTAGTAGTAGTAGTTGCAGTAACAGTTATGAGAACAATTTAAAAACTTGTAGTACTTGTTGCAGTAGCATTGTCTTTTCCAGTACCTTGAAGGAAAAAATGGGACCTCAATCATTCATTGACACTTCAGATCCAAGCGATAAGCTTCCCTGTCACCTTGGTTACAAAGACCATCTCCAATGTTTCTTTTTCTTTTTTCTTTTTAACCCATATGACCCATATCATCTGCAATACAATCCATTATTACTTAAAACTAATTCTGACAGCCAAAGAGTACTGGAAATGTGCTTCAGGCCATTTTACCTGGGACAGTTATCTTCATGATTAGGGTAAATCCTATGCACAGAGGGGCTTGGTATAGGGGCAGGTCTACATTTAAATTTCAAGTAGGAATGACACACTGTTTCAGAAAGGTTCGTTTTAAAGTGTTTGTTTTCTTTCTTTTCATTACTATGGAAATATTAAGCAAGCTGCTTTTCTGTTGCATGAAATATTTCAAAAATGAATAGTTCAACCAGGATGGCACTGTTCTATCCATGTATGGAAACTAAAACAGAATATGCCAGTGTAACATTCATATAGAACATTTTCTTTGTTTATTTTCTTCACAACAAATATTCAGATTTATTTACGTATTTATTCAGAATCTGTTGTATTTGTAATGAATTTCTAAAAAATGTAAATGCTAGTGCCAGTCAGCTTGACCATTATAACACTTGCTAGCTCAGTTTTTACACAGCATTACAGATCATTGTGTTAAAATGCGCATGCAGCAGCACTGAATTGAAGCATAGCCGAGCAAACTGTTCAGTGCTTTCAGTTCATTCTCTCAACAGCACGTTACATTAAAGGCATTTAGCAGATGCTCTTATCCAGAGTGATGTACAATGAAGTGCAAATCAAACCCAGGAACAAGTACGTTCAGGACCCTAGGGGAAAGTACAGTTCTTTTTATTTCTACAGTCTCCCCCTTTCTTCGGCAGGTTTGAATATCCAATCGTTTGAATATCGAATCATCTCTGTGCTGTGGCATTATGAAGCTGAAGCATGAGTCTTATTACAGCTGACTCATGCTCACAGTCCAGTCACTGTGTTACACACTATACAGTAATAAGAGGTATAATGAGAGGTGAGGAATATCTCACACTGGTAGTGGGTACCTGGAGAGTTCATAGATATTGGAGATAATGAGATGGTAACCTGAGGAACCCTGGCCTTAAGTCCACCCTGATCTGTCAGCGAAGCCAAATGTGTCGTGACTCCCAGTAGAATGGCTTTACTATGCAGCATTACACTAATAGTGTACTCTAGAGCCCTTGAGAACAAGGAAGGGGAAGATATAAATTGAGAGTGTAATACTCACATAGATACAATCCTTTTGAATGTGAAAGCAATTTCCCATTGAAACAGTGGACACACAGTCAACAGAATAACTAACAACAACAGCAATGAACGAGGATGTAGCTTCTCTGCTACAGGAAAAGGAACATACACACACACACACACACACACACACACACACACATGCGCACGCGCAACACACACACTCCACTTTATTGCATATTAATTTAATTTAAGATTACGAAACGGCAAAACTTTAACTCAATGCAAAAATTTAAACAGAATCATACCTTTGGTGTATAAGCATATATGTATAGATTGCTAATTGACTGTTAACACAGACATTTTCTCCAGATGAATGCTTCCCACAATATATAGCCAATATAGCTTATTAGATTTACTTCAAAACTGTTAATATACATTTCAGATATTCATTCCAAGAGGTGCTGCACATGACATCCTATTAGTAAATAGGATGAGAAGTGATAGGGGCTCCATTAATGCCAAATGGAATATTCATGGTTGAAAATCCACAAAGGAAATGAATTAGTTAAGCCAGCTTGAGTAAGGTACAGAAAAAGTGTCTCACACAAATCAAGGTTCACATTTGTGAATGCAGTTGGGAAGAATGCATTAAAAAATCAGGTCTAATAATGAATTAAGGCAACGGAAACAAGAAACTGACACACGACTTATCCTGTTCACTACACAGGTAAATTAAATATTCAAAGCCATTAAAGACAGCTCTTACATACAAACGATTACTCAAGCAACACAGGACTTGTTCAAGTAACATGACACCGAATTGTCTAGGAAAATCTATTTAGAAATATTATAGATTAAAAACATCCTCAAATCTCTTTCTATGAACAAAGAGTATTTTACACACAAACTGTTCAAATAGTCATGTAGTTGAGGGCAGAAGGGAGCTGAGAACATTTCAGGTGCAACAACTATTGTAAATTAGTGAAATAAAACAGTAAAACACATCCGCACTCTCAGAATACTTGTAAATTCCAAAGCTCAAGCTTCCTCTAAATTGAATAAAAACAATGCACACCACAAAACATCTGTCCTAACAAATGTTTTTGTGTTGTAATGTGACTTACAATCTTATTTTTTAATCTCGAGTAGAAAATATTAGCTTGTCTCATGGTAATGTTTATTTGGCAAATTTTCTAACCACATTACTTTATTTAGCAAAAAAGTCATAGAAGAGATTTTAATTCTAAATAGAAGACTAAAATATCTTTTGAGATGTATTATTATTTTCTTTTTTTGTTTTTGCAGTGCTGAATTACCTTTGCTTTTTAAGAGATAGCAATACTGTTGAGTTACGTATGTGTGCAGTATCCTTCAAATGAAAAGTGGTGCTCATGTTCCTCTCAGGACCTACTGCATTTCCACAATGAGCCTTTGGACTGGGATCTCTCCTTTCCAATCCCCAAGAGTGAAGTAGGTTTATTGTAACAACCAAAAAAAAGAAAGAAACAGCAGACTGCAATTACAGATTAGTTCCAGCAAGAGCTTAATGACTGCATAAATCAGTCATTAAAATCTATTTCATTTTTACTGAACTTGGTGACATTGATCAGTCTGCAACAATGGTGAAATATAGACACACAGTTCAGGGAAAATACAGAAAAATGACATCATAGAATGCTTGTTCTATGGGCATCATAAACATCATCTTCTAAATAATATGTAGGAAATGGTTCTGAAGCTTAAACATCAATAGGAAGTATAGGATTTTACATTAACTCTTAATGGCTAATGCAATAACTGTGGCTGAATCAGAAGCGTATCATAGAGTGCACAGCATAATTATTAGTTGTTTAATAAGAGCATTAGGTGAGATTACATCAGAACTAGCCACATCAGCATAATACTGTTTACAGAGCTCTTGGGCTGCTTTGAGTTAATATACTTTGAGACAAAGCCAAAGAAGATTCTTTCAGATTGGAAAAGAAGACGCTGTGGTCAGGGATGTCTCAATGACTTGCGTAAATGGCCACGTAGGGATTACCGGAGCCTATCACATAAGTAAGGTCTGCTTCCCAGTATCACATCACGTTCTGAGTATCGAGGCGGCTGTGCCATGCACCGGGCCTTATCAGATCAGATTAGCCAGCGGCCTCCTTTCATCCCCATCGTCCTTATCCACAAACAGATCTCCGGGGGTAGCTGCCGCTTCCTTGTGCACCCACACCTACAAACACTAAATAATGCAGCGCGCCAATCAATGTGGAGTGCAGCGCAACTCTCCATAAGCGCACTCGGTCAAGGCACTTAACTAAATAACGGACGTTTTGAGTTGCGTGCACTCGTGGCCACGGCCCTTTGTGGAGAGCGGGAGGGTGGGCAACAGCCTTGTCGCAAACCACGGGGGAACCCGTCTGAACTCCCTGCTGGGGGGAGGGGGCACAGTTGGTGATGCGCTGCTGATTCACAGTTTAGCAGGTTTTGCCTGAGGTATGATGGGGTATGTGGAAGCCTGAGGGTGAGTGGCTCTACCCTGCTGGGACACAGTGGTCAACACTGCTCTCAACCCCTAGGGTTTCAGGTGCCCTGTGTTCCAAATCCATCTTCCCAAGAACACGGACAGCCCCCCTGACGGACCACCCTCTGTTCAAATGAGCGCTATAAAACTCCACAGGATGTGTGAACCCTGCTGAAGAGGGGAAGAAAACGGCTTCAGGGGAGTTTTTTATTTTTCTAATCTGACCACCCCCACTGTTGCCCCTCTGAGAAGGTATCAGACACAGGAACACCCACTACACCTTCCGGAAGATCTCCTACCTAGACTAAAGAAAAGTTTATTTTCAATAAAGTACTCGGTTAACATTATCTCATATTTTAGTACTATTTCGGTTGAATAATATTTTCGATTAGCGCTATTATCTATGTTTCTTACAGCTGTTTTACCGTAGTATTATTGCACATCCATTACAATTCATTGGAAACAAGATTGTTTGGTTGTGTCACTTGATTGCCGAAATCCATTACTTGTGGATTGGGTTCCATCAAAACAACCATGCTCCAACGGGTGTGTTCTTTCCCAGAGACTCGGATGGGTGTCACCTCATTCACTGATTGGAGTATTAAACAAATATGAGACATACACAGCACCCCAAGCTGGACTCTTCCTTCCTCCGCCTTAGTCTCACAAAAACCTCTTCACCTTGACAACAGTGACTCCTGGTGGAAGTATAAGTGTACAGTATTATACTGGTGTACTCTACAGAATCTCAGTGAGCAGCTTGCCAATGTCAGGGCTGCAGTTCAATGCTGTGATCTGAACAATATACAGCAATATACTGTATATCATGGACTGTATTGTAGGCTATGGACTGTTGCAATATAAACATTTCCATTAAATTTAGCTTTGAATCAATCCCAAAATTATAGACCCCACAGGTAATAATACCTTTGTTTGTCTTTGAATTTTAGATCTATTTCCAAATATGAAATTCTTTTGAATGAGGATAAGAGTCTAAAGCAGCTTGTTCAGCAATATGTTGCTTCAAGTGAATGTATATATGATTACTTATTCATGATTATAAACATACTGTAAGTATTTACTTGTATATTGCACTGGTTCTTGCCTTGATCTCATTTTGCCTGCACCATAGGAATAAGTTCCAACCAAAAATAATACTGTGTGTAATTTCAGGTCAATATCAGGTAATATACATACATTTTTTGCTCATTCAGAGCAGAGATAATTGAAACCCTGCAACAGAAAAAGACTACTTTGTGCACATTTCCCACAATGCTTTTCAGGAAGCTGTGTATTATGTGTAGCTTGTGACTCTGATCACCCGATTAACTGGTCACTGTGACCCCTTTTCCTCCTGGAGTCCAGCATTCGAGGTACAAGCAGATCAGGACCTGAACCAACTAACCCCCTCCCCAACATTCATTTTATTGCTCGACTACCTTGAGGTAATGCTATACAGTTTAAGTGTGTGTACTATATATATATGAGTACATCCATACACCAGTTTCTTTCCTGCTTTCATTCTCGACAAATCAGTCACAGACACACACTCACTAACTCACACACGCATGCGCATGGACCCTGTCCCGTGGAGCTGTCCAACATCATCTTCTCCCACTAAATAGCGAGCTTATTTGTGCTGCCTGCCCCAGCAGGCAAACAGGAAGTGGCCCATTGCTGCTGCAGTGCGGATCAAATTAAGGGAAATTGGGTTACTTTGCAGAAGAGGTAGAGGAGAGAATTAAAGCTGCCCTTCTCAGATTCTGCCCCCCCCCAACCTCATCCTGAGCTGCCTTTTCTTTCACAAAAGGAAACTGCTTTCTTCCGCACAAGGCACATTAAACTCTACTTGTGTCAAAATCGCAAGATCACCTTGACCCTTGAGAACGCATCGACATCACATTCAACCAGCAGTGCTGGTGTCTTACTGTTATTGTCGTTCATCCCAGATGAAAGGCCAGGATAAAAAGTAGAGATACATCTGATCATATCTGGATATACTATATCTGAATCTATAAATAGCCCTTTGATTGAAAAAAAAAAAAAAAAACTATTGAGAGCCAAGCCTTCTGGAACAAGTGTGAAGCATGTTTTGATTGTGAAAATTAAGCAGATGTCCCTCACGGTGTTGATATACACCCAATTAGACCTGTACCAGCTTATTAATGCAAATATCTAATCATTCCACGTTCAAAGTTGCTTAGAACTTTGAACGTGGAATGATTGTTGGTGCCAGATGGTGCCAGTGAGTGGCAGTTCTATGGGCAAAAATGACTTGCTAATGAGAGAGGTCAGAGGAGAATGGCCAGACTGATCAAAGCTGACAGGAAGGTGACAATAACTCAAACAACTATGCATTACAACAGTGGTATACAGAAGATTATCTCTGAACACACAATGTCTCAAACCTTGAAGTGATTGGTCTACATCAGCAGAAGACCAATTAAGCCAAAATAAATAAGTTTAATAAATACTTAATAAAGTGCTCACTGAGTGTGTATGTATTGAAAGCATGTACAGCAGGACACTGCAATTTGTGTGTCAGTGCCAGACTTTACCACTAGATGGGGCGTTTGTTCTGTTTTTCGACTGCTCTCCTCTCACAGTTTGACTAAAGAGAGGAATGATAATCATTTCTCTTCAAAGCGCTTTCACGTGCGTCTGAAACTACGTTCCGTGTGAAACAGCAGAAACCCTTACGACTTGACCTGAGACCGGTTATCGGTTCACGATTATCCTGGCGGAAGACATTTTTCCGCTACGAAAACGTCTTGTTGCTCGGAGCGCAAACGGAATGACCTCGCGGTAGCGCGCACACCCGCAGAGATGTAGGGAATTACAGCTGTAATTATCTTCTAAGAGCAGCCATCAGGCCCCTGCTGTGATCAGAGTACGCTGTGAAGCCAGCCAGTTTCCACTTCATTAAAATCACCTGCCGTACCGACCACCTCCAGTACTTATTTTCCCCCGGTTGAGCCACGGGTAATTAACAGATTACCATCCAGCGATACGGTGGCGACAGGCAGGGGGATGGAGCAGCTCTCTGATCCGGCCTCACGGGATGTGGGCCGGCTGCAGCGGACATCCCTGAAGTCAGAACCACTCAGGGCTGAACAGAGTGAATGTGACATTCAGAGAGTGCATGTGCATTCATGGCTGAACCATGTTTTTGATATGTTACGGGATATTGAGAAAGCAGTCTTTGTGTGATTCTGGACTTTAGTCCACATCATTGTCTTGACGCATGACAGCAGGTCAATGCAGCCATGAAAAGTGTAGGTGGTTAGATTATAGGTGTAGACCCCCACACAGTTCTAGAATATACAAGAACCCCCCAAGCTGACAGAGTAAACAGGTGTGTGCAGTTTGGGAACATCTGGTCAAAGTGTAAGTAACAACAAGTAACTCCCAAAGTGAATGGGAGCTGACATACACTTTGACCACACTGTCAGAAAATAATGTGCAAAACGTGTACCCATACTGGCTTGTCACTGGGTCAGTACCCTCTAAGGTACACCTACTGTACCCTTTCCACATTTAGATGAGTATCTAAAGCCCATATGACACAGCTAGGGAATAATAGATATCTATTACATCTAATAGAGAACAAAATGGACCCCTCTTTTTCTAACAGTGCAGGGGCTCCCAAACCTGTATACATACAGCTGTACCGTTCGGCTCCATCCCGTGCTAAGAGAACTTGATATAACCGTTACAGGCTGGATAGCCCGCCTAGATACCTTGGATTTATTGGATTTATAGTCGTCATTCAGTTTTCCATTCTTTTGGCTTCCCCTCCAGTGCTGAATTTATGGCGTTATAATCAGACCTTATGAGATTTCACGGTTCACTTGAAATGTCACAGCTAAGGTTAAAACACCCCTGCCTCAACTCCAAATAAACAAAAAACAAACACACACGTGTACACAAACAAACAAACAAACACACACACACACACACACACACACACTCCGTTACTGACATCTCTTTCATCACTCTGCTGGTGTGTGTCCTGAGGGATCACCCACAACATATTCAACTGCCTTTGTGCTGTTATTTTAATTGCCAGAGCTTCAGGTCACATACACACACACACACACACACACACACACACACACACACACACAGAGCTGAGTCTGTCTCCAGCTTTACAGGTTACAGGTTACAGCTTATCCAGACTTCAGACCACACAGCCTCAGAAGGGAATGTTGGAGGAAAGTTTAAAGTGCTTCAGTGTCTGACACTGCATTCACTCAAGCAAACTGAACTGAACTAATATTCATGATTCTGGTTTATCCTACACAAGGGGCATTCAAAATACTGTGAAGAGGTGTTTAAAGTCAGTGAGTGACTGACCTGGGTTTTATCAGTGCCATCTTTACTGGCACACAAAATAGTACAGTTGTTTCTGTGTTTTTCTCTGTGTTAAAAATACCTACAAGCAAGTGCACAGTACAAAGTACAGTCAGATTGCTTGTGGAATTAAATGATTGCTGGGAAAATCTGTTTATCTGTAAAAACACTGCAGATATATTACTCCTAATAAGAGAACAACCACAAACCTGAAATGATTTATGCAGTTAATCAAATAGAATTGAATAGAATTGTTGATTTGTTTGCTCAAACAAAATAGATGACTTCTCCATACAGAATTTATTTGTGAAACGATCATAAAATCAATTTTGTATTGAGCAAAGTGCAAATATCCTGAAAAACCATTACGGTATTAAATCAGGAGAAATCTTTAGACAAGAGGTGATAAATTTGCCACTCAAATACGCCCTGTCAATTTTGCCCATTGAGTGGATGCAGGTTCAATCTGAAAACCAAGTTCTGGTTCACCGCCTCCAGGTTTTACCTATCAATCTTGTAACGACCCATTTGATAAAATATCACCTATTTTCTGTAATCTCTTAATTTTTCATTGTTTTTTTGTTTTTGTTTTTTTGTGAGGAACACAAAGTTCATTTTAATTTATTTGCCTATTTTGAACTTATGTTCAATGGCATTCGACTGATCATCAGCATATTATTCTTATCTTATGATGAACTGAGATATATAGAGATATATATTATTTCAGAACAGATGTTATTTTTGCACCCTGTTTACTGGGAGACATGAGTGGCAGAACAGATGAAACATTAACAGGTGTGTTTACAGCATTGTGTGGAAGGATGCTCTGGATATAACTCAATTTCTTCCCACCAGTGTTATCAGCACACGTAATAGCCGCCGTTCTGCGGTGACACACTGAAGGCAGGTGCCTTGGGAAAGAGGACACAATGAAGATTTCTCTCCTGTTGTTTCAGGGAGCTGGGGAAATGGCCCCCCAGTCTGTGCTCCATTGCATTGTGGGGCTGTATGTCTTCGTTTAGGCGAGGCACTTATGCCTGCCCCCATCATGCCCACCAGGCCCACAGCTGATTTATTTATTATCTTTCTGTGAGGTGGTCTGTGGATGATGAGGGGTCTCAGGGGGTCTCAGGCCTGGGTTATTTGTAAAGCTGCTTTGTGACAATCTTGTATTGTAAAAAGCACTATACAAGTAAAATTGAATTGAATTGAATTGAATCTCTGTCTGATTCTTATCTGTACCATAGTTTATGGTGAAGCTTTAGGGGGAATTTTTTTATGCTATTGTTTTTTATTTAAATATATTTTGTTTTATCAGCTAAGCATGACTATTGCATTGACAGTGGGTGACTGTCCCAGATAGCGACAAAGAAACACTTGTGTGGATTGTTCCATGAGAGATGGATATTGGTATGCTTTGAAAAAAGGATGAAATGCCATCAATGAGGGAAAAGGTTTACATTTAATGTATTAGTACATTTTAACCAGAATCATCTTGTGTGTCATTTATAACATACATTTAATTTTGGGAACCTGGAAACATTCAAAAGGTAAACAACAAAGTTTCTCAGATTTAGTCTCCAAAAACCTTGTCTTTGTCCTTTTTTGGGTGGCTCTGGCTGAAATGTATTCAAACTAGAACAGAGAAGATGCATCAGACTCTCCAGAATCCCTCATTCAGATACCTCGTTCAGGGATGGCACCTCTGCCCCAGATAACACAGCTATGAATTATTCATCTTCCCAACTTTTGATGGATTAAGAAGAAATGTGATGTTGTAAATATAGCATTTTCAGGAGCCAACACAGCCTTGGCCAGAATCAACTTTATATTAGGCCATGCTGCTTCTAGTGAAGAATTAATTCACCTGAGCCTTAGCGTTAGCACTCATCCCTCTTTTATTCATGAAATCAATTTTACTTTACATCAGCAATACGCTGATCATAATTTGAACAGGGTTCATTGGCACCCCATAGCAGATAACATTCCACCATCAGTGAGAGCCCTGTAGCGTAGTGGTTAAGGTACACAACTGGGAACCGCAAGGCCGGTGGTTCAATCCCCGGTGTAGCCACAATCCGCGCAGCTGTTGGGCCCTTGAGCAAGGCCCTTAACCCTGTATTGCTCCAGGGGAGGGCTGTCTCCTGCTTAGTCTAATCACCTGTATGTTGCTCTGGATAAGAGTGTCTGCCAAATGCCATTAATGTAAAACGTCTACCTCACCTCCAATGGGATTTGCCATTTTCACACTGGATTGCATGTATGTATAATGTCTGTTGTAAATATTTTTTACCTTGTGTGGGTGTGGAGAGTTAAATCCGAACAAACCATTTTTGACTTGTGTATTGGTTACAGAGGAACTGAGATAGAAATAAAGTAAAAGAAAAAGATGGAACAGAAAATATGAATTTTAATAACGTCAAAGCCACACACAGATTTAAGAAAAAGCACAAACAAAATATCTGAAATGAAAGGAGCAAGTCAGCGGAATAGCATTTCTCTGTCTTTGACACGAGTGTGGCACTTTCACCCTTCCCAGCATGCCCTCTGAGAAGAGAAACAGGGAACAGCTGCCAATCAAACATTCCGAGAAAACTTCAGTGAAGCGGGGACCCTCCGCAGCAGAATGCCGCCATCTGCACTTCAGAGGGAGTCGGAGGTAGAGCTCCCGCCAAACAGATACGGAGGAGTGACATGCTAACCCCGCTCTGTTCGCAGACGGGTGCCATCTTGTGCCTTTCATGTATTTTACCTTCATGGCTGCGGGTTGGTTTGGAGGGATATTTTACACATTTTAAGCAGATACTCTCAGACACACAACCTGAACTCAAGGGTGTTTTTTATTTTTTTATTTTTTTTTTTTACAAAGTCGGGAAGGCTTTTCAAATTCCAGGAAGAGGAGCAGTTTGGGACCTGGCATCCTGACCTCAGCTCTGGAAGGATGTCCTCCTTACAGGCAGAGAGGACTGTGAGTCTCTGCGGTGCCCAGGGCCGAGGGTTAGATCTAAACTATTGGAGGCCCAAGGCAAAATAAATATTTGAAGGCACCCCTTTTTTGGGGGGCGGTGGGGGTCACCTATGCTGCCTATATTGGCTCCAGCAGCACCCATTAACCAGGAAATAGGAATTCATTAACCCAACCCTGCATGACTTGCCCCGCATGTCAAATTGGCTGCTCCTTAATGAGCTGATCCTTTTCAAGTTAACCTCTCCTCTGGTAATGATCACAAGCTACATTTAATTATGCATGAATCTCGCCCTTCAAAGCTTCATTATTGGGGGTTTTTTCAGGGTTTTTTTGGTAAAGATTTTGCCGTGAGTTGCAATTGAATTATTTGTTTTAATTGGTGTTTTTTCCACATATTTTGTTTTGCCTGGAGTGTTGATATATTAATTTATTCATCTTTTTTTCTTCTTCTTTAGCTATGATTGGGGGGTGGGGGATAGAAGGCTGGGAGGTAGGACACAGAATGGCATGTTTGGAATTAAACACACCGCTGTCCACTGCCCCACTGTATGTTTCAAGGCTGATGCATGGCTGAGGGTGTGAAATGCAGTGAGCATCTGCTGCCAGTAGAGGGAGCTGCAGTTACTGTGGTGGGCAGAGTGGTGCCGATCCACCGGGGGACACCTGTCATCCTCAGCGTAGTCCATTGCTTGGTAGTCGCCCAGCAGAAGATGGAACTAATGCATCATATGACCATAGAGGAACCCGGAATATCAAAGCATAAGCATAAACATGGAAACAGCCAATAATGAGAATGTAGTTCATATGCAAGTCGTTTGATAGATACCATTTGTGAATAGTCATTTTAACACAACCACAGAGTGAATTTTTCATTTGATCTATGTTACTGAGTCATGACATCACACAGGATGATGCTGCTATGGTGTACAGTGTAGAGCCAATGATCTACTGGAGCCCATGTTGTCAGTGGTTTGTATGCGGTAGACTGCAGCAAAACCATTACATGTATAATTCACAAGAAGGAATTATTATGGAGAAGGGCAGGACATATCATTGGCCTGTGAAACACACTTTTTGAACTATTGTAATCCAAAGGATAAGCACCCACAAATAAACACACGGACACACACACAATATACACTCGCACAGCACGCACGTTTGAAAATGCCCTTTTCATGTCGCCTCTCTGTAGATTTGTCGAGAGAATGTTGTAGAAACTGTGAGCAGTGCATCTCATAAAAAAGCATGCTGCTGTATATATAACAATGCCACTCAGGGAATGGGGATATGATTATCATTTCAGAAGCAGTGTGTGACACTTGTTTGTGCTCCTGCAGCTGAGGGAGGCGCTGAATGGGCAGGGCAGCGAATCAAACGCATGAATATTTGATGTTCTTCGGTGGCGTGTTTCACACCCCCCCCCCCCCCCCCCCACCCACTCACCCACCTCCAGGCAGGAGCGGGTCTCTGTGGGACAGTCCCCACCAGGCTGTAGTTTAAAACATTTCTCAATTAGCTCACTCTGGAGACAAGCCATCCTCTCCACAACATCTCAGATCTACTGTACATCCCTGAGTGCAGATAATAGGCTGATCAACGCAAGGCTCATTTGCACTCAACTGCCCCTATTTTATTTTACCGCATGTGGATTTCACTGCATGTCTATTTATGCGTGTTTGTGCGTGTGTGTGTGTGTGTGTGAGAGAGAGAGAGAGAGAGAGAGAGAGAGAGAGAGAGAAAGAAACCATCGGACAGTAATCCATTTAGAGAACGCAAAGCAGGTGCCATGTGAATCATATATATTTATCACTGTTACTGGGAAAATCACGCAATCACCTCTTCATGATTTTGTTAAAACTATGTAATTTGGTCTTCCACAAAATGCTAATTTAATCAGGTCTGTTTCTGTTATTTGTCTGATGCGTTAAAATGAATATTTCACAGCTTGCGTGTAAAGGGACCCGGAGACCAGTGTGGAAACAATCACACTGATTTCACTCTCACACACATCACGGTCTCAGAGGTTTCATTATCACAAAGCTCTCAAGTGTGGAAAAGTAAACAGCGCACATTCACACATACGCACACACAAACAAACATGAGTACACACACCCCCCCAACACACACACACACACACACATGCACATGCATGCACCCGCACACACACACACACACAAACACATGAATATAAACACATACACAGACACTCCTTCACAAAAACATTTACATATACAGTATGCATGCTCTTACAAATATGAACATTACTGTGTATTTAACATGTGGTGCAGTTGAAGTCAACATGGGTCAGTCATTTCTAGTGGATGAAGAACATCCAACAGCACCCTTTGCCAGATGTCATTCCAAATGTAGTCTTCTGTGTGCTAGTACAAGAAGGGAAGTGCCATGTTTGGTTACAGGTGAGTATGGTGTACAAGCAGTGATGATGCCAACGGCTGACTGAACCGTGTGCTCTCAGTAAAGAAACAGTGGAGCACAGTGACAAGGGAAGTAACCTTACAGCCATGGAAGCCCCATGTTTATTCCACCACTGCTGCTCTTGACTAAGGCACTAAGGCTGAATTGCTTCAGTTGACATTAACATCAATGTGGGATAAAATTATAGCTCTTGTATGTACAACAGAGCTGAAGGGCACCTGCCAAGTATATCAATTATGTGAAGTAGCATTCTTGTTTCCAATATACGTATAAAGATTACAGTAAATGCTAATTATGATCTCAAACTTGTCCACAACAGTTGAAAATTTGATAAGTTATGTGCTTTCTCATAATAATTATATTTAAATCAAAATTCAAAGAAAAGCAATTCTCTGAATGACATTTACTTTACTGGTGATAATGAAAATCTGTCAACAAAACTTGTGTCATGTGAGGTCTAAAATATATTTCTCACCACTGGGTGGAGCTGGTTTCATACTTTAGATTCAAATCGAGGCACACACTTCAGAAAATCCTACTGGACCTGTACACTGTTCCTTGTTGAACAGTTGTATTCTTTGTTTAGTGTGTTATTCCACAGAGCTATGCATCTTCACCTCTCTTTCCTTCTGTAAAAGGTATCTGCTGAGATCAGATATATGCTTGTAAGCAGAGCATATACATTTTTAGGCTGTTTTTACATGCAGAAATATGGTCTCCCAATTGTGATGGTGTCTCTCTCAAAATGGAATTGTCTATATTAGCTGGATATTAACCTTCCGTAGATCATGTAAAAATTACATATATTCCAGCCCCTTTTGTGCTCGGTCAAAAAATTTAAGAAAGGTCTATTCCTGGCCAGTCTATTCCTGCAGTCAGTGAAATTTATATCTAAGTTTGAGCAATCTTCCTCCTCCTCACCTATAAACCAATGTGACTCTAAAACCAAACTGTACATCTGCTGAGAATATGGCAAGCTTGATGAAAAATGTGATTAGTTCATTCCGCTGCTGTGATTTCATAGTCTGCCAATCTTACACAGTTACATTTTCAGTATCAAACTTGGGGTTAAATTGAAAGGATACATTTCACACTAATTTTCATCCCTATTGGACTCCCTACACTGTAATCTCTGTTTGAGTTTAATTAACACAGACATTTTTACTGTGACTGTGTGGAGATTGTTCTCTGCTCCAATGTCTGTCATCAGCAGTGTGAGGTCCGGTGTCAGACGGCCATTGGGTCTATTTCTGGACAGGAGCTGACAGGGTTTGGGAGGATACCAGCAACCATGCGCCCTGGTCCTGCTGAATGGCTGAAGCTAAGCAGGTGTGGGCCTGGTTAGTACTCGGACGGACGACCTCCTTAGAAAAACTAAGTTGCTGCTGGAAGGGGTGTTGGTGGGCCAGTAGGGGGCAATCTTCCCCTGGGGGCAGTCAAATTATCCCCAATCCGCCGGTGCCCCAATGGGGACACTGTGCTGTAGGAGTCGCAGTCTTTCGGATGAGACATTAAACCGACGTCCTGCCTCGCTGTGGTCATTAAAGATCCAATGACACTCTTTGCAGGGGGTAGGGGGTGTCCTGGCTAAATTCCCAACCCTGGCTCTCTCAACCTGCCACCCTAATCATCCCCTGATTCAACTGGCATCATCACTGTACGCGCTTTGAGTGTCTAGAAAAGCGTTATAAAAAATGTCATTATCTATCTATTTATACCTGTTTTTCTCATGTCTGCCGGGCAGCTCGGTGCAGAGGATGCTCTGTTGGGATGGAGTTCACCTCCCTCTCACGCCTCCTCGATCCAGCGCAGGCGCCTTGGGAGCGTTCCCTCATTTGCACGCCGTAAACTCCGTCTGAACTCCGCGGCTTCGTAATTAGCTACGCCGTTTATTTTCACGCATCCATAAAACATGAGCGAGACCGCAGCCCGAGTGGTCATGTGACCGCACAATGCCACTTGGGCCATACGAAGAGCCCGATGAAACATTTATGGTACTGTATTCATAATGCAGATGAGTGGAAATAAGCGCTGCGTCCCGATTCGCAAGGAAAGACAATAGTAATCCAGAAGCCAGAAGGTCCCCTTCCGCGTGTTAATCTGGACATTTTCACGGTGAAGAGAGCGTGTTTCCGCTGAATAGCTGTGTGCCACTGCTATGGACAGCCGGGATGTGAAAAAAAGAGCCAGGCTTTGAGACTGTGGCTGATTCCAGGTCAGGTGTGGATTTCTCAGTCTGGTTTTGTTATAACATCAGTGAATGAATCAGTGTGCGATTCAGCTGTTGGGTTAAGAAAGTGGACTTTTGTGCTTTTAAATAAATAACCATGTCTACTGTAAAGCACCATAGTATAACCTGTGCAGGTTTCATGCATTTACAATGGGTGAGTACCTGTTCGAGTGTTAGAAATCCCACAGTGCCACAGCATGACAGAGATTTTCCTCTGGCATGGAAGTGAATAACAATGCGGTAAGTGTTCAGCCCTGGGACAGTGCTGAGACAGACATACATGTTAGGCCGAGAACTCAGAGGAATATACAGCTATGATTCACCATCCCTATATCCTTTCACACATTATTACAATCAAATTAACGTCATAAGGATTTCCTAATCCCGCTTTCTGTGCACTGAGTTACACTGATGTTATGCTGCATGCTTGCTCTTGCCTTTTCAAATTCTCATCCACTGTGTAACTGCACACCTCAAACTAATCTCATTGTTTTTAACCTCATCTTGACTCACTGAGATTGGCAATCACATCTCACACACACCCTGTCTCGAAGAACAATCTGACCACCCTCTGCTGCAGCTCCTAAAACAAACAGGGATGGAACAAATCAGCTGTGTGTCACCAATAATTTCGACTCACTTCCGACTGCAGAAGTGATTTCCTCTTTATTTTGCTTGACATTGATCGCGATGGGGAGAGGCTAAGCTGCTGTGACAGACATTTCCAATGTGTTTCTGGGGCAGGGTTTTCTTATTTAAACACAAACAAACTAAATATATAGAAAAAAACCTTGCCTAAATGAGGATCTCTGACGACTGAGATTGGTGTGGCTGTGGCTGCATTGTATGGTGCAGCACCCCCTGCTGGCGAGGCTTCACACTGAGCACACATGCGCTGTGGGATTGTCTGCAGGAGTCTATTGTAAAGCGCTTTCTCATTCTGCGCGAGTGCGAGCGTCTGGAGACTCACTTCTGCATTCCACACTCGGTTTGTAAATGCCATTGTTGTCCCTTTTGTTCTTTTCTACTGTGCTAATCTGCCAATAAGGGGCTTATGCAAGGCCTTGCCTGCTGAGGGAGTCAGGGAGTCGGGCCCTGGTACCCCGCAGAACTGCCCCCCACCCCCCCTCTCTTTTCCTCTTTCTCTCTCTCTCTCTCCCTCTCTCTATATCTCTCTGTCTCACTCTCTCTCTCCACTGCTCTCTCTCTGTCTCTCTATATCTCTCTCTCTCCCTCTCTCTCTCTAGTTATCTCCCTCTCCCCAATCTCTCTCACCACCTCTCTCTCTCTCTCCCTCTCTCTCGCTCCCTCTCCCTCCCTCTCTCTCTCCACTGCTCTCTCTCTCTAGCTCTCTCCCTCTCCCCTACTCTCTCTCTCTCTCTCGCTCCCTCTCCCTCCCTCTCTCTCTCCCTCACTCACTCTCTCTCCCTCACTCCTCTCTCTCTCTCTCTCTCAGCGCCGATGCCCAGGCCATAGAAGCGGCGCTCATGTCTTCATTGTGCCGGGACAACCGGGCAGGACAGCCATCGATGGGCAGCATCCAGATGGCCCCATTCAGTGGGGGCCTCAAGACAAACAACCTGTTTTGAGCCGCGGCCCTGGCCCCCCAAGCCCCACAGTGGCACTGCAGAAAGGGAGCATTGTCTGGCTGCCAGTGCCCCCCCTGCCACCCCCCCTCTCGACGGGCCGAGGTGCTCAGGGTATTAAAGCACCGAGGCTGGGATAGGTGGGCGCTTCGGGGCTTCGCAAGTTCAGTCCCTGGGACCCGCGAAACATTTGCGTGTAGAAGGAACGCTGCCTTTTTACACCTGCCCCTGTTGTCAAGCGCCAGCTGCCTCACCTTCCCTTTGAAATGTTACACTGTTTATCTGGGGGCAGGGAGGGGGTGGTTGTCACTGTTCCAGTGTCAGGTGCCAGTGAGCCCCTCTGATTACATTACATTACATTACATTACATTAATTTAGCAAGCACTCGGCGGGAGCCAATGACATCCTAGAGCGTCCTGGCGTTGGAGGCTACACCCACGGTCCAGGGTCAGGGCGGACAGGGTCACTGTATGCACGCAATCGATCTTGTGACCGAATCGTTATACATGACAGCCATGCACAAGGGCATCAGGATGCCCCCCAGGTCCACCTCCATCCATCATCCACTGCGGCAGACACCTCGGTATCCCATGTCAGCCCACAGAGCGCCCAGGTACCAGTCTGTAAGGTGAGACTGTGTTAAGTGACTCATCCACTGAATGTGGAGCTCGGCCAAGTACTTGAGGAAAAATGCATATTCTCCTGGCTAAGCGCTAGCATACCCCGTGCTACTAGCCATGAGGCTATCAGTCAAGTATAATTTGGCACTTAGTTGTAATCGGGTACTGTCTGATGCTCAGTCAAGACACTCTTTCTCCTCAATTAATCTGTAATAAAGTTAGCCAAGGTTGACGAATTGGTGGGCTAATCACAGAAAAAGAGTGTGCTTCACAGCTCACAGTATCAGCTAGCGAGGCACACTTTTGATGCACTGATCAGATACCTGCATAGTTAGCATAGCTAACTAGTGGTTAGCTATACTGATACCTTCACAATTCATTAATGGATAGCTGGAATATAACAGGCTATACTACATACATAATACAACTAGTTACATGCAGACATCAACAATAATTGTCTACGAAACTAAAAAGTATGAGATTTGTAATAAACCATCCTGGTAACCAATAATTTGTATGCTAGCTAGCTACAGTACACTATAATATGTGAGACAAGTATCCCTGGACTACAGACTAACAAATTTCAAGCTGTGTTTAAACTGTCCCCAGCTCTTAATTCCACTCTCGCATTCTCTAAATGAGTTCAGTAATCCTTCTGGCTGTCGTCTGGAACTGCAGTAATGCTAATGAAGATCGGCCATCTTTTCAGACCTGTAAATTGTCTGCCAGTGGGTATATAGTGTAATCTGCACTTTCTAACCTGACCAACTAATGGGAGTACTTAGAATACTGTAATTAGAGGGAGATAACAAAATATTGTTGCACAATGGGCAATAAAGACATCTGCTTGTATGTTGTAAAAATAGTTAAAGAGGGTGTGTATGGTGTGTTTTGTCTATATTAAAAATGAGACAATAGACTTTCTGCAGCTGTAATTTTTTCTTGTTCGGTTTCAGCTGAATTATCCAGTGATAGGGTGCCCCATCCTAACCAAAGCATATACAGCATTTACTGCTCACTAGCTAATGTGCTGGGGCACAGTACATTGTGAATGACAGTGCAGTTAGCCCATCTGCCAACCTGTCCATCCTGGTCTGTGTTGTCAGACAGATACACAATACCCAGCCTGGCCACATCACACCACACGCACGTAAAACCAAACATCTTTATTTTCCTACGATGATGTCCAACACCATATACGAACTCAAGTTTATCATTGAGATAGGAGTGACACAAAGATGTCCAAAAATAAAGCTGAAGCGTATAACACTTGAACCTGGGTTGGTTGGGAAAAATGTATTGTCGTGGAAATAGTAACAAGTAACAAAGTGATTCAATAAAACGGGGCGAATTTCAATTACGCTTAAGTGTTGCAAAGGGTTTTAAGAATCCAAGAAGAAAGGGTTGATCTATCTATCGTTGATATAGAGCTAATTAGTTCCAGCTGACCCCTCTTTGATCAGTGACCCGGACTCGATAGGCTCATGGGAGTGACTCAGTCAGCTGTGGGCCTGCTCGGCATGGATACCAGAGGGTCAGAGCGCAGCAGAGAGGGGCACCTGCAACATCCCTGCACATGAGACCCACCAGCATATATGGCCAGACATTCCTGCGTCATGCGAATCAATGCTTTCTGACATTTCAGAAAGGAGATTATACTAGGTTATAGCGTCTGATAGAAGGCATTCTGAAGCTTCTCCCAAAGACCGCCAAATTCCAGATTAAAATGTCCATCTGCAGCCCCCACCCTCTCCTCTCTTTCTCTCTCTCGCTCTATCTCTCAATCTCCTTTTATTACACTGATGGATTTTTAATATAACATGTTCATAATTAAAGATGCATTGATCACTCAAAAGATTATTTTAAACTTGAAGTAGCAGTACACACGATAGCAAATCTTTTTTTTTAAACCTAAAACTAAAAAGATATATATAACCCCTCATAGTAATTATGTTTTTCACAAGCAATAAACAATGTCTTTGCAGTTGTTGGGAAACATCTCCAAAATCCCCCCAAAAAAACAGTAGGTTGTTGATAGTATTTCTCTGAAGTGACCTCTGGCACTGGTTCCTCAGGAAGTTTACTGAATTATGGACATGATGCCCCACCCCTTTATGAAGAAACAGAGGAATGCAGCCGCCATTCCACTCACACCAATTCGCTCATATCACAGGGGAGCGAGGGAGACCAAAGGCATCTGAAAATGCTCTGGGGGGGGGGGGGGGGACAAAAGAGCTGTCTGTCCATCGGTTTGGGGCGAACGGAGGCTCGTATGAATCCAGGACATGCTTGTTATGAACGGCGCCTGAATAGGGGCAGGCGCGGACGGCCGGGGCGTGCCGGGTAATTAAGGACCCGTACTGGCTCCTTTTCTCCAGCGCCTGTCTGCAAACACAGGCTGACAAGGGGAGTTTGGGGGGGAGGAAGGGCCTGACATGGCAGCTGTTCCTTTGAGGGATTGGACAATGAGAGAGTCCTGGAGGGGGGGGGGGGGGGGGTAGCACGAGCAGGGACACCTGCCTTCCCCCGCCATCCTCCCACTCTCGCTGCCCTTAGATTTGGGAGACCACACCCTCCCGTCACACACGTACGGTCATGTGGGCCGAGTGAGGTTGAGCGGAAGAGTTTTGATGCTAAGCAGCAGGTTTCCCCCTCTCGACCCGTATACATTTGGTCTTGTTTGATGAAGAGAAAAATACTAAATCATCTCCCAAATAAGTTATCATCTGAAAGCACGTTCAGGCATTGAGCGTGCATTAACCAGATGGGGGAGTGGGAGTTATGTAACTCCATTTAGCCCAACATTAGCGCTCTGGCGTTCTGATCTGACTTTGAAGGCCGCCAGATAGACTCTCTGTGCCGCTCCATTTGTTACTCTTCAACTTTCTCGTTTCATTTCAGTGCCTTTCCACCGGTCGATGAAATGTAAACACGGTCTCTTTCAACCTTGCTTTGCTTTGAGCGATAATTGACGTGGGGTAATGAGCCCCCAGAACACTCGAGGAAGCTCCGAGATGGCGTATACGGACGCGCTTCCCTGATGAAATGCACAGCTATATCCTTCACTACATCACAGGAGCCGCGGTGGTATCGCCCTCATGCTGCCTGCATCCTGTTTAAAGATGGCTGTCCTCAAAGTCATAAACGTCTTCAAAAGACCTCGTTTTCACCCTGCAAACATACCCTCACCCCAGCTACTCTCGGTGAAGAGTGAAGGAAACTGAAAGAGTTATTTTACTAAGTGAACAGTCTTAGGAAAACAAAACCACCTACACAAGGAAGGATAAGGGCTAGGGCAGCTCTGTCAGTGCAGAAACCAATTTACAAAGCTTGCTGAAAATAAATACCGTATTCTTGATTCACATTCTTTTATAAGTATTTATGCAAGGTAAAGTATTTTAGGGTTCTGTTAGGGGTCTGTTTGCCAGGAACAAATTAAGCTCCCAAGGGGGAAGAAACAACTGGAGAACTACAGAAAGTGCAAGTCTTACTTTTATCCTCATTTAACTTTATGAATAAAGCTGTGATGGGGGAAATCCAGGTGAAGGAAAATAGGATAGGATCATTATTCTGCCAGGGAAAAACATTATGTTTACCCCTTAAACAATCATTAAATGTGAGAGGTTTCAGTATCACACAGCTCTTGTATATACGCGTAAGTATGTCAAAAACAATATTTATATGTATCCCTACACTTTTCATCTGTCTAGCTAATAGGGTTGGGGTAGGTCTTGTCATCACAGTTATGTGTTTCCTTTAACAGGATTCCTTTAATAGTAACATTGTAATTGGCTTCATATTCAACAAGCCAATGTCATACTTTGTCATTTCTGCTCTCTTCTCTGCTCCTAATCAGAGTGATTTGCATACGTTGTGTAAGTTCATAGCCCATGTTTCAGCCCACGGATTGAACCACCACTGTAATGCATGGACTGCGGTCATATCAGGGTCAGTAATTTTAAACTACAATTAGTTCCGTGCAGCTTTAATATGTTCCATGTCGACTGGGGTTCTTTCTGAGATGTCCAGCTATGACGTACACAAATCGAAAGGGACACATCCTTTAATGGCAGATAATACGATTTTAACAGGAGTGCCCTCTGATTAACCCCAGTGAATTATGGGAGTTTACCAGCAGCATAATCATGTTCAGAGACACCGGTGCAAAGGATATCCCCAAGATATTGTCCCTTCGTTATTATGAATTATTGGAGGCTGGGGAGCTCAAAGTCACAAAAACAGCTGGAAATGTATTGAAATTCAGCACTCCTGTGTGGTATATTATCTGCTGCTTTGGAAAGGTATTGAGATAGCAGCTGGTGGTTAGGACTGTATCTATGGTGATGACACAGGGGGGGAGGGGGTTTCATGTGATAATTGGGCATCAGTGCCACCGACTTAGAAAGCTAGGAAGTTTAGCATCTACCGGGCCAGCAAGAAGGCTCATTCCTGCTGAGAATAATACAGGTTCAGAAAGAGAAATTCAAAGCATCAGGCTTTGAGCTCTGCAGAAAGCCCTGTGTGGGAGGAGGTAGAGGGGGACAAATCCATGGCCTTGCGCTGAAGCTCAGTAAAGTCCTTTGCACAATCCCAGAATTCCTGAAGGCTGTCACTAAGCGGGCAGGGCAGACAGCCGCACCGTTCCAGCCTGTGAATCCGTGACCAAGCCTTGGCCGGCCATCATCTTGGCCGGCCCTCTCTGCGACCGGCATTACCCTGACAGCTCTGGCACATGCTCACTATCAGCTCTGACAGAGACACGGAGAGAACGCCCCGTTCATCAGAGGCACAGAACTTACCCACAACGCTCAAACCCGAAGGGTCAGAGAGTCTGCCAGAGAGTCTGTCCGAGGCGAGCGGAGAAACCGCCACTCGCAGGGTGTCACGACATTCCCCACGGCAGATGGGATAGGGTTCGCTGTGAGAACACTGTGACAGTCTTTGGAGGTGGATTACCCAGCGGACTTGGGCTGGGGCCCTGCCTGAGAGAGGTCAGGCTCCCCCTGCACCGTCCCAGCCTGATCTCTCATTACCCTTCCCTCTAAGGTCAGGCTCCTGGCCATCGCCCACTGGAATCTTCAAACAAGCCGTTTCCCTCATAGCACATCATTAAAGCGGGAGAGGAAACAGCCTCCCTGCAGGCTGGGGAATCCCTCTCCCATGGTGCAGTTGGGTGGAGGAGGACTTTTTCCCCCTTGTTAAATGGGATTGTGGTCACTGGCAGCATCACAGACGGAGAGGCCCAGATCCTTGTGATGGCAGAGTCTCCTTTTATAACTTTTATGATTATTATGATGATGATGTAACCCTCTTCCCAGTTACTGCGCACTGGCTGTGCTGGCTGATGGAGTGAACAAACAGGCCATAAACGGCGATATCACACCGCCCCATCAGACAGCAGGGTCGAGGGGGGGAGTTACAGCATGGATCCAAGCAGTCAGCCACAGTCCATTTACAGCCACTCTACAGTCCATTTACAGCCACACGACAGAAATCTATGATCTGCCTGAGATTCATGCAGCCATTTTAGCTCCTTACACTGGTGATGGGGAACCTCTCATCCTGTTCCAGTGAAGAGAAAGTGAGATGGATGACAGTATCTTTTCCATTGGCCCTTTGATTCACTATATTGAATATGGTCCACACAGTATATGTCTTGGTATCATGTGACCCCAACAGTGAAATCTCTGTTTACGTGTACGGCCTATACTTTCTCTTTCCCCCGTGTGAAATATGCGAGCGTCTACCTAACCGAGCTCCTACAGCCTGAAGGCTCTGTCACTAACCACTAGCGGCGCAGTGTATGATGGGATTACAGGCCCACGAGCAGATCTGCTTCACATGTCATCGTGATCAGACCCACACGCACCCGCAGCCGTGTGTGTACTGAGGAAACCTGGGGCGAAATTGGTGAGGAGTCAGCTCCACAGAAACAGAAACCCCTAAACCATCACGCTCCTCGTGCGAGCTGACAAACAGAGGTGAGCGTGAAGGCAATCTCAATTCAAAGAAATAGCCGGCGTGCTGCACAAACACAGATATGGCACAAACACGCCAACGCCATCACTCTGCTAGCATGAACATGTATCGCTGCAGCGCCGCTGCGTCTGCGGGAGAACTTTCCGGACTCCATCTTGGAGAAGATCGAACCTGAAACGAGACAGGAAAGACACATCAAACGGCCATCTTCCACGGGCGCCGGGACGTACAGTAATTGGGTCCCCGCTGCGCCAAATTCAGACACCCAGCTGTTTGTGTGTCCTCGCTGAAGTGACAGCAGGCGACACCCTAACTCCCAGCGCAATCAAACTCTGACACCGCAGGGAAAAGAACCGGGAGGGGGACAGGTAATGAAATGTCTGCTCCCCCTGGCTCCCAGGGGGGGGGGAGTGCGGTAATCTGCAGGGCCGCTGACTTTGGTTAAAGCCACGGCCGTCGGCAGGGTCGCACGTTAATGGAAGCGAGGCGATGCTGTCCCCCTGATTAGCTACACCCTCCTGATACGGTGCACAATGCAGGGGGAGAAAGAGCTTTACGCTGTCTAAACGTAGAGATATCCTGGCTCTCGCGCCCCACAAAAGACTCCCCTTATCAGCTGTCTCCCGAACGTGCTCCCGAGCAGCCGAACAGAAAGAGAGGGGCCTGTTGTTCCCGCCTCAATCCCGTGGCTATAAATAGCCTCCTCGCTGTGATTCCTCCCCTCTCCCTGCTGCCACATGGAAATGCTCTTGGCATCTCGGTGTGGGAAGACACAGGAAACGGATGGGATTTCCTGGTGTCGTGCTGAGCGAACCGACATCTCAGATTTATCTCTGCTCCACACATTTGTGGTGTCCGTGAGGGCCGGATCCCCATCTGGTGCAGGCAGCGCTCGGCGAGAGGATGCAGTAGACTGTGTGGCATCTTGTGAATTCTTTCTGCTTTTCTAAGCTCATTTCTAATCGAACGTGTCCGTACTTTACACGTTTTGTTAGGCGAGTAATTTGCGCTGAAATTCTTCATGCGCCGGGAAACAGCTGATCCCTTTCGCGCGGTGGCGGAAGGCCCGACAGACCTGGCTGTGACCTCAATGCGTGAGCGAGAGAGCGTTGGAGCTGCTGTGTGTGGCTGCTGTGTGCAGCTGCTGTGTGCTCAGGGTGAACGCAACACAAAGCGCGTGTGAGCAACTGAAAGTCGGTCCTTCAGCAAGCGCGCTCCTGGTGTCCGAGTCTTGATGAAATGCAGAGTGAACCTGGCCGGGACACAAAAGTGGGATCATAAATGGCATCTGTTCATGTTTCAGCCAAATCTTCCCAGGAAAGGGATTTGGGTGGTGGGCGGTCCCAATACTGGGATGGGTCCCCAAAGCTGGCCCTGAAATTCCGAAGCTTCCTCTGGACATCTGCGGGCTGGTCCTCTCTTAAGGAACCCGGGGGTGTGTGTCTTAAATTTATAGCTCATTGTGCTCAAGTAATGTGAAGCACATATACTCCACCCCCAACCCCCTATCTCAACCCCAGCAGCCTCATATGCCCGCACAGGTCACTGTCATATTGGCCTCCGGCCAGGATCCCATCCCTGAGGCATACCGTACATCTAACTTCAGTGTTTAAATCAGACAGTTTTAGGGATTTTCTTTTTCATAACTATTTTACATCACAAGATTGACTGGTTGATTTCACACTCATTCCTCATTCCAGACAATCCTTGTGTGAATCAAATCAGTTACAAATCATAAATCTTTAAAACTTCTCACTGGTTGAAGTGCTAAGGTGCAAAGCTGTGATTTTAAATTACATTTTTAGATCGATTTAATATACTGCTCAGCATGGATGAAGGTGTTGGCGGTTTAATTTGTTCTCTCTGTTTTTATTTACTTTTGGAAATCTTTGTGGTCCGTGATAAAGCAATGTCTTCCGACATCTGAAATGAAACCAAACAGCTTTTCAAGAATTCCCCCGAGATATCACCACTTTCAGCGGCATTCTAAAGGTTTAAAATGAAAATGCAACAGTCTCAAAATGTTGGTTTATCTGCCATTTCATACCGATTTTGTGCATACAAACTACACTTCCTGTACACACAGTGCTTTGTTGTTGTTCTTCAGAGCTGTAAAAGACATCAGTAGTGTGGTTACACTGCCACGGTATCCTTTATAAACACATACATACTGTATATACAGTATACACACATGCTCAGTCCAGATCAGTGCTTGATGGGGATAGCAGAGAGCATTAATAACTACCCCATGGGGTACAGTAATCTGCCTCTGTCTGCTGCTCTCAATGAAACAAACAGAACTCCCAGCTCCCGTAATTACAACCTGCTTTCACAGAGGCCTTCTCCCAGCCCAGCCTCTTCAGTCCGACTGTGTGCTTAAACACAGGGGAGCCGCAACGCAATTAGATTTCCATCCACCGCATATATATGTTCAAAGCCACACTACGGAAACAATTTGCCGCTCCCATGCATTGTCCGCACACATCAGAGACAAGGATGGGAGTTGTCCAGCTCTCAGTGGTAAAATAGCATGGATTAAGCTCGAGAGCCTTGCGTGCAGTTCAAAGAAGAGCGTTCCACCCCTCTGATTATTTGGACGCGCATCGAAGCTGCGTAGATTCCAGACTGTAATCTGTTTAAATGAATAGACCGAACAGACACTGGTCATCTGGGATGGCAGTGGCACAATTGCAGACTCTCGGATTGCAGTGTTGCACAGCGGTCATCCCAAAAGGAGCCCTGCAGCCAAGCTTATAGCTCAAATGGCTTAGAGCAGGCCTCCCCCGACCCTGCCGCTGAAGATCAACTGCAGGTTTTCATTTCAACACATGATTCTGCTCATTAGCAGCTTGGCGAGATCTCTAGCTGTTGGATGAGGTGTGGTTTGCTAGAGTTGGAGTGAAAACCTACAGAACGGTACTGGAGACCTACAGAAAAAGGGTCGGGGAGTGCCCTGACTTAGGGTCTGCGATTCTAACTTCATGCCAAAGCCGAAGTAAATCTTTACTCAGAGCTAAGCCAAACACAGAGCCCCATAACTGAGCCCAGAACTGAGCACAGTCAAAACTGCACTGGCAGAACTGAACGCAAAACATACCAGAATGAAACCCCAGCAGAGCCTGTAATAGTGTCCAGACAGAGCAAGTGTCAGACAGACTCCTGGCAGAACAGAGCCGCTAATTGAACCAACAAAGCTGCAGAATGAGCTGCTAATCCATAGGGAGCTGCCTAACGCAAAGTCATAATTATTTCTGACTGACAGACACCTCGGCCATCATTGATGAGGCCCACTGCCCCTGCTGGGCTTCACACAGAGTGAGCCACACAGGCACAGTCTATAGCAGCGTTAGCTTATACAGTCTTTATTTTCAACCAGCAAACTTTCGGTCCAATAGAGCTCCATCTGAGGGAAGCATCAGTTTGCCATTTAAAAAGCCGGGCCACGTGACTGCTTTGGCCAGGAGGACATACATTACTGCGCTCAGACCAGACGTGAATCAGAAAGTGGTCCAGCTCTGCTTTTGCAGTTCCAAAGCCACATTAAAGTACACACTTGAATTATACATTGAGTGCTCCATCACTATTTTGACACGAGAAGTTATTTTTATTTTCATCTGCAACTCGTCTCCTTGGACGGGACGAGAGAGGAGACAGTGCACACGCATAAACATCAGTAATCAACAATGCGCTTGCAGGTCAGTCACGCTTTCTGCAGACGCATTCCACGTGGAGATCAGGGCACAGAAGGCCCAGTGGAGTCGCACTGTGGAAGAATAATGTCATAAACAAAACCGATACCAAGTCGTGTGCAATCACTGGCTCCATCCAACCCTTCAGTATAATTCTCTTTGCAGCAGTGGAAGTTTCCATTCACTGGAAATTAGGTGCAAGAACAGTGGTAATCCAGACATTCAAACTACATAACAAGTCCTGATGAATTCAGGAACCCAGTAGTCTAATTCCTGCCACGTGTCACCCCCTAAGACATCGGTGCTTTAATTATAGTTTCCTTACATTTTCCTCTGGTCACAACACTATAAAAAGGGTAAGAACTACAATTCCCACAAGCCCAACACTCACAAACAAGTGTGCTGCACGTTGGTAAATAATGGCCAGAGTACTGTACTGCAAAATGAAAGTACTGTACGACTGAAGCACATCATACCTTTTTAAGACGGGTAGTGAGTGCTTTCAGCTCGCTTTGAAAATGTTGCATTACGAATGAGGATGGAACAGTGGCTCCAATGTTCCTGATGGAAATGTTTCTTCAAAGCCGTGCCCTCCGAATGTTACATTAGCCACAGTTTGGTGCTTTTATATTTATTGCATTTTTATAAACATTGCGGGTTTTAAATTAACATGAAACAATACAAAAAGTTTACTTTATGAAGGCCTTTTAAATGTAATTCATAAATTGAAAATATGATTCTTTAATTAAATGTATTTTCTGGTATTATAATCTGCTGAGCAGAGTAAAGGATGGTTATTCAAGCATCCTCTCAAGCCTGGTACTTTTAATGGATGTGCTACATTTTCTGATGTTCAAGAACGGACCTTCTTTTTTCATCTTATTGTTAATCAATCGCATCTGGTTTTGCAATGCCATTTGAATAAATGTCAGCACACTAAACATATAGACCTGCTGTTCTCCCAAGCTGTTTGACACTTAACTATTCACTTATGTTATTGCCACAGCATGTAATCTTCTGTAGAGCAGATGATTTTTGTTTACACATTACATTATTGGATGATTATTTTTCATTGAGGTCCCTCAGTGTGGCTGAAACCATACTGTGAACAAGATTAAGAAATTTTAAAACTGCTTGATATGCACACGCAGCTCAGAAGATGCAATTATCTTGGCTCTTAGAACCTGACAAGACAAAACACAATTTAAGGAGTCAAGCTAAGGTACTCTTTCTGCACCTACAAGCCCACTTTAACCATGAATCAAACTTGTAACAGACTTGTAAGGGCAATTAAAATGATTAAGCATGCTGTGCTAAAATCATATTATGTATACTTATGAGAAAAATTGCTCTAGAGAGAATACTGTGGGTCTAAACTCCAAGAAAGATCATATAAATAAAATAAATTGCATCACCTCTTAAAGGGGACGTGACGCACTTGTGATATGAGTCTATTTCATTTGCTTTACAGCTTAGATAAAATACAGCCCTGCATTCAAATCTGAAATTCACCTGGATGTGCCATAAAAATGTCTCCCAAAGTTTGCCTTATTTGCAACCTGTATTTCTGTTAAAAGGTAATTACTTGATCAATGAGTTTAAGTTTTTCTGTAATTGATACCACAAATTGTATTCTTTATGCCATTAACTTGTTAGCAATGTCATGCTTTTATTTTTGCGAATGCAAAATTGGTAGCATGTTTTGCTAACATTTGTGAGCTGTAGACTGGTTGTCATTACTATGCAGTGTTAGCCATGCTGCATTTCTTTAAAAGTTAACATGCTTTAATGAGTTCTGCTTACTGATTTCTTGATTATTGGTTATCAGCTTATTTATAGCTACAAAATGAAAGCCATTTTATTAAGTTGCAGTGAGGCAAGTAACTATTCCAATAAATACCAGACTATTACCAAAGGGTTTGTATTGCTGAGGTTCAACAGTATTCTTCTTTTAAAGTAAATGACCAAAAGCTATAGCAAGATTAACTCTGCAATTGTTCTTTTTCAACATACAAGGTGGTTTCCATAAACTGAACTAGTATGTGTACAGTATCTGTAATGCATTGCCACAAAGAGTTGCTGTGTGTTGAGATAATCAATATATCCTTCTGACTCATCAGAATTCCAGCCTGATTCAACAACTTTATCTTCTCTATTCTGGCAGCCTCTTTCAAGACAATGGGTTTCACACACCGTGCT
This sequence comes from Conger conger, assembly GCF_963514075.1. NCBI lineage: Eukaryota > Metazoa > Chordata > Actinopteri > Anguilliformes > Congridae > Conger > Conger conger. Next base: position 17,683,382 of record NC_083760.1, read on the forward strand.
TTCCTGTCCATTTCTATAAAACCTCTATTCCTCACAGAATGGTAAACGGTTGGCATTTATATAGCACCTTTATCCAAAGTGCTGTACAGTTGTTGCTTCTCATTCACCCATTCATACACACACTCACACACCGACGGCATTTGGCAGCCATGCAAGACACCAACCAGCTCGTCAGGAGCATTTGGGGGTTAGGTGTCTTGCTCAGGGACACTTCCACACAGCCCAGGCGGGGGATCGAACCAGCAACCCTCCGACTGCCAGACCACTGCTCTTACTGCCTGAGCCACTGCTCTTACTGCCTGAGCCATGTCACCCCAGCTGCTGATAAGGTCAGTGTAGTCTCATATAGAGCACACACTTAAAGATAAACAGATTCACACTGTTGCTTATACAGGTGGGGGGTTCGTAGATTACAGTAGGTACTCACTCCCCGGAAACCAGGAGAGTAAAAACAGGTATTTTTGCACTGACTCATTTATTCCACATGACCTCATTCCCCAAGGCTACGAAACAAAACAGGCCAGTGTGGAAAATAATAGGGATACAGTAGTGCCAGTGCGTAAGCTGCGCCCTCTTTCAAAAATACAAAAAGGTTTCCATAACGATAACTTCACGTCAGCTAGAGCAGCTACGCATCTCAGCCAATGGGACTCTGCAGAACGGGTGTTGTCACGGTGAATCAGTTCACCTTTCTCTCTCTCACTCTGTCTCTCCCTCACTCTCCCTCCCTCCCTCCCTCCCTCCCTCCTCCAAACTAGCATTTGGCTGCGTCCCATGTCCTCTCTGCCCTGAGATTGGGTTCCTCTACTCTCTGGGGTGGGCCTCATTGTCTCTGACATGGTCACTTACTAGGAGGCACATGACTCATGCAGCTGCAGAGATCCACAGTTCTCCACTGAACAGCAGCGCAGCAACAGCATCAGGGTAATGAGAAACCACTAATATTTCAGCTTAATGGGCCGACGTGCGAGCCACCCTTACACACGGTTTGTCAGGTGAGGCAGTACTGAAATAAGGCCACAGTACTGATATACTGTATGTGAGTTCACAATGTGTTCATTAAAAATGGCCAATAAAACCTGATGTCAAAACTCTGGAAGTTAAATGTCATTTTTGCTCTTTCCAGGCTACCCGTGTGAGATGTGAAAGAGCACAATATGGCAGCAGGGCCTTCACTAACACCTTCATTGCTCCTGGGCTGTTTCAGTTCCAGCTTTTAGGATAAATAATTGACCTCCTCAATCGGATAGCTCAGCAAAAATGAGCTGCCATTCTGACCTTATGCCATTCCTTCCCTTTGAGCGGATCTCCAATGATGAATAGCGACCAGCAGCTCTGGAAAGGTTTACCAGCCCTACGATCAAACGATGGCTGGTAAACCAGTGACTAACGCGGCCTGTCACGATTGCCGCAGTGATGGAACCACATCAGAGGGGACGTAGCAGACAGCGTCCAGTGACCGCGTCCGCTCCTCGTCCCCCAGCAGGAGCTCAGCAGATGCGGCTGCCGCCTGGTTTCAGGGCTCTACGCTCACGTGGGCTCCGTCCCCGGCGCTGACAGAGCTCGTCAGATTAATGGAGTGTAGGCCGTGATGGCGGCGGGGCCCGTTCTCCAGGCCGGCCTCTCTCCGCTGGGGCCTCGCTCGACGTACTGGAGTGCGGAAAAGTGCTGCTGACGGGAAATATGGCAGGACTGATCTGGACGTGATCAGCAGCCCGGGTCTGCTGAGTCCGCCGGAATATCTGGCCGCCTCGTACCGGCCGCACGTTTTTAACTGTCGTCAATGTCATTAGCGAGGTAATGTCGCCATCAACGTTATATCGCTTCACAGTCGGTTTAACGTATCCTCAAAGGACCCCATGTGTTTATGCAAAGAAAATACATGATCTTTTCAGTAGTTTATGAGTTAAGCATGTGTGTACATCGTAGCAATGCTAGTATATGGTTATGTTGCTCAGGATAATGCTCTGCCATATCAGCCTGTAGAAATCCGTTTCCAGCAGGGTGAGGTAGATCTTTCCAGTCCAACACACAGGTCCTCTGGCTATATCTGCCCTTTCATAGCTACGCTACTCCCCAGCAATCTACTACCTGTGGCCCTACTGTGTGCTGCAGAGAACAGCTACAGTACTTTGCGTAGTACATAGCCATAGCCATTGCCATCTTCAAGCACATCCCACCTCAAGATCTGCTGAAAAACAGTTTAAGCACAAGCCACTGTATGCAATACAGCTTAATTTTTCATTATTAATTATGCCAACACCAAACTGCACAAAGACTGAAAATTCAATTTTAGTTTTTTATTCCAGGATGAAAATAAAGTTTATATTCCTGATGGCATCCTGATGGCCAGGTCCATGTGACTATTATTACAGGTAGTTCTGAGCACTGACCATTCAACCAAATGGGTACAAGGCCAGAAGAAGAATATGCAATTGTACCTTATCAATATCTACGATTAATGATGAAAAAAAACAACAGAAATTAAACAAAGAAAAACAGTGATGAAAAGAGTCAGCACTATTGGTATACAATACAATTAGGATGAAAGGGTGAAGGATAGAGCAAAATCAAACAGTTTGCAAAAAATGGTGAGTCACTGAATAGGTGATGCATTGATCAAAAAACCAATGTAGAAAAAATAATGGCTTGTTACTGCTGGTCTGTCTATTGGCTAGCCCAATTTACAAAGAGGTTTAAAGATACAAAGACAAGGCAGCCTGTTTTAAAAAGTTAGGCTGCATAACAAAAAACATCAATCTGTTACAATGTATTGAAGTTCTAACATTTTTTAAAAGTTTTCCTAGAATTCCCAATAGCCTCTATATGGTATCATATTTCAGAGATCAAAAGGTAGTTCCATATTTTATGATATGACTTGTTTATTTGTGTCTAACAAGAGGGAGGAGAAAACATGGTTTCCATGTTTAGATTTTCCAACAAAACTGGCTGCATTGAGATGAACTTTGAAATCCTGTTGGATCCCATCTCAGAATGTTTTTTCTCTTTTTTTTATAATTATGTTGTTGGCTTAATGAAAATGTGCATTTGGTGTTTAAAAGCGGAAACAGAATGGATTCAATCCTAGAACACCCATTTCCTCGGTCTCTTTAGTGTTTAATTTGTATTTAAACTAGTTTGTTAGAACAAGCCAGTTGGCAGTTTGATGCTTTTTTTATTTTTGGGTTTTTCCCTAAACAAACATTGTTCATTTTGGCTTTTACTTCAGTCATGTCATGTCACGTCTTTGGCTTCTTTAGCTGACAGACGGCATCATGTTTGTTTAGGATTTTGGAATCCGCCTGCAAGCCTAAAGCCAACACAACCATAATCATAGGACCATATAGAGCATAGGAATCTGCCCTTACAGAATAGGGGCTGTTTTAAAAAGTAAAAAGCATGTTTAAAAGTCATACTTAAATCAAATGGATGTGCGTGTGAGTGTTTGCAATCATGTTTGTGTGCATAAGTATTTGTAAGCTTGATTTTGATGGTGGGTATTTGCATTTATGTGCATATGTATATGTGCAATTTGTATGTGTGTGAGTGCATCCTGAAGAGTTAACTTTCGACACTTCATTGTCAATGTGTGTATGGGCCACGGGGGGACTGCGGAGGGGGGGGGGGCGTGTCACAAAGCCCCATGTGAAGGAATGATGGGGAAAGTGTGTGAGGGCACAAAGGCGGGGCGTGTTCCTGGGGGCTTGTCGTGCATGGGGCCCATTGTCGCTCCCTGATGGCGGCCAGGGACGGGGGTGAGGCGGGGGGTCAGAGGGCGGAGCCACAGTGAATGGCTTTAATTGCTTTACTCGCCCCAGCAGCGGCCTGACTCTGGGCTGAATGGAGGAGAGGGGGTCTGCTGCAATGCGGAGGCAGTGGGAGGGGGAGGAGAGGCAGGAGGGACAGCAGGAAGGGGGTCCCCGAAGGAGCATCTGTTGCGGCACGGGGCAGATGGAGGCGGCGTGGAGGGCCCTGTGTGGAGGCACGGGCTTCCCTGCCTTCTGCCCACTCCCCATTGAGCGCGGGCCGCACCTCGACAGATGTGCCACTAAAACACCGCCGTCCGCCGCCCAAGCACAAAGGCCAGGAGACGGGCCAACCACACGCAGAACAAAGGACAGGACACTTCTAACCCCACCAGAGGACATAATGGACTGGAGCCTCAGTGCTGCATGCAAACACACACTTTCTCTTTCACACACTCACACAAAAACACACTTTCTCTCTCACACACTCACACACAAACACACCTTCTCTCTCACATGCAAACACACACTTTCTCTTTCACTCACTCACACACAAACACACACTTTCTCTCACACACACACACTCACACACAAACACACACATTATCTCTCTCTCTCACAAACCCAGCAACACACACATACTCTCACACTCTCAAACACACACACAAGCACACACTTGCTCTCTCACACTCTCACACCCAAACACACACTTTCTCTCTCTCACACACACACACACACACACACACATTTTTCTTTTAATCGCATGAGAAGGAATGACTAACTGCTTACATCCATAGTGAACATCATTTACCAAACAATGATTTCACCTTTCATTAGATATCGCTGATGACATGTTACATTTTAATTCTCACATAATTGTTCAGTTGAGAATTAACTGTTATTAATTAACTGAATTATTCACTAGTGCCTATGAGAGGCACTTTTTCAAGGTGTCTATGCTTTCCCCTCATTCTTAAGTATATTTAGCCCACATGGCACATGGCGCTTTACTTATTACACTGTGAGAGCATATATTATGTTGGCAGGTAATAGGACTTTAATATAATTCTTGAAATATAAGTGGGAACATCATTAGAAACAGTTCAGCTGCTCTCATAATATGTATTCTGTTGTTTCTTTTATTAGCTAGCTTTCTGCTTTCAGTTTCCTGCTGATGACGTATCCCTATCAGAGGATATGGCGATCACATTGAGCCTCACTAAGCAAGGGAGAGAGACAGAACTACTGCAGCCTACAGGTGTCCTTGTGCTGTCACCTACACATGGGTCAGGGACTGGAACATGGTCTTTGTGTGTCTCGTTGTGTAAACACGAGCACCATGAGGCATCCAGCTGCAGTGACTGGGCCTCTGAAGAGCTCAAACGTGTGGTGTGCTGTTTACCTTACAGACGATGACTTTAGCCGCAGATGCGTTAAATGACTGTACCTTTAGTCAGTCACCCGGCAGGCAAAATGTGCACGAAAGGGAAAAGTGTAGGAACTACGATGATAGGAAGGCACATGTGGAGAGGAGAGGAAGGGAGGAAAAGAGGAGAGGAGGGGGAAACGGAAAAAGGAAGAGATGGCAAGAAGAGATTGAGAGAGGAAAAGATCAAAAGTAGCCGATTAAAGATTATTCCAAGAATGGCATGTCATTCTAACGTGGATATGGGCTTTAGCAAATGAATTAGTTACAGCATCATTTTGTTAGTATTGAGCAGAGTAATACATTGTAAAACCAACCAGAAGACAGGAAGTCTGATCCAAAGCATATTGACTCATTTAAAGTTCAACCACTAGATGTCACTGGTTTGTGTTATGAAGTTCAACTTCTGTACATTTCTGTTACGGTGTGCGAGCTTTATTTCTGTAATGTTCAGTATAAGAGAGTGAGAGTGCGTGTGTATGTGTGTGTGTGTGTGTGTGTGTGTGTGTGTGTGCGTTGTGTGTGTTGTGTATGACCGTGTGTGTGCAGGTGCACTCAAACGTGGAGTGGCATGACTGCCTTTAGAACTGCCACTTTACTGCTCAATCACAGTCAGCCGTCTCATTTCACTCATCTCCTAACAGTGCGCTGGTTATATTGCGGCTCTGCGTAATTACACTGTGGGAGTACGAACAGCGGGGTTGGCACGGCGATAAAGAATGGAGAAGGAGGAAGATGTGCAGAACATCCACGGTGCGGCGGAACAATCGCTGCCCCCGCGGGGGCGGGGGAGTCAGCGCCAGAACGTGTCACAGCGCTAACGGCGGGCTAACAAACTATAGCCCAACTTTAAAAGCATTCTGCTCAAGTGGAAGCGCTTCCATCCGTGGGTCGTCTGATGGAGTTTGCGGTCGTGTGTTTCGCAGGGCTTGGCTTTAAAAAGCGGGGGTGAACAATTAAATCAAGCCGCATGCAAATTGGTCGCTGTAAATACATTTAAAAAGGCCTCCCTCAAAAATTATAAGACTGGAAAATGTGTCACAGCAGACTATAAACAAACCAAATCCAACTTTATGATTAGTTCTCAACTTTATAATCATATAACTTACATGCTACAGTACTTAAAGGTACAATAGGTAAGATTTTTCAGTTAAAACATTGTTACAAGATCATTGTAAATCCCTTCCTAAATATACATTTGACAGCCTGACACTTTGTACCGAAACATTGTATAACTGTCCAATAATTCAAGTTCATTGGTTGAAAATTGTTTCTAATTGCCACAGCCAATGGCGTTTCAACTTCAGCACATTTACAGAGAAAGGGGGAGGGATAAACAGTGTTGTGGTTTGAAGGTGTTTCTTGCTGCTATTCTTCTCTTGACCACAAGTCCAAAATTACCTATTGTACCTTTAAAGAGAGTTATTCTTTCGCACATTATAACACAAGGCGGGTTGGTCTTTTTAAAGAGTTCACAGCATACAGTAGTATTTTACCCTCGTTCCCACCCTTCCGGAAAAATGTGAAATTGGTGACAGGCACGCCTGTGATCCAGCAGGCTCCAAAGACCAGCTGTATATGTGCAGTCACATTTTCCACATAGCCTGCTCCACGCAGCATGTCTGGTGGGGGGAGAGCCAAGCGCCGGAGTGCTCCTAGTCAGCGAACATCCCAGCGCTTGGCACGGCACCGCGCCCCACATTAAGATTCCGCGGATAGCCTTTTTGGGGGGAATGGGGAATGGGCCCCAAGGCGGATCATTAAAACAAACAGCATCCATAAGCACGGGACGCAGGGTTCCCGTCCCCAGTGGTGCTCTGGCGTGGGGGGCGGAATGGCGTCGAGCTGCCGGAGCCATTAGTCCTCCTCCTTCCTCCGAATCTGCATACGGGGCTCGGGCTTCGACGCCCCCGGGCCCACGCGGCCGACGCGGAAACCTGTAGGGCACGCTGAGGGAATCGGGGCTTTAATTTCCCCGGGGACGGAAGCCGCTTGTTGCAAAATCATTTTACAGCGAGTGTGGCTCCTCGTGTCTCGAGTGGCCCGAGGACAGGTATTGTCCCTCGGCGATACATTATAATGCAATGAGATAGAGCGCAGCATGACTGACTCGTCCACCTCCTCATCAATTCACCTTGATGCTGATGCCATAGGGGCTCTGGCGCTGTGTCACTGACCGCGCCTGGGACAGAGACAGGGCTGGATGTCTGCCCGTGCTCCCTGCCGAACAGCTCACAGCTTGGCCAGCTCTTACAAACCAGCAGTCAGTATGCAGCAAATGCATTTTATCTAAGTGTCTTTTTTTTGTCTTTGTTGAATTTCCCTGGAAGGTTCCAGAAACTAGTGTTTGGGCTTGTCTGGCACTGGGGGGGAAGTGCTGAGAGTCCCCTCGGCCTGTGGTGATTTAAATCCCCCGTGTGCAAACATACACATACAAAAACACAGAGCCGTAATGCACACACAAACACACACACACCTGCATACACTCCCCAGGCTCCCCAGAGCCAGCAGCAGATGTTGTCTGAAGCCCACCACTGTCTCCCCTCCCCCAAAGATGTGGCTTACTGTAAAGATGATCTCATGTCTGGGAGGTGTGAGCGGGGGCAAGGACAAAAGGCGCCATCCGTAAAACACCTGAGTCACTGGTTTATTAGATTACACAGTCTCCAGGCCCCACACTATACCAGAGCATTTCATACCCTTTCAGGGTTTGATTCATTCACTCTCCTTTACAAAGTCCATAAACCAGGCCTTCGGTGAGGTTCTGCTCTGCTCTCTGGCCATTCTCAGCCCGTATCCTTTTTGTTTTTCCGAAGTTAACTTTAGGCCTGATGGAGATGCACTGACTGCCAATGGAGAACAAAAGCCCGGCGGTGCTTTATTTGGTCATTTTGCTTATATTTTGTCTGGTTTGCTGAAGTTCAGAGGGGTTCATTTTGAGCTTTTGTCTGGAGGAGAGGCTCCATTGATCCAAGAAGTTCAGAAAGAAAGCTCTTCTGCAGGCTTTTCCTGGCTCTGTGCCTGCTCTCCCACTGCACTACAGATATACCCTGTACTAGACAGCGCGTACCTGAGCCCCCCAAATAAACACATGATGTGAAGTTTGGCAACAAGTCTGAGCAGCTAGCCTGGGGGTAGTGAAACACCAGGGTATGTGCTGCAAGATAGCCCAAGTCTGGATCATTATACATGTAGTGCCAGCTTAATGCACAGTTAACTGCACATAACTGTGGACTGATTGGGAAAAGTTTGACTGGTGTTCATGATTTAACTTGGCCCTCCACCACCTCAGGCCCTCCTACAGATTGTTATCCCACGTCTATATAAGACGTTAAGATTTGAAGAACTAGAACATATTCTCATGACCTGTGAACCTCCAGGCTCTGTGGCTGCCAGTCACTGAGTCGATCAATAGAGCGTGCTCACTTGAGATCCATGTTGAGCTGCATACTCTCTGGCTGCTCTGTGGCAAAGCAAAAACAAGCTTTCTGCTGGTGCAATTCAGAAAACAGAAGCATTGCTGTTTTGTATTTCAGCCTCTCGGAAATTCAATTTCCTGGGGATGCAGTTGATTCATTGAAATAACTAGTTGTCTTTGTCAGAGGAAAGCCTGGTTTATGTTATAAACAATTTACCGCATTATGCTGCTGTAGAAGATGAAATTGTGCTGCAGTAGTCCACTACATTGAGGAAGTACACAAATCATCTTTATGTTGGTGTCGGTTTGTCTACTGATGAATTGAACAAACATGCACTGAAGTTTAATCACAATTGGTCTTTCTAAAAAAAATGGAGACCCCCTTCACCGTCACGGACCTAGATGGCTTTGGACCCCTGGTTGAACACACAGGTGCTTCACCAAATAATAAATTCAACACATTCATGATGCAAACTTGTTGCCTCACACATGCACACATTCTCATCAGACCACAAAATGTTCTTCCAGAAGGTCTCTGGGTCTTTCACATTATTTCTGGCAAACTCTAGGCATGACTTAATGTTGGTCTTTCTCAAAAGTGGCTTCTGTCTTTAGCCACTCTCACAGAGGCCAAATCTGTGATTGCTGAACAGATTGCTGATCTCTGGAGAGTTTGTCCTATTTCAGCCAATAAGCTCTGTAAGTCTGTAACTATCAGTGTTGTAGCTGGCCCCATGGTCACTTCCCTGACAATGGCCCTTTTCATCTGGTTCCTCAGTTTGGTAAGGCAGCCAAATCACATATTTTTCCATTTTGTTAGAATGACAATGCTAGGAATTTTCAAAGCGTAGCAAATTTTTTGAATCTTTTCCAGTTTTTTCATCGCATTGCAAACTCTGACAGACAGTTCCCTTGTTTCCCTGGCAGCATCATTGTGAGGTTTCAGTTGCTAAGTTAAAATGTACTCTGCAATCATGCACTTGGACACAGGTTGATTCAAAATCAACACAGGCATCTTGTTAAGGTATTTAGTCTGAGCTCTCAATAAATTCAAATACAACCGGTCCCATTTAGGTTGTTAATACACAGGGGCAAATACCTATCAAATAAAACATTTTCAGGTTTTTATATTAATGTAATTCTGAATGCATATAAATATTTCATTTCATTTTGACATTCACTTCTAATGAGAGTATATTGGCGTAGGAAAAATCTCATTCAAATATATTTTCATTTGGAATAAGCAGTGTGGTGGTAATGCTCTGAAGGTACTGTATCTATCCTAGCAGCTTTACTTATGTAAGAATATTTTTAGAGAGTGCACGTAGCTAGTTCATTAGTAGAGTGGGACCGCATAATAAAGTGTGGCGGTAGCTCGCGTTTTTGTAATGCTCTCTGTTTCCTGTTGCTTTTATGCCAGAGAACAGGAGCCCCATCATCTCCTGCCCGCCTCTGAGGCCCAGTGCTTTGGCGGGCTGGCTGATGTATGTGTGCAATATCGCTGAAAGCGTTCTGCTCCCGTTCACTTAGTGTTTCTTCTTCGCCTTGTTTGTTCTCCAGGTTGTCATTATTTTGCACACAGGAGGTTGATAAAGGCTTTGACCCCCATGCTGGCTGGTGGTAGCACCTGTGACAGGTGCAGTGCCTGTGCGCCGGGCAAAGTGACTAATATCATGGTGACCTTGTCGCTCCCTGATGGATGAGCAGCATAGGAGCAAGGCCCGCACCTCCAGCCCAGAACAATCAATAACACTGTTATTGCCTCTGCCTTTAATCTGGCAGTGCAGCCCACAACGGAATTACTGGAGGGAGCTAATGATACAGCCCAGTGTGTCTCTATAAGAGCCCTGTTCATCTGCCTGGACTATTTCACAATACACACACACATACAAACACACGCACACGCGCACACAACACACAACAAGATACAGCCCAGTGTGTCTCTATAAGAGCCCTGTTCATCTGCCTGGACTATTTCACACTACACACACACATACAAACACACGCACACGCGCACACAACACACAACACACAACACGATACAGCCCAGTGTGTCTCTATAAGAGCCCTGTTCATCTGCCTGGACTATTTCACAATACAGACACACACTCACACACACACAACACACACAACACACACACGCACACTCACACATACACACACGCGCACACACGCGCACACACATACACACACAAACACGCACACAACACACACACTCACACACACAACACACAACACATACAAACACACACACACAACACGCACACACATACACATACAAACACACACAACACACACACTCACACACGTACACTCGTACACACATACAAACACACACACTTACAAACACTCACACACACAACACACATCACTTTATTAGGTTGAGCTGTACACCAGATTGTTAATGCAAATATTTGATCAGCCAATCACATGGCAGCAACTAAATGCATAAAAGCCTGCAGACATGGTCAAGAGGTTCAGCTGTTTTTCAGACCAAATGTCAGAATGGGAAAGAAATGTGATCTAAGTGACTTTGACCGGTGCCAGACAAGGTGGTTTGAAAAATAAAAGAACAAAAAATGTCCTTTTATTAGTATAGCCAATATACACACAATATATTTGCTATTTCATTCTTTCACATAGTCATAACTACAGAATAAATCAGTACTTTTATAGATTTTCACAGGACCATTACTCAACATAGTTGACATTTTATGACAATTTCCCATTTAATTTCCGTAATGTTTTTTTTTGTTTGTTTTTAGGTTGGCTGGCTGGTTGTATATAAGTATGAATGTATAAGGGCACATTTACAAATTAAAGAATATAAAGATTAATCCAGAGGGTAACAGCACTCCCAACGATACTCCAGTTTCTCCAGGTCTTGCGCCAGACCACCGAATGAAGATAGAGCTTCCCTGATTCGGCAGGGAAAGGTGTTACAAAGAAGAAATTCACTTCTCTGTGCTTCAAAGCTCACCTTTATTAAAGTGTCAGCGCCATCTAAGTATATATGGGCAAAACAGACATAAAAGCTTTTTTGAACAAACCCAGGAATTCAAGGACATGCCAAGGAAGGTTTGTACAGCAAGGGAAGCCTCGTGTTGCCTAAATTGTCCTTTCGTGCGTCACACCCATATCATAAATAGCAGAAATGAAAAACTCCTCAGTGTCATATTCAAGAAATTGAATCCATATATCACCCGGAGGGCCAGTACATCAAGTCAAAAAGTCAAATATGTCTGATATACGTAGAACTGTCATCAGTGGATATTTTAAGCATAAACACCAGATAGCCAACATTCTTAGAGTACACAGGTTGTTTTTGTCTCAAATGGCACAATGATTTGTCATTGTATTGCTCCTGTGATGCCTCATATTCCATTTTCTCCTTCCACTGAACGAGCCCACTGGAGTACCGAATCCACAAGGAGTTATCACTCCATGATCCTGTGATCCACCTGACATGAAGCCCCAGGGCTAGATTCAATCATCGCTTTGACGTGGCTTATCGCAAATCACAAGCACAGGTTTAAATGACAGATGTCCTCAGAGGTCAAACCAAGGATCTTCCCAGGAAACACCTTGAGTTCTGCCCACGAATGCATGGCTGGGGGTGGGGGCCGTTTTAAACAGCCTGGCCCTTTTTAAAGGAAAATTATTTATGCGTTGCTTTATCAGAGTTCTGTCCTATCTGCATTCTGTGCGAAGCGACACAGATGACTTGTCATGAGCGTTCAGTAGGGAAGACCTGCTGTCACCACAAGGTGCCCCGGCCTTCTCATTCAGCCTATAGAACAACAGAGGGGACAGACTGTTCTCTGTCCTTCCCCTCTCCCCCACCCCAAACACGTGTGGGCGGTGTGGCATGCGAGGTCTGACTCCCAGGAGGAAGTGGAAACTCTGCAGTTACGTGCGCTGACAGCAGAGTGGGAGCAGAGATGGGGGCGCTGTTGTGTATTAGGATTCTGTGTGTTGTCACAGGACATCCACATCAAAGGCTATTCCGCTCCACGCTACTCCACACGGCTCATCTCCAACCAGAGCCCTGGGACACGTGCCTGGTCCCCGGCTCTCTGAGGCAGTCTGCGCTGTTATTTATTAAGTGTGGAAATGGTGCTCGCTCATTACAGAGACTGTGTCTAATTATACCCCGGCTTGTCACGCCACAACATAAAGACACAAGTAGTACAACCAGGATGGCTCAAAAAGAAAAACCCCCACTGCAACTCAATCAAAGGGACATTCAACAGTGATTCACATGAAAAGATTTTGCGGAGCACCCGAGAATGAGGGACCACACTCAACAACATTAACAGATTCAAGGATATTGCAGCGTTATCTAATTTGAAGTCTAGAGGCAGCAAGCTTCTTTTCCTCTTGGCACATCTGTCATTTCTTCAAGACTTGACGAAATTGACAGCAGTTAAAAAGTCATGCCGGAGACTTCAAGCCACGTCAAGGACGCCGGCGCGCTGATGTCGAGTTCCCCCGATTGATTGTATTCTCCCGCGGTGAGTAGCGGGAACTCGAGGAACCCCATGGGAAGGGGCTGGCTTGTCCTCTGGGAGGAGAGATAAAGATTCCCATCATTCCTTATGTACAGCCCTCCGCTGGGATCAGAGCGGAAGGAGCGCTTGATATCCAGGCCGTTTAGCATTCACAGGGAGCTCCCGCTGTCTCCAACCCGACGCTGTTTCAGCCGTTCCGATCCACCCGCCCATCAGATGAGCCTCATTCAGAGCCTTGGGGTTTTCAGTGCACAGAGAGAATGTTTTTAAACCTTATTACCATTTCCGCCGGGCAGGTAGACACTGTGATTTATGAGAGCCTTTGAGACCAAGTGGGCAAGGCGACCCGCTTGCGAATGCGTGGTCATAGATACCAAAGCAGCCGTGCTTTTGCAGCGGCTACGCTAAACTTTGTAGTTCCACTGTTCCTCTGTGTCTGGTTAGATCACAGGTGTCAAACTCCAGTCCTGGAGGACTGCAGTGTTTGCTGGTTTTTGGGGTGTTCTCGGCATCTGTGGTTCATTCAAGTCATTGATTGGCTAAAGAATCCATAAACCTTGTTCTCAAGGCCTTCATTGACAGCTAATTGGAAGGAAACGCCAAAAACCTGCAGACACTGCGGCCCCCTGGGAATTCAGTTTGACACCCCTGGGTTAGATCATGAGTACGTTGCAGTAACTACTATTACTATTAGTATCTATTAGTATTTACAGCAAATACAGTGTTTGTGTGTGTGTACTGTATGTGTGTGTGTGTATGTGCGTGTGTGTTATAATTAGCAGGCCTAATGCAGGACGAGCAAGCATGCTGAAACAAAGTGGGAATTGAAGTTTAGAGGAAGAGTAATTGCCCCCTCTGTTCTACCGAATCAAACAGCACTTTGAAGGTCGGAGAAAAGCTGGCTCCAGCAAAATGTTCTCATTGCGATCTTTAATTTGCATGACAGACCTGCACTGCATTAGCGTTGTGACAGATAAGCCCTTATCCCTCCATCACTCAGTGCTCAGCCAGTGCAGCATTGTATCAGAGAGGCACACAGTGCCCAAGATTATTTTGTTTAACATTTGATGAATGGTCACATCTGATGCTCATAAGAAGAACTGAATCGCATTTTTATTTAAAAAACTCTGACCAGTGGTTGCCAGCGATCTGTACAAATGATGTCTTAAAGCCGTTCCTGTGCTTAATACAAACAGAAAAATGTGCTGAGCCAGCTGAGAAGTAGGGAGGAACATTCTGACGGATGAGACCAGAGTTGTATAAAAAATGGCCAGAACTGTACTTGTGTCACGATTTTGATCAAGTGTTACCAGAAAGGAATGAAGCTGAGGCTTTTAGCAATGTTGGGATTCGACCACGATATCCATGAAAATCATTCAACCCTCTGCCACTATGTAACTTCACAATTTATGTACTTTTAATTATGTACTAATAATATCCACTTTGAAAAGCAGTGAAATATGGTTTGGTAATGTATTTATTATGGCACTTTATTTATTTATTTATTTATTTATTTTCATCCCTCATAGGAGACGGATTATAAAATATGATCTTCACAGCACTTAAAAACGTTGAAAACCTTTGCACGTGCAGGAGCCCTCTCATAATAGCCCTGGTCCTTGAGTGATTTGACCGTTTATGAGGCAGTTGAGCTGACGTTCTGCACCTGCATTGCCAGCATGCAGATATCATACCAGTGTAAACATACGGAACAGACAGACTGCCCAAAGGAAAGGTTATCGACATGCAGTCATCATACCGTCATTGCAATGCACTTTCAATAATTGCAAGGTTACAGTGTATAATGATGAGGATGGTGCTGTGCATTGTAGCTGATTCATCAGATATTTCACTTGTTGTCTGGAAAACAGACATTCAAGCCTTGTCTGTATCTCATACACTAAGTCCAGGGACTCACTGGACTAGAATTGTGAAAGACTATGTGTTGTAACATTAGCGCTCTGCCTGTGCTACTGTGATTTCTTGCTGTTAGACCTCATTGTGATTGACACTTGACCTTGACTGTGACCTTCTCGTTGCCACAAAAAGTAATAACAGTGTCTTTTTGGTTCTTTTTTCACACATACACTGGCAGGAGGAATCATACTGTGTGTGTGTGTGTGTGTGTGTGTGTGTGTGTACGAGGGAGAGTGAGTAGGAGGCAGATTGTGACCGATGTCCATTGCAGCCCTGCACAATGTGTCCCTTTTCTGCAAAAATTCAATTTGATGCTTTCTCAACAGCGCGGAGCATTCCGGAATGTGCTTGCCGTTCCATTTCTCACAAAGCCGGCCCCGCGCAGTGCCGTGGCTTCCACGGTGGGCTCAGGTCCGGGGCGCTCTGCGGACTCAGCGAAAAACAAGGGATGATAGAGAGCAGCGGAATAAAGAGGCGGAGGAGGATTCGATCTTAGAATGGGTTTAGCCACGGATTTGCCTCCAGCAGCTCGCAGCAGCCGGCCTAGTCCTGACTCTGCTATCCGGCTGTTCTCCTGTCAACCTTGCTGTGAAATACACGGAGAGAGAGGGCGAGGCTTCAATCCCACCATTACTGCTAAAACCTCTTCATATAATAAGCTGCTTCAAACTTTAGATAGAGCTGTGAAGTTGTGCTATGTTTTGTTGTTACTTACATCCTATATTTTACCAGGTAGCACCCACTGAGAGTCTAATTTTTAAGGGTGTCCTGGCTAAAAGACAGCACTTGCTACACCAGTAAAGTACAAATAAAACTAGAAGAGTAGACACAACAGAGACAGGCCGCAAGGCTAGCTCCTCTCTCCAGCACGCCGCACTCAGAACGTCACTTTCATGTTGACAGGAAGCACACGTGTGGGGGAAGATGAGGAAGAATTCAGGGCCGGGCTCAGAACAGGAGTCAAGTGAACGATGATTTATGTTCCATTATTTTCACTGGGGACCAGGTGACACAGCTATGGGAGCTGAACATGAAACTGAGGTGACAAACAGGAACAGTCTGGTCGGCTTCTAAAGGGCTTTAGTGTCCGTTTAAAAAAAAAAAACATCATTTACTGCTCAAACATAATTTACTCCTCAGAATCTGTTTTGTCAGGACAATTCCCATTCATGGCAGGGAAGGCTTGACAGAAGCTGATTAACAGGAAGTGAGTGGGGGAATTTGATCAGAGATGCACAAAGCCAGGAGGACTCGCTGGAGACGAGGAAGCTAGTTACTCACAGGGCTTGAGTGGCAGCTGGTCCAGCAAGCTGAAGCAACAAAGAGGGTGGAATTTGGTCTTCATGATCAAGGACCATTTTAAGGCCAAACAAATGTCCCTAGATAAAAGAGCTAGCAAAATGAATGGACATTAATGATGAATATACTGTACAAGGCTGTAATTAGGAGTGTTTCATGTGCGCCTGGTGGTCCATGGTCCCACAGTGCAACCCACAGTGGCTTGTGTTTGAACTGGTTGGCCTAAGTTAAGGCTTTCATGAGTATGACATGTCCCACGTGTGTATGTGTGTGATCTAGCCTGGGTGGTTCATCTCGTGGGGACGTCCTGCATCAGGATGGGTGGCACAGACACATTTTTCGGCACCTCGGGGTTCCTTGTGGGCGATTACCACCCCATTGGTCACACTCCCCGTTCCCCAACCCCGCAAACTCGGTGACGACTGCCAGCCTGAGAGGACAACCTCTCAAGCCACCACTAATTTCTGCCGAACTCTCATTTCAATGGCAGAGCTCAATGTACGAGAGAGAGAAACAACTCCAGAGCGCGTTCTTTGGAAATGTGACCCCGTGTTAATAAGTCCTCTCATCTAACAATGAGAGGGAGGCTGGCTAATTAGCCCAGCCACCGTAAGAGCAACAGATGTCCCATTTGTTAATATACACCGAGACACCTCCCTAATGAGTAACGTTTGACTGGCTGTGCCGCGCTGTGCTGCTGAAATTCATAATGAGCAAAGTGCTGTGATTTTTCATCACTTGTGTCAAGTGCGCTTGTGTGGGGTGAGACGCTGACAGAGGCAGCAACAGGCCAAGGGCACACAGTCATTCAGCTGGCCAGGGTTCAGACAAGACTGACGATCACCAGATACACTGACTTTAAATAAATGGAGAGCAGGCCTAAGGAAGACACACGTAATTTGAAAATACCAGAATTATAGCCTTGCAGTTGTATCTAAATGTCATGCAAATACCAAAATTCAGACAATTGAAGAGAACAGTTGTCAGTGGAACAGTCTATTCATCAGGAATTTCTTGTATTTTTTTTTTAACTATGAGTGATTTATGTGTGCTGTTAAAAGGATATAGCTAATCCAGTTCACATAGCATCATCATCTGTGTGCGTCTGCGTTTGCAATAGTTTTGAAGGTCTCCCCCGAGAAGAAAGTTCATCTCGTTGCGTGCGATTGCGTTTGTCCTGCGGAAGCGACGGGGAGTGGGAGTGGGAGTTAGCGGCTCCTCAGCTGGTCCCCGCACTGCCTGCTCACTCTCACCCAGCGGGGGGTGGGCTGGGCTGGGCTGGGGGGGTGTCTGGATCAGTGTGGAGCTGTGTGGAACAGATCCAGGGAGACTCCCAGTGTGTGTCCAACTCGGGAGACAGAGAGAGCGAGTTAATTACCGTTCTTCACTCTCCTGGCTGCTGCCACTGCTAATCCAGATGTCAGGAGAGTCGACGTGTGGAAATCCATTAATTTTGACAGGCGGGGCTTTGAAGAGCCCATTTGAGACACGGGGTCAATGCCGAGCAAAGGCCCCTGACTCACAATGAATACATGCATAAATACTGCAGGGATCTAGAGCAAGAAGCTTTGGGAGTCTGATGCTTAGATGCAGAGTTAAGGCTAAGCTAAGGGAGAGTTGGGGCCAGGACAGGGTCGCATTAAATGAGTGGTAGGATCTGCACTCCACAAAGGGTCTATGGTTTCTCTCAATTCCTGTTGTTCCAGCGTACAATAGAAGCCCCTAAATGATTCTTGGTGAAACACAAATAGGGTTTTGTCCCAATGAACTGTGTATCCATGGCTACTACAATGTACAGTATAAGCCTCAAACCTCATATAAATATACTATAACAGTGATTACGTTGTGAAAAAACTGACCTTTTTTGATGAAAAAAATAAATGAAATAAAGAAACTCTACATTTCCTGTTAGCTGAAGGAGACAGATCGCTCCTTAATTGTCACTATTCAATTACACTCTCACTGCTGCATGTGGCTTTTATGCTCCTCAACAACCATACTTATTATCCCCATTAAGCATTCCCCCCATTAGAGTGGAAGAGGGAGAGACAGAGTGTTTTTAATGCGGGCCATTAAACCCAATGAAAATGGATCAGAAACAAACGCAGGGCTTTGTAGTGGTGCCAAGAGCAACATGTTTACAGACAGTCCAGGATTATCATCATTATGATTATTGTTCAGATTGAAAAGTCTGTCTATCGCCTCTGCCGTTGGGCTGCTTTGCATATGCAGATTTGGAGAGGTTTCAGATTGAGGGCAACAAAGGGTATTTACAGATACTTCACAACCTGGAATAGATGAAAAATGGTGAAAGGGCATAACAATTTGCTGTTAATAGAAACATCCACAAGCTGTGTTGAGATCTCTTGTAAAAGCTATGTCATAGAAATCCATCCTTAATGCTGCCAAATAGACTACCAACCCTATAAAATCTGAAATATGGAAAATGGCTGACTGCTATATTTTCCTTTTTGGAAATATCTGATAGATGACAGTGGTAACAGACATGAAATTGTCTCAAGAGTCAGTCATATATAAAAATTAATATGTGGGTGCTTATCTAATAAATACACAAGTAAGCACACACAAAGACAAATATATCATGGATACAACTGCAACTAGACTCGACAACAGTGACTATGACGGTACTAATACAAGTGTACAACTGCATATACTGTGATTTGTATGCAAGCAAATGCCCGAATTAGCATATACAGCAAACCCAATAAACTGTCCCTTTGTCCTGTATATTTTAAAAATGATTCTATTAACATGGAATGATTCCAGCTCAAACAATCTCTATCATATCCTTTTTTCATTTCAAGGAGTAATGTATCTTTGCATAGTACCTGTCGCCTGGCTCGCTGCTGACAAAGGGGCTTGCCGAGTCTTTGCAGAAGATGGATCTGCCAGCAAGCCAGCTTCTGATATTGATAAATGAATCTTTGTGAGTCGTACCATTGACAGAGAGAGTGCATTGTTTCTCCTACATACACACGCTGATTTGATTTATTTGTGTAGTCTGAAATACAGCATGCTTCGAGTTTTTGGCTTAATGACTTAATTAACCTTCCTCAGCTGACAGAATTTAACAATGATAGCCATCCTGCCTCCCCATCACCATCCCTCCACACCCCCACCATCTCGTCTTTTATGGAACAGTCTGCGCTAGGTAATTAGCCTTAATTCACATTCCGTTTTAACATGACTAATTGAGTCATTACAGTGACAGAGTAAATATGTGTGAACCCACGGCAGACTGTTTCTGCTGCCTGTCATTTGGGGACATTTAGAGGGCAATTCCAGACCACCATTTCATATTCTTAAAAACTGTTGTCCTGTCTCAACATCGCAATTTATTCCTGAGCCACATTCAAAATGAAGCACCATGCTGATGCTCTTTTACCCCATCTCATCCAGTCAAAATATTTTGAACTCCAACCGATAGCACAGTGTGCTAAATGCTTGCTTTGTTTCTGGAATTCCTCCGAATGTCTGCACGGGATGTTGCATGTTGGGACTGGACTGATATTTATATTCATTTCAGTCAATATACCTGCATTTTCTGAGGAAGACTCTGAGACCTTGTGGCCAGGACCCACAATGCAATGGGAACAGCAGTCCTGAGAGCATTCACCAAAGGCCTACTAAGGTGGAGGCTGGCTTGCAGGCACCACTGACTTTGAAAACCAGCAGGAGTTCTTGTCACGATCGATAACATGTCTTATTGAATATCCTGTTTGTTCCGTATAAAACAGCACATTTACCCGCCTCCTTAACACCCTTGAATTTATTTATTTATTTTTTGGTGTGAAAATTGATGCCAATCCACTATTCTACTCTAATCACCTATTGTTCTTGACTGAAAATGGCCCCGGTTGTGAATGCTCTATGTCTGTATATTGATGTAAGGCTTGATCTTCTTTAGAATACCAGGTCAACTGTTCCCACTAGCCAACATCACACTCTGAGGAAAACAAATAGAATGTATAAAAATTCTCTATAATAAATGTTGAAAATCTTTAGCCACATGCGAGTTACAAATCTAAAATTGTGGAGCCCAAAAATATGTCTTTCTCCCAAGACTTGATGGAGCTCACTGTATGCTCTTCACACTGTAATTTGCTGTCCCCAAAGGTCTCATCCATTGACACAGAGGGTGGGCTCAGTTAGCAAAGCAGTGAAGGGGAGTCTTTCATCCTCCGTTTTCTTTGTTCCTTCAAAGGGCATCCCGGAGAAGGGCAGGGACTCCCGGAGACTGCGCTCGGCGCTTAGCGCTCCGCCGTCCGCGTCCCGTGCCTGGCTGCTCCTCACGCGCTTCCCAATCTGACACCAGTGGACCTCTGTGGCTTCCGTGCGGCAGTCAGTTAGTTAGCCGAGCGCTATGATCTCAGGAGCAGGGGAAGATATAAGCGTGGGCTCGGGGGGCCGAGGGAGAACATGGACGCCGTGCTTCCTCACTGATCTAGTCAGAGCAGAAGGAAGTTACATAACAGCCTCCGAGGGGATTTACCCCAAACGCACAACAGCACACTGAGGGCCGGGATATGGGTTAAACTCTGTCTGCTGCTAAAGAGGTTTCTCTGCCTAGATGTTGATATACATTTAGAAATCACTGTCAGTTGACATATACATATATATTGGGAAGAGCGAGATATTTTTAACATGGTGAGGGGTAGAGAGTTGTGGAATGTGGACGCACGTAGAAGTCAAGGGTCTGTTTAAGCAGGTTAAACTAATGAAGTTATCCTGCTGATATGAACTGAAATATATTAAAGCAATACATTTGACTTTGACAAACTTCCAGTTTCCGACTTTGACAAACTAACCTGATTGTAATCTTGGATTTTAAACAGAGAACTGAATTAGTTTTAAAATGTTCTCTAATTTATGAGATCATCTTTTTAAGCTATTATTTGGTGGGCAACATCACAGTTGCTGTTTCATCCCATAATTAGGAGAAGACAGAATCAGGGAATTAATCTTGGGTTGAGAAATTGTCCTATAGTCTCGGCGTTTAAACAGTAATAAAGCAGAATCATTTTAGTTTTTTCTTGGTCAGTGATACTGAATTCAAATCCAAACCGCTTTAACATATGGTGAGGCGTGTTCTTGGCATTCCACTTCAAATACACCCATTATACAAACCTCTTAATTGCTAAATAATTCATGCACTCTTTAAAAAGCCAAAGGCATCAACTGAAAATGGTGTACAAACCACTATGGATAATTGGATGGGGGTGCGTGCTGATAAAAAACAGATGCTACGACTTTAAGATGATAATTGTGTGCAATGCAAGCTCAGTAACGGAGGAGGAATATTCTAGTTTACCTGTAGCGCAGGTGTGGGAGAGACGGCTGTAATTAGGCTGCCAAAAGGCAGAAGGTTTGACAAAGTGTTCAGTGTGGATGGAGTTCAGAGTTTTACATGATCCTCTCTCAGCAGACTGTATCCTCAATTAATTTCTTCCCAAATGAAGAAAATGACAGGGCTTTCGCCTCCAGGTCTGAAATGGTAATTCTCCAAACAAGAATTGATTAGAATCCTTTATGTGGAATTCAAGGGAGGATTTGCTTGATTAATATGCCATCTTGGCTGTCAAGAGGCGCGGCATGGACGGAAGGGAAGTGTCTTAATGAAGTGTCATCGTGGAGACCCCTGCCTGCAAACAGAGTGGATTTGGGGGCAGCCTGCCCTGGCGCCAGTGAGCACATTAAGAGCAGAGAGACAGCAGGTGGGCAGGCAGTGGAGCAGCGTCTGAATGGGGGGGGGAGAACGAGTCGCCTTAAAGGATGCGGTGACTGTGAAATTAATTTAGAGCACAATACGCTTAATAAGCGCTAATTAACCTTGCCGCGACCTTGGAAAGTCACGGCACGGCGTGGGGCTGAACGGCGGGGGGCGCCCGCCGGTTCCCGTATTTGCTGATGTCTGCGTTCGCCGACAGGTTTGAGAAATGGGAGCGGCGGCGGCCGAGGCCGGAGAGAGGCCCGCCGAGACCTCTCCTCCTCCCGCGGACACGGCCGCGCGACACACACCGCCCGTTCTGCTGACCGCGCTCCGGAGGGAAACGACATCATGACCGTGTTGTGTCAGCAATAACTGCCCCCCACCCAGAAAGGTACCAGTCCCCCCGTGTCACTTTATCCCAGTGCCCTCCCTGCCACCCCCCCCCCCCGCGCCGGTCCCGCGGCTCCGGTCGGCGTGGGTTTCCGCACGGCTCTGCCGTTCCCATCCTGCCGGCTCTTTTTTCTCCATTTGCAGGTGCGCTTTTCCTGCAAACAAGCGTCACCCCCGCGCGGCGGAAGACGGATGGCTTTTATCGCTCCTCGCCCGGCTCGCTCTGCATGAGGACACCTGGGTGGTAACGGCGGAAAAACGCAGTAAAGCACGCGAAAGCGGGCGGACGCCGTTTCCTGTCGACCTTCTAGATGCGATACGCAGAGCCCCTGAGAGCTCAGATAGGTGTGTGCAGCGACAGAGTGAAATTAGATCTGCTTTAAAAAGAAGACTTGCTTTTAAAAAAAATTATTCTGCCCCGATTTATATGCGAAAGAGGCAGACATCTAAAGTTATGTCGGTGATGTGTCACCTTAAGACACACAATGTTTCCATTTTCACAGCATATTCTGAATTCCCCCCTTGACCTTTCTAGGGGAGGAGAGTGAAAGAGTGTCTTTCATAACTGCCCTTTCGGTATTTCCACATACCACATACAAACATACAAGCCACCATCACACACTCACGCACACGCACACATTCTCCCACACAGACCACTCCCGAAACCACAAACAAACCTTCTCATCACAGCTCTTACATATGCCACCACCACCCCTAGTCAAACTATTTCCAATACCTTTATGGCACACACACACACACAGATACACACAAGCATTCAAAAACATCCACACCCACACACTAGCACAGCACCAATTTGTTCTGTGTCAAAATAGTTGCCATTGGCAGTGTGTGTGATTGCTGTCACTCCCATTCATTGCACCCCCCAGGCCCTGATGTACACTACAGCCAGCAGTTAATGGTAGCTTTTCCCCATTTGATTTGGTCAGGCACTCCCCTGTCCTGCAGCCATTTGGTTTTCCCATGCTATAATAAGGGAATAAGAGAGCCTTTCTAAGGCACTGCAGTGTTTGACCCTATGGTACTGGGGGGGGGGGGTGACATTGGCTCAGGTGGTAAGAGCAGTCATCTGGCAGTTGGAGGGTGTGTTGAAGTGTCCCTGAGCAAGACACCTAACCCCCAAATGCTCCTGGTTGGTGCCTTGCATGGCAGCAAATCGCTGTTGGTGTGTGAGTATGTGTATGGATGGGTGAATTTTCCAAAGGGGAAGGTATGCATGCAGCTTCATGCTAAACTTTTAAAACCATCTGGCTGCTATCTTCAATGTGAACTCCCGGGATATTTGAAAACTGTGTTTGAGGTATCAGCAATGGCTTTTAGTCATTATGTGTTCTGGGTCCATTAACTGGCTCATGCTCAATTCTTGGATTTGTTTTAAGCTAGGGGGATATCCCACAACAGTTATTGAACGTTATTGAATGCATGTGAAAATCAAAAACACTTATTCGCTCCACTGATTCTCAACATGAACTGAAGGCCTCTGTCCATCAGTTACCATATGTGTGACAAACACATGACTGACAAATGGCCGTGAGTAGCCACCAAGGAGATGGGCACTTACAGAACAAACCTGCTTAATGAGCCTTGAGTATTGCAGATTTATTGTCTGGTGACATCACTAATCAGGCTCCTGTCAGATGGCCTCTCCCAGGAGGCCGGTTGTTTTAGCGCGGCGTTTTTCATGCACCTCATCTCAATGCACACCGTCTGTGCATGCAAATCAGTCTGTTCTCAATACAGTCAAATGTATGGAAAGATTCGGGTGCCAAACTTAATATTAAGAAGTATGCCTAATTTATTTGTAGGGCCTAAAGGTTGTGTCTACCATGCCGTAACAGAAAGAAGAAGGATTTTTACTAAGTCATAGAACTGGAATAAATTGTAAGCTTCTTGAAAGCTACGTTTTTCTGAAATGGAGAAACACTGATCGTCAAATATGCAAAAACAATGAAGGAAACAATATTTTCTGAAACATTTTCTGCAAGCCTTCCCGAATAAAAATAAACCATAAAGAACTCTCCGCGTGAGGGACAACCAAAACAGCACAGCCATGGCACAGATGGGAGAAGAGGGAATTATGCAGGGAACACTGGATGCTCATAAGCTCAGCCAAGCCCTCTACACTCACTTAATTAAGCATATTACAATCAACGGAGAGGTGATAAGTGTGCCAGTGCCAGCAGAGAGGAGGAGAAGAAGGGGGAGAAGGAGGAGGAGAAGGAGGAGGAGGATCTAGGAGGTGAACTGTCGAAGTTGAGAGGAGAGGGGACCGGGACAAAAGGATTTTGGTTTGCATGAGGGAAGCGTGCAGTACCGTAGGTGGGCACTAATTGTCCCAGCAGACTGGCAATTAACAGAGCAGAGATGAGAGGGTCTGATCAACTGAAACAAACCCGATAGGGCATGAGTCTTGGCGAATCAAATGAATCCATCCCCCCCCCAAGCGCATCACTCCTTCTAGAGCTTCAGTCAGTAAAGAGACCAGATCAGATTAGGGACGCGCCCACACCGAGGCAATCTTCAGCAGCTTTTGTTTGGTCACGCTTCGCATCATCGCCGCCGCGAAGCTCGGCTCTTAGAAAGAGGCGCCCGGCGTCGTAACAGGAAATGAGCGAGTTGTTTTTTTTAACGAATGTTAAGGCCCCCCCCCCCCCCCGAATTTGACCTGGTTGCTTCCCGCTAATTCACACATATCTGCACACAGTCACGGGAGACGTGCGGAGCCGCGGAAGCCTCCTGATTCGATCTGTAATAATCCATAGACCGGCGAGGTGGGAGTCCTCCGCTGTTAGCCCCTAATTAAGTCCATATCAATTTCAGCAAAGCGGCTGGCAGTGGATAAGCTTATTACCCTCCTCCATTGGTTGGCTGCGCTTTCACTGCCAACGAGATAAATATTCAAATCATGAGCGTTCTACCTTCTTGTCTCCGTGGCAGCTGCGGTGGAGACTTACATACATAAACACCTGCGCTCAGAGGGAGGCTCGCCTCGTTTTCTGATCAGATCAGCCTTCTCTCCCCGGCACATTTACATCCCGGCACTTCATACAGTTGGGTTTTCAAAAGAAAAAGAAGCGAAGGCTTTTGAACAAGGGCTGGATCCTGAGCCCCTCGGGATGTTGGCATACACACCGGTCACGCTCCGTTAATCATCGCTCCAAGAGGCTCCCAGCTGACGTTCTCGATTCAGGCACTTGTGTAAAGGGCAGTGGGGTACCATCCAGCCAGTCTAAACCCAAACCTTTCCTGGGGTGGTGCCAGGTTCAGTGGTGGCCGGAGCCCCCCAGTGGGGCGTGCATACACAATGCAGGAAAGGAGGGTTTTAGTCTGTGAGGTGACCTCTTCTAAGCTCTTCTGTTCGATCGATCAGGTGCCCGCAATGGGCTGAGTCAGCTGTTTATTCCTCAAGCATAAAGTAGCTGTAGCAGCCGAAGCTGACAGACTGGGAGAAAAACATTACACGTGCGCATTTCCATATGCTGGAGGGCAGGTGTGGTAGGGTGTAGCTCTCCAAAATTTTAATGCGGGATGTTACAGCAACCTGACAGGACATAAGCAGTTCAAATCTGGCATTTCAACATGAGGTTCTTGAAGTCAAAGAACATTCCCATAACATCGTCAGCTGGCAACTGACCTGGGATCAGCTGTGTGCTGTATCTGTGGTGAAGATGCTGATCCCTGTGCATCCCCCACCTTTCTTCCTCCAAGGAGCACACATAAAGCCTAATTGTAAATCAATGGCCCTTCTCTGGCCCCACAATCAATGGGGTCCTATGCTGCAATGATCCAGTGAGCAGAAGAGTTTTTCCTCCTGCTTTATTCCAAAGCAATTAAGTATTGACTCTGTGAGTGATCCTTATCTCCCTCTAGCCAGGGACTTCTGACAAGGTGTCCCTCACAGATAAGGCGCCAAATAGGAGCATTATTTACATGTATGTTGGTGTGACATTTAAAATCGGTCCATTGCCTTGGGTTAAAAAAATAATTATCTTTTATTTTCAAAAAATAAGTAGAGAGAAAAGAAAAAAAAAAAAACCTCCAAGGTTGCAGCTAAGCTGCCAGGCAATCCCTCTGTAAGATGCGGGGTGAAAACTGTCACTCCGCAATTAATCAGCTCACAACAACACTCACCAGCCGTTCTCCGTCCCAGTGAAACACACTTTAAGTCTTGTTAAGTAAAGATTGGTTCTTGGAAATAAGCTTTGTAAGTGAGACAGACCAGAGTGGCGCTGGTAGTGAGGCTTCTGTTCTGTGACTCTGTGATCAGTTTGGGCACCCACAAGAGGCTGGCTGGGGGGTTGGGGAGGGGAGATGCTGAAGAAATGCGAAATGTATTCAATTGTGCTGTCAATCTGGAAGTGAAAGGGTGTCAATCTCTTTAGTCATTTTCAGCACTCTTGTTTTAAAATTGCATGTGCTTACACAATGTACATTGCCAGGGTGTACCAGTACTGTAATTTAAGGGCTGTATTGACAGTGATTTATATTGCTTGAGCTGCAACCAATGTTTAAATCTCATGTGACATCATGTGACATTGAAAAAGATGACCAGCTCTTGAGTATCCATAGGTTGTAGGGTGTTTGGCACCATATCACTAATATATATCCCCACACACATACTCCCTCTATCTTGCTCTCTCTCTCTCTCTCTTTCTGTCTGACTCCCACTCCGTGGTGATATCCCCTGTCTCTGGTGACTTGAACATGGTGACATCATTATAGGAGTTTACTTACATCACCCTATCCATTATTTATTTATGCAGCCCCATCCGTACAAACCGTACCTTCTAAACACTTCATAAAGAAAATGGCACCATAAGAGCATTGCAACATTACTCTCCACGTCTTTACACACAGTATATAATGGACAACTGTGTACAGCAAGGGCATCTGTGTTTACAATGGAGGTGGGGGTTGAGCTGTGCTTATTATTCTATCATCATTACCTAATCCTCCATGCCTTCAGCAGTTTGTTGCAAAGCCTATTAACTTCAGTGTATGTTACAGTTGAGTATTGCACCTGACCTCCAAAATGATTAAACGTATACACCTTGAATTAATGTACTATAACGGTCAGTGATTCCGGCTGCTCTGGCCACATGGCTTGTGCGAAGCTTTTTTGAGGTTTGCACACTGAAGAAAAGGAGGAATAAAACAGCGGAACTTATTTTCAATCTACACATGTGCATTCTGAGCTGGGTGTGAGAACAAGGCAGACAGCAATATCTTGCGTTTGGTCAAACAATTGCTTTCCAGTCTAACCCAATCAGCTGTGTGATTGGTTGTGTGACATCAGCATATTGTTCAGAATACAGGATTCTAAAATTGCAGGGTTTACTTCAGTCTGTAGGGACAATGAAGGGAAACATGATTTATTACATTGGATCTTCATTTTCTATTTGGAGAATGCCAAGGGGTTTTTTTTCGTCCCCCTATGTTCCGGTAAACAAAAAAAATGTTCAGAGGCGATCAGCTCTCTCTAACAGCTCACTCATTATCAGTTGGGTTTGAGAAAGAGTGCATCAAATTAATTAAATGATTTTTGTGACTCAATCAACATCTGACGTAAAAGAAGAAAAGGAAATGTCTTTCCTCTAGATGGGAAGAAGAGAGGGTCTTAAAATCATTCTTAAAAATTAAAAATAAATGTAAAAATATGTAAAAATATGTAAGAATTGTGTTGCCTTGGGATAAAATTTAACATAAAAGGTATTTCATCTTCGGATACTCTTTGTGCACAGCTTTTATACTTATCAACTGACTGCAGGCAATACGGAGAGAGATGGGAGTAGAATCACCTCATAACATCAATGACTACCGTTTCATTATAGCCATGACAAAACTATGAAAACGCTCATTAAAATGGTGTCGGATGGCCTTCGCCTTTGGGAGTTACGAAGCAAGCGCTCCGTCCCTGTGTTTTTTAGACGTGTCTACTTGGTCAGAGCCTGATGCTTGCTCTCGGTCAACACATTAATATTTCAACTACCAAATGAAGTTACAGTCATCAATGATTCATCAGCCTTCCACTATATAAGGCCATGCACACAAACTGCTCAACTTGATGGATGTATCGGTTTACTTCTCGTCTTGTTTCGTTCAATGGTGATGATGTCAGTTGTTCAATACAGCCAATTCTCCTGTTGCCCATATAAACATTTAAGGAGAATTCCTGAGGGGGGAAGAGCATCCAAAACAAAGTCTTTCAAAGATCCATAACACTTACCTTCTTCCTGCGTCATATCTGTAATGAGATGTGCGGTCAATACCGTGCATTGTCAACCTGTGACGTGGAGCTGTCGGGTCAATAGGGCGCATCATCAACCTGTGACTAGGACCGATTCAATCAATACTACGCATCATCAAACTGTGACGAGGACCTATTCAGTCAATACTGAACTACAGAACATCTGTGACAAGAGGCGGTCTGGTCAATACTGCATATCGTCATGCTGGGTTTTTCCACAGGCCCTTCTGGAGAGGAAATGGGGGAGGCGCTGACAACCAGTTACTGAGCAGTCTGTTTGCCCACCCACAGAGAACCCACAGCCTACAGCACAGGAGGACTAATGCACAGAGCACCACACAGACCATGCTTAAATAACCTATGAACCACTGTTAGATCCGAACAGAAAGGGGAGAGAAACAACCTCCAGTTCTGTCACCAGTGAACACTCCTGTCACGTCTGACACAGCATTTGTCTCTCCCTTAGATAGAATAAAATGGGTACGCGTTGAGATCCTTTGTCTTTGCCAGGGTCATGCTCCGTCACAACCCTAACCCAATAGCTGTCACTGTTGGGCCCCGCTGTGACCTGGATTGGGATGTGGGTGGGTGTGGAAGGTTTTTCAGGAGACAGTGTGGGAGGACAGGAGAAGCAGGGCCATCACTGGAAGATCCAGCACCCCTCAGCCCCAGTCCGCCCCCACGACCCCTAGCAGGATCAATACTCTCGTCATCAATCCGGCCTCCGTGCCACCCGAACCCATTCAAACAGCCCACCTTCCTGAAATGTGGCATCTTCAGAGAGAGACAGAGAGCTACAGAGAGAAATGCAACCCAGCCCTGAGCAACGGTCTTAAATCCCAATTGTCTGGCAGACTTTTAATGAAAGCCACCAAAAATCTGCTTTAAATCAGACGCTAGGACATCTAAACAGAATCGTCGTTTTTCATTACCAGTGAATACATTGGGGTTTGTGCATGGGCTCTTTAATCGCCTGGTGTTGATTGGATGTGCCTGTCACTCCGACTGCATTTCTTTTATCTACCAGTCATACAGAAACAAAATCGTATATCATCTCTGCATCTCATTTCCGTAAATCCATTCTTCACAGATGAGCCAGGGAACTTTTGTCTTTAATAAGCAGGCATTGGAGTGAATTGACACGGGTAAACAGCTGGGGCAGCCTATAGCCTAGCGGCTACAGAGCCTGACTGGGACCGGGAAGGTTGGTGGTTCAAGCCCAAGTGTAGCTACAAAAAATCAGTGCAGCTGTTGGGTCCTTGAGCAAGGCCCTTAACCCCATATTATGGGGGGATTAGCCCCTGCTTAGTCTAATCAATTGTAAGTCACTTTGGATAAATTGTAATTTGGAGGTGGTGGTGGGGGGGGGGGATGAAACAGACATGATGTTGGTGCAGAGGGTATCACTCTGGGGGGCAAGGTCTGAGGCCCCAATAGGAACCATGCATGATGGCTAGGGGGGCTGCCCACCAATCAAAAGACAGCACACAGCCCTGGCACCTCCCAGAGCCGGCGCGGCAGCCCTAGCGAACGCACACCCACTGGCATGCTGCCCGCTTCAGGGCCTGCATCCAAACGCCTTCAGGAAGCGACTATCTCCACGTGGCGTACGCACTTCAACAATACTGCAAACACGCATTGTGCTGACAATTACGCGCCATCTCCTCATTGTTCCCCATCTAAATAACCCAGTATCTCCCAATGCAGTTTTCATCTCCATTATGCTGTGTGTGTAGTTCTCCAGTGCAAATGACAGCTTCTCTGGGACAGAGTCCCAGGAGATTAGGCTGCCTCTGGCTTATTATAAGAGCTGCTTTACATCATAATGAGCCACTTTATTGTGTCTCCTCAGTTTGAGAGATGCCAGAAAAAAGGTATAGGATGTGTCTGGCTGCAAGCATTGTACGTACACCCAGAAATCAATTCTAGCACAATAGCGGTCCCTGCAGCTCTGGCCTTAGAGACCCAGTGGTTTGCACAATCTGGCCTCTTGTCCCTATTTACTAGGCTATTAAAGACTTCCTATCCAGTCAGTGGGGGACCCGGCTGCTCAGAGACAGTGCTGTGCCTCCCAGAGCTCTGGCCTCATCACTTCCCTGCCTCAAGTAGCAGGCACCGGGGCCGCAAATCACCCAGCGGGGAAACGGCAAATCAGCCCCGTTTCACCACAAGACGGTCTACACGCACAGGCAGACCTTCGCCCTCGCTCGTGTATTTAGCATATTCATGGTTTCATCATTTGCTGTTTGGTGTGTACATTTGAAATGGAAATGGGTTGTGCACTCAGTGCTACAGTATAGATTCCATACACAAGGTTTTTTGGTAGGTTGCCATCATAGGAATATACCACTTAACTAATGCAGGTAGTTTATTGAGATATCGAGTCTTTAGGGTTAATTTTTCAGGAAATTATTGAGAGCAGGGCCTTTTGATTTAGATATGTTTACATTTGTAGCATAAAGGCTGACATAAGTACAATCTGTTTCCAGATTTGTTTAACAAAGGGACAGTGCGGAGCTTTTTCAAATATAGTTTTGTGAGTGTGACGTCTGCAGTCAAGGGAAAACAAAACACTTCCCCGTAGAAGCTGCAGCAAAACCCAAAGGAAACCATTGAACATGGGTGTGGGTGGTGATATCCACAGGAAGACAGAGGGACCCACAAAAGAGGACGTCCACTTCCTGTTTCCTCTTCACTTTTGGCCATTAGTTCATGATGTCAGAGTGCTCCTCGACCCAATTGTAATTTCAATTTGAATCAGTTCCATATCTATATATATATAGTTCATTTGTCAGTGGGAGTACAAATCTTGTCACCCTTACTGTACACAGTCAACCATGACTACTTGTGTGGTAGGAAAAACATGCAGCAATACTGACATCAATCTCTTGAGCAGGGCAACTAATGGCACCAGGATCTATCTTTCCTGCCACATCTTTTAAACAAATTCCATTGTCCTATGTTGTGTCTCAAAATTGTGCTCAAAAAAAAATATGTAGCACTTTTTATCCAACATTGCTGCGATGGAATTTTTTGATAGGAACAATGTCAGCAATGTCCCTTTCAGTGGGTGCTCTGTTAGGGCACCGCAGGGTGAATGGACCAGCCAATAGCAAAACCGCCCTCTCTATAACAAAACAGAAGAAGAAAATAAACAGTCAAGGGAGCAACTGAGACAAACGATGTATCAGGAATATTTTCTGATGGCTCTGCACGGGCACCTGGCCTGCTGTTGTGACACACGTGATG
Organism: Conger conger; assembly: GCF_963514075.1. Lineage (NCBI taxonomy): Eukaryota > Metazoa > Chordata > Actinopteri > Anguilliformes > Congridae > Conger > Conger conger. The sequence continues at coordinate 17,715,334 of NC_083760.1, forward strand.
GGTACTTTGTCACTCTCTGACAGCCGGAGAAAAAAACATTTGGATAGCAAATCTACTGAGTAGGACTGAATTTTATTCAGGATTTACTTTTGGGAAGGAGGGGAACCTGGCAGCGAAACACAGAGCTGGATCCTTCAAGGTTTACGGGATTTCATTCCTTGATGCTCCTGGCATTGCATCAAAAACGAGAGGGTAAAATCTGCCGCATCTTTCCTGTAATGTGGATATTCAGATGCTTTTCAGCTGTCTGTACAGACCCATTGCATTAGCATGGCATGAATGTTTAATGGAGAGAGAGGACAGAAGCCTATTCCACTGCTGAACAAGTCCATTTTTTTATAGTTACTCAATACATACCCAAGTCCCAGTGAGGGATTTTGAGAGTAATAGCCATCATGTCAGCTATTGATTTGATTTTACAATAATACTGTACATAAACTGTAAATCGCACTAAGGTTCAAATCCTCCTTAGCAGTTCTAATACAGGTTCACATCTGTCCTTGAGGATTTCCTCCACACACTGAATTGTCTTGAATAGTTTTCCTCCCACTGTGCTTTTGGGAAAACAAGGACTGTCATGTAGTTCAGAAAATGTACCAGACAATACTAGTCTCTCTCATGGTTGTGACAGACATATTCAGAGACAGATTCACACTCATTTGCCACCCTCACTGTACATATTTGGCATAAATTGAAATTTGACCACATGTACATATTTGGCGTAAATTGAAATTTGACCACAAATAAATTGCAGGTAATTCATGTTTAATATGTTTAAATAAGGAAAAGGAGTTGATACAATGTTGAAAAGGAGTGATACAATCTTCTTGCCTATGACTGGAAAAGAGCACTTCAGTATTGCAGAAAGTTCATAAACTCAAGTCTGTCTACACCACTCAGAGAACAACTTGTGAAATGGGGTTAACATACTCTCCTAAGGCCTGCCCTCCATAGCATCTAGCTCCACACCACAATGGACAAAGTGTTCCTTTCCCCCCCCCATAGGACCAGGCTGAACAGCCGCCAGAACTGTGGAGAAGTCACGTTGCTTTCTCTGCCAGTCATGCTTGGCAACCCAGCTGAAATTCTGCTCTTCCCCTCGTTTTGTACACTCTAGGCACTGAAGGAAAATAGAAACGGTCAGGTGTTGAGCCACATTTTTTCATTTAAGAGCAGCAGGGCAACCATAATCACAGTTGAGGTGCACCATGGGTAATCACTGGTGAGGCGCTGTGGTGATGCCGGGTGATTAATAAGAGATGACTCAGCAGCCGAGCTGACAGCCCGGAGGAGCAGCGTGGTGGCTTTTGAGGGTTGGTGCCCGTATCGGCTAACAGTTGACCGACTCGTCAGCGCGGCAGACTGTGGTTAAACAAACCCAAGCCGACAGACTGCGCTCCACCTCACATTCCTGGGGTCTCATTGATTTCGCCGGTAGTAATGGAACGCACCAATTCCAGTCCCCAGTCAATGGACATGACAAGCCATCACTTCATAAAAAACCGCCGACTCCAGGCGTCCGGTTTCAGCACTAGCAGAATAGTGCAGAGCCTGTCTTCGTGGAGAGACCACGCATGTCTGCTAAGCCTCCAAATTTACTGCAACCCTTTGAAAATTTAACTAATTACTGTGGAGGTAAATCCCCTTGGTATTGCATAAATCAATTTACCCATGCTCTGTGCTTGTGAGCTCAATCCATTCTACCTTTCTCACGATCCGGGAGCTGTGGGAAGCTCTGTTTACCATCCACTCTGCTATCTGCGTGCAGCCTAATCAACTCTTTATTTCCTGCCTGCACTGGGAGACACCCACGTCCCCCTCTACTCAGGAACACTATTAAATTAGAGATCAGGGTCAGAGATTGCAGCTAGAGTCCGACAGCGCTACGGACCGTCTCATTCCCAGACACGCCCAGCTGCCAGACGGAGCTCATAAGCAAGCAGGGGTTGATGTGGAAACAAATGTCAAAGGGTGTTTAACAGGGCACATTCCAGCACCCACGTCTGTCCTTTCCTCCAGCGTTCCTGCAGACGCCGAGCTGCTCCAAAAGCCTCAGATTGTTCTGGATTTCAGGCTCCTGTGAAGGTATTATATGACAGAAGAGGGCAGGAGCCAGCAGCAGTAGCAGACCCAGCGCTCCGGGTCCAGAAGGGAGTATTGCGTTTCCCTAGACATCAAGAGGTGAGCGAGGCAGACTGAGTGCTCTCAACGGCATACTTTAAGAAGAAACATGCTTCACACACACACACACACACACACACACACACACACACACACACACACACCTTTACATGTGCACACACAAAGACACATGCATAGTATACGCACGCAATTATTAAACACATAAATACACACAGGAACAGTTGACCAGTACATATGCACTAGCACACACATAGGCACGCCATTAAAACACTGAATCAATCCTGTAAAATAAAACCACGTCCTTAGTAGAGGCCCCCTAGTTTCTGCGCAGCGTGCTGAGAGAGCTGTTTACCTTCAGGCCGTTTCTGAACTCCATTTCAGTGCTGCGTGCTCCACACAGCCCCCAGTCTCCGGGAATCGGGGTGACCCCTGAGCACCTCGACTCCCAGGTCCCCCGTCTGCTGTGCCTGGGGGTGGGGTGGGGGGCATGGCCAGGAACGGGCCGCATCTCCGCTCATCGTCGAGGAGCGCAGCGAGATGCCCATACGACAGGTGTTTGTCTCCCTGCCAGCTGCCGTCAGCCCCTGGCACCTGCAGTCTGAGCGATCAAAACGGGGCCCTTTCCTCATCCTGGAAAGCTCCTGAAAATCCTGCACTTTGAACCACAAGGTAAAAAAAAAAAAAACCCCTTGCAACTAAAGAACTGAGGAGCTGATTTTTAAAAAAAAAAAGAAAAAAAGAAAAAAAAAAAAAAGAAAAAAAAATAATAAATAAAAAAAATCAATTGCTTTTGAGGTGGGCTCTCAGTGGAGAACAAAACGTTATTTTGGTAAACACCCCGAACCAGAATGGAGCACAGCACAGGAACATCAAACAAGGCAAGAGCTCAAACCTATCAACACACATTGCCCTTAGAAGCAGCCGATATTTATGAGCAGAGAGTTGAGTTGTACACCAGTGATGCGTGACATGTGTGAGCCAGCCTCTTCATCTCGCACAGTCTTGTCTTGTGGGAATTGTCGGACCAACAAGCGGTAGCAGAAAAAAAAAAGAAAAAAAAAAACTGAAGCATGAAATCTTCCACTCTTCTCATGGCAGCGCTTGTGCAGATTTACTGTGGCAGTTTTGTGCAGCTGGCTCGAGATACAGCACATACCCACATCACAGAGGACAAAGCTTTGCTTGGAAAATCAGAGTTCACAGTTAATAATCGTCAACTGCGTGTGGAACAACAAGCACAAATACAAAAGCATGAAACATTATATACTAAAGTATATATGTATACAGTATGTATGATATAAACTCAGAGAACTTAAATAGGAACACTATACAAAAATGGTACAGCCTCCATTTGCTCTCAAAACCGGCTCAATTCATTGTGGCATTGATTCCACAAGATGTTGAAAACATTCCTTCGGATCCGGTGGCTGGGATGGCCACTGAAGAACATTGAACTCATTATCATGTTCATGAAACCAGTTTGAGACAAATTTTGCTTTCTGACATTGATTTTGTCGGTACATTGTGGCCATGAAAGGATGCACATGGTCAGCAACAATACTCAAATAGACTGGAATTCAAGCAATGATTGATTGGTATTAACGGGCCCAAAGTGTGCAAAGAACACATTCCCCACACCATTACACCACTGCCACAAGCCTGGACTGTTGACATAGGCAGGTTGGGTTAGGTATTCATGCTGTTGGCACCGAATTCTGATCCTACCATCTGTATGAATCGAGATTCATCAGACAGGCTACGTTTTTCCAGTCTTCAACTGTCCAGTTTTGGTGAGCCTGTGCCCACAGCAGTCTCAGCTTTCTGTTCATTGCTGACAGAAGTGGAACCCGACGTGGTCTTTTGTTGTTGTAGCCCATCCGCCTCAAAGTTCAACATGGTGTGCATTCTCAGATGCTTTTCTGCTCACCACAATTGTACAGAGTGGTTATCTGAGTTACCATAGCCTTTCTGAACTGCCGCTTAGTGGATTTCGTTTTTTCGCACCATCCTCTAGTAATATTCTGAGTAAACTCTAGAGACTGATGTGCGTGAAAATCCCAGGAGATCAGCAGTTACAATAATACTCAAACCAGGCCCCCAAACAATCATGCCACATTTGAAATCACTTTTCTTTTTCCTTTTTTCCATTCTGATGGTTGATGTGAAGCTCCTGACCCATATCTGCATGGTTTTATGAATCGCACTGCTGCCACATGATAGGCTGATTAGATAATCGCATGAATAAGCATCCTTGAATCAGCATCGCATACACCGGTGACACTGCATGATGCTGGATTCACTGGAACCAGGACACTCCTTTCCCTGGGCTTGCCTCAGCCCACTCTCATCTGCTACTTGACAAACACAGCATCTGTCGTCAAGGAAGCAACTTTTCCTGCCAACTCCAGAGAAGTGTGATTAGAAATTAATTGCAGCCCCCTGTAAAAAAAAAAAAAAAAATATTGGAGGCTTTTACCAGCTGTTTTCTTTCCCCTCACTGAAGCTCAGCAGATGCAGGATTTTCCACGCAGGGGCGGGCGAGAGTCTCTACCCGGCCCAAGCCATCCTCCGAAATGCCATCTGAGTTGCAATTTTAGATGCTCCCTGGCGCTCGGCTGCTTTTGTTTCCTGAGACCAAATAAACAAACAAGCGGGCAGGTCAGGGAGAGCGGCGTGCGCTTGGCAGGGGGGCAGCGGTATAAACAGAGTCCTTCGAGGAAAAAGGAAGAGGAGGCTGAGGACACGTTCGCGCAGGCAGATGGCGAGTTCGCCTCCCCTGCATCGCGTAACCGAGTCACTTCCTGCCGGGTGCTCACGCAGCTGAAGGCGCGGGGAGAGCGGGTAGGGACAAACTTCGGGGCGCTGTCGACATCATGCGGGGAGGACCCGCTTCCTCTGAAGCCATCCTGGCGCTTGCCGCACCGCTGCACCCGCGCGCTCCCGTCCGCCTGCCAGCTCCCACACCGATGGCGGCTCCACAACAGATGGCGGCGAGCGAATGTGTTTACTTCCACACTGTTCCCAACAAAATGAGCAGATGTCTTCATTACTATCTGCGGAATAATAATGAGGGGCCCCAGCTGAAGTAAAACACACAGTCCGGTCTCTACTGGAAAGTGTCCCAAACAAAACTTCAGAGTGGGGGGGATGGGGTGTTATTAAGTCAGGTTATGGTTACAGTTAGCTGCCTCCCCTATGGAGGTAGAGGCAAGGCTGTGGTCATCTCTCTCACCGCCCAAGTCTAGATCAGTATCAGATGTGAGATGTGCAGGTCACAGAATGTGCCTATATCTCTCTCCTGAGTCTAGTTCAGAGATAAGGAGACAGTACAGGTCACATACTGAAACCACCTTGCTCTTCCAGGTCTAGTTCAGAAGTAAGATGACAGTGCAGGTCACAGACTGTGCCCGTATCTCTCTCCCAGGTCTAGATCAGAGATAAGATGACTTTTCTAGGTCGAGTTCAGAAGTAAGATGACTCTTCCAGGTTCAGTTCATAAGTAAGATGACAGTGCAGGTCACAGAATGTGCCCATCTCTCTCCCAGGTCTAGTTCACAGACAGTTCACTGTACATGAGTCCAGAAAGCACTGGAGGCTCATAGAAAACAATAGGATTCCAGCTGAGTGAAGTCAGTAGAGTAGCATATTGGGGGAAGCATGTTCGAATTCTACCTGCCAGCCTCCTGAGAGACCCCTTTCTTTGCATTAGCCACTCCTCAGGCAGTTGAGGCAACTCCTTTCATCCTAATACTTCCTGATTTTATTAGTTTAATGGAGGAGCAGGAGCTCTCAGGCTCAGGTGATTTGCTGGCGGCAAAAATGGTGGTACAATACAGATCCGACCGCGGGCATCACCTCTCCACCAGATTCAAGGTCTTTTCTTTTCTTTTTTTAAGGCGGCGCATTCATTTTTCATAAACTGTCCTCTTTCGCCCCCCACACTTGACTGTATCTGTTTTGACGTTTGCCTTCTGCAGACAATGTTAGAAAACATCAGTCGCCGTTCTTTCTCACTTGGCCGTGTGCGGAAGCCATCTGGCGTCTGCCATTTCCCGCTTCTCTCCCTTCACTGTGACCAAGGGAAGGACTGCTCCCGCATCTGCCCCAGGTGGAGGCTAACAGACAATTAAACTCACACTTTGTAGGAAGTACCACAGGGTAGTTATTGTCCTTCAGCTTAAAAAATGAACAGGGCATGAAAATAGACCCCTTACAGCAAGCATTGGTGATGGGCAGAATGCCACTGCAGAAACTACCAATTATCAGAAATGTCATGCAAACAATATTGACAAAATTAAGTAACAAAGTTGTCAGTTGGTGTTTAAATTACGTGCAGCTGGTATCAAAAGCCAGCTCACAATACAGGCAGCACAGCCATTACAAAACGTGCTTCATACGCTGCTACATCAGTATTCCCCATAACTTTTCTGACAACTTTTATTTCAAATGATGTTACCTTGAGTTACCTTGAAAATATACAGCCCATAACATGAGCTATATTTACTTATGCAAGATAATCAATTGTTCGCACTGTACCTCACTATCCTTAAGACCAAGTCTGGACAGCTGTTCGATTTTAATGTTTACACTGTGGTGACGTCCTATTAGTCAACACGTTCTCCATGCAGCACAGTACGTTAATAAAAGGATGTTAAAGGGATAGGGAGTTTTTTTTTTTTCAGGTCTATGTTTGTCATACTTTTTTGAGTATATTTTCAATGGACCTAGACCTAGAGTTTTTTTGTTTTTTTTTGCCAGTAGGTCATTTTAGATATTTATGACCTACTGGCCTTCCAAGGGTGGGTATAGAGCATTCAGATTTTTAGTTTGCGGTTTAAAGCAAGGCAATACACTTCAATTAACAACTAATAAACTAGTACACCAATACTATGTGTCCACAGGTTGCACATACGAAAACAATTTTATAGGTTCTTCTGCAGGTGTCTTGCTATAAGGTAGTTGCACATTTAATGAGGTTTTTTTTTTTTGTCTTTTAAGGTGTTATCCCCGTTTTGTCTGAGTTATATGGAGACCATATAACCATTAGCCACTCCTCTCATTTCCCTACCTTATTCTGGGCTGTATGCTCAAGAGGTAACTTATTTCCTTGACCAAGCAACATGAAATTTCTATGAACATTATGAAAAAGGTCTAAAGAGGTCAGAATTGGAAGATTCTAAAACATGTAACAATACAAAGTATTTTCAATTTGTATAAATAACTTTTTTATGGAATTGTATTTGACATGTAAAAACCACTGAGTATTATAGGCGATTTCTTTGGAAAAAAAGAATAAAATGATATTTAGCTGAATTGTTGGGGAACATGCAGGTGTTAACAATACTGAATCAGTTGAACAACAGCAATGTCAGGCTAAAACAAAGTCCATGAGAAAATGTTCACCCTCTCCACAGAAAAATAAACTAGTAGTAGTACTAATATTGTAATAGTACCAATTACCGTTTTTGAGCACAGAACAGCAGTACAGCTGATAGCAACAGTTAACTTTCTAGAAATCGAATTCACACTGCCATTTTGACAGTAATTACCTTCCATGACTCAACCCAGTTTAACATACTTCCACATCTTGTTGAAAAGTGAAAATTATGGATTCCTCCGTTAGCAAGACAGATGGTGGCTTGGTTATCATTTGGGCTTTTGTGAAAGCAGAATCGACAGGAGGGAACACTCTTCCTAAAACAATCCAGGTTCCCCTTTCAAGTGGAGTGTACTTTGAAAACGTCGCACTCCCCGTCTCATTGCCCCCACAGGGTTCCTGGGCCATCTGTGGTTCTGGCCCACTGTGGTTCTGCTTATATAACCGCTCGCTCTCCCCCCCTCCTTCCGTCTGTCTGCTGCACACCGCTATCACGTTCCTTGTAAAATGACAGACACTGCGCCTCCGCTCCCACAGAAGACAGAAACAGAAGACTGAAAACAGACCCGACATTTCCTTTCGTCTGTTGGGGTGATGTGCCTTAAACATTTGACCGTTAAAAGGATTCGACCAATTCAAAAACTCGGTTCAGGAGAGCTTTTATGAGTTATGGACCTTTCTTTAATGGAGTCTTAAAATGTTGGACTGAAAAATGGGACGCGGTCAGATTTCAGTGAAGGGTGCTTAAATCAAATTCTGTCCACTCAGGAGCTTGCATCTCTCACCGCTTTACGCCCTGAATGTGCATATTAACCAGAGCGCAGAGAATACGCAGGCCCCCCGCTGGTGGAAAACCACACTGAAGATGTACAGCACTTCCTCCAGCACTCTCTCCAGACACAAATCAATAGCCTGTTTAATTAGACCGGGGAGCGAATGTTCCTGTTGGAATCCAGAAGGCTCAAATGTGAAGCGGAAAAGAGAGAAAAGATTTGGCAGTGTGCAAGTAGTTCAGACAAAAATATTGAGTGAGTTCGAAAATTCTACCGAGGTTAAATCGTGACAGAGAACTTCAGTGGAATATTGGCAGAGAGATCTTACACATCCCATACATTTTAGATTTTATGCACCTATATATTGCATTATATATCCATAAAATCTAATATACAGCATATACAAACCCAGGCAGAGAAGAGGGGAGAGAGAGAGAGAGGCGATGACACTTGGCAGTGGATGTAAGTTGCCGGGGCGGGTATTATTGTTTAGAGCAGCACAGGCATTTTCTCATTTCATTCCAGAGTCTGTGGGAGCTCTGTTTCCATTGTTTTAATATCAGCCCTCCCTAATTGCTGAACGGAAGGTTAATCCCCCTCCGCTGCGTCCCGCTGTGTGATCTCCGCCCGGTACAGCACGGACACCAGCAGCAAGGGCACGCACTGCGAAAAACCTCCGTTTTAACAAGCGTTTTAATGTTGTACGGACACCTAAACACACTTTTATGTAAACTACTAAATATTTAAAATATTGAAATGAGTCAAACGGTCAATATTTTTGTGTCATTTACCCAAAAAAAGTAATAGAAATAAGATGTCAGGTCTATAAAGAAGATTAAAATGCTTGTTGAGATCGATTTTCTAATTTGTATTTTGCAGTGTATTCAGAGAGACACCCTCACCGAGCCCTTCTGCTGTGCAGAAACACCAGGGCCGCCCAGGGGGCCGATCGGAGGAGACTAAGAGACTCCTCCGCCTCCTCCTCTGCCCTGCAACGAGCCACCGGCACCGCCGACAGGAACACAGCAGCCGCATACCGGCCCCAACATAACCGACTGCGCAGATAAAGGACTGTTTATTCCACCCACTGTCCACGGAGGAGGCTGGGAAACATGGCCACAGCACCCCCACGCTGGCCGCTCTGGGGGCAGGGAGCCGGGCTTGGCTCCTGCGGTATGAGCCCGGGGTGTTCCTCAGCCCTCGGCTTGGCAGAGGCGGAGAGTTCTAGAAGGCATGCGGACAAGGCCCGTCTCAGAGGCAGACCACGAGTGGGCGTCCGGGGCAAGAGCTGCATGCTAATTTTTGTCGAGCGCCCATTTTCACCTGCGTCTTTTGGAGAAACGGCTCTCAACCCTCAGCTTTTCACTTTGTTCTTCTCGTTTATCTCCTGAAGTGACAGAGCAGACGGGACTGTTATTAAGAGGGAAAAACAAACAAAGAAACCCCAGACCCGTCTGCATCAGGACGGGTCGGACAGACGTGCGAGCGCGTGTGATTTATAGAAGAGGGAGAGGACGTTGAGGTGTTGTCGACCGACGGTTCGCTCCGGTGATTTACCGCGTTTGGGCGGCGGAGGCCTGACGCGTGTCTAATGGAGGCAGGATGCAGCTGCGGACGGCCCGGCCCTGGGGAAGGAGGCGCGTCGCTCCCCGGTTAGCGAGGAGGGAAGGAGGCGCGTTGCTCCCCGGTTAGCAAGGAGGGAGAAGCCCGTCGCCGCGGCCCGCAGACGGACAGCCGTGGAGGGCCGGGTCCCTGCGCAGTCTCACCAGGCCTCCAGATGGGAGAGCCGGGCCAGACGTGCCTGTGACGAAGGAGAGGGCAGAGTGCCGGAGACAGGTGGAGAGCCGTTTTCCTCCATCCCGGGGACTGCTGTCTCGAGGGCCTCAACGTGAATGATCAAGCAGAGGAGTGTAAACACTAACAAAGGGCCCGCTCTCAGGTTTCTCCAAGCTCACGTGTGTACACAGCAAGGAAGGAAGGAGCCCTCCCATTTCAGATCCACCTGTTTTAGAGATTTTAGAGTTGTTTGTAAGGCTAATCTAAAAATATTTCTACAGTGCGGTCCATGAGCATCTGGACAGTCACATGACAATTTTTGGCTGACACTTTTATCCAAAGCGACTTACAGTTATTAGACTACCCAGGAGACAATCCTCCCCAGGAGCAATGCAGGGTTAAGGGCCTTGCTCAAGGGCCCAACGGCTGTGCGGATCTTATTGTGGCTACACCGGGGATCGAACCAGCGCTACACACCACGCTACAGGCAGTCCATGACAATGTGCTCCAGCACATTGGATTTTAAATGAAACCATGAATTTGAGGCTAAAATGCAGAATAGACAGTCATATTTAATTCAAGGGTATTTACTTCCATAAGGGGTGATCCGTGTAGGAATTACAGCCATTTTGTACATATCCCCCCCCCCATTTTAGGGAAGAAATGTAATCTGTGATTAGGTGAGTTACTGTTTAAGGAGGTTCCAAAAAACACAAACACACACACACACACACACACACACACACACGGTCAATGTTAAAGTGCGTGTCTATGCCTGTGATGATCATACACGTGTTAAATCCACACCCTTCCTGTCAGTCACTCCCCACAATCATTTCGGCTGGGTGTCTTCTCACAGTTTAAATAGAGGGCTTGATTTCACATAATTATACGACCAGTACAACTGGTTCTTCTGTAACTTAGAAATCCTGCGGGTCTAACACTGAGACACTTCATATACAGTAAACAATGTGTAATCCAAAGCATAATTCTCAAATCCCTCTAACAATAGTGCTGACAAACTATACACTTATGCCACTGCAGATTAGCCTGCAATAAATGCATATTTGGAGAGGGTAGAAAAGCAAATAGTGCATTTGTTTAAGTACCACTGGGGGATTCTCTGAACTTCATATGTTCTCGGAAGCTTACGTTTTCGTGTGCCCTCCCAAATGACACAGTAAAAGACCAAAAGGATTCATCATAATAGCGTCACGGGATAGTCCTATGGGACCCCAACACCCGAAGGGATTTTCTCAGCATAGTAATTTATAATGAATAAGTGAAATGCATTATGAATCATCGAAGAGCCAGACTAGCTCATTGTCTTAATCTTCAAATTAGTGTGATAGATTGCATTCAAACAGGGCCTAAATGGAAATCCCAGCATGCATCATGGCAGGAAAAGGTGTGAGAACCGCGGTGCCACATGGTGGTCGCACGGGATGATTGATCTCTTTAATGGGGCCTGAGCTGCAAAGGTCACCATGTTTTCCATATCTCCTAGGAACTGCAGCCTCCCCGCTCACAGCCCTGGCATACCCCTCCCTTCCCAGGATGCCCCTCTTCCTCATCCTGCTACCTGACATCTGTTTCCTCACCCTGTCTGTTTAAAGCATGACCTCTATGTTCCCTCTGACCTCGTACCCCCTGAGGGCACCTCCACAGTGCATCCCATCATAATCCATACTCCATGTGCATACACACAGACCTGACTCAGGTGTGCAGAGTGTGCAAAGGATATCTGGTTGTTTACCGTTTTCAAAACCATTTCCTGATAATAATTTTACCACATCATTCGTTGTGGAACTTTGGCCACCACGAGAACCGCCCCACTCCGCTTAGCAGTGCACCCTAGTTATACTTTAACCCCCCGCACACATCTGTGAGTGACAGATACCCAAGGCGGGGGGCCATTTTGAATTAAAAGCCTGCTTTGTTTTGAAGTAAAAGACCTTCTCCTCCACTATGGTGTGTTGTAGGAAAGGGAACTTCTCCAAGATAACCATAATGAGCAGCATACGCAATTTTAGAGCACAGCATCGCTGTAACAATCCAATCTGCTCATGGATTTCACTAGGCTCTCCCCTGAGGATCACTAAGAAATAAGACTACATTTAGAAAAATGGCAGATGATCCAATTCTCTCTCTTTGTATTTTTAACGATTGAGCATACAAACACACAGAAATACACACAACACACTCACACAGGGGCACATACATGCACTTAAATGCTCAGAGAAGTTATTCAATTAATTCTCTCACAAGTCTCTCAAGAAATGACATGCATCCGTGTACATTCCCCCTACAAACCAAGAAGAAGTACAGAAAACAGTGTTTCTAAGTGACGAACCAGCATGAGGCTATTAAAAACCCATCGGCGGTGTCTCTGAGAAATGACCCTTCAGCCTGAGAAGAGGTAAAGCCGACACAGTCTGTTAATCTATTTAAATTTAGCCCTCTGCCCTGTGTGTATATGTGCGTCTCGCAAGCTCTCTGCTGGGTTCGTCTTCTGAGGGCCAAGCCTGTAATTAAGAGCTGTTCCACCTGCAGCACAACAGCCATTTTATTTTAAATAACAAGGCTACAAAACTACACAGGGCCAAGGGGTCAAAGGGTCAGGCTTCTGTGACCTACTGCCTCGCATAGCACCGCAACGGGTCAGCGCTTGCAGTTATACGCGGTTACGGCGAGGAGGATAAGGGGGTCTGACAGAGGCCCTAATATGCACTCCGTTTGTTTGGGGAAGGGCTGCAGGGTCAGAGACACAAACAGAGGAACAGCTGGGGATTGGGTCCGGACCAGATTACTTCCACGGGCCACTGTTAATCAGGGACGTCTGACTTTGAATTTGACGGGAGACCCCCAGGGGCAATTTCTGATGATGGGGGGTCAGTAATCCCTTAATGAATTCAATTACAGATATGTAACCATATATCAAAATAAGCAGAGCCGGCAGAAAGTTAATTTGAGGGGTCAAAAAAACAAATCTTGATCCTTCTGATGGTAATGGGGGTGAGTAAGCAGTAGGGGAGAATGTATCTGGTGCATACCGGGGCATGAACCACACTGACGGTTGTTCTAATTCCAGCGCTTACGTAGTAGTTGTAGTAGTCAAAGTAGTAGTAGTAGTAATTTATTGCAGTCCTTATCAACAATTTTACAGAATGAATGCAAATAGAAGTAATGAATAACAATATTGACCAAAAAGGTGTAGGCTGAAGCTTATTATACCTACCGTTTTTACATAACATATTGAGAAGCATCAATTGTACAGTGCTTTGGATAAAGGCGCTATATAAATGCCAACCATATAATAATAGTCAAGCTTTTCACTAATAGGGTTATGTGACGCGGTTGAGGGATGCCATGAGGGGGGTTGGTTAGGATGATTCCAAGGGCCCTGACTAACAGGGGCCCTCAAAATATATTACAACATTACATCTGGAGTCTTGGGATCCAAAATCCCTGGTGGCACCTGTGGGAGGAGCCTCCAGAAACTGGGGGCATGATGGAGGAGGGCGTGGCTAAGGGAGAGTTTCAGAGCGCCAGCGCTTCAGCTAAAGATGAAGAGACAAAGACAACAGCTCATTCCAATGGCTTATTTTATCCTTCCCTGGTGTGTGTCCTTTCCTACACTCTTCTGGCCCCCCATGCTCCCAGATAGCAGGAGGAGACAAGTGGAGGAAAGGAGGATTAGTCACAATCGACGACATAGAAAAAAATATGCTAATCTGATTATTGAACTTATTTCAAGCCAAAAATGTCCAACGCTTGTTGACTTGTTGAAAAGTTTGCCTGTGTCAGTCATGGGTCCCGATTTGAAAATGGCCCCATGACTGACACAAACCTGGGAGCTGAAGTGGCCCACACTGGTCCCACCCCAGGCCCAATACAATCATAGATCTGGGAGGTCCTGACCCACCCATGTGAATGCTGCATCCTCCAGATGATTAAACCCGCGCTGCACGGCCAATCGTTTGGGAGCAAAGTACAAAAACTAATTTACAGAATTCTGTTTCGAAAAGAGCATCAGCTATGAAATGAGCTGTAATTAAATTACGTATATTTTTCAAATAATACTCATTACTTGGAGCACGAGGTCTGCGCGCGTGGCTGTTTTCAATGGCAGGCAGAATCGATTATCTGTGTTAATAAGCGTTCAAACAGAAGCACAGCGCGGTCACGAGGGGCCTGTGTTTCCCCCAGTGTTTCTGAGAGGGGAGAGGGGAGAGGGCATGGCTGCACCCTGCTAAACAGACAGCCTTGCAGCCCGGAGCCCGGTCCAGTCTGCTGCCAGGCACCGCATTCTGCCGTTCTGCTCGCACGCACGGGGCGGGGCGGGGGGGGGTTGATTTATGGGTAAGGGCAGAGCGGGGTGCTGGGGACGTGACCGTGTGGGATGTCCCCCCTCCCGCCCCTTCCAGACTTGGACTCCAGCCTCCCCCCACCCCTGCACTGCCCCGCTCCGCCCGCCTCCCCCCCCCCCGGTCCCACAGGACCGGGTCGGCACGGCGGTGTGAGAGCTGGGTGATGTATGAGGGTGTTTAACACCTCCCCGGCACGGGGGTGGGGGGTGTCTCTCCCATCAGCCCCCTGGCTCTCCTCCCATCCGGTTACCTCAGAGCCTGCCAGTCTGCCAGAACAACAGATCCTGCTCCGATACTCCTTCACCTCCCTCCCTCCGTGGAGCTGACACTCTGCTGGCTGCAGGGCTGCCGATACCCTCTGCCCCCTCTGCGGTAAAGATGTGCCGGCAGCATTCGCCCAAGGCTCAAGGCCTGTGGGGAAGGTTTCCGGATTAGCCTCTAACCTTTTCAGCAGACTGCGTCAGCAGCAGGTTTTCCCCCGTCATGCTGACAATGAGAAATACATTCTTTATTATAAGAGGCAAATGACAATGAAACAGTCCTTCCCTGCACTGGATTGTTGTAATGAAAGGTTGCGCACATGCAGAACATTCAAAGTCAGACGGCCTTCAGGTCCCTAGACTACGAGCCACAGCACCGCCGTTTCCCAGAATTCCACAGCTCCCAACACACAGGCAATGACATCATTGTGAAAGGCTTAATGAGCCCCGCGTCGAGGGGCCCTGCCACCTTCACACCGAGGGGATTGATGGGCGTCACCGAATGGCCATATTCCCAGCGTAGAGCTAAGGGCTGCTTCAATGTGAGCCCTGTACCAGGTCTCCCCTGCCTCAGCTCCGGGCACCATGATGTACTGCCTGCCAGACAGTGAGCCCCTTCACAAGCCCGGGTTTCATTCCCGGCCATTACTCTCAATCACCTGAGGAAACCAGTGAATATGGAATGAACTGGAAAAGAAAACTCCTTCCTAAGAAGCTGAGCTTTTAGTTGTGTCGAGATTTAATTTACCTCCCTTTTACTGGGAGCTTAATGCGCTGGAACGCTTGTAAAACTCGGTGAAAGAAAAACAATCTGTTGTTGCTGGCTCCGGTCTTTTTGCGCTCGGAGTCAATCGGGCTTGCACTTGTCCCCGATGGAGGGAAAAAATGGAATAAACTGCAGCAGAATGAACTTGGACTTTGGCTCCAAATTAAATTCAGTGCCTATGAAAGCTCCTCACTCATGTATACAGACCTATTTCGAGGGCATATATGATTTCAGAGACATTAGTAACCAAATCTGGTACTTTCCCGAAAAAGCAAGCCAAAGCATTCATGAAATCAGACAGTGTTTCACCATCAAAGGCATCTGCAGAAGCTAACGATTAATCCCATGCTTTTGAAATGGCGTAAGACAATCCACAGGCAACATAAAATTCAGTACACACCAAAGAACAAGAAACCACGGAACATGACAGGAGCAACATAAAATCGAACGGTTCTTGAGGGGCCCATTACAATCTCCACAGATATTCTATTAAGGCAAAATAATAATGAAAAAAAATCTAAAATAAATCTTGAGTGATTTTTCCACTAAGATGCGCATCCGCTGGGACAAAGGACTTGTAATTAATAGAGGTGCAGACGGGTATTAATCAGACCCCAATCACGTCTGGCGGAGCAGGCGACTGGTAAAAATGGCCCTTTTATGGCGGCTGATTCCACACATCAATCAGCCGGGGGGCCCTTTGTGTGAGTGCGAGCGGAGGGGGCAGGTCAGAGGCGCAGGGGCTACACGCTAACGCCGCGTGACGCCTGCTAATAGATCAGCACCGATCCCGCTAATCCCAATTACTGCACCGCCCCTCGTCCAGCTGAGCTTCAATCGCACTTCATATGCGAGGTGCTGATATGCCCTGTCAGATTAATAACTGGTAATGGGCTTCTCGGACACTCCTACACTCACAGACCGCAATATCAGAACCGCTATTCGTGATAACACGGCAGGCTTGCGCAGTGGGTAGCACTGTCGCCTCACAACAAGAGTCCTGGGTTCGAGCCACGCCCGGGCCTTTCTGTGTGGAGTTTGCATGTTCTATGTTGGTTTCCTCTGGGTACTCCATTACATTACATTACATTACATGGCATTTAGCAGACGCTATTATCCAGAGCGACGTACAACGAAGTGCAGATCAAACGCAAGTACAAGTGCGAAGAGGACCAGAGAGGACAGTACAGTTCCGAGTCCTAGTGTAAACATACAGATATAATCGGAACCCTTGAAGAATACATCAACTTCCAAACTAGCATACCACAGTTGGCAGCTAGAATAGCTATTGTATTGTAATACTCAGGGTAATACAAAAAACAACAATATCTTTATAACTATATAGGTGCCATTACAGTCTATGGCATATATAAGGCTAATCATGGTGGTGGTGAGTTAGGGAGGGAAAGGTGTAGCCTGAAGAGATGAGTCTTCAGTGTGCGCTTGAAAGAGGTCAGAGACTCTGCCATTCTGACATCCACCGGGAGGTCATTCCACCACCGTGGGACCAGGACAGACAGCAGTCGTCACCTCCGGTTTCCTCCCACAGTCCAAAGACATGCAGGTCCGGGACTACAGATGGAAATCAGCTCATTAGCCAAGTGGCACATTTACATTGATGTGGAAACTGAAAATGTTGATTAATGAGCACTGTCCCTGGAAAATACATAGAACAAGCAATAATATTGAAATATCAATGAGGAGGATTTGTTTTATCCCCACCACTTGTGAAACAGACAGGAGATTTGTTGCAGCCAATTAGGATCCACAGGTGGTTGAACAACATTGACAGACACATTCTGCTCAACAGCGGGAACCTGGAGTTTGTGTTTGGAGCTGGTGGAGACCAGGAGAAATACTACACCTCCTGCCTAAGCAATCCCAGCACCTGAAAAATTTGGTCTACGCAGGACTCGACTGGATTTGGTCGATCGGCTGTTAGACACACCTGGGTGAATGAGGTTCTTTGTGTGCCGACGCCCGGTCAGTTCTCCACAGCCTGTCAGCTACGTCAAAGCTACAGGAGTTGCCTCACCTCCCTTTACCGTCTGGAAGTCAAAGCACCTTCAAACAACAGGTCAGCCATAAACATTGAGGAGGGCGTGATGCAATTCAACTAGAGTATAATTACAGACTAAAAGAGAGTACGCCAACAAATTGATGTTGACAATTAAGTCTCTTAAAAAAATTAAAAAAATAAAAAAAGGAAAAATCTGTTTCCACAAAAAAAAAAATGTTTTAAATGTCTGAACATGGATTTGCCATTTTTAATACCTAGTAATATGCCCTGAAGGTTGAAGCCTGAGTGTACAATTAGCATAAGGAGTGAGCTCAGAAGCAGCTAATCTTAGGTCACTCTACACTGTAATTTACTACTCCTACTCCAACAGCATCTAAAAAAATGTTTCTGGCTGGCCAGGTGACCTGGTCTGCTCTTTCAATTAGGGCAATTAGCTTGACTGTTGACCACACAGCGATTTATCAGTCGTCTTCTGCTTTTGTACACGAAACAGCTGCCTGTCAGACAAGCTTTGCCAAATTTTTTCATACAGTGCTCCAGAGAAAAGCCGGGATTTCAGCCGCTTAAACGCAGCGCTGTACAGCGAAATCCTTTCCTATCTACAGCTTTCAGTCAACACAAGCACTCACATTTTTAATTGATGATCTGAACCGCACCGAATCTTTTGTGCCAGCCTTCACGGAGATAAAACTGCGCATTGTGCTCTCTATCTCCAAACCCCATCTCTCACAGGCTCCCTCTCAGTGCAACAAAAGCCCCAGACGGCCGCCACAGCCCCGCAATTACATCTGAAGGGCCCGACACACCTGCGGCACAGAGGCTGGCAGGCCCCATTATCTGGGAGTGGCACCTGGTGACCTCTGACCTCAACCGGCAGGGCTCCCCGGTGTGGTCACTCAGGATGCAGGTGCTATTGTTCCCCCCCGGGACCCCGGCAGGATGGAGGGGGGGGGGGGGGGTCCCTCTGCGTCAGTGTCCGAAATGAGCCTGCAACCAGGGTCGTGAGGGAGGGAGGCAGGTCTGTGTGAGGGGGCGACCAGGGCTTAGCGCAGGGCTTCTTCCTGATCGCGGCAAACAATGGTGGGAAGCCCTCGTGTTGTTTTAAACGATCGCTTTTGTTTTCTCTCCCCCCCCTGTTTAGAGTCACTCACGTTTTCCTCGGGAATTTAAATGCGCAAACACTTTTTCCGCCCCTTCTCGTTCGGGGAGTAGCAGGAGGGGACTGGGGTCCTCGAGATTTTAACAACACGGAGCACAAATTAAATGCTACATGAAACGGGCTTATTGAGCCGAAATAAGCTGCTTAAAACAGCAAGCCCGCGTCAGCTACTGTGACACTGAAGTGGCTTGATGTGTGGATGATCAAACCATCCAATTACATAGGGTTACATACAGCCCAGGGGACGGCATGTGTCATAATTATATTTACTTTCACAAATAAGAACAGCACCAGATGGTATAGGATTACTATGATTCAAGGGGGCTAACCAATCTCTCCAATCATTATGGTGGAGAGGAACACCAGGAGCCGAAACTCTACCGGCTCATTACAACTGACAGGGTGACCGTGTGGGCCCGGGGGTCCCACTGCCTTCCTTCTCCTGCGAAAAAGTCCCTCATTTTACCCCTCCGGATGTGACGAGCCTCCTTTACAGGCGGGCCTCATCTCCCACGCGTGACATTGAGCATACAAAGCACCGAGAAAGCGCTCGTTATGAAGGACGCATGGGCCACGCTCTCAGGTTACGCCGAGTGACAGCTCTCTCCTCGGGGGACCGCACTATCTACCGCACGCTGAGGTCTGACAGGAAGCAGTCACACCGCCAGACTCCCGCCGTCTCCGTCGGACAAAGAGACGCGCCGGCGAAGCCCGCCCGGCGTTTAGGAATGGCGCTTCCCGCCTCCAGCATCAACGCTTTTTTTATCCACTTCATATTCTGAAGACAATGGCCGTAATGGCTATTCACCAAAGCCCACGGCCCACGTTAGGAAAACGCTCGACCCCCCCCCCCCCTCCCCGCGGCGGTTTCTCCGCATAATGAATGCAGTTTGAAGGGAGAAGGTGAAGGAATATCTCACAGCAAAGGTCCGGAGAGGGGGAAAAGTGCTGATGCAGGAGGGAGAGAGAGGGGGAGATAGAGAGAGAGTGGGGGAGAGGGAGAGGGAGGGAGAGAGAGAGAGAGAGGGAGAGAGAAAGAGAGAGAGAGTGGGGGAGAGGTAGAGGGAGATAGAGAGAGAGAGGGAGAGAGGGAGAGAGAGAGAAAGGGGGAGAGAGGGAGAGAGAGGGAGAGTGAGAGAGAGAGAGGGAGAGAGAGGGAGAGAGAGGGAGAGAGAGGGAAAGGGATGGAGGGAGAGAGGGAGAGAGAGAGAAAGGGGGAGAGAGGGAGAGGGAGAGAGAGGGAGAGGGAGAGGGAGAGAGAAAGGGGGAGAGAGGGAGAGAGAGGGGGAGAGGGAGAGGGAGAGGGAGATAGAAAGGGATGGAGGGAGAGAGAGAGAGTGTTCAAGGCAGGCAGGGTTATAGGAGCACCTCTGAGTGCAGCACAGGAGAGGTTAGCGCACAGCTAGGTGTCTTTCAGTCCCGCCGCCCGCGGTAGAGTCTACGCCGCTGTTAAACTGCAGCTGTCAGAGCCTGCGCAGGGAGCCCCGGTTACCGCCGGCAACGGCGCCTTCATGTGCGCCGGCCCGCCTCGGATGTGAGCGGAGAGAGGGGGAGAGGGGGAGAGAGATTTCAGACGCGGAGATGGAGGCGGCGGGGGGGTGTCCGTTTACGGCTGGGCTTCACGCAAGGCTGCCGGAAGCGGCCTTCTTCTCCGGTTCTGTTGGCTCCCGTCTTAAAAGGACCCCAGTGAGCGTATTTCGTAAAATGTCCCTGGGCAAGCTTACGGAAGGTTCCGGCACACTGCTTCCATGGAAACATGACCATCTCAAGGAATATCGACGGCTGTGTGAACTCAGTTGTTGCTGCTGATTTTCGATAATGAACAGAACTCTGGACAATACAATCGCAACAAAAATAAACCCATACCTTCAAATACATACTGTATACCCGTTACTCAAATCACGGTCCTTGTCAAGTGAGAAGACAGTCTTGGCCAATCGGTAGCACTAATTGTTCAGTCAATTACTTGGGAGAAAAGATAACCAATCAATGCAGTACACCTGGACTAACAGTATTCTTATCTAGGACACAAAATGGAGGCAGTGTCACTTTACTAACAACTCTACAGCGTCCTCCTTTAACAGAAGGTGTGAGCTCAGTGATAGCAGTCCCTCCAGGGCATTGGCCCACCATGTGTCCTGCGCCTTCTGGGTTTGCCTCTACATCAGCACAACCCTCTGTATGATTGTGCTTACTGAAAAACACTCAGTGAGCACTATTAGACAGACCTGTACACCAGCTTGTTAATGCAAATATTTCATCAGCCAATCATGTGGCAGCAACTAAATGCATAAAAACATGCAGACGTGGTCAAGAGGTTCAGCTGTCTTTCACAGCAAATGTTAGAATGAGGAAGAAATGTGATCTAAGTGACTGTGACTGTGGAATGATTGTTGGTGCCAGACAGGGTGGATTGAGCACCTCAGAAACTGCTGATCACTTGTGATTTTCACAGTCTCTAGAATTTGCAAACGGTGTGGAGGAAGAAAGAAAAACATCCAGTGAGCAGTAGTTTTGCGGGAAGAAACACATTGTTAATGAGATAAATCAGAGAAGGACCAGACTGGTCAAAGCTGACAGGAACGCAAATAAACATACATTACATTAAATAAACCTAATAAAGTGCTCGCTAAGTATATTCTATTAGAGTTCTCATTGGACAGACGGATATCACTGGTCTTGCTGCCTAAGCCTCCAGTCCCTCTGTCATTACGTGTGTGAGACCCTGCCCGTCAGACCAACTCCATTTTTTAAAACCGTGACATACGGCTCTGCATTCTCTTTCCCAACAACTGACAAAAAACTACTTCAGACACATAAATTACATTACACAGCTAAGGGGAACTCTGAGAGAAACACGCAAGAAGGGTGGGCTCGGAGAACAGCCTGGCACATTAAGACGCTCCAATTATGCGGTCGCGCGTAGCCAGAAATAGCGCTGACAACACGACAACCCCAGCGCTCATCGCTAATAAATCCCCGTAAGCCTGGGAGCACGCGGCACCGGCGAGCCGCTCCGCGCGGGGAGATAGCGAGGCCGTGTCTGCCGCAGTTACGCCGAGCAGAGCGGAATGGGAGTGGAACGGGACGGTCACACGCTCGCCATCAGACTGATGCGAAAGTCGCGTCGCGCTAACACGCCGCGGCGCTAACAAGAAAGGCCGGTTAGCGGGGGGGGGGGGGGCGCGCCCTTATCAGAGCCTGAGGGAAAGTCACACGAGATGAGGAACTGGGGTCCTACTGTTGAGAGACGACAACCCAGCAAGGCAATCGCCTTCCTTTAGGTAGAACCATTGCTCTTCCAGCGGAGAGACCACAACACTATACCAAGCAAAGGCCTCGAAAAAATGAGGGGGTCAGCGCATTGACAGCAATCCTATATCTGCATTGCAGATTAGCGACGGTGCAGCAGGACGGGAAACCACACCCTGGCGGACTGCACCACAGATCGAGTCGAGCTCTGGGTTTTCAGAGCTTTGAAGACGATAACCCGATACCGCCCACGAAACGATACCTCAGAAACCATCGCAGAACACACCTATCGGTTACGCACATAATTAAAAGGAGGAGGGGAAATCTGCCCGAACAGTATATAGCGCGATAATGTCGTTAGGCGGGCAGGCGTTGGGAGTGTGATATTTCCGTATATCGTTTGATCAGCAGGCTTGAGAAACGCGACCCCGCTCTCTCTGCGCATTATCTTCACGCGCACCTTCGCCTCGCCTCTGATACTGGATAGTGTTGAACGTGCTGAGGAGCAGAAACCTGTTCCACTCGGCCCCCAAAAATAAATTGGTCATTACAGCCCAAATGCTTTTGAAATTCAATTTCAAAAACCTTTCCATTTGGAAAATCACGGCCGAGCTGCTTTTAGTCACAAGGTAATCGCATCCTGCAGACGAAGTTTCCCATTCTGCCGAGCTTAATGTTTCAGTCTTTGTCGGAGTGCTTTGAAACCTTATTTTATGAATCTTTACATATCTAATCAGTCTTCAAATCCCTAACAGTTGTGCAAGGAAGCTTTCGGTTCTTATGCGAGCCATATTGCAGTTTAAAGAATAAATAAACTCTAACCATGTGCTTTCATCTGGGAGCATGATACTGGATAGCCTTATGAGAAATTTGGCAATTATGATGACACTTTATAGCCACCGCTTTGATGGGGGAAGGGGAGGAAGTCTGGCAAGAGAACGAGTTCCACAATAAAATGTGAAGGCATGAAGGATGAGTGACATCACAGGCCTGTTCCCCTGGCCCGGCTTAATGACTGTCATCCACTGCAGATGAGACACTGGCTGAGCCACAACACAGGTGGAGGAGAAAAACTGCCATCTGTTGCCTCTGTCTCATACTGACACTGACACACACTGACACACACACACACACACACACACACACACACACACACACACACACACAGCCATGTATCAAACACACAGACACATATGCGCACACACACGCGCACGCACACGCATGCACACACACACACACACACACACACATATATATATATATATATATATACAGAGCCATGTATTGAACACACAGACACACACAGACGCACACAGAGAGCCATGTAGCAAACACACACGCAGTCATGCATCGAACACAGACACATACACGCATACACACATAAACAGCCATTTACCATACAAACACACACATACACAGTGCTATGTATCAAACACACACACACACACACACACACACACATATATATATATATATATATATACACAGCCCCATACACTCACTCACAGACAGACACACACAGCCATGTATCGAACACAGTCATACACTGTACACTAACTCACACAAACACACACACACACACAGAGCCATGTATTGAACACAGACACACAATACACAGGAGTGCATCTAACAGACACACACACACACACACACACACACACACACACACACACACACACACACACACACACACAGACAACAAAACCAACAACACGCAAGAGCCCTGTATTTCTCTCACACACACAAAGACTTATGGGACTTATGCAATTGCTGGGGGCACGAGGGGGCTGTTCTCCCCGCTGAGAGAGCCTTTGAAACCCTGCATGTGAATGACAAGTGAGGGCCATGTCTGGGGAGTCGGGCCCATGACATGTTAAGACACAGGGAGCAGGCGTAAACAACAATCACCCCGAGAACTAAACACAAGGTGTCTGCGTGACGCGCGTGCTGATTACCTAAATTACACGTTGCCCTGCACGCTCTGTGGCATAACACCAGGCCGTGACAGGCTCTGTGCTCCGCTCCTCCGACAGCCACGCTCGGTTAGAAGGGAGCCGGGAACAGGCGATAAGGGACTGGACAAAACAGCGCCAGGAGCGCAGGGTTAAAAACAGAGCAGGCCACTTCCTCCGATACGCTCCAGTGCATCCAGCCTGCTTGCAGGCCTACGTAATGTTAGATGTCAATAGGCCGACTTCACAAGATGGCGACTAAAACAGGATGTTGGGTTACCGTATTTCCTGTTAGCGGCCGTTGCAAAGCCACTACAGCTCTCACAGTGAATTTGTGGAGCCTCAACAGCCATCAACAGTTTCTTTTTGCAGTTCCTCTCAACTTTAACGTTACAGTATAAGTATACCATGACGGATGTTAGCTGAATCATTTCAAATCATTTTAAAAAGGACGTTAAGAGGCCTAAATTAGCTTAGCTCAGGCTCGCTAGCTAATAGAAAGCTAGTCTAGTTAACGTAAATAACGTTAGCTAACTTAGCTTGCTATCCACAACTGACTAAAGGGACGTTTCACCTTGAAATGTGAAACAGTCCAATGAACGCGTGGGGCGTAGAGCAAGCTGACAGGATCCAGCCGGCCAAAGACGCGAACAAACAACAAACGTAATGTTAGAAATGAGAGGCCCGCTGAGTCTGCGCGGGCAGGAAGCAGCAGAGATAGGATCACACAGGAGCCCTGTCCAGCCCAATACAATCCACACAGCAGCAGCTGCCTTGGAGATGGCAGCCCCTCTCTCTAGTGGAGCCACTCGAGGTGACGCGGGGACAGAGAGGGCACTCAGCAGACCGGGGGAAATGAAAAGCTAAGGGCCACTTCAGCCCAGGGGCCAGACTGGAGGAGGGGCAGAGAGAGAACAGCACAGGGAACCTGAGGAGGCCTTCGCTTTGATGAAACCGGCACCACCTGCACCAATCACAGCCCAATTCTTACCTGCAATTCACCCCCCGACCTCTGCTGTTCTCCTGCACCAGAGAGAGTCTGGCCCTGTCCTCCAGAGACTGAATGGTGCACCTGTCTCTGCGTGTGTGAGCGCACACTGAAAACACGCTCTTTTGTTGTTGTGCAAAAGCAGGGCGGGAGAAGGTTGTCGGGAGTACGCGGCGGAGTTGGCAAACGGAAGCTGGCCGGGTCGAAACTGCAGCGCAAACCTCCGAATGGAGCGCTTTCCCAGACGTCAGCGCTGCATGAATAACAATCAAAGTCCTGCGCAAGGAATAATGCATAATTCAGCCCGGCAGAGCCGCAGCGATTGGAGCGCGGCCGTGGAGATGAAACGTTCCCGCTCGCCTCCCTCCCTCTCTCTCACCCGTCCTCCCTCCCTCCCTCGCACCGTGAAATCAGCACAAGCTGTGGAGAGAGAGAGAGAGAGGGAAAAAAAAAAAAAAAATGCGAAAAAAAAAAAAAACGTTTTAATTGCTTGTCTTTTTCCATCAGAGGCTCGGGGATACAGAAACATCCCCCGTCGTACGACAAGGCTGTAAGCCCGTCGGACAGGTGGGCCGGTGATCTTCCCGGAGAAACGGGCCGCTGCATCTGCTCACGCTCTCTCACAGGAAACAACCGCCGTGACGGGTGCCCCCCGCTTGAGACAGCCAGCCAGGCGCAGCTTTCTGAATTATACATTTTGGAAGAGGAGCGAGGAAATTACGAAACGAGAATGAAAAGACACAGGATAACAGTGAACGAGGTCTTGCGGTTTTTTTTATTTTCCTTGAGGATTAGGGAAGTTCTGTCCGTCACAAATCCCTGCATCCTGCTGCACCTGCCACACTTGTCAAATGACAGAGGAACCACGTTCAAACGTCTCTTGTTGAAATGCAGTTTTATTGAGCTGATGTCATGGTCTTCATGCTTGATAAATGAAACATCAGAAAACAAATTATTGACTGCTGTCTCAGGGCTAGTTCCTGGATCAGCACTGTTGAACTACTGGCGGAGAGGTGGCATTCAACATACTGAATAAACTAGGAGACAGAATTCGACCTACTATCCTTTCTAAACTCTCTTTCTAGAACGAAAACACAAAAAACAATGTTGCCACTGCAACACAACAATGGAGAAGTACTTTCATTAAAAACAAAAAAAAAAAAAGAAATCATGGAATGGACTTGCAGGTACTATATATAGCGAACGCACAACCTACACATGGTGTGCAAAACAGACATTCATTCAAGTGCACACAAAGAAAGGGAACACATTACACAAGAAACCCCGGCCCCTGCAGATAGTCTTTCTGTGCGGTACCAAAAACAAGAGAGGCGCAGGAAAACACTGTCTGAACACATTTATGTGATCAAATAACTCGCAGCAGCAACTGGAGGAGAGCGAAACGAAAGGAAAAAAAACCTGCCTGTGACGGCAAACTCAAAACCCCGCACCAGCGGCCGAGCTACCGCGAAGTCATTTTAAATAACCGCCACACAAACTTCATTAAAATAAACAACTCTGTCCTGGCGAGACGCTCGAGAACGCGGGCGTCTGAGCGCACCCGCCAATTTAAGGCTATGTCATGCTTTGGTTTAAAACTCGACTTTGTTCGCGATACCCACTCCGTAAGGCAGCCAGGCGGTTTGAAGCAGCGTTTTTGAACCATAGCTTTGAGGGACAGCAGTGGTTATCGTAAGCCCTCAGTATGCTGTGGAACTTTAGTTACAGGTAAGGGGCGGCCCAGAGAGGATCGCTCTGCGAATAGGAGGCACAGGGGAGCAGCCGAGGAGAGCGGGGCAGTGGAGGACCGGAGCAGTTGCCACCATTTTGAGCGGAGCAGCAGCAGCGAAAAAGGCAGGCTTCCGGTGGACCTGCTTGGACCGGCTTCTTTTCTCAAGAAGGATGGACTGACCCTCTCTAGCGTGCGAGAGGCTTCACAGCCCGGGCACATCCTGCAGCAGGAGGATTCCTTCAAGGTCTCCCCCATCCACCCACAACATAAACACTCAAGGACAAAGAGAACATCCGTCACACGTCGTCGTTTCCTGCCCTCCTTTTCAGCTTGTGGCAAACGCTCCAGCGCGTGAATGATAGGACTAATAAAAGCCCGTCCCTCATTACCCGGCGAGCAGAACCGGAAACGGAGGAGCGGCGCTTCTTGGCGCGAGAGAGACGTTCTGTCGCTCCCGCTCGGGCCTCCCGGGCCCGCAGCGCATGCTCAGACGCTCCGCGCTCGGCGATAGGCCATTCATCATTTCCGCCTCTCCGACGCCGGGAATCGTAATTACTCACGACTGCGTTATTTATTCATGTGTTTATGCTCCCATTCTGCCGATTAACACTGGCGGAGCACCCATATGCCCGGCTCCTGTGGGAATTCGACCCCTCTGCTGCTGCGTTTTGGGGGTGACGCCACCCCAACCCACCCCCCCCCCCCTCCCCCCGCCCCTTAGCATGCCTCTTCCCTCAGCATCGCTGCCACACCTGATTCGGGATCAGCAGTTGCTGTGATACATTCGTAGTGCGCTTTGGTGTATGCAGGCTTGCTCCTCCCCAGGCCAGTCCAATATAACGAAAGTCCAAGTCGGCCGAGTGTCTCCGCCAGTATGTCAGTTTCTTGAGTTTCCGTGGAGCCACAGGGCCTGGCAGACCTTTACCTGGCCTTAGCGCAATGCAGCGATGCTAGAAACCGTCGTCGTCATCCCCTTCACACCCGTACTCTGAAAATAGGACAGAGGTGTTGGTCAGCAAACGCCCTAGTGCTGCATCCAAAATACTGCCAGACTAGGAAGAGGAGCACACAAGTTTTACAAGCCTGAATGACATTACTAGATACGACTCTTTCAGTGCTTCTTCTCAAGGAAACCTAAAGACTGCAAATCAATCTGTTTCTTCTATTATCTATAACTGTACGGAGTACTAGTACAGTACTCCATTTACAGCACAACACTACTCCACAACAGTTAGTCCCTGGTTCATGGACAATAAGATGACATCACTGACCACTGCCGCCCATAAGCTGCAAGGCACTGAAGCAGGGCTCTTCCTCCTCTTCTTCGTCTTCCTCTGCCACTTCCTCGTACACCACCGGTCCACTCTCCACCAACACCGAATGGGATTGGACGGAGGGCTCTGCTGGAGACTCGACCAAGGCAGGCTGTTCAATACAGACACAGGAAAATCAAGTCTAATCTCTCAATGCCTTCTCTGCACCACGCCTGACTCCTGCTTGGCAGCTGACTTAAAACGGCAGAACATAAAATCACAGTCCCTTAAACTACTTCAAACATTTTCACAATTTAATTTCAGCTTACTCTGAAATAATACATGTTCCGATAGTTCCTCTGTACACTTAGTTGTCCCTGTTGTTTTTAAGTCCAGTACCATCCCTGCTAACCCAAAATGTAGACTGGACTAACAAGAAAGAACTGCGCTTACATACAGTATATACAAATCTGTATAGATCCAGGCGAAATGCGCACACAAAACATCATAAGCTCTCCAAACTCAACCACCGAGGGGGAAAGTCTGGCAGAGTTTTAATCGGAAATGAACAAAGCGGTTGGTTACAAGTCTTTAAATGAGCACAAATTGTAGTGTTTATTGCCAAGAAGCCTGCGGCTAACAACAGCTAGCACCATTAGCCTATAAAATGAATGACCGTGAATACCGGTTTGGCAACGTGATGTTAAAAGTGAAACCGAACGATTATGATCAAGTCTGGTTAGTAAGTGTAGCATAGTTAGTAAACTTTTCATTGTTATGCATCATAAATGTAGTTGACATGGGATGTAATGAGATAGAAAAGATGTCAGAGGCATACTCTCAGGCGATCATCCGTTCACTGCAGCTGCATAAGTGCAGCACTCAAGTCCTTCTCAGTTTATTTTTGCCAAAGTACCTCTGCTGGTCTTTAAATAGAACGATAGGATGACATTATTACTCATTAAAATACTAAAATAGCGATCATCCACCATTGCACCCTATTCAGAACAATGGCAGAAGCAGGTTTGCTTTCCCCCTCCTACATTTCTATGGCCCATATACCTATAGAGTCCAATTGTGATGGATATTGGATATAGGAGTGTGTGTGTGTGTGTGTGTGTGTGTGTGTTTGTGTGTGTGGGGGGGGGGGGGTAGAGGAGATGAGCTGTGTATCAGATATTCTGGGGAGTGGACAGGCTCTGCAGTACTCCTCTGGCCTCCTCCTGCTCTCCCTCAGCGAGACACCTCATCCAAGACACGGTCCCCCCCACGCCCTGCACCCAGCCGGCCCCCGCGCCCCGCACCCTGCCTCTCGGTGAGCTTTCCAGGTCCACCGAGGAGAAGGGGAGCCAATTAATTATCATGTACAGCGAAACTCTCCCGGCCTAATTAAAGCACGACCTCCCTGTAATTATCAGGGCACGTTCCAGGCTGTCACAGCCGGACAGAGCGGCCCGGGCCTAATAATGAGCAATCAGCCGGCCTGCGGAGGCTCTCCTCCGACAGGACCTCCTGGAGCCCTCGCGGGCAGCCCACCACGGCTCATTACAACTGTATTTACACACGTTCTGCAGGAGCAACCGCGGAGCCTTCTGGGAGAAGGAGCGGGGAAAACACAGGTGCGCGTGCGCTTGGGTCTGTGTACGCTTGTGCACGTGTGCGTGTACCCGTGTTGTGCCTGCTGCGTATGTGGGTAAGTGCTCACAAACCAAAACTTGGCACACCAGGCACAGCACATTCTATTCATTTTCTAAGTGGAGGCTTGCGGTGTGTGATGTTCGCAGTCGGGCGAGTGCCGTGTACGTTTCATGGTTCTGAATTTGAATATAGTGACCTGCAAATCAACTGGCTCACAAAACTAGGAACTTTCAAACTAGGTGCTGCTGATAAAATATGAATCAATTTTCAGCAACTGTATTGCTGATTTCTCACCTGAAATGTTTTCTGAAACATATTTTAGTAAATTGTTTAGGTTGAATATAGGTCCGTCATGTTGTTCCGTTTTGCCAAAACAACAAAACAAACAAACGCAGTGCTATCCAATCAGTCCAATCTTGATCATTTGTGTGAGCGCTGTGTATGGGTACGTGTGTGCGTGTACACGTTGTGCATGTTGTCTATGTGAGTGTGTGCGCGCTTGTGTGAGTGTGTGTGCGTGCGTGCGTGTATACGAACATAATTTAAATCCAGTTTAATGTAAGCAGGGGAACAGCCAAGAAAGCCAATTTCCACTTGAGCAAGGTGATTGCTACCTTTTGAACAAAACCACAGAATGTGGGAACTGTGAGAGTTCCAAGTCTAACTGCCACTTTTGCTTGAGAGATTTAAAAAGTGAGGTTTGTTTTTGTTTCTTTTCAAAAAAAGGGGGGAAAAACTGCCAAGCAACAGCGAAGCATACATTTAGTTTTTGTTCCCTTGCAGGAATAAAGGAAACATTATGTAACGAGGACTTGCTCCTTATTCAATTCCAGCCAATCGTAAAAAGCCTTTTTTCAGCTCTCAGGAGGTGGCGAGGGGTTGCTTAGCAACAGGCCAGTTGACCCCAGCCCCTCGTGGCAGTGTTCTCTTCCCGGTAGATGTGCTGTGAAGCCCCATTCAGGCCTGCCGGCACCACAGGAACACACACACACACACACACACACACACACCACAGACCTGCTCTCCACGTTTTTCACACACGCAATACAGACAATGTCCAAATTAAATAAATGTGCTTTCTAACAAGAACAAAAAAATAAAATCTTAAGTGTGCAAGGGGCACTGTGGGAGGAAAGCAAAGCAAAGCTGTAATATTTGAGCACATCCGACATATAAATATCATTTATATATCATTTTCTTCATAAATTAAGCAATCTTCTGACAGCCTGCAGCTGGTTCACAATTACACAAGGCAATCACTATGAATACAAATTCCAGCCAAAACGCAACAGTGGTGATGCTTGTGTCACGGGTCAGTGTTGCTGCTATTAGACAGACTGGTGCCATCTGAATGCTTAGGATCAGAGAGAGACAATAGCTCCACTGTGGCAGCACTCACCTGTTCCACTGCAAGCTTCTTACAGGGCTGAGGTGATATCAATGGTCGTAACCTGAGAAAGAGATAATAGAGGAGATAGAAGTGAGAGAGAGAGAAGGAGAGAGAGAAGGATAGAGCGCGAGAAGGAGAGAGAGAGGGAGGGAGAGAGGGAGAGAGAGAGGGAGATAGAAATGGAGAGAGATATAAATGGAGAGAGGGAGAGAGACAGAAATGGAGAGAGAGAGATAGAAATGGGAGGAGAGAGGGAGAGAGAGAAGGACAGAATATAAATATAACAGCCCAATCCGTGCAAATCATAAAAGACATTTTTCACTTCACAGTCTAGTTCAGAAATGAAGGTTCTCGTTCACTTAAAAATGCCCTTCCGCCCCCAATATCTAATTCTTTTATATAATAAACCCAATTAATCCAAAACCAGAATTTCGGAGTCTAATGAAAGCCATAAGCATTGACAAAGGAACTGTTAAGATGGCTAGAAATGGTCTCCTACCTCCATAAAAGCTTCCTATTAGAGCGCTGTCTATATTAATCTTAAAAGATTAAAGGAGGAATGGCTGTCAAGTGCACACCCAGAGGTATTTCTGCACTGGCCATGTCTAAGCTGTGGCCACTAAACATGGAACATATGTCCGAGCGCCCTGCCCACGGGGCCTCCAACTGTCTGATACAGGCCGTAGGTATTCTGTCTGCTCGTTTTTATAGGTCCTTTTTAATAAAAGGGGGCTTTACTCCATACAGGCCCAGGCTGACAATGCACCTTCGGGTCCACACCACATTCAGTGAGCACTTTACAAAGTATTTATTAGACTTATTGGTCTTCTGCTGCTGTAGCCAATCCACTTAGAAGTTTGACGCGTTGTGTGTTCAGAGATGCTCTTCTGCATACCACTGTTGTAATGTGTGGTTATCTGCATTACTGTCACCTTCCTGCATTAGTGTCAATTTCGACCAATCCATCCCTTCTCCACTGACCTCTCTCATTAACTAGTTTTTTCCTGCAGAACTACTGCTCGCTCAATGTTTTTTTGCTTTTCGCACCATTCTCTGCAAACTCTAGAGACTGCTGTGTGTGGATATCCCAGGAGATCAACAGTTTTTGAGATACTCAAATCACCCTGTCTGGCACCAACAATCATTCCACGGTCAAAGCCACGGAGATCACATTCCTTCCCCATTCTGACATGAAATGTCTGAACAACAGCGGAGCCTCCTGACCACGTCTGCATGCTTTTATGCATTTAATTGCTCCCACACGATTGTCAGATTAAATACTTGCAATTAACAAGCTGGTGTACAGGTCTACCTAAAAAAAAAAATAGCTCACAGTGTAAAACCACAAACGTTAAACATGACAAAAATTACTTCAATCAAGAATTTATATTTCTGGGAAAAAAACAAAACAAAGAAAGAGGCAGGGACAAAACACCCCGCACTCAAAAACAAAAGGCGTAATTCAAAGGCGAGCTCACCAACGGTTCAAATTAGCATCTTTCCCTTAGCCTCTCCAATCAAACCTCCCGGGGGACTTACTGTAAGTACTTTACACACTGATAAGAGAAACTGCTTTTAATTAATCTGCTTAGGCGGAGGAATGTGTTCGGCGAGCGGGCTTCTCCTCTCGCTCCGTGAGAACTCATTAGAAAGGCATCCAGCATTAACCATCTGCCGGGCCGCCTCCGTCCAGCTTCTGCGGCCTCAGCGCCGAGCCGGTCTCCGCCGGCACCATCCGGTTTGTCACCGCCATTCCTCTTCCCCGACGCTAAACTGAAAGCATCTTGGGGTGCCTCTTAGCGGAGTCCTGGCTGACGGTCCGGCCTGCAGTTGCGGGGCTGTGACTAATACCCTCGCTAACTCGCTAAATGGGTGATATTAATGCACAGCCCCCGAGGCGCGCTAGCCAGCTCGATATTCACATTTCACCAGCTTGGAGATCTTTCATTTGGGAGGCTGGGGGGGGAAAAAAAGGAACTGCTTGAGCATTGTTTAGTTATTTATTAATTGAGAAACGGACAGGGAAGTCGATAGCGAGCACCCCCCCCCGGTCAGCCACTGAGAACGTGCAGAGTTCAGGCCTTTCGCTATATTAAACGAGTCCTAAAAAAAAATCAGCCATTACGAATGGGAGCAGCCATCCGAATAAATTATAATAATTGTTCTAATGACTTCAATTCGATTCTCTAGCTAAGGCTCAAATTCTCTAATTCGGCAACTGCAGTGCGCAATCTCTCTCGCACACGCACATAAGTCAGTAATTCTCAGACCCCTGATTAGGCCGTGGAAGCTTCACTCCAACTCCCACCAGCCTCCTATTCATGCAGCGATGCACTCTGGGACGGAGAGGCGCTTGGCAGGGCCGCAACCCAACTGGAGCCAACAGGATTGATTGTTACACTTCCCGCTGCGACCCAGCTCCAACAAACACAGACACAATTGATTTTTAAACAACTGGCTTCCATGCACTAGATAAGGGCGGAATGTTCCAGACCCTTCTTCGGTAAACAAATCGAGTCTGGCGAACTAATACACAACAGAAAGCGGGAGAGAAGTACAATGTGTCAAGCACGGAATACAGCTAAACTCAATTTGTCTTTCGCTTTTTTTTTTTTTTTGCCCATGTAAACGCATTCAATGCAGATTTATTGGCACTGGTACCGTGTCTAACATGGCTGAAAGCGGGAATAGACACATGGTGTAGAAGCAATCAAATCATTCCGTGTCACGGTCACAGGGCAGAACCGCACTGCTTTTGACCGCTGGCCTCATGAGCCAATTGGGTGTGTTTTACTCAACAGCCTGGCAGCGCTCGGTGGGATAACCCCCCCTATGCTTTCACATGACTTCCCATCAGCCCCTGGGGTGCCGCGGTCACGGATCACGGCGGCGACTCGGAGTGACATGCATTCTGACGTGAGACCCAGACGGCCGGCGGGCAGAGTGACGGCGCTCTGGCCGCACGGAGTCCTCCTGACCCCACGGGGGCGCCCTGTCGGTCCTGTCCCACGCCGGGAGGACTCCAGGCTCCAGGGACGGAGAGCGCGAGAAACTCCTGGCTGCTGCCGGCCGGCTGATGGCGGGAGCAGACAGCCGGCAACCGGAAGGTTCCGCAGCGAGGGGCTGGAAGCAGACTCACGCACACACACGCACACAGACACACACGCACGCACGCACACATGCACACATGCACGCACACACACACACACCCCCACCAAACACAGCACACACCCGCACTCCATCGCGTCTCACAGCGGGTCTGTACAGGGCTGACGGGGTTCAGCTCTGACAACCGGCCACACAGGTGGGAAAGAGCCACCCCCACTGAATCCTCCAAACTAATCACCACCTTCCCTCCTGAACGAGGAGCAGGGCAAACTGGGCCAGCGGCCACACAGGCACGGCCCAGAGCCTGCCGTCTGTAGTCTGGCCAGAGAGAACAAAATGGACGCCGCAGCTGACAGTGAAGGGGACTTCCCGGCCTCATTCTTACAAACCAGGGGAAATTAAAAATAAAAAGCCCCCCTCCCTCCCCCCCGTTGGGGGGGATTGGTAAAACTTCATACCGGAGATTTAATGGTTAGAGCAGGAAAGACAAAGCGGCAGGAGTCAGTTTAACATCATCATTTAAAATTCACGTTTAACACAATAACCGCAGCATTTAATATATTAGGCAAACCATCTGTTCGTGCTTCTGTTTGAGCGTCTGTAAGCCCTGCAAATGTGATTGGATTTATTTCGAGCAGTTCACTCATTCTTGGACACGGTATAAGGGAAGTGCTGTCTGTACCCCTCCTGCCAGTGTTTACTTCAGAAACTCTTCCTCAGTGGTCCCTCCTGCTCTCTCATTGGCTTGTCATTAAAAGCATCGCACGGCCAAACTAAGATGAGTATACCCATCTAGGAAATGAGACCCAGAATACACCCAACCATGAGCGACAAGTAGAAGTGGGCTGTCTTTAATCATATTCGGACGGAGGTGTCCAATCTCAGAAACCGTGTATTACGTGATTCCAGCCAAGGCTTCGCACGTTTAATTGCTCTGCAGACTTCGGTCACACCTCTCCGCATCGGCTGGTCCAGCCTACTCATCTTTTGCCGTTGCCGTGCTAAATTTCGCCACAACTTAAAACGTTCACTCTCGAAGTGTTATGGCCCCACAAGCTCATGCTCGACACACATTGATAATTGGAAGCAACCACCCAGCCGCTGGCGGTCATCAAACATTTCAATTCCTCCCTGGTATTCGCCAAGCAGCTCCTCTCAAGATCAACTACAAACTTCCAAAGCTACACAACCCTCAAGTGACACTCAATATCGAGTGCTTATTCAAAGCTACAGAGAGCTGAACAAAAACAGATGGTGGGCCTAAGTGTCAGGGTCAATACTTCAACTAGACTTGACTTTTTTTATTTTTATAAACTTGGATATTCAACTTATTTTTCTTTTCATATTCCAACCCGTATCCAGCACAGCCAGGGTGCTCTTTATTAAATCAGGATACTGGTTTAGCCGGCGATGAAACATCCGTTTCAAAGGTCACTTTTCAGTCAACATTTGCACGAACCGAGAGTACCAAAGCTGAGGAGAAATTTCAACAGGCTGAAAGGCATAAAAAATGTAACGTTTCACCTTTACACCGCTCTATTCACAGGAATACATCACCCACCACAGTGAAGACCTCTGCTTTCTGAGGCTAAGAGACTGGCATACTATTCATTCACAAGAAAACAGAAAGAGCATCGCACTGTTTGCTCAACCCCACTGAAAAAGTGCCAAAATGGAGGACACAAGACCCCAACCGCGAGTTACCACTGAATCATGAGCGGCAAGAGCACACATTTTCATAAAGCAGAGTGTCTGAAAAAAACAGCACATATCCCCTGCAAACTACTCCACCTTTCACAGCCGTATACGAGCTAGCGCATGGTAAATGATCAGTGGCAGTGTCATGAGTGAGTGTACCTGAGTGTGTGTGCGTATGGGAAAGAGTGTGCGTACGTGTGTGCGCGAGTGCAAGTGAGTGTCTGTGAGTATGCCTCAGTGAGTGTGTGTGTGTGTGTGTGCGCTCACGTGTGTATGTGTGCACGCATGTGGGCGTGTGAGTATGTGTATGGATGTTTGAATGCGTGTGTGTGTGTGTACAGTATATGTGCTGTCACGGAGATGACTAAATTCAAGATGTGTGGAGTCGAGGCACCAGCAGGCTGTGCAGGGGGTGAGGAGGGAGCGTCTCGTTCCCCTGGCTGCCCACCCCAGCCTGAGCCTGCGCCCCTCCTGTTGCCAGATGGTCGATGGGAGCACTAATGGAACAACTTCACGGCGAGATAAATCCGACGCCTTCGATCAATCACTTCCGTCAATAATTCCGTGCACCCCTCACAACCCCATAACCTCGTTCGCCCCCTCTCCGGTCGGTACCTCTCGACCAGAGCCTCGTAAATTCAGGGGGTGGGGGGGTGTGACAGCGAGAGTACAGGGCGCTTACTCATCTCTAGTGTCATGGGTTTATGACAAGCAGGAAAATTACAGTGGAGGGAAATTCAGCTGTTTTTTTTTTTGTGTTTTTTTTTACGAAGCCTTTGTAATAGGCGTGTAGGGGCTCTCATCCTGACGGACAGAGACCCATTCTGCCAGCGTCTGACGTGTCATCTCTGCCAGTCGCTATCAGTCCTTTGTCTAATTGTGCTTCTATTATTTTAATAATTACAGCCATGTCCCTCCTGAACAAAGGCTCAGATCCCGTCAAGTTTCCTGAGGATGCAAGTTATTATTATAGTAGCCAATTTGACGCTTAACACGACGGGCTAGATCAGAAGGAATGAGTAAACGTACAAGTTTGTCTCACACTGAGGGCATTTCAAAGCCACTTTCATTAGTAATATTTAAGGCGAGACAGCAAAACTTAGTTTACATTTAATAAAAAGGCAAACAATAAGAGTATAGATGGGGTATTCCGCATGTCATCACATCAATAATGCACGTCACCTTCATCCAGTATGAAAAGACCAGGAATATTTAAAGACAAAGATGACATGGAGAATACAGGTGAGAGCGATGCATTAAACGACGCACTTTGCCCAAAGAGCATCGGCTCTCCATATTCCCATCCACTCCCGGCTGCTGGGATAGGTGATGGTGGCGTCACCGATCCCATCAGCACCCTCTGACTGCATCGCTGGCGACAGACAGACCTGTCCGGACAGATCAGCAACGCCGTCCTCAACCCCTCCTCGCCGCCCGCCCGCCTTTCTCCCCCCGCCCCACCCGCCCCAGGGAGGACAGCACGGCCGGGTACGACTGCCAAGCCTCCACACTGTCAAGCGTCTCAGTGGCCGGCCAGCAATTTACAAGCTGCCATTTTGTAGCACTGAGAATGCAGTCTCCAATGACCGCCCCTGCGTCTCCGCTCGCCATAGAAACCAGAACCCGAGGAGATGAAAGGAGCAGTAAGCCCACTGATGTTAATAGGATCCCCCGCAGTGTGAGTGCTTAGACAGGTGACAGAAATCAGCATTAGGGTTACGGGCGAGGAGAAAGAGCCAGCCAGTTCCTCCAATAGGTGCCGTCCGCTTGACGTCTATAAAAAGGGGAAATGGACGATGCGGGAGTCCGGCACACCGCACGTGTTCTTCATCTAACAGCAGTCCTGGTTCACATGTGGAAAATACAGACCCACAAACGCACCTTTCACGGGGTTTCGACGTGAAGGCCTAACACCTCCGCAGACACGGCTGCGGTACGAGTCCAATCTGTTGACCGGCTCAATTAATCACAGTCAAGGCAGCTCCGGTGACCTTTCTGTGTCCCCCCCACTGTGGACAATGATTAACTCGAGCAGGAGCTGGAGTCATCTTTCAGAAAGGAGGAGGAAGAAAAAAAAAAGAATCCATTTCAAACCCGCCGTTACAGTAAGTGTGATTGCGCACGCTTCCAGCGTACGCGGTCATCTATATTTCGCACGTGCTTTGGCAGGTTTCATTCGCACGCGGTTTTACCTCCAATGCCCCGCTCTTATCAGCGTCTGCGCAGCCTCCGGAGAAGGCCGGCTAACGGGGGGAGGAAGGAGCCTGAGCGATGAGCTCGAGCCCTCCAGCGGGTCGTGAGGGGGGCAGGGATTGTTCGCGACGGCTGCTAAAAATCCCGCTATTGTCTTAGAGCTCTCAATCTGACCGCTGTTTATCCCCGGCCCGTTACGGCGGAACGGCTGAGAAGCCCCTCTGTACCGCCCCCCCCCCCCTTCCCACCACCCCCTCGTCAATGTTATTTCACCGCTCTACAGTCAACGGGGCTGTTGATGTTCAAATTGGCGGAGAGATGCCGTTGGTGGTTGCTGCCCACGTGTCTGGGGCTTTCCGTTAGCCCTGCTGATCAGAGACGCCTCAGAGAGGACAGTGGGGCTTTTCAGCCCAGCCTCCAGCCTCCTCCAGCTCTGGCGAAACTCGGAGAGCCCTTGGAAGCGCGCTCGGTTTTAAACGACTGGCTTTTAATGTGCGAAAACCGCCCCCCTCGCAACGGCCCCAGACTAAATGAAAGTTTTGATACTCCCCAGCGCCTCAAAGAGGAGGAATTAATTGCCGGACCTCCCGAGACAATCAGTCTTTTGTGCAGCTGCGATTCACGGTCGCGAATGCGCTCTCCTTTTAAGGCTGCGAGCCCGATTCGTCTAACCGATGATAAGGGAAGTGAAGTTTCTGCTGCTCGACCCGTTTCTCCCACATCTCGACCGTACTCCGAGGTGACGTCGGCCCCAGACGGTCCGGCGGGGAAGTCTCGTTTGAAGGCTTTGGCCATTGCTCAGTGTGAGTCCACGGTCACACACACACACACAGCGGTCCCCAGCACTCGCACGGTGGCGGCGACAGTCTCCGTGGGCTCCCGGCATATTGTTCCCGTCAGCAGGAAGTGGCTCCTGAGCCCCCAGACGGAGGGGTCCAGCCAGACGGACGGGCCCCAGAGAGCAGATGAATTACTGCCCAGAACAAAGGGACGGAGCAGTGTGACGCCCCCCCCCGTGGGCCCCTCACCGCTCCTACAGGTCAGACGGGAGACGTACGGACTTCCAAACTTCCACAGCCTAACGGACTCCGAACAGGCCGCCGGTCTCCGGGTATAGACGCACGTTTTAACTGGCTCACGTCCAACGGGACCGCGTCAGCCTTCAGCGGGGGAAGGCCAAATGAGGACAGTCATTTGCGGGGCTGGAAAAATGACTGGCGGCACGAATCCTCGTGAAGTACGATGAAAAGTTCTATTCCGGGTGCCTGGGAAACGCCGGGATGCTGTGGCGCAGGTGGGACTAAGACTTATAGACGGGAGACACACTTGACAAACTGACAAGGAAGAACCTTGATGGTGACATTTTACTCTGCCAGACGCTCGACAACAATAAAAAAAAAAGACGAGATATTGCTGGGCAGGCTTCAGTCAAAACTGACAACGAGAGATACACTTGACATAAAACAATAATCCTCGGCCTATCTGCATTACCACTGCTGTCATTCCTAGAT
The DNA here is from genome assembly GCF_963514075.1 of Conger conger. Taxonomy (NCBI): domain Eukaryota; kingdom Metazoa; phylum Chordata; class Actinopteri; order Anguilliformes; family Congridae; genus Conger; species Conger conger. The sequence goes on from NC_083760.1 coordinate 17,754,692, forward strand.
GCAAGTAGCAGCGCTTTAAGATATTTTAAGTACATTTGCCATGGTCCCACATTTCCTGACTGAGTAGTTGACAAAATGACTCATGGTGCATTACACAGCTTTTAACTCCAAACCCATTTTGCACTGCCCAGTGTTGAGAAGAGACCACAGGCGTAGGCACCCTTACTTGCTTGGGTAATTCAACAGCAATACTGCTCACGGACCACAGGGAATACAGCAGAGCAACAGCCTTCCCAGCAGCAAGCCTGGGAGATGCATCCCACGGGTTCAAAATGCATCAGGTGTTAGAGTGCAGAGAGCCAAGAGCTGTGTGCTAAAAAGAATGCTAACGGAAGTGGCGAAAAATGCTAACGGTCCTTAGCCGAAACAGTCAAGTGCTCTGACAGGCTTACCAAGCTCCCTCCTCAGCCACCGGGCCGGACAGCGTTCCCCCCGGAACGACACAGACGCCGGCCGTGGCCGCATTGCCCGGCCAAGGGTCCCGTTCCCCACGGCAACGCACGTCGCTCCCCACCTCGGGGGTGAGGAAAGCCCTGGTGCCGCGAGGGGGGAAGCCCCTGACCGAAGCATTTCTGTCCGCTGCAATTAAAGCCTTCCCCCCCGAAGCCAGGGCCGCTGCTGCTGCTGGAAGCACTTAGCGGTCGCTGGAACTGCAGCAAGAAAGATCAGAGGAGCCGTGTGGAAACTAGAAAATTTCATAAGGAAATTACAGATCCTTAACACAGCAGGAAAATGAAAAAACGATTTCTTAAACAGGGTCTGCAAAACCAATCTGGGCACCTGTTTATCTGGCAGCTACTTTAAGCCACGCGTAGTGAAGACATCTCAGAACTACAGGCTTATGAGGACTGGCAGAAACCTGCCTGCACACACCGAGGAGAAACAACAGCCGATTTTTCTCCGGTAATTTCTGTCATTCACCGCGAAACAATTTGACGATATACCCGCTGAACTGTCGGGAGGACGGCATTAAAATCCGTTTAATTCGGATTCCCAGCTCGCGCTCAAAAGCCGCTCTTGCGATGAAACAATAATTGCGGCGTATTAAAACGAGGATCTTAAGTCTGCAGATTAAGCCACTGCCAGAGTCAGAAGTGTGAAGCCGTTGGGGGATTAATCACTCCCGTTGGCGCTAAGTGAAAAGGTGGCTGAGGTGTGAGGAGGCACTAGGTCAGGGAAGGGCACACGGGTGAGTCATCACGGCTAGCGGCTAACCGGTTAGCGTGCCACTTGTGCTGCATGCAGAAAAACTCTCTCCACTGCGGCAGAGCTGTTTTTTTTTTGTTTTGTTTAGTCAGCATAAGTAAAGGTTAAAGACCAGCAGAATCCAGCAGGATTCAAAATAAAGCAAAAGGACACACAGGCACCTTCACACTGGGGGGGGGGGGGGGGGGGGCTGGTTTCTCAATTTGTGCCTGGCACAGAGACCATCGAAAACGTTTGTCCCTGAGCGCCAACCCAACCCCCCAGTTATTTTAAGACTAATTTCAATGACCAGATTTCCACTTCAAAAACTCAATATGAACCCCTCCCCCCTCCCTCATTAAAATATGCACAGAAGTTTTCCTGAAGTCAGGAATGGAGATTTTTTCAAGGGTGAAAAAAACTAAACTACTTTCTGCGAAGGAGGAGGGAAACAGATGAACGAGAAGAAGAAAAAACACCGGAGGGCAATTATCTTGGCTATTTCTGGAAGAGCGCTTTTCCATCTTCGCCAGAGCGGAGGGAACACAGGGGCTCTGTTTGGCAGCTGGCTGGGGCGGCGTGCTGCGGGGGGGAGAGCCGCACAGGCCTGCGGGTGCCGGAGGGGGGGTGGGAAAGCTCCGGGTCCAGGCCCGGGGAAGAGAGGCCTGAGGAAGGGGTACAATGGCGCAGTGTGCCAGTCAGCAGAGTCGCACCGCGCACAATGGATTTACTGTCAGGTTCTCCTCTCCTCCACCTCCCCGTCCTCCCCCGCCGTTCACAGAAACACGACACTTTCAGAGGGAGCCGTCAGGTCAGGGAGACCGGGAACTGCCACATCGCACCGCTCCGACACAAACGTCAGCCCAAAAAGTGACTGCGCTACCCCCTCCGAGGTACCGCTGCCGAGAAGCTCGACGTGTTGCGATAAGGCCTTACATGTGAGCTGAAGAGCTCACTGTATGCAGGGGGGAAAAAATGTGCATGGTTTTGCTCTTCAATGGAAAGGTTACAGACTTTAAAAGCTTGGGAAACCTACTCCCATTCAGTAAAAAAAAGCCAGTGCTGAATGTATATTATGAATGATTCAATAACCCCTTTGATGTACATCAATGATTCATTGTCAGAAATGCTTTTTAGACAGAAAACAAAAAGAATGACTGGGAAAATGTAAGAGAGAAAAAAAAAGCCTTCTCATCAGAAAAAAGTAAAAGGTAAAAGCGGACTCCCATCGTGTCCACTTCAGTAAATTGAAACAAAAACACGTTGTAACTTGGTGAAGTACATTAGGCGTACCGGCGTGTACTATGAGGTACAAGCAATGGCATTTTGCAGGATGAAGCAAATATGCGTAGGCTTCTGGAATGGGATGCAATCACTTCAACCCTCATGAATGGACTTGAGCTGTAAAAGCACAAAAAAAAAAAAAAGAGGGGGCAAATTCTCCTCTTCCTCTTCTCAAGATCCAGACACTTTCCCATACTCTAAGGGGGGGGGGGGGGGGGTGTTGGGGGGTATCGGGGGGTGCTGTGCTAGGCCTAGGCACTGTAACTAAATATATGTTTATTGTCTAATTTGTTCCACGTTGTCACTCCTTTTCAAGCTAAATTTGCACAAGCCGGTTATTTTTAAGCTGGCCCTGCGAGGGTAGCGCGGAGAAGGCTAGGCCCGCCATAGCTCCAGGGCTTCTTGCAGAAGGGAACAGCAAATTACTACCAGATGCCCAGCCGCTCCGCAGCCCTGAGAGTGAGGACGAGGAGGGCAAGTCTCCCCGAGAGAGACCAAGTGCAAATGTCAAATAGGGCAGGGAGAAAAATCACCAATTCCAAAAACCTTGCATATTTACGATTGTTCAATAAATCTGAATACACGTTGGTCTAGTATGGGTCTTGATAATTTACGTATAAACATTGGAATACGATTTAAAAACATTTAGTGACATTCCTCTAAATCAACCATTGACATGCGAGCAAGATTTCCCCGTGCGGTTTCCAGCGTTTCTTCCTCACTTAAGGGGATTGATTACTCGACATCTAAAAGTGAATATATTGGCTTGTAAAAAGCTGCTGCTGCTATACGTTCATCTTGATCTCGATCTCGATCCAGGAGTGACACTGAGATGAAGCACGCAGATGGAGAAGCACGGGCGTAATGGGCTCTGCATCGAAGTGGATCCAGAGGGCCGGGAACGAGAGGGCCCCGGGCCCCGGCATTACTGCCCGCAGGACTCAGCCCAAACACCATACACTCCTCCTTACACAGACCACCACTTCATACAGCAGCGTTCCACCACAGTGACTTCCTCCATCGAACCTCCAATTTGGACAATCGTCTGTTTTATAGACGGTGTCAGAAGAGAGTCCGAGTAATAGTCCATCCTATTGACCCAATACAAAGGTCTTAACTTGCCCATCAACTAGTATGGGACCGGCCAAAAGTTGATATTCAGCTTGATGACCTCCCACCCAAGTCACTGCACAACACACTGCGACTGAGGGCACGATGTCCCAGTACTTGACCCTCCTGACACAGTTCCTTCCCAAAGGCCCTGCAGGAGAGACTTCCTCCAGTCATCTCCATACTCAGATACTTTCTAAGAGGATGGGGAACGGCACAGTAAGACGTGAGGTCAGGAGGGTGCCAGTCCCACAGAGCCACTTCTCACACCAGAGTGGCTTTTAATCACCATTGGGAGGGCAGTGTGAAACTTAACTCTATTGTGAGCAGTGGAGAAACAGAGTGCACACCAGATCTGGGCCAAATAGGTAATGTAATGGTTATGGATTCAAATACTTTTCTTTGCTCGAATGATCTTGCCTGGTGCAACTGAGCCAACCAAGAGGACTAGAAGGTTGAGTCTGCACTTTCTGACAGTATTTCATCGGTTCCAAAGCGCCAAAGCAGAGAAAAGTATGTGAACCAGTTACGCATTTTTTACGTATTTGAACCAGGCCCTGATGCAGACACTGGCCTGCCATAGGAGCGGGTGGGACCCCATATATACCTGACTGCAACGAACAACGTCCGGGGAAGAGCCAGCGACTCCATTTCACACGACAACAGTGCCATCCAACTCACCCAGTGGACAGGGCCAGTTTGATTCTGATCACTTCAATGTTCAGAACCCAAACAGAGTATTAATTGGACAGGAAACCCATTCCCCCCGTACGGTATGTAGCGCAAGATAAGAGCTGAAGCTCTCGGTTCAGTGCGACCCCGGACCAGGCTAACAGATTAATTTCTGTTGGAAACGGCCAGACTGAACACAATGTTGTGGGGATAGGAAGCGAATCTGCAGGCTGCGGGCGGAGAAGGGGGGGGTCTAGAAACGTGAAGGAAGCAAAATCCCCTGGCAATGATGGATATGATGTCCGCCGTCTTCAAAAGCGGCGCCTGCCTGCACCGATTAGCCCCGGCGGAAAATGGCGGATCATCGTTATGAGGAAACGGCAGCGCGGCTTAGAGACGTCAGGAGCAGGCCGAGCCGACCGGCCTCCTCCGCCGCGGAGTCTTGAAAGGGTGGAGCGTCGTTGCCGCGAGCAACGATAATCCTATTAAAGCCCTCGCGGCGGCCCCCGCTACCCCCGCGGCACAGACACGAGCTACTATACGCGAGGAAAGGGGGACAGCCAAACTCTGCCAACACACAGCCCGGCTATCCACACGCAGCAGTGCCGGACTCTGAGTGGCACTCATTAATACGGGGCTGTAAGCCGGTCCAAACCCACTGGCACCGCTCCCGACTCCCTCAGGGGCCCCGGGGCACAGGAGAGATGAGCTGCTTCTTCATCCCCCTCTCATTAATCCCACCTGGCTTACACTCCCACTCTCAACCCCGGGACCCCCAGTGCAGCAGTGCACAGTGTTTAATAAGAGTTAAGCCGGTGGACATTGTGGCCACGGTGCTCTGGCAGTGGACAGCTGTGTAGAGTGCTATTCCCCCGAGTTGGGGCTGCCCAACCCTGTTCCTGAGATCCACAAGTCCTGTAGGGTTTCACTTCAAGTTCGACCGTATCTTGGCACACCTGCATATACGAATTAGCAGTCAATGAAATCTCTAGGTGCTGAACGAGGAGCGCTTTGGTAAACGGTAAATGGACTTCATGCACATAGTGCTCTTATCCAAAGTAATGCCTCTCATTCACTTACTCACACAAACACCAATGCTGAAAGGCTGCCAAGGCACCAATCAGCTCGTCGGGAGCAATTTGTGTCTCAGGTGTTAGGTATTAGGTGTCTTTCTCAGGGACTTCAGACACCCAGGGCGGGGCATTGAACGGCAATCTACCGACTGCCAGACAATGCTCTTACCTCCTGAGCTAATGTCGCCCCTAGCTTGGTTACGGTTGGAGTGAAAACAGGACGGCAGACCTTCAGGAAGAAAGTTTGGCGGCGGTGGGTCGGGCCCCTACCTCTTGCCCATGTTGCCGACGGCAGCGGCCAGGGTGGGGCTGCTGTTGGCCAGTCTCTTGCGGCTGGGCGGTTTCCTGTCGCAGGGGCTGCTGGGGGCCTCGTCAGGCGTGCGGGCGGGGCTGCTGCCCTTGGGGTCCAGACCGCGCAGCACGTCGTAGTTGATCTTGGTGGAGATCTTCTTCTGCTCCAGCATCTTCTCGATGGCCTCGCCCGCCGTGTTCGCCCGGATCGGCTCCCGCTTCTTCGACGCCTTCCTGGGCTGCGATGCGTACACACACAGACACGCGTGTTTCAAAAAGACGCTCACATCCCAACCCTCGCCACCATATGCCATCCTGATGATATGTACCCAGAATGTATGGGCGTTCTCTTGTTTTAAACAAAACCATACATTCTTTGTGTATTGTGTAATGTTGTCTCATCTTGGTTTTAATGTATTGTCTTTTTGTTTGTTACTGATTGCATGTCTATGTGTATTGTGTAATGCTGTCTTGGATTTCAGAAAGGCCAGCTGGTAGTTAAGGTGTCAGCTAATGGATCCTTATAATAACAAACACAGGGACACACTGAAACCATAATTACATCCCATATTTAAACTCCCAATTTAATCTTGTGCCAATTTCTAGTGGACACCCTGAATTAGTCCAATGGCACAAAGCACTCCGCTGGTAGCAGGAGGAGAGTAGCCTTAGCAGCACAAAGTGTAGAATAATTTCATTTAAATAAGGTACTATAGCCTATGTAAATAAGCAACTTTTGTGTTAAGTTCCCCAACCTGCTGTTCTGTTATTTAGGGTTGGAAAAGTAATCTAATTTAACTATAATGGCAGCGAGGTTTATGAACGAAGCATACCGTATCTGGATTTTCTATAAACGTCTGCACACCTCATTAAAGACCTGCTGCAGTTCAGTTAATCCATCTAGTTAAAACGGCGTACAGATGTCAGGTTAACAAAGGCCACTATCGCTGCCAAAATCTGATGTGAAATCGGAGCAGAGCTACTGAACTGGAAAATATGCACACACTTAGACACAACTGCTTTGTGTCAGCAGTAATGCTCATGCTACAGTATATCCTGAGCCAGGCTTACCTTCTGCTCCTTGTATATACCAAGCTCCTTCTCTTTGGCTATCCTAGCTTCCTTTTCTGGAATGGAGAAGCAACATTAACTGCCGGCAAGAAGTCCAGATAAAGAGAGAGAAAGGCAGCATCACAGCACCCTTAAACATGCACACAATAAAATACATGGCATGTCATATCTGAACAGACCTGTGACTGACCGGACTAAAACGAATCCTTATCGGCTATTCTTTTGCCCAATGTTTACAATTACATTACTACGTTACATTACGTAACGTAGTACGTTACATTATTCAAAATTCATAATTATATTACATTACATTAATGGCATTTGGCAGATGCTCTTATCCAGAGCGACGTACAGTTGATTATACTAAGCAGGAGACAATCCTCCCCTGGAGCAATGCAGGGTTAAGGGCCTTGCTCAAGGGTCCAACGGCTGTGCAGATCTTATTGTGGCTACACCGGGGATCGAACCAGCGACCTTGCGGGTCCCAGTCATGCACATTAACCACTACTCTACATAATGCCTCGGAGGATTTCAAAACAAACATTCATTGTATTTTCAAAGAATGCCTTTAAAGCACACAGAGAGAAAATCCCACAACCACCCACCAACACCTCTTACCTTTTTGTTCTTTTAAATAGTCTGCATTCTGCTTCATCCATAGCTCAGTCTTAATCTGAACCTCTTTGTCATTGAGCAGATACTACATAAAGAAAAAACAATTAGCCACCTCAGGAAAGAGCCCAGCCACTGCTGGGGGGGTGGGGGGTGGTAGACAGATGGTGAAAACTGTACTAACAACGATTTTGAGCCAGCGACAACTGAAGCAAAAGGCAATGTCTCCAGCCGAATATGCAGTTTCGAGATGACACTATTGTGGGGCATTGGGTTTCAATGCAAGGCTGGTTTCAGTGGACAGTTTAGACTCTAAAGGAAGCAACACGTTGTAAGAAGCACCCACGCACCCTCTCAATCTCGTCGTCATCAATGCCATCCAGGTCCAGGTCTCCATTCTCTGACGTTTCATCTGAAAAGACAGGTGGGGGTTCAGTGTTGGGGTCCAGTGTTGGGGTCCAGTGTTGGGGTCCAGTGTTGGGGTCCAGTGTTGGGGTCCAGTGTTGGGGTCCAGTGTGGGGTCCAGTGTGGGGTCCAGTGTGGGGTCCAGTGTGGGGTCCAGTGTGGGGTTCAGTGTGGGGTTCAGTGTTGGGTAAGGTGTTTTTATTTGCTGGTTTTTGCTGTTTGCCAAACCATGCACCCCTCAGGCATAACTTGAGATTATTTCAGGCATAATGTCATGCAGGTAATTCACTGGAGAGCTCATTTTAATAACATGGAAAAGATAATCTTCCTCGCTGATTGGGGCCCACACAATTTTCAAAACATTAAAATGCAAAAGAATTGGCTTCAGTTTTATCAGTAAATATGTACATCGCCAGTCCTTATAATTACAGCTAATAGGCTTAACAGTGATCAGAATTGAATTTGTTTTTCGACTTTTCAATTTTAAGAGACTCGTTGATAGGATCATACACTCATATCAACCTAAAATCGTCAAAAGCCAGCTTCAATCCGAGAGGCACAGGGACATTTTTCTAATCAGGCAAACTTTTCTCATCACAAATGACAGCAAGACAAATAAATAAATAAACAAAACTTCACAGATGAGTTGCGTCTGAGCCTGTGAGAAAAACCAATGACTCCGGAAAATATAGATTAAAAAAACAATACCAAATCAAGATTCATACTGATGAAATATCTCATATTGTATCTTGGTGCTCAGAAGGATATTATACATCCATATTACAAGTATATGGGCATTATACTATATAGTATGACACACTTGATTATGGTATGCACATGTGCGAGACTAGCTTAGCCTGCTATGCATATCCCTAGAAGTTTCAGATCTGCCTCTAAGCCCTGTGGAGAATTTGACATTTTGATCCATTTCTCAGCATTTAACAAATTAAATATAGTTAGTCACTAGTTTACATGTTTATTTACTTAATATGGTACCAATAATGATGCCCACCTTCAACTCCGGGGTGGAATACAGTAACTAACATTATAACAAACAATTCACAAGTAACAAGATCATTTATTACCACTACCCCTAATGCAGTATTAAGCCAATTAGCCATGCGTAGGCATGCAGAACAGTGTAAAAACCAAATAGTGGAAAATAAACTGAGAAGTGATAAAAAATAAAATATTCCAAAAGAATTAGACATTGGTCAAGCTTCACTCGGTAAGGCAGGAAGATGAAGAATGACAGTAAAACGCAGCAGAATGTATTTATAGATTTCAGAAAACTTAAAGTTCAGCAGAGTGAGAATTCACCTCTCAGCTATGATGGATAATCAGGGACCAATTATTTGCTAGCTTTCGGAGCTCATAGCCAGGTCTCTGATGTCACGGTTACTGTTACCGAGGATGTGCAGCCGAGGCGGATTCTGATGGGCATTGGTTCAGACAGGAGAATGATCCAGTGACATCACCGAGCTGGATTTTTCACTTCACTACTGCTATTTGTTTTCAGCAGGCACATATGACCCTAATGCATAGACGACTATATAAACATATCAGTTTACCGTTTTTGACTTTTCGACTTTTGAGTTCTCAGACAAACACCGAAGGGGGGAAACATTTTTTACTTGTTATTTCTGAACTGACAGTGATTTTCACGTCAAAAAGGGGGAAAGGAAAAACAGTTCTCATGAAAATCCCTGCAACAATTCTGCTTTCACTCAAAGAGAAGGGGCCTATTGTTCCAAAACATGACAGGAGTATTTAACGTCTTTCAACATATTTCAAGGTCTCTTTATGTAACACTTTCAAACGGCATTTCTGGGCCATGCACTCCACACAGGCCTGCTCTTCAAAGCCGTCGTGCGCGCGCTGAAGACAGGTTTCCCAGGTAATTAAGAGCGGGCAGGTGTACCAGTAAAAACCCCCCACTCAGCTGCCGCGGGGGGGAACAATGCCGCAATACTGCAATGATTTAGATCCACTTTTCCTGGTCAGGACCCAAGCAGATGTTCAGTTCCAGCACGCGAATATCAAAGGACACTTCACCAGACCTGCTGTGGAATGCGCATGGACTTACCTCCCAGTTTAACGCATTTTACGAGGGGGGGGGGGGGGGCAGGGGGGGAGGCACTGTTCCCGATTACTGGGATGGCACCGCGCTCACGCCAGGAGGCACTTGTGGCGAGGAACAAAGGAAACGACAGAGAGACTTTTAAAGACTCTCTGAGAGTCACTGAAATAGGCTGCAATCTGCCAGCCCCATCTTGGACTTCCCATTTAATGAAGTGCAGGGATGATAAGAGCCGGGTACACTCAGGGACGTGAGTGCACACACAGACAGAACGACAGATAAAGCACAAATACTATCTACAAGAGACAGGAATAATACACGGGCAAGGACATCTTTGCTTTCAAGTGCCAAACGGATATGCAGCAAATGCGCATAAAGGCCAGGAAGTAAACCCACAGCAAATGGATTTGGTTGAATTTTTTCAACCCGGATTTTAATCAGTGTATTCTGTTAGAGGCACTTACGTTTTGGCTGCTTTCAGCGACAGAGTTTTGTAAAAGCCTGTTCAGACATTTCCTTTTTTTGGGGAAAGGTTAACCCAATATTAACCTCAAATGGGCTACATACAACAATGGGATAATTGAGCTAGGGTGACTTACAAATGAGCTTATAACCTTCAGCAGTGGCCACACACGCACACACACACACACACAATACACCACAGGCCCGATGGGGAAGGTCAGGAGCGACTGCACTGGACGCACGCTGTTGGGCCATAGCGGCGAGCGGCTACAATCACAGGAAGGAAGTGGATAATGTTCCAGAGAGAGCTGCTGCTACACAGCCGCAATCAGGCAGAGGTGGAATGGAAGAATGGGTCTATAATAGCCAAGGACAAAAGGCAGCCCACAGCCTCACGGCAAGCCCACATCACCCTTTCACACGTTCAGGCAGCGTCGTTTAGTTTATTATCCCCAAACGGTCGGAGAAAAACGTGCCACGTGCGCCTTTGTGAAACCCTGTTTAGTGTTCAACCACACTTCCCGGGTTATCTGGCGCAATATCAAAATTCTTTTTTTGAGCGCCGGCTTCGTTGTACAATTACCGCAAATACTTTGTGCGTTTGGTATGAAAGGGAAAGCGTCAAGTTCCATTCTTGCGCTGATTGAAATGGCAGCCCTCTCTCTCTCTTTCGTGAGTAGGAGCGGGCGGGGAAGGGGGGAAACGGAGGAGGAGAGGGGGCAGTCGCACGAAAGTGTGCGAGCGGTCACGTCTCGAGCGCAGCTGAGCGAGTCGCCGCGGTTGCAGGAAAGTAATAGAATGTCACAGCGAGCCGCGCGACAGAAAGACCGGAGACGCTCCGCCGTTAAATTCAGAGCGCTGGCGGACTTGGCCCTCGCCAAAGGCCCCGACCGCTCCTGTGCGGCTGCAGCCGTTACACTCGCCCGTGGCTTCTTACGGGGCCCATTTCACAGATTGCCCCGGGCTTTTGGGGGTCTCCGAGCGGGCTCTGAGGGCCACGGCAGGCAGGGATTGGCTGCAACCCAACGGGCACAGGAGTGAATTTCAGAATTTACCCATGATGCTGGGCGCTCTGCGAGATGCCCCCAAAATCAAAAGCATCCTCCCTGGCAGTCCAGCTGAGTAAACATGGGGCCTGTTAACGTACCCACAGCTTCGCAAATATAATAGGAGTATTAACATTGTCAATTTAACACTGTAAATTATGGAGATTTTAAGAGATACACTTTAATTTTAAGGTTCATAGAATGAATAACATTGTTTTTGTTACTAAAAATATATATATTTAGCCTATTAAAAAAATGATAAACCATCTTTAAATCCCTTTCCTCAATGGCAAGCTTACGTCTAATGAACTGCATGTGCACAGCAAAATGAACATAATGAATTGTGCATACGACTGAATTTTAATGAGCATAATCAGAATTACATAATAGCAGCTAAATTGGTTTTGCTCCAATTCTTGTAAAGGGTAAGCAAATCTGAATTAATAACAGGACCGCCACTATATTACTTGAGGAAAAAAAAATGGCTTGTAATAAAATTGATAATTTAGCTGGATTTATTGTGTATTTGTCAAAGCTTGAAAATATTGCCACCCCCCTCTCCCCTAACACAGCGGAGCATGTGAGGTTTGATTGTACTGGTCCTCAGGGATTCCCTAATGGTTATCTCCCCCAACAAGCTGGGGGGACAGGAAACAGCCCCCCGATAGGGAGGGCTTTAAAAAGGCCACTCAAGGCCACCAGCATTAACCGCGCAGTGGGCCCAGGCACCAGCTGTGGACAGAGCCAACACCGCCATCAACCTGACAAGTGCCAACACATTCTAGATCGGGGAGGCGAGGGGAGGGGAGGGGAGGGGAGGGGACTCGCACTCTGATCGAACCAGGAGCAAGCGGGTGCTCTGGGCAGAGAATGATTAAAACTGATGTGACCTGATTTTGTTCACCCCGGTTCCCTTTCATAATTAATTTAGATAAGAGCAAGCGGGTCCTTAAGACCTTTTTAAAAATCGACAATCCATGACAGCAAAAATGTGAGGGTTTTAAGCAGTCGTCGAGGCTGCAATGCAAATGGAATCTCTAGTATGGTTTGGACGTTTAGGTAGCTTTTCCATAAGCCTGATGGTCCTTTCTTTCTGGCTCTTTTAAGTTTAGCCAGCTAAATCTGGAAATAATTAATTCAATAATATTCCATGGTTTATGCAAAAAAACTTGTATTTAACAGGGCTATGCATTGACATTAATAAACAATAATAACCACAATACTAGCAGGTTATTAAAACCCATTTTTTTACTGCAGTCATAAATAAAACTAGCGAACGAAGAGATGTTTACAATGCCTAATGAGCTGGTGATTCATTACAGACGCAATTATTGGATTCATTTACCAACAGAAAAATCGGAATCAATACCACGCACAACCAAATTATTACTGAGCAGCGTAATATTTCATGAATATCAATTCTTCAGTATAATCAGTGCCATCATTGTAAAACTCTTACTACTCTTTCGGTTTACAACCCGGGAGTGTGAAGTGGCCTAAGAGCGTTTGAGCTGGTTATTGTTCTTCAGCGGCACAGCCTCCTGAAGTTTCCACAGGCCGTGAGACTACCAGCTCTTTCATTCCAGCGAACAATAAGAAACAGTTTTTCCATAGAATCAAGTTCACACTCTGCCCTTCGCCTGGAGGTAGGAACCCCCCCCCCCGCCCATTCCCTCCCCCACTCCCTCCCTAAACCGAGCCTCTCCTCCTCCCGTGGGAGTCGGAAAACTGGCAGAGCTTCAAGAGCGGAGAAGCGGCCCTGCGAATCAATCGGAGGAGCCGGGAGATCCGGGGCCCGGAGCGTTCTCCTCGGCGGCCAAGGGGGGCCGGGAGCGCGCTCCCGCCCCGCACAGAGGGAGCGGAGGAGGCCGGGTCGCTCCCCCGCTCGGCGGCGGAGAGAGCGAGCTGCTTTTCCAGAGGCGGAAAGGGGCCGGCTCAGCGCCGCGGCGAGGGGGGAGAATCTGAGCCGCCGCTTCACGTGTGATGCGGTCGGAGATAAGAGCGCCGCGGAAAGGGGTCCGCTACAAAGAAAACTCCCCTCCGAAGAGAGACAAACAGGTGCCGGAGGAGTGGGGCACAGCTACTGGAGAGGGAGAGGCGACACGGCCTCTCTCTCCGTGTTCTACTTCACGTGAGGGTTTAAAAAAGGAAAAAGAGGGGAATTTAACAAAGTTAAGTTGTTCCAAATTACAGAGAGCATAAACACAGGATAAGCATCCCCCCCCCCTCCCCCCCCTCCCCCAGCAGGGCCCCACCCCGACCCCCACCCCCCTCCTCTCATCTTCACACCTGTGAAGAAAACCTTTCTTTTCAAAGAAATAAAATAAAAAAGGCCTCTTTCGAGCCCCCTCCCTCCCAAAACCTCTTCACTTCCTGAGGGCAAATCAGTCAGCGTGCACTCCGATATCTTTCAGCTTAGATCATCGCCATTACGATATGAATAAACTCTGACTTCACCCTCACCACGGACCGTCAAAAAAAAAAAAAAAACCTCTCTTTCCCTTCAATTTCACGCTAAGTTTAAAAACAAAAAAATACAGCACTTATAACGCACTTATGCAAGTCAATAAAGCGAGTCATTACGTCTTTTCGCGGTTTCCTCGGGGAAAGGGTACTTTTCACGCGCGCTGCGCTCCCGGTTTAAACCCAGCCGAAGACTAAATTAAGCGAGAATAAGGAGCGAGGTCGACACCCACGCAGTGCAGAGAGGAGCCTATTAAAGCGCCGCTCTCTCACCTTCCCCCTGGCCCCACAGGAACACTCTCCCCACTAAACCACCTGCTACTCCTGTCTGGGCTGCCAGGAGTGTGTCTCTCCAGGAGAAGGGAGTGTGTTTGCGCTGCTCTCATCCACCTGAAGACCTGAAGATAAACAGCCCCCCCCCCCTTTTTATTTACTGCCCCCCCCCCCCCCCCCCCGGGGCAGAAAGGATTACAGGAGAGATAAGAAAAACAAAAGCCAGAGTCAACCTACCCTCTGAGTCCTCCACTCCATTAAGCACCTGACACAGCCGTGGCAGCCCAGCCCCACCTCACAGCAGGAGGGCGCTGCTTCCATCGGCTGCTGCTCCGGCTGCCCTCCATTTTGTCTCATGAAAGCTGCCCTTCACAACATAGTTATCATACAGCAGTAAAGGCTGTGAGGACCGTATGACATTTAGAGTAAACGGGTTACGTAAGTCTTATTGAACCGAGGTGAGGAACAGGTGCACCTATTCCAAAATGATCAAAAGGAAGATCCAAGCACTTTAGTACTGAGCAGGCAAAGTTTGTTAAAACCATTAAGCCAATTAATTTTACTTACAAAATACAAATTAAAGGTGACTTTGTAAACAAATTCATTAAAATGGTAGCGCTCACTCACTTGCTTTTTTGCCCCCAAGAATTATTCTTTAGCACCAAAACATTTTAATTGGCTGTGGTTTTTACAATTAAATTCTCTGTAACGAGTGCCATTATGGAATATTGCAATGCGTAATTAGTAAAGGCCATGGCTGTTTATGGAAACAGTTAGGACGGGCTATTGATTTACAATGGGGTAAACATTCCAATGGTTTCTGTTTGCAGTTTAGCATGAAGAAACAGATATTATTTTCCTGGTAAAAAAAACAAAAACCTTGCAGGGGACCCCCTTCCCCATGCTTCCGAGAATTCATTACTCAACTTGAGTGCTGCAGAGAGGGACTACAACAGCAACTGAATGCAAATTACAGAATTTACTTGTAATTTTCAAAATAACTCGAGGTAAGAAATATCCCTTGTGCATTTTGCAGACTGTCCGCAGCTAGACTGGAACAGGTACAGCACATTGTGTGCAACGGAAATGTCTCAGCGCAGTGAGCCATCAGCTCTGTGACTGTCTGAGGCCCTCCACAAAGCTCTCAGGTCACATGACTGTGGGGGGTTCAGGAAAAGGCTGCAGGTCTGCTACACTATGACGCTCCACCCCCTCCTCCATCACCCCCTCCCCTACCACTCGCCCCATGCATGCAGCATAAGGCAAAAACACTGCCATTAGCAGCAAGCACAAACTGGGAGTAAACAAAAAGAAAAAAAAAAAACAGGAAGCTTCCCTGTAAAATGCGGCAGAATTTATACCTTGTGTTGTGTTCACTGTTCGTAAGTAATCAATGTGAACAAAACATTTCAGAAAAGTCAAATTCTAACAAACAGGCAAAGGTTTTGTCCCACAGAATTGTGTCGTATTTAGCCCTAAGCTGGAGCTGAGCTTTCAATGTGGCTGAACCAAAATGGCTGGTTTGCCTCGATCGGATTCTGCACTTTTTTCTGCCTACTGTTGGATATAAAAGTTAAATGTGTTCAGTTTCAGTTCAGCCCGTGCCACGGGTTAAATGTTATGTGCAGCACACCACTCACAGTCATGTTGTTTCCAGCGTCACGCTTAATCGATTATGGTCCTCTCCACTTGGCTGTCGAGTGTTATGAACATACTGTTCTCTTCGCCTTTCACCTCCGGCACAAGAACGGCTGACTTACAGTAATGCGGGTCACACGTTACAGCAGAGTTTAACTGGGTTTGTGTTTCTTTATGGTGTACGAAAAACAGCTCCAGCAATGTAGTGGGAATTCATAAAACCATGTAATAAAAGGAAATTACTGTGCAGAGATAAAACTCCACCAAGTAGAACCCGTTTTGTCCATCTGTTGCTTCCCAAATCTAGAACACCACTGCGGAAAGGTAGGCAGGGGGCGAAGGCGCATGGTAACAAGCTGCTAACAGCCTTTTCACACAAATAAACTTGATTTACTTCATTTCACCTTATACCCACATCACATTGTGTGTTCGGGCTTGCGAGAATCCAAAAGTGTAATCAAAGTTTGGAAAACAGCCTCTGGTACATTTTCAAGGTCCACTTCTGCAGTTTTCGTCGGGGCACAGACGGTTTGTGCCCGCGGATCAATTGGGGACACTCTCTTCCCCTTCTCCGGCTTCACAGAGAACAGCGTGGGTCTGAAATCAGGGCTGAGGGAACTACAGCACACAAAGTAACACAAAGGCGCGCAGTGCGTTTCATATTTTACAAAGTTTAATCCTGTCTGTGCAGATAACCTGTAGCTGAATGTAGCCTATGCTGAACAAAACATAACAACCACTGAGAACAGCAACCAGCTACAGTGTAATGCAAAGCCTCAACACAAACAATGCAAATGTGCCTGAACTGAAAAGCCTTGGTTCAATTTGCCACCTGGTGAAGTAGTCTTGCTTGGTCAATATTTGGTAAATTTATGTTAAGTTCCCCAATTAAGCTCTCCAAAGTGAACAAGTACAAAGTACTCTAAAGCCCTTAAACTTTTAACATCACAGAGTGTGAACAGCTGTAGCCTCTGAGGTAGACATATTGTGCTGTGGAGGCCAGTACAGAACTCTCTGTATTCAGTTCAGCGTTTGATCAAGTAACACCTCACGTTCAGGCAACATCTGGTAAGCTGCGCTCAGGTACAGTCCCATTTAAAGAATCTGGCCCATTCAGATCAATCAACTGGTCACAGTTTGTTTCTTAAAGGCACATGGGAAGGGAGGGGGGGGTTGCAGAACTGCAGAACTGACCCACATGAAAACTGGGGTTGGCACCCACTCTACGAGAAGCTGGCTGACCTAAAAATGTTCAGATCATAGCCTGCCCGTAGCGCGGCATGCTGATCAGGGGAACCCAGAGGAACCCGTTATGGGAACCCGTGGTTTTGGAGACTCTCCCCTGCCCCTCTCGCCCCCGCGGTGAGGCCCGGTGCGGACCGTGTCCCCGGAGCCCCGCAGCAGCGTGGAGAGGGAGGCTGCCCACGGTACCATCTGTTAGCCTGCACCTACTGTACCGCCTCAGGCTTTGTTAACAGCTACAACACGGCCTCTTCACTGCATAATTTAAACATCTCCAGCTGCCGGCGGCAAGAATGAACAATGGGGTTAATCAATCGGACTGCTATTCCGAGAACGGCAGCGTGAGCGAAGCCTCGCAAAGCGCTGGTACACTTCTGCTTTGCTGGTGAAGCCTCACCCAGCATCACAACACTGAGAAGCACGGTTCTCTTCAGCAGTTACAAGAAACAAGTAAACAGTACACAACCTCCCGCTAGTTTCACACAGAGATACCCACAGTAATACTGAACTACGCTGCACAAAAAAAAAGGGCAGGCGGTAGCACAGCACATTTTCCAAAACTACAAAGAGGTAAGGAGTTCCCCCTTAAAAAATAAGCAGGCCTGTATTTGGTTACCGACTGCATCTTTAAGAGGGAGACAAAGGCCCGCGTATGGCACAACTCCAACGGTGATGTCATGTGGTAGCCAAGCGATTGTGAAGCAGCGGTCTAATTACATCACGGCGGGGTCAGATCGTAGTTGATTGCGGCTGATATTCCTTTGCCCTGTAGCTCCAGACGCTGAACAATGGGCAAGGCACATCCCCACATCTGCGAGATGTATTTATATCTATCAGTGAGACACGGAGACTAGAGACAGACCATTTTTATTTGTCAGACTGCAATACAATGACCAGTAATAAGTGGCAACAAGCTTTTTGATTGCAAGAGGCTGTTTGACCGCGTGAGTCACTAGCTGGAAAAGGGCAGGCTGCCATGATGCAGCGATGGGGTAAAAAAATAAAAATAAAAATAAAAACTGCCATTCTCCCAACTCTGGACATGACTCTAAATGGCCCTGCTGAACTCGAATTTACTGCTGAACACTGATAATCACACAGGCCTTGATTTAACAACAGAACAATAATAAATCACAGCGCTGAAGCACCCTCGTAATTTCAAAACACCTAAGCTTCTTATTCAAGAAGGGATCGGAAAAACCAACAGCGAGCGCAGCATTTCAAATTTGCGATTAGTTTGCTTGACCTTAACTGGATGCTGCTGATGTTAAGTTATGTTTAACTGAAATCCAAGTCTCCTCTTGCACAGGGGAATATTGAATAAAACATTGCTGTTTAAAATACATATTTCTATATGCTAATCAAGTCATGAAACCCTGTCACATAGCATTTGGGAATGAAACCTACCGGTATATTGGTCAGACTTAAAGATGCCTTGAGAAGTCTATCATTATGGAAATGCACCTGTAAGTGGTTCAGTTCCAAGAATGGCACGCTGATGTTGCGTAAGCATGAACTACTTACCATTTTTTTAAGGTGATGCGAAATTTCCCAGTTAAATCTGGTCTCTCTCCTCCAGAGGATTCTGCCTTAAATAGGAGCTGGGCATAAGGAGGTCATCACATCAGGCTTACTTTTAGTCTTTATTTAGGCCAAACACAGTGCCAACACGCTGGATAAAAACCCTGGACAGGATGACCCAAAAACGTTTTCTGTGGCAAAGTGCGTCAGCTGGATTGCCCTGGCCCCATACACCAGAACAACCTCACACTGGAGTCACAAACCCAACAGGCCTCCCACACATTAGAATGACATCAACATTAATGGGGCTGGTCTCTGAAGAACAGAAACCAAAGCAATGACAAATATGACTCTTTTTCAGTCACTTTTAGAGGTTCCCCCTGACAGTGGAGTTTGTGTGGAGCCAAACGCTTAAAATCTTCACAAACACGATTTCATGGAGCTGAACTTCTGAAGTCCGGTCTGAGTCAGTTCTTGAAGCGTTTATCTGCACTTTCTTCATCCCCACAAGTCGCCGCAAACATTTCTGCTTGGTTTGAAAAAAGGCGTCAAGTATAGCTGCAGAGGTGGACAAACTTGGACTTCCATAGAAATTGAAAGCCTAGGATAAAAGTCACAAACCGCTTTGTGCTGAACTTTTAAGGAGACGGAAGCCCTGGCATGACTGATTAGGCTAAAGGCTTCGCCAACAACAAAAAAAGATCCAATCAATCTTCATCCAAACTTTATAGCGACTCCCCTCATTAGGCGCCGACCTAGTTTAAACACGGTCAAAGAACTGCACGTCCACAGCTAACATTTCTCCTTTCTACACAATCATAATTGCCCTTTGTGCACCACGATTCAGTTGCCTCACTCGGAGTCCGGTCAGTAAATGGAAAAGTTCCACAACTTTCATCGTGACTGCATCTATAATGTAGCAATTGTGCAATTTCAATGAAGGGAGGTGGGAGCCGTTTGATTTCTCAGCAGAGAACTTAAGAGACGCACGGCACCGTTTCACTTGACTGGCCGTTCCACTGAAGAAGTCCTCCCGAACGGCCCTGCTCTCCCTGAGAGCCCCGTCCTTAGTGGAACAGAACACCCCCCCGCCCCCACCACAGGGATGAAAGAGCCTGGGCTAATGACAAGGTACAGCATCCACTGGTGCTTCAAAGATACTGCTGGGCCTTTGAACATCCTGAAAAAACCCACCGCAATTAGCAAAGCCACCGAGAACCTGCCAAGCCGTCTGCAGCTACTGCCCGATGAAAGCCAAACAAAAAAGCCCAAGATACAAAACAATGAGAGCATTTACACACAGTGCCCTAAAGACGTCTTCATCTCCCTTGAAATCCAGCACATCCAAAACACGTGAATACCCAAAAACAAACAAAAAGAAACAAAACGAAATGAAAAGGAAATGCGTAATCTCACTGAAGATCAACCTCATTAAAGTAAGTGTTTCCCAGATTTAAAATCTGCTAACAAAAAAAGCCAGCTAAAACAAATGACTTCCTACTGCTAACTATGCCGAGGTAAAGTGGAAAAACCGTCCTTTCAGTGTGATGCAAACATCTTCCAATGAGGATGGCAATCGCAGGTACTTCAATACTACAGGTACCACAATAATATACCACTGAGACAACACCATCAAGAGCATGAAATTATGATTACAACTTCAACCAATCATTCTTAAAAGGTGGGCTATCCCTAAAGACGTAAACGTTCCATTTCTTCCACGTAGAGGTACCATTTCCTGCCTACGGATAATTACCATCCAGCAGGTGATTCACTTGATCTGCGCAAATCTGCAGAGACAAATTAATAAACCGCCAACATCATTATGCCACAGACTCGTAACTGTTGCCTAAAGTTCATTAGTAAAATATCTCGGTCTAGGTCTGAGCTGATTTGATACGGTCAATTAATCAAAGCAGCCCAATTACGCCACCTGAAGACGGGCTGGAATGGGAAGGCTGGAAGAACCGTGTTCTGCAGGGGTGGTGGGGGGGGGGCGCTCAGAGAACAGGAGAACTGTGTTCTGCAGGGGTGGTGGGGGGGGCGCTCAGAGAACAGGAGAATGGTGTTCTGCAGGGGTCGGGGGCAGGCGCTCAGAGAACAGGAGAACTGCAGGAGTGGGGACTACAGGAGAGAGCCGGGGCGGGGCACTCACCATCGCCCTTCTTGGCGTCCATGCACTCCTGGATAGACTCGGGGAGGCCCAGGCTGGCGGCCGTGGGCAGGGGGCCCAGCAGCAGGGCCAGGGAGGGCTGTCTGGGGGTTATGGGCTGCTCCTTCGCCTCCGCCTCGTCCTCCTCCTCCCCCTCCTCCTCCGGGGGGCGGGGGAGCGCGTCGCTGTACAGGACTTTGCGGAGGTGGTCGGCGGCCGCCTCAAACTCCTCGTCCTCCAGGTCGTCCTCGCCGAACTGGCTGAGGGTCACGGACATGGCGTCGTCCCGGGAGTCTGGGTCAGAACGAGAACCCGGGTCAGAACGAGAACCCGGGTCAGAGACGCCAGCGACGGCAACCCAAACATTCCCAGCCATCAGTCAACCAGCGGTATTTCCCCAAGGACAAAATAACAACCGGCCTGACATTCTTTATGACTATCTGCAGCGGCGATAACATTTTATTTTCTTTGATTTCATGGCAAAGGGAGTACAACTTGAAGCGTATCCCGGCTTTGATAAATATGAATGTACCGTAACCCTGAACAAACACTGCTGACCGCGAAAATGGTAGCAATAACATAAGAAAATGTAAAAATAGAAATCCTGTACCTGACATTTCATAATCCAGGATAGCCCAGCAGCACTGTTGCCGCGAGTGATTAATAACCTCATTAAAACAGTCTTACAATGAGGCTGTAATTAAGATGGCGCGCATTTGTATACAGCATAGGTATATGTAGACACTTTCCAGTGAGGAAGTCACTGGCAAATGGATAGAGAAACAATTATAGCAATCAGTCATGTTTTTATAATTGGATTGTGGGGGGAAAAACATGACACCCAGCTGAAATGGCATCAAAACACCCAATTTGCCACTGATAAAAGCTCTCTAATGGCACAATAATGAACATTCAGCTCTTTGTTCCACAGTGTGGACATGGATGTGACAGGTGACTGGCAGTGAAGATCTTCTACAGAAGCTGTGTGTAGAAAGGCAGGAATTGGCTTCGTACAGTGAATAAAGCAGGTGTCTGAGTCACTGAGAACCCACACACACACAGAATTACGACCACGCACGCACGCACGCACGCACGCACGCACGCACGCATATATAGAAACACACATTACATTACATTAGTCATTTGGCAGATGCTCTTATCCAGAGCAACGTACAATAAAGTTCAAATCAGAACTAGCATACAGACACACCCAGATGCATGTAGAAACAGACACACACAGACACACCCAGATGCATGTAGAAACACAGACACACACACAGTTGCACATAGACAAAGACGCAGTTTCTATGCACCATACCATCTTTGGCATACGAGGCGTAGATCCCTTTCTGCTTGCGTCGACTGCTCTCCAGCTCATTCTCAATCTCGTCCTGGTAACAGCAGATTTCACCTGCAGAGACCAGCACAGCACCCAGCTAACTGCACCTGGAGGCCTTCTACATACATCGTATTTTATTACAAACAGTCATTTGTGCTGTCCTTTCATATGATTATTACCCTGGACGTCGTCAATCTTCTTGGCCAGTTCTTTTTCAAGCTAAAAAAAAAAAGAAAGATTACATTATGAAGGAATCCAAGTGTTCGCTAAAGAAACAACATTTGAACAGCGACAGATTTACAGTGCAGTCCATAATTATTTGGACAGTGACACTATATTTAAAAAGGCAGGTTTCCTACATGGTTCACATGATATTGACGTAAATACCCACAAATTAAAGCCGACAGTCTCTCTTTTAATCCAATAGTCACATTGTTTTCAAATCCAATGTTGTGGAGTGCAGAGCCAAAAAGCATTGCGTCACTGTCCAAATACAGACGGCACTGTAGTCTGAGGGTGGAATGATACAGCACAGGCGTGGAGGGGGCAGTGAAGCACGCTTAAGGTTCGTTCACACATCAGCCAAATACGGTCCTCCCGTCTCTGTGCTCTTTACACGGTCATATTCTCGTGAAGTGTGCTTACAAGTGGAAGCAAAAATTGTCATTATCAGCCCAGCTAGAACTAGGTACTGAAGCCTGTTGTTAGCACCACGTACAGCAGTACGCTAATGAGCAATAACATGTGTGACTGTGGGGAACATACTGGAGTAGCGGTAGCACTTCCATTTGATGTGAAGCACTTTCCCTTATATCCGTGCTTATTAGGAATAGATTCAACAGCTTCCAAGCAGAGCAGAAAATAAAATTGACAGACAGCATGTCCCCATTAATTTCCCCCCTGGGGATAAAGTTTTTTTTTTTAATTGAATGGAATTGTGGCTTCATTCAGTGTTCAGGTAGGTCCCTGTGTGTAATGAGAATTACATCATAGCCTTGTACAGAGAGGGCATAGTCACTAATCAAACAACTGGATATCAAGCCTAAGTCAAAGTACATGCGTGGGAAAACATTAATCTGAATAACCTGAGCTGTGAATTACAAGTTTTTATCTGTGTTCCGAGTAGTTTTCAGATATTATATAACTTTTATGATTCCAAAGTGAATAGACTCCAAGCAGATACAACCTTTAAAATTTTGCATTCTTTCATACTTTTAAAGAATATTTTTGTATAAAACTGTATTTAGTGCCCTATAAACAACATATTTATGACTCACTCAAATTATCTATCTTATTATAGAAAGTATCTTCATATACCTATGACACTCACTCAAAAATGTCAGTTAGAACCTTTTCATTCTCAGCCGACGATGAACAGAAAGACACTTTGCCCATTGGATGGAACTATGGAGTACGTGTACTGTAGCCTATAGGAGAGAACGTTGGAGCCACACTGACGCAGAGAGCCCGTGTCGGTCCGGGAGCACTTCGCTGACTGACTGACCTCCTGCAGCTTCAGCTTCTTCTGGCCGGCGGTGAACGAGGGCGGATCACACTCCTGATCCAGGTCCACCTTCATGAACTCATCAATAGTCAGCTGACTGGTGGGCGTCTCCTCAAACTCATTCAGCCTGCCAGATGAACACAAACCAAACAAAAACAATATGCCTTCCATTTCCTAACCGCCAGAAATGACAATACAAAAAGGGGGGGGGGGGTTGTCCAATTTGCTTAAAATACAGAGACATTTCTTTGTTTATAAAATTACACCAATGGGCAAAAAAAACAAAGCGAAGAGATTCATGTGATGGACTAAATGTCTTTTTTTTTTTTTTCTGCTTGACATCAGAGCTGGCGCATTTTCATTCAGCCATTTTCATGGCTCTATAATTTAGTAAAATATACCGTGAAAGCTTTTGCCTAGATTAATTTCTCCAGGTTGCTATTCAATTTCAGTTGACAGGCTCTTTGTCCTTGACCGGATGAATGAGCGTGGAAGTCTTGGGCTGCCTGGGGACTGATGGAGCCGTAACTGTCAGTAAAAGGCAACGTCTGCTCTGATCCCGGATCGATCCGGGGCCACAGCGGGGCGGCCCGAGTCGCAGCACGGCGGCGATCATTTCCAGCCATACCAGCTTCCGCGGCATAACGCTCTCATACAGTGACCGCCATCGCAAAGCCAGCCGGGCCCTGGAAGAATGTTCTGGTAAAAAAAAATGAACTGCATCGTCTGTCAGAAGGCATTCTCAGACTGGAACAAACACCCTGACCCCAGACTGTTGAGTCACAGACAGCAATAACAGTCAGGATTTTTCCCTCACAGAACACTGAAAACTCTTCAGTGTAACGAAATGCTCAGCGCTCGGGGGCAATCGGTAGCAATTTCTGCATAACAACATTGCTTTCTCAAAAAAAAAAAATACATCTGACTGATACACTTCAAGCGGGCTGAACTGCGGATGGTAAAAGATTAAAAAATGTTTTTAAAAAAAACAACCTTCAAAAAACGCAGGGTAGTGGAAAATCGAAGAAGTAGGTTTGTGTAGTGAGTGGAAGCGTCTTGTCGTTTGATTGCTCAGCATGCTAATCTGCATCTAGTGTGACCTGAAGTGGCTCGAACCTCTATGCGCCTAGAGCTCAATCTCCGTACCTGCTGCCATGATTTAAAACCATGGGTTTTCAGGCAAAGGACGAGAAACGAGCAACAGGCACGAAATGGCTGCCTCTCACGGTTAGGTGCAGTGAGCAGATGGAGGATCAGGAGCCGGAATGGCCCCGTGTTTCCGCATGGCTGCCGGTTACCGCCCCCGACACGCACCTCTTCCTCAGCGTGGCCTCGCACACCTTCACCACTCCGATGACTTCCTTCACGGTGCGCCGGAACTCGTGCATGCGAGCAGCGACCAGCAGGGCTGCGGACACACGCGTGAAAGCAAAACTCACTTTCTGCTTCCCATGCAACTTTCACAGTCATTTCATCGCTGCCATTCAGCAGCAAACATACTCACACGGGGTGGAAAAAACTTCTCACCGGCAAATGTGATAATCCCTGTATTGTGGTTTAAACGCATTACTGATAAGGAGATATTTATTGAAAGACTAATGTGATATAAAATATGTTTCTTGGTGGGAATAGTGTACCTGAAGGTATGATTTGAGAGAAAGCAAACTCAAAAATAGTGTTTTGATGGCTATACCAACCATGGCATGTCCATGGCATGTCAAACAAAACACTTTACCTGAAAATAGTTTTTTTTTAATTACATTTCAAACTGAAATATACTAACCATGAGGTAAATGACAGATTGCGCTTCACACAACAGCTTTGTTGAATGTAAAGTACATCAAACATTCTCAAGACTGAACAGACTGTCAATCATCCCTTAAACTGCATTCCAAGTAAACACCAAACAGTTGGCAAACAGCACTTTCTGAAGACTGGAGTTACTGTGTTTGTCATCGCTCTGCCTTTGTTATGTAACTGCACCAGTTATTCACTCTGCATCTCCGCTATATATAGACAACATTTGAAAAATAATACTGGTTTTGGTCAATAAGCTCCACGGAGGAGAAAAAAAAAAAAGTTATGTATCCAAGTTATGCAATATCTTTGTCTTATCAGCTCTATGTTCTCAATGTTTTCTGTCTGTTCTTTCACCCCGTGCTCAGTGCTTATATGGATACAAAACATCAGCGCATATCTACTCGGTTTATGTATCCATTATGGCTGAGGCTTGGCCTTCAGATAAGACCATTCCTGCAGTTTCCATCAAATCTACCGACTTTTGAGTGAAAACCCTCGTCTAAACTTTTATTTCCTCTCAGTAAGTGAACGTTCTAAATGATTAATGATAAGCGATTAATTATTCAAATGTTGCAGCAGAGGAAGCATGCGGAAAAGTGAAACCAGGGGATTAAGTGTATACACACACAGGGAGGTTTGTCATTCTAACCTGGGACAAGGACAACCCGCCAACAACAATGCTGGGAACCATTTTTGCATGTCGGCCAGGAAAGGTTACCATTTGTTTGCCGCGCAAAGCTCTGCCAGTTTTTATCTCGCAAGACACATTATCAAATCATATCTGCTGCCCTGAATTCACACCATGTTTTAGCTTGCTTTGCCACTATATTTCAACTGGTCACAGTTATGCTTGTTTCGACTGTGAATAATGTATTACAGTTGTAATTCTTCCTGTTGGGTCTATGCTTAAGAGATGTGTGACCTTCAACTTAAACCCTTCTTACTCCAGGCAACAAGAGGCTTTCTTGTTTTACATCCTCTACAATAATTTATTTTCAACAAATTTGATGAGGAAAATGCCTTCTAAATGCAAAAGGCAATTAATTTCTGTGACGGAACAAGCAGAAGTGGTACAAGACCAGGACAAGGAGTTGCAATCCTCTGCTATAAAAATGCATCACATTTCTACCTGAAAGTCTGACCAGTGTTGTGCTCTCTTAAGACATACAATTTCTTGAGGCAGCATCTAGGCTTTACTTTCCTAGAACATGACTGATAAAAGTATTAAGACATTACATTACAGTTATTTAGCTGATGCTTTTATCCAAAGCAACTTATCGTCAAATAGACTAAGCAAGATTTATTTTGGCCAACGCATCCCCTGAAATATCTCCCACCGTGTGGTCTGGCACCCGTGTTGTCAGTCAAAGGGATATCGCCTTGACAACCTACCAGCGCCACACAGTCCTGACGGCCTGCGGCCAGTGTGCATCCAGTCCCTCTTCATCCTCTGCAACAGCCTCAGAGCCGTCATGGAGACCTCATGGTTCTTCTCCCCAAACTCCAGCAACTGGGCAAAGCGTGGGATGTACAAGCAAGGGTCTGGGGTAGAAATAAGCAACAGGGGAAAATATTTCAGCACAATCACATTCATAACTAAACCCTGCACTCACAGTGTTCCAGAGACAGATCAACAGCACCTGCTAGATCCAGCCTAAAGATCTCAACAGGCCATTTAAAGGGGCTGGGCTCAAGTCATTACCAAAGTAAGAACAAAAAGGTTTATTTTCTTCTTTTAAATAACTTTTATTATTATTTTTTTAAACCTTGTGAGAGGGTACAGACCTATAAAAGGCATGGATCAAAAGGCACAGAGACATCCAGCACTAAGGATGCCATGACTGTGCTGGTCTTCAAAACAGTAAAGTGCCACTACCTCTGGCAAACCAAACTTCGATAAATTCCACAAAAGTTATCACGCCAGGAACACAATTCAGAATGCTCCTGAGAGGACCCACATAAATAATTTGCACTCAGTGCACTCAGCTATCTGGACCCCATACAGAATAATATTATCACATATCAATAACACACAATAAGTTATCATGTCACGAATTTCCATGTTGTGCACTAGAAAAAAAAAAAAAAATGTCGTCATAGCATCTGACAAATCATTCAAATATTCAGCAGCATTCAGCCATTTAAGGGTGTGATTTTTATTTCAGTCTTGCCACTACACTTATCTCACTGCTGGGCTGAGACTGATAAGAATAAAGGTATTAATAAAACTGGGACAGAGACTTCTTCAAATCTCCCAGGTCTGCAGTCTCCAAATGTCAGGAACCACCCCTTTCTTGTGTGCCCACAACCTCTACTGACTGTACACAGAACTCTCAAGTGTATTTCCCTGGCAAATGTCAAAGGCCAGGAAGAATTTATGTTAGGACCACCGCCACAATATGGTACAAAGCAGACCCAATTAATACCCAGATGGTGCATGTTCCACAGGAAACATTCACTGACCTGGCAAACATCTTGGGCAGGACTAAGCAGCCTAAACAAGAACAAATAGCCCTGACTAGAAGCACAACAGTAAATTCAGCCTTTGGATCAACACAATAAAAGGGGCATCGTGATCGTTCAAACTGCTTCGCTCTTGAGAAAGCCAAAGTCTTTCTTTTCCCACAAATAAAGGCCAATGAGCAAGCGTGCTAGACTCGAATGTTGTAGACAGTTTTATACTGTTCTGATATTTAAATATTATGGGGGATGTTCTTTCGGCCGCTGGTGTTAGGTTTTAAATTACTTGTTTCCCATTTCTTCAATGCTAGGGTGTTTCACTTTTGTATTGGAAACATTTGTATAACATAATTTCACCCAATTAACACAACACCATTTTGAAAGTTAATTGTAATTGTCTCTCAATTTGCAACCAAGTGTAATTACTTTTTTTTCCAAATTGGGAAAACCTTAATGTTGCAAATTGATTACATTCATATGCATATGTAATTTTATTCTCAAATTTATTTTATTCTGAAGCATTTTATTTTTCCATATCACTGTCCTCACTTCCCAGCAAGAGCGACTGCTCTCGTTACCATTTCCAGTTCACCACATTAATTGCAACCCACGATGGCCGAATACTTCTGTTTAAAGCGATAGGGGCATTAAGCTGCTTAGAGCGGGCCGTCCATAAACATTCACATTCTGTAGCGCCGGAGCCCTCTGTTGGAAAGCCGGGAGACCGGTCTGGTAACAGGATACAGTAAGCCCAACCCCCTCCCTCATCCCCATCTCCTGATTTAACATGGCTTCTGGCTCCGATGAGGCTTGCAGGAACCAAACTTAAAGGGCTTTTGCTGTTGACTGGACGTCCTTTTATTCAATAAGGTAACAATTTATGCACTTTCCTGTCTCCGAGTATCCGTCTGCTCAATATTTTGTTGCATTAATACGGTATAGTTGACGGTTACTTCGATTGTACAGCGAGCCAAGAGCTGGGAAGGCATCAGAGCTATGTGATGTGATCTATTCTGTATGTTCCTCGTCTAATGAGTAGCTAAGATTTTGCGATTTACGAATAATTCTGAAAATTATTCAGTGGTTATTTAAAAAGCTTGGGTATGTTTAAAACAAACCGGGCGGTGTCAATTGTAGTCATTGTTCATTAGATACTTTCATAGTTCAAGGTTTATCAATTAGTCGCAGTTTCAGTTCGCTGCAGATGATGTTTACCCCATGAATCCTAATTAAATAACGTCCGATTGTCGAGCCATTTTAGAGCCTATAGTTGTTATGCAGTTTTGACATTTATCGGTTGTTTTCACAACACGACCAGCCCTGCACGAAGTTATGAATCGCATCGTTTTATTCAGATGCTATATGTTAGTTCTTTAACGGAGACTGGAACGAACTTTGTGAATTATCTGGTCTTTCTTCACAATCAAAGCAACATACGTAGCCTACATGCTCTTTCGCTAAGAAGGTCATTACTCTCTTTCAGTGCCGGATAAAGAAAATGTAAAAATTTCATTTTTGATACAGTTCAAATCGAATTATTGTCTTTATTTGTTGCTGCAGAAACAGTGGCGTGATAGGCTGTAAACTATTGGCAAGGGGGTACGCACCGCTCGGTCGTATCTGCAGCGGAGAGGCGAGAGAGGGGCTGAGCTGGGGGAGGTGCCTTAGGCTGCTGACGTTAAAGCAATCTGCAACGCTGATTTGTCAACAGAGAGCAGGGCGTCCGCGAGAATTGCCCAGAAAATAAACTACACACACACTCACGAAGAAAAGCTCAGACCCGTTATATTATTATTCATACCGTATCTGCGCGACGGCAACCAAGGAGCCCCGTCTTCCCCTTGGATACGTACAGCTTTTGACAAACATCTGCCACTCACTCGGGAATCGCTCGCCTAAACAAAAAGGACTTATTGCTTGTTAACCGCATTCTTCTGGTTTCTTCTACATTTTTGAAGGGAAATAAAAAGTAACATTTTGAACAAGACACATCTCCGTTTTTACAAAGGATGCGATGAAAAAGAGGAAAAAGTATTCGATGTGAAGTTGGAATAATTCCGCTGGACGGAAATCTTAATGTTGCTGTTTAAATTCATTCAGGGTTGGTAAAGATCTCCGTACTATGTAATGATACATTTGTTTACCACGCACGTACGAAACTGTACAACGAGGGGCACTTGCGTTTTTTTCAAATCGAGTTGAATTACCTACGTCATACCTGGATTTGTAATATCGAACGTCATTTTAAAGCTTACTTCACCAAACTATTTTTATTCAGGCTATCTGATAGATCGATTTGTGTGCTGATGCCAACAGCTCCAGACTGCCTTCATGGCCGGATCATGAAGTGTTTGACTTTCTTCCTTTTACTTCCAGAAACCCTGAAAAAATCTAAAAAAGGTGGGAAACATCCCAGCAAGCTGCCGGTATGCTATGAGATTGTAACTCTATCCTTGAAGAAGAAGATGGCTGCAGAACTGTACCCTGCCAGCACAAACACCAACCTCCCCAATAACGGCACTACAGTGACTGCTACAAACAAGAAAAACATTGTCCAAGTCACGCAGAATACAACCGCCGCAACGACTACCACCAGCCAGCAAAATATCAATAACAACAACGTCGAAACTTCAAACTGGCAGTCGTCCCATCCGACGCTGCGGGAAAGGTTCGTTATAAAAACGCAATTGCACTGCTCAGATACGCAAGAGCGCTGCAGGGGGGCATGCGCGTACTATCTTTGTTTTGATGGCTGTATATTTATAATATTCATAATACGCAAGATTATGTATAATAGCATGCACCATAAAATAACCGATATAAATTCTTTCACTTCCAGGAATGCCTTAATGTTCAATAACGAACTCATGGCCGATGTTCATTTCATCGTCGGTCCCCCGGGTGAATCACAGAAAGTACCGGCGCACAAGGTGAGCCTATTCTTCTTTTACATTTAATATCTGGTTTAAACTTGGATGTCTGTGGCAACGTCTTAATTGATGGTTTCCTTTCCCTTCAGTATGTATTGGCGGTGGGCAGTTCCGTTTTCTGTGCCATGTTTTATGGGGATCTTGCGGAGGGAGAGTCTGAAATTCATATCCCAGATGTGGAACCTGCTGCTTTTCTTATCCTGTTAAAGTAAGTACACAGTCCTGCTTAACTACTATTACACAAGATTACAGAGTATAATGTCAGAGTTAATTATGCAATAAAGCAAGCAGGTGTTTTTCCTGCAAAATTACTGGAGAGTCTTCTGCCATTGATAAACAACCGTGAGCCTTGGTAATAAAAAGGCATTTTTCTTCCAACCGTCAGGTATATGTACAGTGATGAAATTGACCTCGAGGCTGACACAGTGCTGGCCACTCTGTATGCTGCAAAGAAGTATATCGTGCCTGCCCTGGCAAAGGCTTGCGTCAACTTCCTGGAGACGAGCCTAGAGGCGAAGAACGCGTGCGTGCTGCTATCCCAGAGCCGGCTGTTTGAGGAGCCGGAACTCACCCAACGCTGCTGGGAGGTCATCGACGCGCAGGCCGAGCTGGCGCTCAAGTCCGAGGGCTTCTGCGAGATCGACCTGCAGACGCTGGAGATCATCCTGACCCGAGAGACCCTCAACACCAAGGAGGTGGTGGTCTTCGAGGCCATTTTGAACTGGGCCGTAGCCGAGTGCAAGCGACAAGGGCTGGGGGTGACCACCCGCAACAAGAGGAACGTCCTAGGCAAGGCGCTGTACCTGGTCCGGATACCCACCATGACACTGGAGGAGTTCGCCGACGGGGCCGCCCAGTCGGACATCCTGACGCTGGAGGAGACGCACGACATCTTCCTGTGGTACACGGCGGCCAACAAGCCCAAGCTGGACTTCCCTCAGACCCAGAGGCTGGGGCTCAGCCCGCAGCGTTGCCACCGCTTCCAGTCTTCGGCCTACCGCAGCAACCAGTGGCGGTACCGGGGCCGCTGCGACAGCATCCAGTTCGCCGTGGACAAGCGGGTCTTTATCGCGGGGCTGGGCCTGTACGGGTCCAGCGGCGGGAAGGCCGAGTACAGCGCCAAAATCGAACTGAAGCGCCAGGGAGCCACCCTGGCGCAGAACTTGACTAATTTCGTATCGGACGGGTCCAGCAGCACCTTCTCGGTGTGGTTCGAGCACCCGGTCCAGGTGGAGCAGGATACGTTCTACACGGTCAGCGTGGTTCTGGACGGGAACGAGCTCAGCTACTTTGGGCAGGAGGGCATGACGGAGGTGCAGTGTGGGAAGGTGACGTTTCAGTTCCAGTGCTCCTCGGACAGTACCAACGGAACGGGAGTGCAGGGGGGGCAGATCCCAGAGCTGGTGTTCTACGCATGAGTCATGCAAGCGCATCCGTATTTAACTGCATTCCACCACTGCTAGAGAAGCACATGGGGAAAAAGTCAAAACAGTTTTTGCCTTCTTAATAATGTAGCAGTAAGAAACTATGTAACACTAAAAGCCTGTTAAAATCTTGACAGTCTGTCCAAGAACTAAGTGAAGGAATGCTCTTCGACTATTTATTTGAAAAAGAACTGATATTCGATTCTAATTATTAATGCTGCGGCATGCAGTCCTGTGTAAAAAGTTGTGTTGCACTTCTAATGGACGACTCCCGTTAGTGCATTGTGTTTTGTACATAAATTAAGGCTAATTTGTTCACAGCTTGAAGCTGATCGACAAAAGAAATGTTCTGTATTAGAGCTTATGAACCTGCAAACCATAAAAAGTTTTTATGTGGCTACACTCCCAGCTATTGCTGCTTGTTATTGTGAATCACAAGAGCGTTGAAATACGAGGTAATATGGCGGAGAATATTCCGTCTTTGAAAACCACTTCCACCGTGCTCGAGTATTGCAGAGAGCCATTTCCCTGCCTGTTACCGTTGGCCATTTCAGCCCCTCGTCTTTTGTAATGAATGCAGCTCAAACTAATTACAGAATACTGACTTTGTTTTCCTTTTGATGACGTTAATGGGATTAATCTAGCTTCGGCACATTCGAAAACAAACACAAATGTGACTGAAGAATGTAAATGGTACTTAAACATTCCTTATGTGCAGAGCTACAACAAGCAAATTGCTGGAATGAAGATCATCAAGGCCTTCCTCTGTTCTACACCTGATGGCCTTATTTTAATGATAACAATTTACAGGCTTAAATCAATGACTGTTTTCCACTACTGTGGAGCAGAACATGCAGCTTAAAGCAACTGAGCGCAAAGAAACAGTTCACTGTAGAGGTGGAAAAACACTGAATAGAAACATTCTTTCAGAAACGTTAATGTCACAGTGCCCTCTAGATACACTGAACAGTACTACACTTTTCTCTTGGCTGTTCGATGTTTGCCTTGTGGTTTATTGTAAGTGGACGGTTTTCAATTCAGAGCTACTATGCTTCAGATTTTGTAGGGCGACACCATTTCTCCATGGAGCTGTCAAACCATGTTCTCCCAGCATGGGCTTGTCAATGCCATTTAAATGGTTATTGCTAAACCAACACAAGAGGCCAGAGTGGGGATTACCTATTGGTGGAGCATTGATACAGGCCAGAGTGGGGATTACCTATTGCTGGAGCGTTGATACACAGCTCTCTGGCCAGCACGAGGAATGTTTTTCCCAGAACGTACACATTGACCTGCGGAGAGAGAGAGAGAGAGAGAGAGAGAGAGAGAGAGAGAGAGAGAGAGAGAGAGAGAGAGAGAGAACAGGCGGGTGAGGCCGGGTTAGCGCACGCTGCTGGTACTTTCACACAGCGCTGTAGGCTGGGGAACAGCTCTCTGGGGTTTGGATCTGTACCAGAGAAACAAAATGGGGCCTGTATTCTCTCAGCGCCGTACTGAGCCACGCCGCAGCGAATAAGGACGGCGCTATTTCAGGAGCGGCTTTAAAATTACACACAGCGTAGGGGTGGAGGAGGGTGAAAGTGTCGTTCACACGGGGGACCTTCCTTTCACTGGTGTCACGAGGTCTGGCGTGACGGAGCGCGGGAGGCGAAGCCGACACCGTCACCCCGCCCCGCGCCCCGCCTCCATCTGGCCCCGAGGGCAACGCGGCGGCCGCAGGGAGCGCAGGGGTCGCGACCCCGTTGCCGGGAGGCAACTAGCTAACCCCGCCTGCAGTGGACAATGCTGTGGCCTGCCTGGGTGGGGCTACACTTGCAGGGGATTCCTGAAATGTTTATGGTTGCTTTACTGCCGGGGCCCTGGCTCACGCAGATCCCTCCTCCAGTACCAGAGGGAGGAGGGAGGGGGGGAGGGGGGCACCTCAGGGAACAGCTGGGGGCGTAAAAATAAACCCAACACCAACTGTGTCTCAGAAATGTCCCCGTGCTGAATTATTCAGATTAAAACTGCAGACAAATGCAAGCCTAAATTTAAATACCCATCATGCCCTTTACATGGGTGTGACACGTTGCTATAAAGGGCAAAAGTTATTTTGAAATTTGATGCATAGCAACATTGCCCATATACTATTACACCGCCAATACACATTGCGCAGAATGCAGATGGTGAGCATACCAAGGATCGCCATATGGAGGTATAAAGAGAGGTCATGATAAATCTTATGCCACACCGCTAATTCTGGCCAACTCCTCAATCTGAGCAACTTCACACCAGTCAGCAGCCGTCAAACCTTTTGCCACATTGGCCGAGATTCAGTAAACATTTGCCCTCGTTTTTGGCTCGCTATTCACACTACAAAAACCCCCAAAAATAATCTCTAAGTATTTTAGTCTCATACTTAAAATCTTATTTGTTCAATTTTTTTGCTAGATAAGAAAAATACTGCCAATGACGCAAGACAGTTTGAGTCATTTAATGATTTGCCAATAAAAAATATCCATGCCAAGTAAAGTAAAGTAAATTTTAAACTAGCTCATATTTTGTACTGGGGAGAAGAAAAAAAAAACTGCATGTTAAGTGTTATTACAAAACCAAAACACTAGATAAGAGTTTTTCTGCAGTACATTGGAAGAATAGGATTTATCTTCACAAACGGCTAAGAATTCATTTAGCCGGTTTCCAAATTCACCAATTAGTGAAGGAAAAAATAATACTTGCACATTGTTTAAACGTGGAATGGCAATACTGTGCCCTTTACTTAAATTCATGACATTCTCATAAGCGCGGGTGCTACAGCCGCAGCGAGGAGCAGAGATCTAATGCGCTTACCGGGGAGCCGTTTCCAAATGCGGAGAAAGGAGCAATATTATGGCATAACGGGGTGACGTCATCCAGAGCAAGCGAGTGTGATAGGACTGGGACACGATGTACTGTACATGAAGATCATACGCCGGCTTTCAGGCGGTTTGGAAAAACGCACACAGCTTGTCCTTCCATTAAAAGCCAGCGAGAGAGCAATCTCTACCCACTCTGCAGTGGGCCACCTGCAGAGACCACCACCACCAATTATGTCAGATATGGAGGAGGGTGGAAGGGGGGGGGGGGGGGGTCGGTCTCTGAAATCCTTTTTTGAGGGTTGTGTCTAGCCGCAGTCGGCGCAAATGTGATAGCAATTGGAAAAAAAGAAAAGAAAAAAGGCACCCTTACCCATTTCATAGCCAGTCTTAAGACATCCAAATGTCAAAAATAAATAGGTCAGAACGGGAGAGGAAGAGGCGGCTGTTGTGCGCAGCAGGTGTAATGAGTAATGAGACGAGCGGCTCGTTAAGACCCACCTGCAGCAGGTCGCTCAGGTCCAGCAGCATGTCTGAGGGCCGGTTAAGGGAAAAGCGTTGCCGCGCTACCCCCCGCTCTCCAGCGCGCGGGCCGACCGTCGCTCGGAATAACAACGCGGGGGCCCCGCCGCGGCCCGCCAGACGGCGGAAGGTTATTGGATTAGGGTGCAGCTGCAGGGGCGCCGGGGCACCTGCGACCGTCGCCTTCGCCGCGCCGGCCCGCCCGCGCGTTTCTCCCGCGGATCGCTTTTCCATTTCATTTCATTAAAAGAGCTGGACAGCCCGCCCCTGCGTTTGTTGTATTCAGGGAGGAGGAGAGAGGGTAGCGGTTACAGATGGGATCACAGGGTAGAAAGTGCCACAGCGGGGGAATGAACCACAAACAGGGCGGGGGGGGGTTTGTATACGGGTCTGCTGCCTCACGCACTGGGCTGTACGTCTCACTTCTCGCAGGGGTAATTTGTAGAAATACTGTATACCCCACACACACACACGAGCTAAACTTCCCATTAAGCACATAAAAGGCACCAGCAGTACATTCGCAATTATTCTGGCCGGCTGATTCAGGCGAGTGCTTCAACTGGCCTAACAGGAGGTCAATAAATCAATGTGGGGTGGTAGGAGCCCATCCTCACAACATTACTGTGGGTCTGACTGCACTAAATGCTTCAGTGCATTAGCTTGTGCTGGTGAGAGGAAATGAACATATTTATTAGCCCGGCCTTGCAGTCGTACGCACACGTTAACAAAATCCAAACGTTACCCTCCCAGTTTTGGGCCGGCCAATTCAAGGCCCTTCAGACCTGGGCCTCCTGCCCATCTCCCAAAGACCGACCTCCCCATGCATCCGTCGCCATGGCGACAGTCACACCTGTCCACGTGCAGAGGCAGGGCTTTACAGCGCACGGTGAGATTACCGCCACCCCCAAAACAGAAAGGATAATCCCGCGCGGGTGGGAGATTGCAGACAATTCATCCCAAAAATAAATCAAGGATCATCACGCCGATGATTAAAGCCTTACATAAGCCCAGGTTCTGGCGAAAAACACATTAGTCTCGTCCGCAATTATTACATTACAACGGGGTGGATGGAAAGGTCCATCTCTACCTAGGAGGCACAGTGGCTCACGGCTACTTCTGCTCAAATCCAGCCCTGCCTGCGATATCAAATAAAAAATAAAAAAAACTTATTTGTAGAGCGCTCTTGACAAACAATCGTCACAGCACGCTTCACAGAAAACTCTACCCTCAGAAGGGCAAGCCTAGGGCAACAGCGGCAAGGAAAAAAACAAAAACTCCCCAGTTACAGATAAGGAGAAACCTTGGGAGCAAGCAGACTCACGAGGGGAGAGCCCATCCACCTGTGGCCGGCTCGGGGCGGGGGTTTTAATGAGCGACACGGTCGCATTAGCAGCGAGAGATCGGGCAGCCCCCGTGCGTGGTGTGGCCGGGCCTGTACCGCGGTAACATTTTCCACAGCTGCGCAGCACTGTACGGGGAGCTGAATAGAGCTATCTTTAATTGTCCCTGCGGGAGGGGAGCAGGGTAAACAGTGCTGGGAAAAAAAGCTGCCTCCGCCCTCGCTGCCTGATAAAGCTCCCCGTTTTCCTACGAAACTCCCCCCCCCGCCCGCACGCTAGCTGTATCAGCTGCGTACACACGGAGAGGGGGGGGGGGGGTGGGCGTGCGCAGATAGCACGGTTCGCTACGTTCCCACAGCGCGGGAACACGGTAAACACCAGCGCCGAATCTCCTTCAGGGAAACCAGGCATGAGGCGGACTAAACAGCGTATGTTTGGATGATATTGGGGAGGCCAGAAGACCCAAGTCCGATAAAATCTTGACTGAAACCCTAGCTCTGCGGACACACGCACACACAGGCACAGGCATACACACAGGCGTATAAACACACACACACACATATGAGCTGTGGTCTGCAGTGGAGCTGTGAGCACCGGGCGTGGCCTCAGATCCCACTCACAAGCCCCCGGGGACGTATTTCTGCCTGGATTAAAAATAACTGTGTGAGCCCAGCCCTGCCATCCTCCTGGGGAGAGACACGCCCTCACACATTTCCTCCCCACACTACCACAACCATCTCACACGCATATACACATGCATGCGCACGCAAGCACGCACGCACGCACGCACACACACATGCGCACACACACACACACACACACACACACACAGGCGCACACACACACAAACACACACACACACACACACACACACATACACACAAACACGCATGCACAAAAACACAGTTATACAGAAACATACACAGGCACACAAACACGCATGAACACACAAAAAAAAAAAGCATGCAGCGCAAATACACACAGATGCGCACACACACACGCATACACACTCATGCACACACACACACAAACACACACCTGCATACACACAGGCATGCGTACACACACAAGCATACACACTGACACAGGCGCGCGCGCGCACACACACACACACACACACACACACACTCAGGCGCGCGCACACACACACACACACACGCACACAGCTCGAGCAGCCCTGAGCCTGGGGTAGGAGAGGAAACAAAGGCAGATGAAATCTGCTGGTGCCACACAATCACTAAAGACCTGCCATACACCTTATTCTCCCTCAGCATCTGCTGGAGAGACTTTCATGGTGAATTTAAAGGGAACAAAGCAGCTTTTATGAACATGTTCAATCAATCTAATCCTAATTGTTACAGCAACTCCCACGGATACGCACAATTTATTTCATTTCACAATCATCACACATTCTGTAAATTGGGCAACTTTTTTTGAGCAATTTGATTATTCTCCCCGCCACGTCTGACAGACCTCGCACACAGAATGCTGATCGACAACACGAAAAACACAACAGGGCTGCCATTTCCAAACGCTGCTCCAAGCCTTTTTATCGAACTGTTTTTCTTCTATCAGGAAACCAGCTAGTCAAAAGTACAAGACGAGTGGTAGATGATAGTTTGCACTTAGCAACCCCAAAATCAACACTTGAATGCATTATTATTATTATTACTACGATATGGAATCGCAGCATAATCCAGAGAAATCTCATCCAAGCAACACAGAAACCCTGTCATCCACATGTTGTTTCGATTCCACGGCCTGTTTGTTTAGCGGTGTTGTGGCAGTCTGGGGGGACAGGTCTGCTCTGACCCCAACACAGCCGGTGACTCAGCCCCTCAGCACGGAGGGCGTGTCACAGCCAGCGGGTCAGAGGAACCCAGCGGGTCACAGGATGTGCTGGAGACAGAGCAGAGAAACATTACTCACGCTCCCCTCGTGTCCTCTCTTACTCACTCACCCCAGACAGATTCAGTATAAACCTTCACTCATTAACCTGTTAGCGCAGCGCTGGTCACTGGATAAACACAGGGCTCTCAAGAGTGCGGCTAACGCCGGTTCAGCTAGCCGTTACCTGCGCTCCTTTCACTGGGAGGAATTTGGTACAGCGACAGCGAGCCGCAGCAGATTTGGTACCGTGACGCGGTGTTACCAGTCAGGGGTGTACCGCACAATTCAGGGCTGTGTGCAAATGCGGCCTCGGTGCCTTAAAATTGTAGACCAAAGCAAATTCTTTAAGCCCAGGCCTTTTCAGGCTCTCCCCCACATTGGGGCCCTGGGTAGTCAGTTCCATCATTAGTCAGACAACCCTGCTACTACATTATTACATAGCTGCCACTTTTGTCCAAAATCACTTACAGTTGATTACATTACATTACATTATTGGCATTTGGCAGACGCTCTTATCCAGAGCGACGTACAGTTGATTAGACTAAGCAGGAGACAATCCCACCCTGGAGCAATGCGGGGTTAAGGGCCTTGCTCAAGGGCCCAACGGCTGGGCGGATCTTATTGTGGTTACACCGGGATTAGAACCACCAACCTTGCGTATCCCAGCCATGTACCTTAACCCTACGCTACAGGCCGCCCCCGGACAGAAAGTAGCAGAAAGTAACAGAAAGTCACAGACAGACCTGATGTGGGACAGACAGTCACAGACTAGATTAGACTAGGCACTGGTCTTATCGTGGCCACACCGGGGCTTTAACCGCTAACCTCCCAGGTCCCAGTCCTTGGCTGTCCCACTCGAGGCCGTTAGCCGCGCTGAAAGGATACGGGGCGTGCCCTCGGTCCGGCAGACGAGGTAGAGGCAGGCGGCGGCCACGTGCATGGTCCTCCTGCCGCGCGTCAGGTGCCTGTTCAGCGCCATCTTGTAGAAGTTGAAGGCCGTGTCCAGGCAGTGGCGGTTCAGCTGCAGCTGGTGGCCGAGGTGGTTGATCTGCCGTTTCCCTGGGGACGAGAGACGAGCAATTTCACACGCTCGCACGCACACGCGTCGCGCGCGGGCGATTTAGCGCTCCCCGAGGTGCTGACGTGATGCTAACAAGCCATTAGCATGGTGCGCCGACTCCTCACAGCTCAGCACATACACAGCTGCCTTCCTTCAGCTGTTTAATGCAGACTACACAGCACTCAGAGATTACTCACCCCTGTCCTCCAAACTTTTATTTACAAGTAACTTCGCTGCCTTCACTTGTCAACTTTTAAGAGGTACAAATGGTAACGATGACTAATAAAGGGTTTTAAAATAAATACAAACTTGGCTTACATGTACACACAAGCACTCTCTCGCTTCAATTCAAAGTCTGCACTTTCCCCAACTGCTATTTTGCATCGAAAGGTTTTGAGCCCAATGTTTTTTTTCCTTGTCTGAATTTCTTACACGACTGCACAGCAGACATTTGAGGCATTTTAAGATATTCCAAGAAAATGAAGCCACTTATTCCTTCTTCAAAATACTATGCACAGGATTATTCTAATGATATACTGCAAAAAGGATCTGTTGACACAACAAGGTTTCTCCCAACTTTGCAGCGTAGCAAGTAACATTTGATTTTAGACATCAGAAACTAGCATTTTCTCCAATTTACATTACATTACATTACATGGTATTTACCTGACGCTTTTATCCAAAGCGACTTGATTAGACAATCCCCCCTGGAGCAATGTGGGGCTTGTTGAAGAGCCCAACAGCTGTGAAGATCTTATCATGGCTATGTGCGCACACACACACACACACACATACACACACACACACATACACACATACACACACACGTTAGCACTAGGAGGGTAGCACCTTCAAGGTGAAGCCAGGACGCAGAGAGGATGGAAAGTGGAGACCTGAACTAAACAAAAAGGCTTCGAGAGCAATCCCGTTATTTTAAAACCTGCATGATGACCTTCTTCACCGGTGGGTTCTGGCCATGCTGGCCAGCTCTGGAGCACTGGCGGATTACGGAGGAGGGGCGGCCAGGATTACGTAATGATATGGGGGGAAACGTGCTGCTCCTAGGGGAACCAACAGAGCTCTAGAATTCCTCTCACCAGATCCTGTTTAGCCTTGGAACAACAACACAGCCAGTGACCTTCCTGAAATCAGGCAACTTTGCTGCAGGACCACATACAAGGTTTCATGTGTGCCGGGTTAAATAAATAGACACTAAGGGATTACCATTCCTGTGATTAATGAGCAACTATTATCCCTGTGCATTCACTTCCAGTCTTGATCAAAATAACAGGGAGTATGTTAGACAACCATGGGAAAGAGCTACCTCATTACCTCTTGCCCCTCTACAGTGGGTGAGGAGGTGGCAGGGAGAAGGAGGACAGAGGCTGGGTGGAGGTCAGGGGGATGTGGGTCCTGAGCCTCCAGCACTGAGACCACAGCAGACCCAGGACATGATTCAGCTGCAGCAGAGCACAGACCAGACTGTGGGTTCACGCAGAGGCAGCATGACATCACCACCTCTAATGGCACACCAGAGTCCCAGGTGTCCACACGCACACGCGCACACGCACGCACGCACGCACGCACGCACGCACGCACGCACGCACGCACGCACGCACGCAAACATATACAGGCACACACACACGTAAAATTACTCACACACACACACACGCATGCGCACATACACACACATAATTACTCACACACGCACACACACACACGTACAATTACTCTCTCTCACACACACACACACTCTCTCACACACAATTACTCACACACACACACACACACACACACACACACACAAAAAACGGACACACACACAAACCCATACACACACAGACGGCTGCACAGCAATATACCCATTTCAACCATCCGTCTCCAGAATTCCACCCAGATTCTTTTACATCCTGATGGAAACAGAAGCCGGTCCGTCATCTGTGATGAAGGCGTAGCGTTTGGCCGTTTCAGACAGACCTGCTCCATCAGGGCTGATGGGGGCGCTCAGAGACGGCAGCCTTCACAGCACCGCCTGCCTTCCCGCCTCTCCCGCCCCATTTATCACCGCCGCCTGCCTGGGCTTTACCGGTCCAAACCCGCCCGGCGGCCATTAAACACGGAGCGTGTCAGGTCCCGGCTGAGCTACGAGCGCGGGGCCTGTCAGCCGGGGAGATGGAGGGGAAGGCTGCGTGGGTAACGGCGGAAATGAGGAGAGCGCCGACGGAAACGCTCGCCGACACAGGCCGCTGATGTCCGCAGAGCTACCGCACGCGGCGTGATAAACCGCCACTCCCACCCGCTCTCCTCTGCCTCAACAAGGACAGGCTTAAACAAACACGCACGCATGCGCGCACGCACGCGCACGCACACACGTATGAGCGCACTGCACCACTGACACACACCCAATTAGGCAGCGGTCCAATACATACTCCGCCATTACAGCTGTTGGAAACCGATATCTGTAAAGCAGGCTGTGCAAGCGTGAATTACACTCACCCACTTATACTGTACGGAAACTGATAACACCGTGGGGATGATGTTCGTTATTGCGCAATTATCCTTATTGTAATTTTTTCACACAATAATTTTTGCAGTTTTTTCTGTGATCATATTGACACAGTAGTTAGCCTCAGAAGCTACATTAGAAGCTACATTAAATATGTCTGGAGGGGACAAAAAAAAAAACACCACTCAAAAAAAAAAAAAGAAATGCGTTGGGTGTGGATTGACAGCCAGTCGGAAGCAGAGCAGTGTAGCTCCCACATAATCGATAAAAAACACATTTCATACCACGGAGGCAGCATGGAGTTGCTGCTGATTGGCTGTCATAGCAACACCCAAAAGATCCCAGTGATTCATTTTCTGGGGAAATATTTGGGCTCCGACACAGCCAGAAGAATTTCACTGTGAACAAACGCTGTTCACACCTGGATAGTAAAGCTCTCTAATCTGTCGCCATTAGTCAGTCTAATCAACAACAAGCAGTGAGATCACAGGAACAACCACACAACATTCAGGGACCTGAGAACCGCACAAAGAAAACCCAAACACGACGTCTCTTTAGGTGGCCTCACGTCAACTTCCTCAACTATCTTCTCTCCACCACAACCGGAGTGACTCACTCTCTCTCTCACTCTTCCTCTTCACTTAATCCTATAAAAGATCAAACGCTTTGCGGTTTCTCTCCTGTGGTCCAGCACAAGGTCCAGATGGCTGAAAGCACAGTCACATGCACTTAAAAGCAGCCGTTCCAGCGTCAGACACTGCTCCCTGGGAAGAAGGCGGGGCACAGGTGCGACTCGCTGGCGATTGGGCAGATTGGCGGGGAGGTGACCTGACCAGCCGCCCCCCGGTGCTCACGTCAGGGGGGACTCACCGTTCTGCAATGTCTGAGCCCGGGACTGCTTCTCCATCCCCGCATGGTACCCCGTTCCCAGGGATATGGCCTTGGCTGAGCCTGGGGGGGGGCAGAGGAAGAGCAGCAGACGTTATGACACACACA
This sequence comes from Conger conger, assembly GCF_963514075.1. Classification (NCBI taxonomy): domain Eukaryota; kingdom Metazoa; phylum Chordata; class Actinopteri; order Anguilliformes; family Congridae; genus Conger; species Conger conger. Next base: position 17,797,877 of record NC_083760.1, read on the forward strand.
CACACACACACACACACACTCAGTAAGTGCTTCAGAAACACTCAAACAACCCCGACGGTGGTTACATCATAAATACACACAGAAAGTAAAACATTCACGCAACATAGACCAGCTCTACTCCACGTACGGCAGTCAGTTGTGATTAGTCACTGTTGCATAGCAATCACCGACACCGCCATCAGAGTGAATACAATTACTGTAAATACGGTTTGCATGCATGAAAATACTAAAAGGACAATTCCAGGACATAATTGATTTGAGTGAATGTTGAAAAGAATATTGCATTCAGTCCCTAGGTGAGCAACACACACACACACGCACACACGCACGCACACGCACACGCACACGCACACGCACACGCACACGCACACGCACACGCACACGCACACGCACAGCACAGCACAGAAATAGGACCTATACTCAAGGTGTCCTGCCCATATTTTGTGGGTGTCAGATCACCGGTGCAGAGTGAAAAGTAAGGGGGGTTAGACACAATCTTTGGGGCCTCCTGAGAACACATGCATAGACAGGAGTTGAGAAATTTTTCCATCTGTGTTCAGTTTAATAAACATTTTTAGATTCAGAACAGCAGGTAAAGATTAAGAGTGATATTACACAGTTTATAAATACAATTCTGGTTAATTTTGTGTTGAAATTAGTGGGGACATAGATGAGTACTGCAGGCTGGACATTTTAAGGGCTCAGGATTTAGGTGCCTTTGGAATTTGATTGACAATCCTAAATTACTTTAGCCAGAAGTATGGTAAAGTGCCATGACTTAAAGACCAGTTCAACAGAAAATTGCTGCATACAGGTCTAAATGCTTCCAAGAATCCGGCAATTTATGAGCTGAAAAATCGTGAAAAAAGCAAGACTTGGCATACAGTAGCCCTGGCCACGTCTTGAGCCGGGCAAAAAGAACAACTGCACCCGTCAATTTCACTTTTTGGGTAAACATAGGAAAAGACAAAGGCACTAAAAACTATACATATAATAGTAACACTTAATAGGTTTATATACTGTTTATCATACACAAATAAATATACCGTACATACACAATTACACTTAGGCATACATATAAACAGGTGGTTTTTGTTTGTCGAAATAGGCATTCCAAGGAGGACTGCCAAAAACAGTGCATATGTTTGTACTCAGATACGTTAGTCACTCACTGCAATAGTGAAACACTGCCCTCTGCTGGTTGATAGGAAATATAAACTAAAGGAAAACGTGTTCTACCCGGGAAATGATACCAGACTAAGCTAAATTGAGAACTTTATATAGGGTTCTAAACTTAATATGTAGTGGACCTAATGTGAATCCTGTTATGAATTATTGTACTTAACAATTAACAAGTTACACTGCATCTGCTAAGTGATAGTACACAGATTTTGTGGCCAGACATACCACTGTGGAACTTGATATCGTATTTAAAAAATGCTCCTAATAATTCTACTATTAGCAATCACATTCGTTACTTAGACGTCATTTGCCTTACTTGTCCATCGAACAACACTGATGCTCAACAACAATGATCAACAAGCTTTATAACTGCATTGATAATAGAGCTGCTTCATTTACATCACATCGCACACAAAGCTTGCCACTGTCTCGCCTCCGCAGTAGGAGCAAAAACATCTCTACCCTTTATCCAAGGCATTGTGTGTAATTAGCACTTTGATGATAATTTAATAAAGCACAGTAAGTCCCTACACCGAAGAACAGAACACCCACATTAAATAAATAACATTTTAATCACACAAATTAAGCTCACAATCACTGATTTTCACCTTAACCAACATTTCCAGAAATTTCTGCCCATTGGTTTGGGCACAGTTCTGAAATGCAGTCAATGCAGGAGAAAAGGTACAGAAGAACGCCCTCTATGCTCCGGCTCCCATCCATCCTCATGGTTTATTTAAAGTGGGGCGCCCACTTCACCATGGCCAAAGTTTCACTTTGATGAATTACAGTCACTGGCATTCATACATGATGAAAATGGCGCCATTAATCAAATTTAACAAGTGTGCCGACACAACAACAAAAAAGTTAAATATTAAGAATAGAGCCTTGCTATTAGAGGTCAACGTTTTGTTGCTAAGCTGTATAACAGGGGCACAGTCCGAGGACATCACTCCTGGTCCAGGTCTATCAATCTTTTTAACTCTTAGTATACGGGTTTGTATTTATATTCTCTTCACCGGTTTCTTTACTGCAAACATACAGAAAATGAATCCTGCAGGATTTGTTCATAAATCTCACTTTAAATGAATCAAAGCCAGTTTAATTTGGATATTGATATTGTCATTTCTCAATTTAAACTGTTCTCAACCGCCATTCTACTCACACCTCTCTCATTAACAAGGTATTTTTGCCAATAAAAATGCCACTCACTGGATGTTTTTTGTTTTGTGCACCCCTTTCTGTAAACTAGAGACTTGTGTGTGAAATTCCCAGGAGCTCAGCCATTTTGGAGATATTCAAACAACCCCATCTGGCAGCAACAAGCAATCCATGTCATGTCAAAGCCAATTCTGATATCTTCCCCATTCTGATGTTTGGTCTGAACAACAATTGAACCCACTGAGCATGTCTGCATGCTTTTAAGCGTTGAGTTGCTGCCACGATAGGCTGATTAGATATTAACATTATGTATTTGAGCTGGTGTATGGTATATAATGGTGATAATGAGTGTAAATATACCAATGAGCCAAAACATTATATCCTAATATGTTGTCCGTCCTCTGCGTGCCCCCAAGACAGCTCTGACCTGCCAAGGCAAGCGATCTACAAGATCTCTGAAGATGCCCTGTGGTATTTGGCACCAGGATGTTAGCAGCAGATCCTTTAAGTTACAAGGTGGAGCTGCAGTGGACTTGACACCCTGAACTCTACTCTTCGTCATGTTCCTCAAGCCATTCCCAAACAATGTGCAGTGTGGCAGTGTGCATTACCTGTGCTGAAAGAGGCCACTGGCGTCAGGTAATGCTGTTGCCATGAAGGGGTGTACCTGGTTTGCAACAATGTTTATGTTGGTGGCACGTGTCAAATTGACGTAGACATGAATGACCGGACTCAGGGAAAAAGGCCTTGTGGACATGCAGACAAATGAAACCAAGATTCACATGTATCAGATTGATGGCAAGAGCAAAGTGTGGAGGCCAAAAGGAAATGCCCAAACAAAGCATAGCGCCTCCGAAACGGGACGTTATGGTTTGCTCGTGTATGGCTGCCACAAGTACTGGCTCACTTCTCTTCATGGATGATGGTCTAGCAACAGCAGCAGAATTAATACTGAAGTGCACAGAAACACCTTATCAGCTCAAGCAAATGCCTCCCAACTCATTGGACGGTGCTCCACCCTACAGCAAGACAATGATCCTGACCATACTGCAGGGCTTTTCCTGCAAAGATTATTCTTAGGCGACCATCTCCATCAAATTTTTTGCTGCCTCCACAAAAGGCAGATATGACAATGGCGATATGACTGCCAATAGAAACAAATATTGAAGTGTGCACAGTTCTAATGTCTTTCTGCTTCAAGCACACTGCCAACAGACCGATTTATTTAAGAAAAGAGTTCAAATTCAAAACATTGGTGCTAGCCTTCCAAGCAGTTAAGGGGTCTTCCCCAGCTTACCTGCAAAAAATCATCAGACCCTACACCCCTGCCAGACCTCTTCGTTCAGCCTCCACAGGCCGCTTGGCACCTCCCCCTCTCTGAACCTCCACCTCACGCTCACGACTACTGTGTTCTGGCTCCACGGTGGTGGAACTCCCCATTGAGGTCAGAACTGTACAATCTCTTCCCACCTTCAAGCGCAAACTGAAGACGCACCTCTTCAAGCAGCACCTCTCCCCATTCCTCCCTACCTCCCTGTGATCCTTAATTGTTGTCTTTGTGATTTACGTAGTGTTTCGGTATTTTTAATTGGCTAGGTAAGCAGTATTTGGATAGTTAAGTTTGGTCAGTTTAGCTTTGTTGTTTGTTTATTTGTTGATAAAAAAAAAAAAAGGGCCCTGGTCCTTATCTTTTTTGTACAGGTAGCAATTGAAATTGTACTTCTCTCTAGGGTCTTTCAGCGCACTTAGCCCTGGTTATGGGTATGCACTTTGTTGTACGTCGCTCTGGATAAGAGTGTCTGCCAAATGCCATAATGTAATAGGTTCTTCCACAAGTTAAAGCATGACATCCATAACTAGTAAAATACACCTGAAGTGTTGTTCTAAACATATAGTCATCATAAGTGAAATTTCTTTTCTTTTTTTTGGGGGGGAGGGGGGGGTTAGACAAGAGGGATAGGCATATCAGAAAGGGGGGCGGGGGAAATCAGGAGGGAGGACTAACGTACAGTTTGAAAAGGTGTGTTTAGGGGGAGGGATTCTGCTTTCCTGACAGTGGTAGGCAAGTCATTCCACCACTGAGGAACCAGAACGGAAAACAGGTGTGAACGTGCAGCTTGACTGCCAGGTGCTCGTAGAGAGGGAACCATAGGCGACCAGAGCTGGCAGACCGGAGTGGTCTAGCTGGGGAGTAGGGAGTGATTAAGGATTGTATGTAACGTGGGGCAGTCCCCTTAGCAGCCTGAAATGCCAACACTAGGGCCTTGAATCGGATGCGTGCGGCAATAGGAAGCCAGTGGAGGCCAATGAGGAGCGGGGTGACATGAGCCGACCTGGGCTGACTGGTGATCAGGCGGGCTGCAGCATTCTGGACCAGCTGGAGGGGCTTGATGGCACAAGCTGGGAGACCGGCTAGGAGGAGTTGCAGTAATCCAGGCGGGAAATGACGAGCGCCTGGACTAGGAGCTGGGTGGCTTTCTCCATCAGGAGATGGCAGATACAGCATGTATTGTAGAGAAAGAACCTGCAGGTTCTGGCAGTGGAGGATACTTGTGGAGCCAGGGTGAGGCAGTTATCAAGAGTCACCCCAAGATTCTTTGCCGTAGAGGAGGAGGAAACTACAAAGTCCTCAACAGTGAGTGAGAGGTTGATTGTCGGAGATGATTTAGCAGGGACGTAGAGAAGATCAGTTTTGGCAAGGTTAAGCTTCAGGTGGTGGAAAATGGTGGTGACCTGGGTATCGGGGGGGAAGGAAATAAAGAGTTGGGTGTCATCGGCGTAAGAGTGGTAAGAAAAGCCATGGGAAGAGATAAGAGAACCAAGAGACATAGTGTTGTAGGGACTACAACTTCCACATTCCCACAGGAAAATTCTGCGACGTCCACCACGAATGACATCTAACTTGGTTCAGCCAATCCCGTAATGGCGGGAGCAATAAACGGTCCCGTATAAGAGCAAGACACCTTCTTGGGATCTCTCTTCTGCTTCTTCTGATTCTTCTGATTCTTCTCTTCGACGCACCCTTTTTGGCCATTCGCTTCAGCTCATCTGCTCCGAGACTCGGACAGAGGCTGAATGCTGCACAACGCACTACCAGGCCTACGGACACACCCAGTTACCTTGCGGTAATTTCGTGGCCTATAGCAAGTGGAAACTGGTGTACGCGGAACGCTACATCAGTTTACCCCTCCAAAGCTCACCATCGAACAACAGCAACAAACTTTTCCACCCGGAAAAAGGACAAGCGAACATCCTTCCAGCAACCGAGTGGACCAGACGACAGTGCGCGGCTAAGACCTGTGCATCTCTCCAGGACACGCATTCACAGCACCATCGCGGCTCCTATAAGGACAGCACGTCTTTTGGATCCAATGCGTATGGACTCAGTAAGAGAACAAACATTCAGGCATAGCCAGTGTTTAGTTTAGTCTTAACTGTTTTTGTGAATCTGTGTTTCAATATTGACCATCCTACTATTGTAATGTGTTTGGTTAGCTACATATATATGTACGTGAATTGATTCGCCGTCTTTTGCGCATATATAGAGTAAAACTACTCAAGTAGTCCCATCTCACAGCTAACTCTAACTCATTACCACACCCAGAACTCTAGCTTACTCAAGCTAGCTACTCCCACTTTTACCTTTCCTTTGTTCAAGCGACACGCGCGCTTGCGACACACACACACACGCACACACACATACCCAACTAAATTTCCTTACTAACTTCCCGTTAGTTTATCTGTTCTGTGTTTTACGTTTGTTTAATAAATATATTTTATTAAACCCCGGTGTCCGTTTTGGAATCACATAGACATGAGAGCTGAGTTAAAGCAGTCTTTCGAAGAACTTCCAACCTTCAGGTTATTGGTATGTTTAATCATTAATATTGGTTATTTTAATTATTAATTAAAATACAAAATTTGTGGTTAGATATTTCTGATAATAGTAATTTTATGAGACCGATTACTTTTTGCAGTTATACTGCTACACAACGTTTAACTGGCGCCCCGGTTTCGTAGAGAGTAAAATCCCTGCGTTATTTGGAGTCCCGTGCGAGGACCCCTACAGTGTATAGCGAGAAGAGGAGAGGACCAAGAACTGAGCCCTGCGGGACTCCAGTTTGTAGGGGGTGAGGGTCAGAGACTGAGCCCCTCCAAGTCACCTGGTAGGAATGACCAGAGCGGTAGGAGGAAAACCAAGCAAGTGCAGACCCTGTGACACCCATCCCAGACAGCGATGAGAGCAGAATTTCATGGTTGACTGTATCGAAGGCGGCCGACAGGTCGAGGAAGATGAGGACAGAGGAGAGGGATTTGGCTTTAGCAGAGTGGAGTGCCTCAGTGACAACGAGCAGGGCGGTCTCAGTGGAGTGGCCACTCTTGAAGCCAGACTGGTTGGGATCGTGGAGATTGTTGTGAAGAAGATAAGTGGACAGTTGGGAGCAGACCGCCTGTTCCAGAGTTTTAGATAGAAAGGGAAGAAGAGAGACGGGCCGGTAGTTGTTCAGAACAGAGGGGTCAAGAGTAGGTTTTTTGAGCAGGGGAGTGATTCTGGCCCTCTTCAGGGAAGAGGGCATGTTGCCAGAAGAGAGGGAGGTGTTGATTAGAGAGGAGAGAAAAGGGAGAATGTCATTAGAGATATATTGTAGAAGGGGAGAGGGGATGGGGTCAAGAGGACAGGTGGTCGGGAGGTGGGATGTAAGGAGTGTTGTACTGATCAAAAGCAAGTAACAAAAGCCCAAAGCTGGAAAATTATTCACTGGCCAATCAGTCACCCGATCTGAATCCAACTGAACATGCATTTCATGTGCTAAAGAGGACAAACAGGAGCTGAAGATGGCTGCAGTACAGGCCTGGTAGAGAATCAGCATAAAAGATATTAAGCACTTGGTGATGTCTATGAGTCACAGGCTTCAAGCAGTCATTGCATACAAAGAATATGGAACAAAGTAATAAACACGACTACTCTCCCATTTACATAACATAAATTCAAAGCCAAAAACGGTTAGACATTCTTATTGATGACCGCTCTATAGTAGAGGGCTACTGCAACTGACAGTGCTCCCACTGCTCTGAGCATCCCGTCTAAAGAAGAGATTTGCCAATACAAAACACCAGCATCGCTGCATTTTCCAACGAGCACAGTCAGCTGAAAGATCAGGGGAGAAGCCTAGTCCTCACATAGCCCTGTTGAACTGTGGGACATTGGCCTATGCGACAGGGAAGGAGATGGGGGAACACACTGAGCTCAATTTGGATCCCCCCCCCCCCCCATGTTTACCTAGAGACTAGGACCAATTCATCACAATCTCTGGCCTGTTTGTAGAGTAACAGGCTTCACAGTCATCTGAACTTTGCTGTTTGAGGGTTTGTATTGAGTTTGGCTTTGCGTTTACAAGCGGTGGTCCAAAATATTTTGGTAACTGTAGGCAATTACTTCACTCACAATTATGAATTATTATATCACAGAAGCAATTTCACGTAGCCAATCCCATTCTTAGACAAGCTGTATTCTTCAAATGTTTTTACCAAAGATGGGGAACCATGTTCACAAACATTTCCTATTTTTGGATTGCTTTTATATTTACCAAAAGTGCAGAATTGTCTAATTACATGATAATTTCACAATACATCAAAACATTTGGAGGAGAGATGTGGATTATGTAGCGAGCCTACAAACTGAATACGCCAACAAACGGATCCAGCAGCCTCTGGTGAAAAGCCAGGCTCCCTGGCCGTGATACCACTGATGCCCTCTCCAGGTGGAAAGCTATGTGAACCTGGCCAGGCCAAAATCCAGGGAACTTACCATCTGATGAGACGAATTGACCGACGGCCGATGAACCCCCTCCGCTGTTCTCCACAAATGTCACCTCTGAAACGATGATATTGTCCTCCAACACGGAGCCACAGCCCATACAGACGGCATCGCCCCGGGCCTGGTCAATGTCAATGTCCGTGCCGCCGCAATTCTTGCACTGGCGAGAGCTCATGATGACACGTTTACGTCCGCAGCACTCAAGAAACCTGTTCGTAAAGCAGGGAAAAGGGGTATTGGTCAAGTTATGTGGATGCTCTCTACCAGCGGAGTTGCCAGCATTATATTACAGAGAATGTCGACTGGCTACCCATCTTTTACATAGGTAGCCAGTAGGTCTGCTTTGGAAATCTCACCACATTCAACATTACAACGTGGTTGTGCTCTCTCTGACTGGATATAACAACTTTCCACCCTAGTCACGTGGTTGCTGTCTGGCTGTAAATCAAGTTCTAGGTGTCTAAAAGTAATTCAGTTTCAGATGTTTTCTGAAGCTTGTCAAATAGGGAGTTGTCAAAGCGTTTGCCAGCAAGATCACCATTTCTCATTTATGTCACGCGTCCGAAATGGCGACTGCGATACAATAAGCAAGCTCTGTAATGTTAATGTTAACAACCCATCAACGTGTACATTCGTGTGCTGCTAGCCTACTAGCTAACGGGGAGTGTGCAGCTTGCGAAGTACACTATGATGCAATTGACCAGCAAGGCAATGCACTTTTTGTCAGCAATCAACATGTCTGGCTAATGCAGTTAGTTGTGGATATACCGATATGCTTTAAAATATATAAATAAACGTCCACGCCTCCGGTTTGCTAGCTAACTTACACAGCAGGCGGCATGCTATACAGCTAACAACTTGCCACTTCGAAGAAATCACATCAGCCTAAATCAGCGTAGTTCTTACTCAATCGATGTTAGGGAGACAAAGGGGAAAATGCTTCAATTTTACTATAATGATGTCGTTAATAAGTGCAAAAATGTTCAATACGTACCGGTGCAGAATCCGCAAATCCACTCATGCAAATACAAACTGGCAGGTATGCTCACGGGGTTCAGGTAGGAAACTCCTGGCCTTGTGTAGCCAAAAACTTGCTACGTGGTTATGGCTGAAATAATAACTCGTGTGTATTGTGCGTTTCAGTTTTAACTGAACACACTACATCACAGCTATCCATTCAGAAATCGGTATTGGATTCTCCGGAGCTTTACAGACATGTGTCTCTGCGTACAGAAGAGGAACGTCCCAAATAATATTATCCACAGGGTGACAATCATTCATATTTATTTGAAAATGTATTTTGTATTCACGTTATTTCAAGTATTGAGAAGACTGTACGTGTGTATTTGTAAACAATTTTTTTTAAGGGGATAACATTACTTAGCATGTCAATGGTTTCAAATCATTCTTAATATGGCCGTACTAGTACCCCCCTGTGTCAGAATCCCAAGTTCTTGCGGGCCGAGTCATTGGATGACGTAAGTTGAAACGTGGTCTGGTCATGTTGAGTTCACGAGCATCAGTTCATTATATGAGCTGCGCATTCACTCGTCAATAACGTGAATAATGTCATGGGTGGAATGGTAACGGGAGAGTGACGTTTCATAAAAGAAATATTGTCGGCGTAATAAAGTACTTTAAAAAAAGTTACATAAACAAGATGATTCTTGGATTCTTGCATGCATTTGGTGGCCGGTTACTCGAATATGAAAAACATTATGCCTCGAAGACAGATATTTCATTTTAGAGCGACCATTATAGCAATTGTTGCACAATCCAAACGATTTTATATGAATGGATTTATGCATAGAGTAGGGGACGTTGAGCTATTTTTCGTGGGTCTGAACCGCTTAAGCGACTTTATAAACAAAAACTAGCAGACCATGCTGTTCTTCAGGGCACAGGTGGCGCACGCTTGTATTATACAGACATTTACATTTAAAGGGAGTTAAATTAATCAAATATATTGAACACTGATTTTGAACACACCAAAGTGTTTAATCTTTCTAGAAATAAAACTGGATTGAATAGCTTGGTTTTGTGTGTGTGTGTGTGTGTGTGTGTGTGTGTGTGTGTGTGTGTGTGTGAATGGAAAAAGAAACACAAAAACATGTGGATACAAATAACTGTCTTTAATTTGAGTTAGGATAATATAACAAAATTGAACATTGTATGCACATACATGTGTAAACTATAATAAAATTACCGTAAGACAAGTACTGTAAAAAAAATCTGGAAATCAGAGATAGCAAAGTGTTACAAAACTATTTCTGACTGTATTTATGCAACATCTCCTATCTGTGACTACCTTTTTACTGCAATTAAGTTTTTTTGTTTTTACCTATACTCTGCAACTGAATACTAATCTGAATGCAGGTACTTTCTTACTGAGGTTTCAATGCCCTCTAGTCCTCCCAGGTCAAACTGCATTCTTGTACCAGGGAGAGGCTCATGTGAGGAGAAGAACTTCATGATACCTAATTGATAATGCTTTAGAATTATACGGAAGCTTCAAGAACAAAGTCCCTGACTAAATACAAAAAAACGTTTTTTTCTTCGGGAAAAGGACACCCAGTCGTATCAAACAATATATCAATCTCAAAAGAAAAGCCTGGCAAGTCCAGTGAAGACAATTAACCCCACAATCTGACATAACATACATACTGGTGCACTGCAACACATAATGCCACATTATCCACATCTAGCAAACACCTTTAAACATGCCTCTTATCAAAGAAATGTGTTACTAGTTTAGAATCACAACACTTTTGGTGCGGACAGCTGTAATAGTAGGACATTTTATTTGATGACATCCCCCAATCAAAAAAACAACTTGTTACAAAATTATTTATGACAAACCTTGGTTATCATGGGAACATTTTATGTCATGGCTTTATTTTTTGATCCCACCTGGAAATTCAAATTGACCAAGCTATATCAAAGACATTTATGAAAAGAAATATTTGTTGGTATTTGGTGTGAGGTGGCAGAATACTGACTTGGTTAAATGCACACAAACCAAATGTATTTGTATAGCATTATAACTTCACATCATCCTTTCAGAGAGCTGAGCACAGGTTTTAGAAGTTGTTTGTAGTTTGAAGGGGTTTAGCAGCGCACTTCTTAAAACAAAATTTAAAAAGAAAAAGAAAAAAATCACAACCTTGCTTGCTTGGGAAAACACCCACTCATTCCATGAAATAAAATATTAAATTCACCCCTTAGTGTCGGAAAAACCAACATACATGAATGCTAGAAAAACTATAGTAAATACTTCAGCAGTAAAAAGTATGTAGTACACTGCGTCTTCATTGTGTTAAAATAGGAATATTTAACAAAATAGTTTTTACAAAATCCAATAAGTGAGACTACATTTAAAGCATTTATTAAACGTATATATTGCACTAGAGTCAGTAAATACCTGTGGATCTCAAGAGCACTGACAACCAGAGATCCATTCTGCCTGAAGTGGGAACAGAAAGCAGAGTAAACAGACTGTAGGCATTTCAGAATACATGTGAGACTGAACAGCAGGAAACACTTGGTCTGAGCTCTCCCCTTCCGTCTCATCGCCATGTCAGGGATCCCGCGATTCATACAGCAGTTTTGCAGCCTATTGGGAGTAGAGAACAGAGGTAGAGGTCAGTACATACTCATAATGAAAACTTTAACACAGAATGTCCCAGTGGGAAAATTGTACATGATACACAACACAACCACACCATTTTACAACATCACAAAGCATGGAACTGTACGTTTGCAAAATGATGTGCTCTAGATCAGGGGTTCCCAAACTGTTGAGATGTAATAAAGTGCTTGACAAATGTCAGAAAAGAACCTGCTATATAATATATGCTTTTCCTGCTTTTGGTCCGGGCCAAGAATCGAGCCCTGGTCTTGTTAGTGCCAAATGTGGCCTAGAGTCCGAAAGGGAGTTGTCTAATTTGGCCATAGTATAACTCAGGAAGGGAGATTTGCATGGCAGAATGTTCCCTCATCACACAGTGACATGACTCAGCTGTCACCCGCACTGTGCAGCTTAGCAGGTTAACTGCAGAGTGAAAAGCAGCAGCAGCTCTTTGGAGGACGTCTGCACCTCCAAGATTTACTTACAGCGGATGCTACAGCGATGGGCTGGGCTTAAAAATGCAACTGCATCTATATGAGGGAATAATGAACACTGGAGATGAAGTGTGCTTCAAATGACTTGGACTGGAGAGGTAAGAGCTGTAGAGGGAACTGCAGATTATAGACAGAGTGCACAGTCAGAGTGGCCTGGCATGTTACCTTGTGCATGGCAGCCAGCCAGGCGGATGCAACCTTCTTGTCATCTGCAGCCTCCATGCGCAACTGCTGCTGGTCCAGAGAGCCCACTGTCTTGTATTGGAGCAGCATGCCACTGGCTCTGGGGTTTCCACCTGTACATACATGTACAGGTACACATACACGTACACAGACACATACACAAAACAAATGTCCTTACAACACTACCAATGAACTAGCCATATTGTAAATAGTTTGATACATTTGTGGTACACAAGCAAGAATACTAGGAAAAAATGCCTTAAAGACTAAATGAAACGGAAGTTAGAGCAGCACTAACTTCCGCGATATGACGTATACGCGAATGAAATACGCGGTCGATTTGACCGACGTTAAATAAGGAGGAGGACGTCAAATGAGGATGCATAAAGGATATTGGAGGTAAACTGAAAATTGACAGACATAAACATCCACTGGTACACGATGAAATTCAAATTGTTTTCCAGGAAGCGGACTGAAAAAAGCTTAGGTGTGAAAACACAAAAGTATTACAATTTGATGGAATTTATACTTTTAAGTTGTGATCGCATGATTATGAATAATTTTCTAAATTGAGGACATTTGTTTTTTATTTCAGCTCATCTTTAAATCCTAGAGCAAAATAGTGAAAAGAAACAAAAGTTTCCTCAGCGGCAAAATATACAGGACAAAAAATATTTGTCAGGAAAATATTCAGTGCCGCATATTTTGTAGATGACGGTTCTAAAATATTCAGTAAAAAACACCAAAAACTAAAATGAGATGACAACACTTTCAAGCACTTCTAGTACATCACATAAAATTTTATCTGTGAATATTCCGTAGTAGCAGTTGGATCCAGAGTGCCATGAGGTCTTCAGCGGGACCCATGACACATCCAGTGCAGTCTTGTGACAGTGCTACAATTTCAGTTCTTTACTCCAGCACCTTGGATTTGAAATGAAAAATGAGGTTAAAGTACAGGTATTTACATCCATATCAAGTGATCAGTGTAGGAATTACATCACCATTTTTGGGGCGGGTGTACATTATAGGTCTTGCAGGCTCCCGATTGCTCCGTCCAGATTGGGACCAAATTGTAAGAAAGAGCTTTAGGTCTTAGTGTCACTACTCGCTAGGTGTGAGATACAAACCACTAGCTAACAGAACAACCAGGTTACAGTTTTCAAGTACCACCTAAAAAAGCCTGTAGAGTTCTGGAAAAAAGGTCTTGTGGGCAGATGAGGATCAAAGCACTCCCCCCTCTCACCTGTGAAACATGGTGGTGGTGGTGGGGGGGGGGGGTGTTATAGTTCGGGCATGTATAGCTCCCACACGTGGTAAATTAAAGGAGACAAAATGCACTTTATCCTACCGTTTCATTTCAAATCCAATGAGCTGGAGTTCAGAGCCAAAAATAGAAATTGTTCCACTGTCAAAATACTTCTGGACTGTACTGTATATTTGTATTAAGCATGGGATATAAAAATACTGGACTATATGCAGGTCACACAACACAAGCTGCCCAGCACCTGAAGGTGAATGCCACAAAAATCACACGATAAGAGCCAAGAGGCATGCAGGAGGCACTTTTAAAGAGATAGCCATTGATCCTCAACACAGGGGCTTTATCAGGGACAATTAAATCAAAACACCACTTATGCAGAAGAGTCTATGAAAGACTGTCAAATTTAACTAAAACTCTAAAACTTTTCACGTTATTATAGAGTAGGCAAATCAAATCTGTATATAGACAGAAGAAGCCCGAAATTGCCACCAGAAACATTTGTATGGGATTTTCTGACCCGGCTAAGATGGCAGATGAAAAGAGTCTAAACCAAATATACACTCACCAAGCACTTTATTAGGAACAGTATACTAATACTGGGTAGGGCCTCCCATGGCTCTCAGAACAGCCTTAATTGTTTGTGGCATGGATTCTACAAGATATTGGAAACATTCCTTTGAGATTCTGTGCAATTTGTGCAGATTTGTCAAATCTCCCATTTTACACCATCCCAAAGGTGTTCTATTGGATTCAGATTTGGTGACAGGGAAAGCCACTGAAAAACACTGAACTCATTCAGTGAGGTGCATTATCATGGTGAAAGTAGCTATTAGAACATGGGTACATTGAGGCCATGAAGGGATGCACACAGTAAGCAATACTGCTGCCACATGATTGGCTGATTAGATAATTGCATAAGTAGGTGTACCTAATAAATTGCTCAGTGAGTGTATATTGATTTTGATTCAAAAGTCATAGAGTAACAGAGCAATTCCACGCTGTGTTTCCAAATTACTACACAGAAGTGAGGTGAAGTTTGAATACAAAATCAATCTTTCCCTTTCAGGGAAGTGAGCGTTGTCACTGTCCTAATAGATTTATGAGGGGAATGCAGTAAAGGAATTTGGCTATGCTGAAATAGGACGGCACACCTCTTTAAAAGCAGCAGCATGAGAGGGACTTGGAATCGATGAACAGGATGAACATCGACGAGTCTCAGAGGGAGAGAGACAGAGAAAGAGTGCTGACCTTCTGATATATACTGACTCTCCAGCAGACTGGTGTAAGTGTGAATGTCTTTCTCTGAGCCCAGAAGAGAAGACAGGCAGCCCAGAGACAGTGAGAGAGAAGGGTTATTCAGAACACCAAAGCCCTGGTGCACACTGTTCGATCCAGAATGCAGCTTTTACACACCCTACGCAGGTGATCTAGTACACGGGACTTAAGGTTTGTTAACATCATCAACATCACAAATGTAGTGTTAAACATTTCCTAAAGTAGACTGAATGAATTGCTGCAGCACAGAAATGTTGAAGTTTGGCCACAGGAAGTGGGACTCGTCTGGACGGCTTCCCTCAGGAGGCCCCCAGGCCCTGTGCCTTTCGCTACACTCCCAGGAACAGACACTGGGGTCCGGGGGCAAGTCTTACCTCCCGGGGTGAAGCCCTCAGTCAGGACCTGCATGCTTGTAATCCGAGAGAGCTCCACCTCAAAGTGGCTTTCCCCATCCAGGAAGAGATACCTGAGGAAACAAAACAATTAGGCCACAAAACACGCCCTGGACACAGCCTGGCACCGGATAAAAAGCACACGAAGACCAGGAAGTGCACCAGGTTTACAGGTAGCACACTGAACTGTGGCAGGCAGTTGCCCTTTCCGCAGAGAGAAGAAAAATAAACTAGTTTAATCTCAATTTTTAAACTAGCAGACTTTGTTAAGTTGAAGCTGTTCCTTCGGATCACAATTTATCTTTCAGCAGAAACTCTGAAATTAATATTTTAGTACTTAAAGTCCTTCAGTCCCTGAAACATCTCAGGTACCTGTGGTTATTAGAGAGACGACACACCATGGTCTCCGACTTCTCTGATGTGCCCAAGGTGGCCAGGAACGTACCGCCTATTCAGAAAGGAGGAACAATATTACAAATTTAACAACAAATTTAATCACAGATTATAGACTTTTAGCAACATTTGATACCAATTTGACCTACTAATAGAAAATCGACTATTTTATCCAACTGATGCAGGCAGACAGTCAGAGGAAGCTAGAGCAATTGCAATGCCCTACAGGTACAATATGGGGAAATCTAAGTTTATAACCCTAATAATGAGGTCAGGTCTATTTTTTGGATGTCACAGCAATTTATGTTCTGAATTATTAAATAACCCATCTGCGCTGACATGAAGGCACAAGCCATATTTACAGGCAGCACATGTACCGCACCCTTATTGGAAAAACCTTTATTGCGGTCCAATGCAGAAGTGAACCAGCATTGGTATGTACAGAATCTTAGAAATGTAAGCCTGAATAATTGCTTGGAATGAAAGCCAACCTACCAGGAATGGCATTCAGCAACCCTAGTTTAAAGTTTAATGTCTAGATCTGAAAACAATTCTTCGGTCAGTAAATTAAATGTTTACTATGTAAATGCAGAGGTTTCTATGCCTGGGGCCAATGCTCACAGACTCGGCACAGCAGCGTGTTTTTCATGCGGCATACAGTACGTGCACTCACTCTGCGATCGCACAGAGCCGGACTCAGATAGAGATGGAGACAGGCCACGAAAAAGACCACGAGGGCAGCGCATCACCACGCACCAGCACCTCCAGAGTTAATGGAGCGCCAGTCCCAGGCCAGCTCAGAGACAGCTGCAGATTGAAGGCTTTTAGCAGGTCTTAATCCCAGCACTCAACGTCAGGGTGCCTGCTCTGAGCCCTGTCTGACCAGGCCGGGCAGCCCAGTGCACTAATGGATTTTTCATTAAGGCAGGGGCGCTGTGGGGTGGAAGACCCCAGGGGCAGGGCCTATTTATAATCCCCCAGTTTGGGAGAGACGGGCTGTCCAGGGAGGACCACCACACTGAGGAAAGAAGTGGTTTCTCTGAGTATTTACGTTAAAATCTATAATCACTTAGCCTCCACACGAATGTGGATATATTCTATGATTTCACAGCTATCTGCACAAATGTGTACTATGCCACCAATGATGGAGATGCTAAAGCCAGGAAGAAGATGGTGATGCGTGTAGGCATGAAGTCAATGCCTGATGTTTTGTTTAAAAAAAAAAAAAAGCTCTACTCTAATACCACGGAGTATGCAACATCAGCGCATACTCACCAGCCATAAGCACTTTGAGTTGCTTGTCGTAGAACTCCATCTCCTTCTGGGAGACCAGGCCGCACTCCGCGCACTGCCGCACCGGGTCCACGAAGCACATCCGTGGGAGAGCCACCTTCTTACTGCAGCACTTGTCACAGAAGCACTTCCCACAGCGCCGGCAGTGGTGCTGAGGGGGGGGGGGAGCAGGGATGCTTAAACAGGACCTTCAGCTGTCATCGTGTACCCACAATTCACTTCAACACTGACCAACCCTCAACCCCACTATGAAATGATCAGATACCCTGTAATAACTGAGCAACGGACTGTCAAAGGACTGTCACCCAGGGAGTGGTAATGTGGTATAACGGTGAGGGAGCTCTCAGGTACTGCCAATGCACCCTGGAGCAAGGTGTTTATTCTCAATTGCTTCAGTAAAAATATCCCAACTGTACAAATTGATTGTATGCACAGCTTTAATCTGTGCAAGCCACTCTGCATAAGAGCTTTAGCTAAATGTGGAAATGTACAGTAATTACGGAGGAAACTGACTGGGAGAGACTAAACTATATACACTAGAGCAGCCAATAGGAACAGCACCTGGGTATCTACTCACCGACTGTGGGAGATCTCGGACGTGGAATTCATTGCGTGACAGTGACTTATTGTATAGCAATGCAGGGATCCTAATAGCGGTTCCCAAACATTTTCCTGGAGATCTACCATCCCAAAGGTTCAGTCCCACCCTAACAAAGCACTGCTCATCCTGTATAGCTGCGTATTAGTAGAATCAGGTGTACCAATTTTGGGTTGAAATGAAAAACAAAAGGACTATAGATATCCAAGAACAGGGTTGGGAACCACTGGATTATGAAGTAGTTCTTACCTTTCGGGTGATAAAGTCAAATTTCGCATCGCACTGCATGCATTTTGGACACTGAAAAAGGAACAGAGAATTACACAATGATTGATTTGCTAATAGTTCAATTCAAGCAATTTAAGAAAACACACAATTATAAGAAAACAAACAACAATCACAGTGCATAGTTATGGTCTGATATTCACTTTAAATTCATTTCCACCTCTGGTTCTGTTAACTGCAATTAGCATGAAATGGCTTCTGTGATCTATAATTGCTTTCAAAATTTTGAATGCTTCAATGTCACCTTCCCTGAACCTGATTATACAAAGACTAAATACACTTCTCACATTTGTGACCTGCTCTATCAAAATCAGTCGTATTGACCTAAAATGTATTTTGAGTTGACCAAAGACATCTCTCTCCTCCATATATCAAGGGAGTTGTGTCCTGTTTAATTTTGAGTGGGCCAAACCATGTTTTTGAGAAAAAGGACTTTAAAGTTTCAACATGCGAATTAGGTAAGGCTGGGAGACTACCGACACTGGGCTAACGAAACTGGGGCTACAACTTATCTTGACATAACGATATACAGCCCAAGAAAGCAAATACACTAAATATAGCCACAAATGCAGCCACAATGCACAACTCCGGTGTTACTTTCACTTTCACTTTTACCTGCCTCCAGTCAAGTTGCCTTTGCTGTACTTATATATAATTATTTTAAAGCATCTACACTCAGTGAGCACTTTATTAGGTAGACCTGTACACTAGTTTGCTAATGCAAAAATTTAATCAGCCAATCAACAAAATACATACAAGCATGCAGGCATGGTCAAGAGGTTCAGCTGTTTTACAGACCAAAGGTCAGAATGGGCAAGAAATGTGATCTAAGCAACTTTGACTATGGAATAATTGTTGGTGCCGGACAGGGTGGTTTGAGTATCTCAGAAACTGCTGATCTCCTGGGATTTTCACACACAGTCTCAGTCTCTTATCCATTTGACTCAATTTTCCTTGTGGCTGTGGTTGTTTTTGCTGCCATCAAATATTGAAAATAAACTGCCAAGCGGCATGATTTTGTATTTCTGAATGAGCACAACTTCTTTTCTGAGCAGTATTATGAAAATCGGATTTCATAATTGGAAAGTAGACAGAAAATTGTGTCAGAATACACGCTTTCAGGTTTTTCCCTGCTTTAATGCCAAAACTCCAATTATATATTATTGAATATATATAAAGAACATTTACACAAAGTTTAAGCAAAATTGGAGAGGTCAACTCCCACACATCTGGACATCGCAATCATGGCACATTCATAAAAAACAGCTGTGCCTTGTACAAAATTTTAAAGAATTGTTTAATTATTAGATAGAAAATTAAAATAAATTTAAAACAAGGTGAATAAAAAGCATTAAAAAAAGGCATTGACACAAAAATGTTAAATCAAACAATTGCATTTTAATATAGTGCTCTTCACATTAAACGTCCCAGGGTGAAGAACAAGATGAAACAAAACAATACAAATTCAACATTAAAAAGGCAAAGCATGTTTCATTCAGTTAAATACACACCTACTTGCTAAAAGGCAAAAGCACATTCAAAGAGGAAGGTCATAAAATCAGAATTAGTGGATGTCCATATGAGCGGCAGTGATAGTATGACACTTGGGCAGTCACATGACTGCGGTCTCTCTGTGGACAGCTACATCCAGCTCGCCCTACCGCCTGTCGTCTGAATAGGAAGGGGAAGCCTGAAAGGCTACTTTCTGTGCCAGGCACGACACATAGACACAGATAAACAAACACCTACATACATACACACAGCCAGATGGAGCTCACTGTGCCACGCAGCCACTCCTCAAGCCCTCCTCTATGCCATTTGAAGCTGGCAGGCCTGATTTCTTATCCCTGGACAGCCTTACAGCAGGAGTTGGATTTGCCATAAAAACAAGGCTGTCGATTGGGAGGGCTGCCAAGCCTGGCTCCGTTTAACCGCCGCACATAAACAAGCGCGCAGAGATACTGAATTTCCAGATGTGACCCTGGAACCACACCAAGGTTCATCTTTCCAACTGAACACAGAGGTGGAAAATCCACATTCTGACATCAGAAAGTAAACGG
Source organism: Conger conger (assembly GCF_963514075.1). Lineage (NCBI taxonomy): Eukaryota > Metazoa > Chordata > Actinopteri > Anguilliformes > Congridae > Conger > Conger conger. Next base: position 17,817,903 of record NC_083760.1, read on the forward strand.
TATTTTGTTCCAATCACCTGGAATTGCTAATAAGCACAATTCTTCAGCTGGCAGGTAGAACTAATATGTGAAATCAGCTGGCTGAGTTAATGGGTGGAAGAAACACTTGGCAGGACTTTTGTTTTCTTGACCCTTGGACCTCCCACCTCTGACTGAACAAGTTGTACCTACAATCCTATGAAAGCAGCTGAAACAGTGAAAGTGTGTTTCTGACACTGACCAGTGTTTCACAGTGGAGTGCAATTTGTTTATGCATTCAAGCATATCAAGAATCTCAGGAGATAAACAGACAGACTTTTCAAACCCTATGACCCAATTACAAAGTGCATGTTACCCAACTCCAATTCCTCCCGCTGAAACAAAATGTAGGGCCAAAAACAAAGAAATATCAGCCTGAATAGCAAAGCACAACAAAAGTCACCAACAATAATCAACACATAGGGGTCCGATGGTGAAAAATACACTGGAAGTCAATCGAGACCAGGAATAAACAGGCTGACTCGAAGTGATTACACATGCAAGTCTAAGTTCCTTCCTTCCCTGTATATGGACTTGACCTCAGATGTCCATGTGCACTTCCGTAAAGAGAAACACTATAAAATCATGACATGACCAAAAAAAAAAAAAACAGTCTTCACAGATGCATAAAATAACAGGCCTGACAATCCATGACCCATGTTTTCATATTGCACAAGTCATGTGACTTCAAATTTCAGACCATTAACTTATAGCTCAGAGTGAGAAGAGAAATAGCATGGACTAAAACCCTTAACCCAGATTCTGCAGTAATAATTTTCAGTTCAGAAGAACACTGAAAAAAAATAACACAACCACTGAGTTCAGTAGCCTACTAATAGTTATTAGGTTGAGAAAAGATCTGTCTTGTCTGTGTCTGATGCTGACGCAAAACTCTTGTTTCTGTCATTTTAAATAGTAAATAGTGTAGCTAATTCAAATGATGCAACGTTAGCTATACTAGGGCCACGATACCATTGCCAACTAACGTTAGCTATCTTGGACACATTAGCTGTCGATCGGCTATGAGGCGGATGTCTCAGGTCAGTTTAGAACCAGCTTTAGCCCTTCGCAATGTGACAGTTAGCTATAGTTAGCGTTTAGAATGATCGTTGATGTTCAGTGCCTGGCGACAGACAGCCACCCGGGACACTGGAACTTGACATTTGTAAACAAGACAAAATAAAGTACTGCTTATTTGTTTGCTATTCTAGCCAGTTGGCAACCGTTCAAACCATGATTCGTGGCAGGACAATCCCAGGCATTGCTGATCGCATGACATAACTAGCTGGCTAGCTGGCTATTGTATTGTTTCTCTGTGTATCCTAGTGTAGTCACATCAGCGTGACAGCTAGCTACTATGAAGTACAATCTCGCTTTTTCGTGGTTGCAAAAGTTGAGTCCATCAAAACTAAAAACACAGCTACCTAGCTAATATCGCAAACCATGCAGTTTGTCTTATGAAAGTTGTACCATGCCAATTTTGCTGGAAAGCAAATTTAACAAACCATATGGAAGGCATCTCTTACTAGCTTACCTTAATGCATAGCTTGCAAGCGCTTACTTGCTATCTAACTGGATACCGATGATAGACAACAAAGCTAACTGGTTAGCTAGCTAGCTACGTGAATCTTTTGCTAGCTTCATAATGCAACGCCCAGTCTGTTGAGTCTCATATAAATAAAAAAGTACACAAAAACGACACATGCTTTGTTTTCCAAACTCACTTCTTTGTCCGGCACCCACTGCGGCTCGTCTAGTGAAAATGGACTGTTGAATGCTCCATTCTCGGGAACCATACGAAGTCCACTCGGACTACGGACCAGTTTCTTGCCATCAGGCACGGAGGACATTTTTCCATCCAGCTGTCCTCCTCCCCGCCCGTATGCGATTTAGAACGTCCATTGATTGACACGACTTTGAGCCAATCAAACTACGTAGAGTTCGTTTCAGTGGCTGTCATGAAAAAAATAGAACAGAGGCCAATAAAAATATTCGTTTATTATTCTAACCCCACCCACAACCTGTGGACGACATTCATAAACTGTCCACACAGTTCTGTGACTATGCCCCAGGATGCATCTGGTTGATGAGTTTTTTGTACTTTGGCGAGGTAGACTTCTTTCTACCTCCATGTGTCAATCTGTAATCATTTATTGCAGTTATGCTGTCATGTATTTTATGTATTCAGTTATTGAAAGTGCAGCAATCATTTGATTCTATGAGCAGAGAGAGTGTGTTGTATGTTACAGATTGCGCAAGAAGAATGTAAATGTACTTAAGATTTAGAAAATGCAACTGTGGTCATTACATCTTATAATCAAACAATCACTGAATCCCATTCAAATTAGTTGATGGAGGTACTCATCATAAAAACAGTAGAAACACAACACTGTATCCTAAACATTGTAGGGATGAGCCTTGCTTATGTGATTGGCTGACTATGTGCAAAGGTATTGGATTGGGACACCGTTAAATAAGTGACCTTTGAGGGGAACTACTGATGGTATGTAACGTGCACTACTTTAAATATAGGGCTCAGGACATTGCATGACCCACCTCCAAAAGATTGATTTATTCTGTGACGAAATCGATTTACTGTATCCGCTTTTGCCAGTCAAAAAAATCACATGACCAAATGGCATTCTGTACAAAACAGGCCGTACCACAATCATTTCGTTTAATAGGGGAGGTGTACTCTATTATGATTAACTTAGTTAATTATGTAACACATCAAACACCTGCCATTGTAGACAGATATGTCACAGAAGAGATATAAAAAATGTAAACATATTGGGGAGAAAGCAGATTTACATTTTCATTTACATATATTTACGGGTGTACATTTCCAATTCTCCCCTTGTTAAATCGAGGTGTATGCGTCCATATGAGTGCCAGTGGTTCGAATGCATTTTGTGCGCTAGTGCTGAACTTTATGTTGTGACTGAAATGGAATTAGATAGGTAGCATGATAACAGGTAGCTAGGTAGTTTTAATGTGAGTTTCGATGGCCATGGACTGGGAGCAGCTGGAAGTTAACCCAAGGATAATATCGGCAGCAAAGAAAGGTAACGTCACGCTATTGACACTTGCGAAAATAAAACCAGTTAACTAGCTAGATTGACAGCCTAACTCATGTGCTGTAATTTAACGTACATTTACACGTCATTAACGTCGAGTTAACTAGCAAGACTAGCTAGCTAAGCTCTATTGATGAAGTAGTCATGTCATGTTATCTGGTTAACTTAAGGAGGAGGAAAACAGTAAACTTAATACAGACAACCAGCTAGCTAGCTAGCTAAGACTGTCTAACTAGTAACTTACAGTATTAATCAGACATGCTCACGTTAGCCAGGTATTAGCCACCACCAGGAATTAAACAAGTTATTTTGCTAACAAGCTAAGAAACGTTAGATAAATACATTATCAACTAGTTGTAAAGTGTATTTTAAAATGTGCTACCTTTTTCAGCTAACCTGAAAGCAGCGCGAGATATACTGAGTCTTTCGGGTGCAGATCTGCAGCGCCTCACCCGCCTTTCCCTGTGCGACGTGCAGATTCTGCAAACGGCAGTAGCCGCAGTTTACCGCAAAGCACCACTAATCACGGGTAATTTATGGAACCTTCACAACCAAACTCGTTAGTCTTTTGCAGCGACTATAGGCCTACAATTTCAAGTGTTATTTCAGTGAATATTTTGTAGGTTTATACTGCATTAATGGAGCAGATGCTGTATCAAGGATGGCATTATTAACTTGCATGATGTTGGCTATCAAGTCTGTGAATGGATGTTTAAGTGAGGCTTATGGTGCAAAGTGTACATAATACTGTATAGATGTTATATGTGTCGAAGTTAAGCAGTATGACTGTCTTTTAATTTAAGTGAAATTAAACTCACATCATATAGTACTGTGAGGTGAAGGGTAGGATTATTTTATATTATATAGGATATTTGATAGCTGTATGTTTATGGTTTTAAACACGATCAGTTATTTTGGGTTTTCTACTATAGCAGTAGATCACGTTTACCTCTGTGCCCACAGCATTGCAGTTGTACCAAGGAGGATGTCCCACACTGGAGCCAGGGCACAGGCTGTCGCTGGGCTGCCCCGTCCTGGACGGTCTGCTGAGAGGAGGTGTCCCGCTGAGTGGCATCACAGAACTGGCTGGGGAGAGTGGTGTGGGAAAGACCCAAATCGGCTTGCAGCTCTGCCTGTCAGTGCAGTTTCCCCAGGAGCACGGGGGACTTGGCGCAGGTTAGGAACGTGTCTCAGACAGAGACAGCGTCACTACCTTACTGTTACTGTGGTGTAAATGTCCACTGCTTATGGCTTTAAGGCAGGGATCATTAAATCCAGCCCTCAAAGCTAAATCCAGCCCTGGTTTTCTTTCCTCCCGGGTAACTGACTCATCAATTAGTGCTACTGATTGGCTAGACTGTCTTCACACCTGACTCCCAGGTAAAGGGAGGGTGAAAAACCAGCAGTTCTCAGCCCTGGATTTGATGACCCCTGCTCTAGGGAGAGTTTGAGCATTCTGGATAAGCTCTCACTGGGCCTGTGTGTGCACAGGAGCTGTATACATCTGCACAGAAGACACTTTCCCCATTAAGCGGCTGCGTCAGCTCATTACCCAGCAGGCACGGCTCAGGCCTGAACTTCCTGCTGAGCTGGTGCACAGCATCCGCTTCAGCGACAACGTCTACATCGAGCACACTGCCGACCTGGTGAGGCACCTTATCTTACAGCCAATGCAATGTGAAGTCTTCATTTAAATAACGTCCCTGAACCAGAATGCAATTACCAGATACAAACTATCATATACTGAGTCATTGCTTTTTTATTCATCATTGATTCAATGGGAAATATGAAAAAATATGCTTTGTGTATACAATGCTTTTGGAATACTGCATATAATATACTGTATATTTTAAGCCACATCTGTTGCAATGGAAAGGCTTGGATACTCTTTTCTTCAGCAAATATATTGCAACAGTCTGGTGTGTATATTCTAGGACATTTGAATGAAACCATTAAGCCTGGTGATGGTAGTGTACTGACGTTGCAGTGCACCGTGTGCTCCTCTAGGCAGCGCTGCAGGCCTGTGTGAGTCAGCGGCTCCCCATCCTTCTCTCCAGGGGCCTGGTGCGGCTGGTGGTGCTGGACTCGGTGGCGGCCCTCTTCCGCTGCGAGTTCCAGGCGGACGAGACCATGGAGAGGGCGCGCCACCTCCTGGCGTTAGCCAGCTCCCTGCAGAGCCTCAGCCACTCCTTCCAAACGCCTGTGCTCTGCATCAACCAGGTGGGAACCCCTTTCTCAAACAGTCTGACGTCTCGCTGAAGGATGACGGCCTGTAGCGTAGTGGTTAAGGTAAATGACTGGGACACGCAAGGTCGGTGGTTCTAGCCCCGGTGTAGCCACAATAAGATCCGCACAGCCGTTGGGCCCTTGAGCAAGGCCCTTAACCCTGCATTGCTCCAGGGGAGGATTGTCTCCTGCTTAATCAACTGTACGTCGCTCTGGATAAGAGCGTCTGCCAAATGCCAATAATTTAATGTAATGACAGTATACACGTGTTAGTCTACATGCCTGTCAGAGCTGTCTGTTCTGCTGCTGTTGGTTCTCATCATTGCTTCTTAGGTGTGTTGGAGTCTCCATTCACTATAACCATCCATCCATCCATCCATTATCTGAACCCGCTTATCCTGATCAGGGTCGCAGGGGGGCTGGAGCCTATCCCAGCATACATTGGGCGAAAGGCAGGAATACACCCTGGACAGGTCGCCAGTCCATCGCAGGGCACACGCACCATTCACTCACACACTCATGCCTACGGGCAATTTAGACTCTCCAATCGGCCTAACCTGCATGTCTTTGGACTGTGGGAGGAAACCGGAGTACCCGGAGGAAACCCACGCAGACACGGGGAGAACATGCAAACTCCGCACAGAGAGGCCCCGGCCGACGGGGATTCGAACCCAGGACCTCCTTGCTGTGAGGCGGCAGTGCTACCCACTGCACCATCCGTGCCGCCACTCACTATAACCAGACCTGGGTCAATTATGCAATTGTTTTGGATTTAAGTCATTACTGAGCTTGCATGGTGCATTGGAACCTATGAAATGAGTCCTCTCTATGAGTACTCTCAAAAAGTGCAAACCCCGCTTTCTGGTATTCTTGATTGGGTCAATTGCGCCAGGCAAGATCAATCGAGCACAGAAGAGTATTTGAATTGAAACAATTACGCAATTGACTTACGTCTGACTCTAACAACTGTGTTCTGCTGGAAGTGTGGCTCTGGTGTGATGAACTTGGCGTTTTTTGTTGCCGTTTTCCAGGTCACAGACATTGTGGGCTCTGATCCTGCTAGGTGTAGTTATGGGTGAGTGTTTTGCTTGATTGATGATTGCTAGTATTTGTATGTTATAATAGATTAACTTTGTAAAACCGTGTTTATATTCCGCACATAAATGTTACACATCCATTTGTATTAAAAAGGTGTTCACGATGAACTAAATGCAATGTTCTTTTAAAATCGTTCTACAGTCGCTGTTGGCTGCAGACATAGTTGGCCGCGTTCATTAGCATCTTGAACACACGTCTGGTGAGTGTTGGCGTCTCTGCGTGTTTGTGTTTCACCAGGCTGGTGGACGCCCGGGTCCTGCCCGCGCTGGGAATGGTGTGGGCCAATCAGGTGCTGGTGAGGCTCATGCTACAGCGGCTGGAGGGACAGAGCGAGGCCGCGGGCTACGGCGGAGTTCCTCGTAAGCTGGAGGTGGTGTTCGCCCCACACCTGCCCCGGGCGTCCTGTCTGTGCAGCGTGAGTGAGGAGGGAGTGAAGGGCCTCCAGAGCCCTGAGCCCTCCCACCCACAGGCCCTGGAGCTGGGGGTGCAGTGAGCAAACGCCTGCACAGCTGTGGGCCTCAAACTCACCCACTCACTGGAATAGTGCATTTTATGTACTACAGCTGCAACCGGTTGTCAGCAGGACTGGAGTACGGACATCCAATCTGTCGTTAAAAGGTTTTAACCGAAACGTGAAAACTTTCAGTGACTCTAGCTGGTGTTAAAATTCTTCCTCTGTGAGAGAGAAAATCATATCAACCTGTCTTCACCAGGAAAGCTGTTTTATAAAAATGTGAACTCGCATGACAGGAAGCAGTGGAACATTTTCCTTTTTTATTGATGTTTTTGTATAGATTTACCATACAATGACTTGCAGAGACAGTATTTCATCACACTGGAGAGGCAGAGGATGCAGCCAGCTCAACAGGCAGCGTTGACAGGTGTGGCCACTACAGCGTAGCACTGAACTGAGTCTGCCTTTCCCCAGACCTGGCCTCCCTACCACACACAGTGCCACCCACAGGAAGGAACAAGTAGTGCACTTAAAGAATATCAAACCAACAGCAGAGTATCAACAGCTAAAACAGGGTTATGTCATGCAAGTCACCCAGTAAGATCTGGCATACAGGATCATAAGTTGGTGTATTCAAAAAAAAAAAAAAAAGTGTCCCTTTGCCACATTTTTATCTGAATGGTTCCTACTAGGAAAGTACCACAGTGTATTTAATTTAGCCTTTTTATAGCCTTTTTATCCATCAAAGCAGTCATCGACATTAGTGTTGCAAAAGTCATGGGACTCAAAACCTGTGTCAAAGACTAAGATTAAGATTGTAAGTTTTGGTCATGCAAAAATGGAGACTAAAACCAGCACATTTTAATAAGAGCAATACTAAATTATTTTGAGACCAATTCATTAAAATAGCAAATAAACATGACGAATGGGCCCGATAGTGGAGCTGAAGACCCAATCACTGTGCACTTGTCATCATTTTGAAATTAATTTTAAAAATTGCAATCACAATTAAGTGGATAGTTTGATGTCCAGTGCAGCTATAGCAGGTTTAGCTATGCTAAATATAGCTGCAGTTCAAAATTCAATTTGAATGTACAAATGTGGTATGAGAACATTCTTTTTCTTTTCTTTTTTTTTACTGTGACCATAGACCATATATAGACATGTACAAATTATTTTTTTATTTTCAAAGATGACTTCAACTGTATTCCTCCAACTTCAAATCCATATGTGCCTTCAAACATAAAACCTTTTCAGTCATTCAGTCCCTTTGGTGCTTTTTTCAGTAACCCTTGTCTTAAAAAAAAGAAAATAATAAACATTTAAAATATTTTGATCAAAAGACAAACTGATCAACAGTCAGACAACATAACAAATAAAGCTGATGTTTACAGGCAGTTTACACTCATTGATCTCCCAACTAACACAATGGTCTCTCAACGATGCTGAAACTTAGCAGCGGGTAACATAAAAAAAAAACCACGTTTGTTTCTTGCACTCTAATGTAACAGGCTAAATGTACTGGCAGCAAAGGTACAGAGTTTTGTGTTTTGCAATATAGTTGTTTGCAGACTTTTTACAGAGTGTAGGATATCTAAGGCTTTAGTGAAGGCAAAGCAAATCTAATCTCTGTCGACAGAATGTGTGGGCATAAAAAAAAAAAAAAAAACCTACAACAGCTTTCAAAAAGAACAGTTTGAATATTGCACATAGTCACACTGCAACCATCTGGACATGTTTCATGCTTGCTAGATTGTAACGGACTGCAAAACGTTGATGAGACAAGGCTGTAAGCCTCTGAATTGAATGATAAAGGTAACAAGGGAGTCCTTTGACCAGGTTCTCTGAAGCACAGGGAAGCAACGCCGCTCGATGGTCTGTAGATCCACACAATCGACGTGTTTTTCCCTTTCTTGCTGGACATGCGCCACCCTTCCCGCACACATGACCAATCAGCTTTACGTTACGGTTGAGGTTCCTCAACCGACAAGAGCTTCATATCACTGTTTCCCCTGAGTGAGAAAAAGATCTTCAAACCTAAGAAGCTTACTTTGTAACATTCCATGTTCCTCTCCTATGCCTTACAGCACAATTCATGAGGTCAATAGTCACGTGAGGGAACTCCTAAGGTTCATAGGAAGTTAAGGGACTGCTTTTATTCGATTATCCTGAGTAAAGGGGATCATTGTCTATCGAGAGAATCTTCAGACAACCACTCTAAAGGTCATTACAATCTCATGAGTTCAGCTAGGTTCAACAACCTTATGAAGCCAAGAACCGGCTGGGCAGTTTAGATGCAGATAAAGCAGCGATCATTTGCATTTTACGAAAATCCCTGAAGCCATGTGACACAAATAAAGGCAAGAGCTAAGTGTCAAATTCATCTTTTAAGCTTGGCTTACCTCTGGAGCGTATTCTCTTTAATTAACAGAATGAGCAAATCCAGTCACTGCTGATCGGACTTCCACGCAAATTCAGGTTGACAGTATTACCGGGCTGAAAGGATGTTTCTCCCACTCTTGGGAGATGGAAGTTCCAATTACATGTGGTCAGCTGATCAATGTCACAGCCTAATAATGATGAATAGCCCAACACATAATATTACGCCATTCCTGGCACGGTCAGCAACACCATTTATCTAAAAGTAGACTCCTGTCCATGTAATTGTTTAGAATTCATCACAGAGTCTAAATTGCGCAACACTGAATCTGATTTAGTTGAAAGTGCAATGTACTGAGACACTGCATCTTTCTTGAAATTGGGTTAAACTTTCATCTATTTTTTGAGTGGTACACAAAAGTTTGCAGAGTGCAGCCGTCCTATATGACTTGAAACTTGAGGTCAGTGTTATTAAATATATAGCACTAGGATAGTGTTGATTTTAGTTAAATGCAAGCCCTGGAAATTACTGTTCTGTTGCTCTGGCGACAGCTTCCTTCTCAGAGCTGTGCATTTAAAAGATTCAGTGCAGAGTGTGCACCAAAGCCATTGTAGAAAAAAATGGTTTCCTTTCAAATATTGAAATTGTTATGCTGCAACCACATTCCAAACAATCTCCAAATCCAAATCTTGGCGATCATATCACGAACAGCTTTTAAGCAGCTGGGAGGAAATGCTTGTTTCAAGGCTTTTAAAAATCCCCTGAAGTTGAACCCCCTCAAAAATAATAAGTATAAAATATTTCATAAGTTACACCACCCAATGTAAACAGATACTTTTATAAAATACAATTCGCACTTCGCCAATCAAATCAAAACCATAAATTTGGAGGCAAGAAGACTGAGAAATAAAGACATGACTGCGAGAAACTACAGTAGGCATCAGACACTAGTGCTATAGAGCTCAGAACAGCACTGCCCACTCAGCCATTTGGAGAGCTGGACTGTTCTAGATAATCATCTCCATGGAGATAACTGACACACATAGAAACAGAAAGGAGAAGCAACCACTGATGACCGTAGAGAGTTCAGTGCTGGCGACTACATTCACCCTCAGGTCAATGCGTCACCCCTCGTCACTCACAGGAATTGCATCCCTTTACAAGTCTGTATCCTTCATTATGTCACGCTTCTCGCTGGAAGCCCCACAGCTAACATTCTTTAAAACGTAATTAAATACAACTTTCTAAGGAACAAACAACAAGACGGCCATCAAAGTGCAATCACAGGAGATAAACCTTGGCCTACAAAGACTTAAACACACAGCACGTTTAGAGTTGGTTGTGTAAGTTGTGGGTTGGGAAAGGAAAAGATGATGTCAGGTTATGACTGGAGGAGTCAGACTGGAGGGGGAGAGGAAATGGCTGGAATAACTCCAGTCCACCATCTCCTCACGTCGCCTGGCTTCTCCCCCCAGGATCCTGACTGGACCGTCAATGCGCCAGGTCCGTGTGGCTGGCACTCAGGTCACGGCTTTTTTTCAGACGATTATTTCGTTCCTGTGGGGGTGGGAGATGGGACAAAAGACAGTTAATATACTTATTGCACATTCCCCATAAGAAGTACATAAAAAAAACAGGCAAGACAAACATTAGTCCACATTGTGTTTTGAATCTTTTCTTTGAATCTCGTATTTTCAGTGAAAAATGAAAGATCATTAAAATCTCTGAACTCTTCCAGCAGAGGTGAGGGCCGTACAGATGTATTGTCCTTCCGAGGTGTTTCTGGGGTTTCTGAGTGTGAGGTGTCCGAATGCGTAGCAGTGCAGTGTTCTGGGTTCCACTGACGATGAGTGAAGGAGCAACTGAACTCCAAAGTCAGGCTTTACAAGTACCTCTGCATGGAGAAGCCACTGGGTTGTATCATGATACAGCCCAGTGTCTGTCATCGGAATGGTACAGAATATCAGTCCACGGTACGCTGTGTAAACTTTGGATGTGCCAAACCCAACTGGTCCCATGATGAAGTGAAAAAGATTTACCTTTTGAAAGTAAACCAGAAGACAACATGGCCCACTGGGGCTTCACTTACAGTCAGAAGTGGGCCATTGTGCAGTTTGCCATTGCAAACCAATACAAAGCTGATATGATTTATGACATTTGAAAGGCAAAAACCTTTTACATAAAGCTGAAATGCCAATTGTGACCACATCATCATCACATGTGGTTTGTGAATCCAGCCCAACAGTTGCCTCCATGGGTCCACATTGGAGGGCAGAACTGCAACTGGATTTCAAGCAAGGAATTATGATTATACGCCCACCCCCATGCAAGTTTGATAATGTATTTACAAGTACGCCATTTTGCCAGGCTTCCAGTCCGATTCCTGGTCATACCAGGCTTTCCTGAGTCTGTCTCAGTGTGACAGCTGTGCAGGAACGAGCTCTCCATCTCACACTACTGCACTTTATCATTTGTGTTCACCACCTGAAATCACAAAAGGCTCATGTGTGGTCTACTGGAGCATAGACACATTATAGCACTCTCTTCGTTGTAGTAAGTGCACATTTGGAAAATCCAAAGGGCAGTCAACACAGCCGACAAATGCATGTCATATGGCTGTGGCAGAAATTCACTATCAAATTGATCTTCTTATGCTCCATGAGGCATTGCAGCATATTGTACCTGAGATGGACGTCACATAGAAAGCAATAGGCAAGGTACAGCTAAGCGGTCACATTATACATTAACATGAGAGTTCCTCCTAGTTTCAACACAGCGGTCATGACAATTAATATACCCCAGGTTAAAGGACCATCAGGTGGGTTAGTGCACACAGTGGGACGTGTTAGTGAACCACAATGATGTTACACGCATCGTTAGTGCCCAGAACAGTTACTGCATCTGCTACAGGTGTAATGGTGAGTTTTGCAAAGAGTGATGGTGGCAGTGGACTGTTACACAGAGCAAGCAGCGAAATTCAGGGCATAGATCACAGGGACCCCAAGCTGGGACACTGTCCGGCTCGATGTCGATCTGATGCTGACCAAGTTATGCAATTACACCTTTAGTAAAAACACCAGTTTTAAAATAGCTATCAGGTACTGTATGCCGTCTACATGTATAGTTATAGAGATAGTAAACTTCTTTTTTTTTTAAGCTACTATAGGGTAACATCAGCCTCAAGTACTTTACGGCATCACAGTAAGCAAACTTCACTTTCACCATATCACTGTCCACTATAGTTGGGAACAAAAGTACAGTCACTTCCCATTCTTAATCTCTGGTCACCTACAATGCAAACTAGTCACTTCCAGTTCTTCTCTGATCACCCATGAACACATCTACAGTCTCAACCAATTCCTCCTCTGGTGACTTGCAAACAAAAATAAAGTAAGTTCTGATTCTTCAATCTAGTCACGAGTCAGGTTGGAACAAAACTGCAGTAACTTCCAATTCTTCCTCTGGTCACCCATGAACAAATATAGTCTTGATTCTTCCTCTCTGGTCACCTACAAAACTAGTCATTTCTGATTCATCCACTCTGGTCACCTAACAGGTTGGAATAAAACTACAGTCACTTCAGTCTTCCTTGCTGGCTGTCTACAATCAAAACTACAGGCTCATCCAATTCCTCCTCTCTGATCACCTGCAAAACTAGAATCGCTTTGGATTTTTCCACTCTAGTCACCTATCGGGTTGTAAAAGAACAAGTCACTTCAGGGTCTTCCTCGCTGGTTGCCAACAATCAAAACTAGTTACTTCAAAGTCTTCCTCTCTAGTCACTGAACAGGTTGGAACAAATCTACAGTCTCACCCGGTTTCTCTCAGGTCACCTACAAACAAAACTACAGACACTTCTGATTCTTCCTCGCTGGCCCCTGAACAGTTTGGATGTGGATTTAATCAGGTAGCATTCATGTCCACGAACAGTCTGAAAACCAGCCTGTGTGAACCCTGATGTTGGTCTTCCCTGGGTGTGACTGGTGTGGGGGAAAAGAGGAAAAGAAAGACGGACTCCTTACTTGGAAGGGTTCTCCAGCAGCCTTGTCCGCCACGTTTAGAACACCCAGTGAGCTGGCACGCTTCATGCTGCATCCAGAACAGTGACATGCAAGGACAAATCAGTGAGAGAGGGCGGGACCCGTCACCGCGGAGACACCGCTGATTGGCACAGCAGTGGTAAGGAGCGTGTGTGTGTTAATTGCATCTTTTGCACAGGTTAGTTTCACCAGACCCCAAATCCCAGCACCTTTTTTTGACAACCTTGCAGAGTTGACTCCAAAAGAAAGGACAGTGACCTATAGGGAGATCCCTGTATCTGAGCAATAAGTGAGTGAGTGCAAGTGTGCCATAGTTTTAGGTAGAGATAACCAATGGAGGAAATAATGTGATGGGCCGTCTCTGGTCATGGTGGAGTTAATCAATACCAAACTCTTGGGCTCCATGCCACATAGACCGTTTTTCTTGACTGCCAAACATCTGGCAAACAGCTGGCCACGTCACATCCGACACTCACAGCAGCTGCATCTCTTGTGCCCTGCAGATAAACTCCTCTTTGCCATGCAAGACACAAGACATGCCAGCATGCACATAGCTCTGCACATGCCAACCCAGGCAAATCAAATCATTCAACTTGTTACATAAAGTCTTGGCATGCAGCGTTCCTTCATCCACTGATAATGGGTTAAAAATCCAACCGTGGTTGAAGGAAGAAGCAGAGGGATAGAAGTTTCTATCAGTTTCATAATCAGCTAGTGTGGTTATCTGCCCAGACATCAGTCCCCATCCCAAAAGTCTTTCATGGTGCAGCCCCTGGTTCAGTTCTGTGAACCATGCCCCCCACACACACACAAACCCCACATTAACCTTGAGGATATGAGTCAATGGAATCAAACTGCAAGTTAACACACAACAGATGCCGTCGATGTGTCATTAACGGGGGTTAATGGTCCGACCACTTGGAAGGGGCCGGTGTTAGAGTGGTACAGTGTGTAAGATGGAAAGCCACAGAGCACAAAACACGCAGACAGAAAGAGCGGAAGAGGGAGGGATGAGGCATGCAGCAGTCGCCCACTTGCTTTGAAAGTGATTTATTCCATGTTAAATAAGTACAACACAGCAGAGATATCAAAATAATATGGTGCTCATGCAGATAAAATCCATACACATAAAATCACAAGCAACATACTTGAAAATAAATGGGTTCTTAAAATATGTACACTTACAAAAATAAAAATGGCAAATTGAAAAATGTAACAAGGCATGGAAATAAATAAAAAAAGCATTCCTATAGGGTTTGCATACTGAGAAGCTGGTAGATAATCCATAGATTTCCATTTCCATTCAATAGTGGTTGTAATCAGTTAAAATATGCAAGCTGCAGCCATCCCTTCTTTGGGACAGTTCTCAAGGCCAGATTTTTCGGGTTTTCAGAAGGAACACTCCATGTGTTAACCGGGTAAAACAGAACATACACCGGGATCTAGTTTTATCGGAGCTCAAGATGCCACACATTCTTCTTGAGGTCTGTGTACCAGCAGACAGTCAGTGAGCAAACCCATCAGCCTACGTAAGAGGAAACAGAGAGAGTAACCCGAGATAGAGGGCGATCAGAGCTCTGCATCACCGCATTGAGAGGGATTCTTTTGGCCCTGTTCGGTGCTCTGACAAACCGTGTCCAATGTAAATTTTACAGGGGAAAATTTGGTAAATTTACCTTTGGTCTCAAAAAGGAATAAATAAAAGCAAAACAAGTAGAAAATAAAAAGTATGTATCAATCATGTGCAGCCATATGACAATTGGAACATGTTTACAGGTGTGTGGATATCCAGGCATGGGCATTACTCTCCAATGAGAAGTCAGGAGGGTGCAAAATCCTCATTGTCATCTACTGAGAGAAACCTTCGTGGACAGATCAAGAAAATACACAAAAATCGAGTAGATGACTCAAGAGTTTGTTCATGGAGAGTTTGTTCATGTCATAATACTTCACATGGATGCAGTCAGTGCATTGTCTTATGGAAGTGTAATATGTGCTGTATAGAACCATACATTCCAAAGGGTGACCCTTCACAGTTTGGAACATGTAAACATGGACTTATTTTGAAAAGACTGCATGCATGCATTTGCCCGATTCCTGGGCTAAGCTTATGAGCATCTTGTGCACATCCTGCATGTACAGTAACTAAAATGATGGCCAAGCATATAGCAGGAGTGATTGGAACCAGCCAGGAGACAGGAGGTCCATCTATGGCGATGGATGCTTCGACTGGTAAGAATCAATCCACATGGAGCCACATACGTCTGTGTCTTAAGTGTTAAACTGGACAGTAGCGGGTTTATGCTAAGACCAGCTAATGCCTGGCAGCTGTGACCATAACTGTGATTTAAATAAACTCAGAAGCATGGGACGAGGAAACACTGTAGCTTGGACAGAGGAATGAGTTCAGTAACAGCATTACTTGTAAAGTAATCCTTGGAAACAGCCCATGATGTACTATCATCAGAAAATGCTTCTGACTAAATTGACTCAATTACAAATTTGACCATTGTTATGCACAAGATCAAAGTGCTTGACTCCAGTGGAATATAAATGGCAAGACTTTACAAAGACGTTTAAAGCTTCCTTGTAAGTACCATGACCTGTCACAATGGCAACATTTTATGTAAATTTGGGAGAGACGCACTAGCAAA
Organism: Conger conger; assembly: GCF_963514075.1. Taxonomy (NCBI): domain Eukaryota; kingdom Metazoa; phylum Chordata; class Actinopteri; order Anguilliformes; family Congridae; genus Conger; species Conger conger. The sequence continues at coordinate 17,833,850 of NC_083760.1, forward strand.
CATGCCATCTGAAATGCTTGCTTATAGCTCCCATTCTGATTTTTTCTTCCATTTGCAGCACTCTGCAGGTTTGTTGCCTGTTTATTATGGGAGGCACACGCACGTTTCTGCATCAGTAGCTGCCCGAGCATGCTAACCATAACATGTCCATGCTAATCTCAACAGGGAGTGCTCTCCTTTCTGGACTATTAATTTGACCAATTCACCACAAAGGAACTGGGCGTTGATATTCGGATGTTCACAATTATAATGACTATGCCTGTATCTTTGTAATCAACGCTTTGATACAAGACTTCATTGACAGTACGCAACTGGTTTTGGATTCAATCTCATCACCTTGCTTGGTCTGAAAAGTGACTGGTTTTTAAGGCCGGTCTGGTAAGACACAGCATACTGTAACTGCCACAAGTGTCCCAGAAGCAGCTGTGGAAACTAAGGTTTTGGATGATCTTTGGCTCTCTACGTGCTAGAATGGAAACCATCCCAGACGGAGTTAAACCAGCCTGGGGGAACGTAAGGGGGGCGATTGGAGGTCAGAGTGTTAAGTGTACACCAGGGACCCACCCTCCTCTTCCTCAGGGACCCATATGGAAGGGCCTCCACTGCGGACGTGTACACCACCTCACCCCAACTCCCCTCCCAGGTAGAGTAGTGTTCGCTCGCTGAACTCGTACTTTAACTGCTTTTGTAACAATAGCCTTGGGAACAGTGAGCTATATCTACGTGTCAAAGGCACTGCCTTAGGTAAGATTCTGGCACTCTGAGAATTGAGATGTGGCTCTGGAGCGTGTTGACAAAAACAGACACACTTCTGCCTCCTTACAATTGACTGGAGGGAAGGGTTTGCACCGTCTGAGCCTGCCTGACTCGTGGGAGAGCAAAAATGCACACTCTGAGGAGTTTCGAAAAGAGCCACGTTCGTGTTTCCAAACCCCTGCTGCTGTTGAAGGAGTCCACCCCCTCTGCTCCACACCAGTCCAGCTCCCTTCCCCCCAGGTGAACAGTTTCTACAGTAAGTCCTAGCTCCAGATCAGTTGGGTGGGGGGGGGGGTTCTCCAGGAACAGCAGGGGGGTTTACCAGTGGAAGGTGAAGCACCCCGGCCCAGTGGAGAGGGGGAGAGGGAGGCACCGTGCGCACAGGCTCCGGAGCAGGAGCTAGGGGAGGGGGGAGGGCATAGTTACCCAGGGTTCTTGGGCTCGCTGTCCCGCGAGCCGCCGCCCTTCAGCTTGCGGACGAGCTTCTCGCTGCTGCGGCGGATGGAGGCTCTCAGCTTACTGAAGGAGCCGCTGCGCTTCAGAGAGCCTGAGCCGTCCTGGAGAGAGAGGGCGGAGCGGGTTACACACACACACACGCACACACACACACACACACATATACACATACACATGCACACATGTACATGTGCACACACATACTGTAAATACACATGCACACAAACACACACACAAGCATGCACGCACACACATTACATTATACATTAATGGCATTTGGCAGACGCTCTTATCCAGAGCGACGTACAGTTGATTAGACTAAGCAGGAGACAATCCTCCCCTGGAGCAATGCAGAGTTAAGGGCGTTGCTCAAGGGCCCAACGGCTGTGCAGATGTTATTGTGGCTATACCAGGGATTGAACCACCGACCTTGCGGGTCCCAATCATGTACCTTAACGGCACGTGTAACACACATACATGAGGACACGTGCATACACAAATGCATATGCGCGCATACACATATGCACACACGTACAGACATACACACATGCATTCACAAGCATGCACACAAACATATCTCTGAACAAAGATATCTCTTTATTTGGGCTAATCTTTTAATGTTCACAGTTGGGAATGGGAAAAATCTTGTATCACATTTGGCTTCCCAAGGTCCACTTGATGACTGGATTGTGATTCTTTTTGTGTTTAAAAGAACAACTCAGAACCCAGAACTCGGAGGCAATGAGCCGTATCTATGCAATGTGAAAATGTGATGCAGTTTCTCTTAAAAAATGAGGTAGTTCCCTTTTTTGTCAATTTAGACCTCAAAGCACTTTTCATATTTGCTTACTCAGTAGAACGTGCTCAGCCAGGACCCAAGATGCAGGCAAGCTCAGACACACAAGCGACTGTGCGCATATCAGATAATCAGCCGGCGGTGAGGTGCCATTCACAGAAGTTCAAACTCGCATTTTCGCCATAAATCTTCTACAAAGCCAGTGAAATGATATAAATAACCGCTTCAGACAGGGCAATAAATCAGAGCTCTCAAAGGCTGGGAGATAAGGGGGAATAGCAGGCCGGTCTTGGGGCACAGGCTTAATCCAGGGCAGCAGGGGAGAGAGCGGTCGGGGGGGAGAGGTGGAAGGAAGCGGTTTGTCGCGGAGCTGGGTTTTCATCCGGCTGTGCCGAGTGTTTGAACACCGGAGTACTGAGCCTTTACAGGGACCGCTTTTATATGCAGATGTACTACATTCAGTGGTTCGGTGAAGGTAGTTTTAAATTCTGCTACAGTGACCTGAAATGAACAAACCTGAGTAGTCTGACGACAAGAGAACTGCCTGCAAGGTGTGGGACTGACCATGATCACAGCTACAATAAAATAAAGAGCATTCAAATAAATAATAAATGATCATCAAAGCCCCCTATATACTGTATAGACTGACTGCACTGTTAAATCAAATGTCTCAAATACAAGCTGTCATTTTTAAAGTAGACAAACTAGTTTGGAACATTGGAATCATGGCTTGTTCAAGTCTCATTTCATTCAGAGAAGTTCATTCACTTAGTTCGACCTTCACCAAGAGTCCCTGACATGTTTTTATATTTTCAATTCCATAACACCCGCCAAGGGAATAATATTGGAAATGAGCTTTAGATATAAATATGAATACACTGAATCGGATGCAGCCCCGGCAACGGTCAATGTACTTTGTACTGAATGTATTTTAAAAGATATTTATGAGGAGTTTTAGTTTTAAACAGGCCACATTTTTGCCAAGGAAAGCAAAATATAGTGTATATTACTGTCATATCACATTATGAAATTACCAGCCAGTCTCACAGATACAGATTAAGCATTTTAATCTTCTCCATACAAAACCCAATTTAGTCCAGGACTAAGCCGACTCTGTGTCTGTAAAACTGGCCCTACGTGTATCAGACCATACAGTGCCCTCCATAATGTTTGGGACAAAGACCCATCATTTATTTACTTGCCTCTGCTACAAAATAAATGTTGATTTTTACTACAAATCTCTAATTGTGGAGTACAGAGTGAAATAAATAAATGACGGGTCTTTGTCCAAAACATAATGGAGGGCACTGTATATGTGCAAAAGATGTATGATTATATGAATGGCATTCTTCTCATGATCCATGTGTGAATACCAATATGATGTCTGCTTCTCCAGTCAGTCAGTGACAGTCTGTGACAGACTCTCATTCACACGCTAAGTGAAAGACCAGGATGGCACGGCTGAACCAGCTTGTGGTCCATCTGTTCGATACGGCGGAGAGAGACGGAAAGAGGGAACGGAGGTTGGCATTGTTGCCGTAGCAGCGGGCTAAATCTTTACCACCCCCTAGGGGTGCAAAGTTCCACACACTGCGGGGGAGAGGGGCACAGAGAGGAAACAGGCAGACACGCAGGTGAGTAAAGAGTGAGTTTTATTAGAAGTTAAGAAAGACACAGGTACACCAACACCACGGGACACACAAAGAGATTAGTAGGAGCAAACAAGAGTTAAGAGATCTGTCCTGTTCCTCACTATCCTGCCCGTGGTGTCCCCCCCCCACCCCCCCACCCCTCACCCCTCACTTACTCCGTATCTGCGAGCAGGTACCGGAGTTCACCACGCTCTTGTGACATCAACATCACGGCAACGTTAGTTTGACATCGATTTATAAAAAGGGTACAGAGTCAGACACTTGACACAGAGCACATATCCTAATAAACAACGGTTCTCTGTATAAGCTAACGATCATGCCACTTAATCATGTACACGAATAAGAGTAATAGGTGCTAACTAGATGCCGTAGCAGGACTGAGACGGGGGCCCCGCCCGTACTGGTACACTGTAATGCGGAGGCTGGGGGGGTTGGGGGTTTCACCCCTGGGAGGGGGCACTGTGAGGGAGGGGGGGGTACGGGGTACGGGGCGTGGAGGATTGGCCCGGTAGAGACGCAGGGGGGGCCCACAGACTACAGGCCGGAGTCGGACAGACAGAAGTGTAAAGCTGGAAGATGGTACGCGTCCGTCATGCAGAAGACATGTTTTAGAATCACAAAAGGCATCTCGATCTAGGCCTGGCAGCCAGAGAGAGGCAGAAAAGAGAGGAGGGTGGGGGGGGGGAGAGAGAGAAAGAGAAAACCAGGTTAAACTGTTGCGCCTGACAACAGTTTACTCCTGACAGAAACAGTATTTCTCCAGGGAGGGAGGAGTGGTGGGATTTACTGCGCAGTAACTCTCTGTGGAAAGGATGTAAAATAGCAAAGGAAACAAACGATAAAAGCGACACAAAAGCAAATAAACGACCCGGTGAATTAATGTGGGC